>NC_089864.1:1172500-2383750 GCF_036373705.1 Amia ocellicauda | reverse complement strand
AACAATATCGGGGTATTGTGTTACAAAATTTAGTGAACTTGTCGTGCCGTAATGAAAACAATACACAAGTTGTTAAACAAAACAAGCTTTTTTTCTCATCCAAACTGAATTTGCTTCTGAGCATCATAGTTTTTTAATGCCAAAATTAAATATAATTTCATTATATTGTTGATAAACAATCCTTTATCAATATTTGAATACTTGAATGCTTTGCATTGCTTAAAGCAGCGCAAAAATAGTGACTGGATTAAAATGTAATACCCACAATGCATTGCGATATGTCCATGTTTTGGCTCAGCTTGAAGAGTGACCAAATTAAATACAATGTTTATTACATTTAATTGTTTGAGCAGACCTGTTTGAAGACTCTGGTGCATCTAAAACATCGAGTTGCGGACATTTTACATGTTTGTAACACAAGCTGTAACAGTCATTTACACATTGTTCTTTTAAATATTTATTTGATTCTATATAGGGTACATCAATTGCTCCTCTTGAAGTCTGTGTTTTAAGTTAGCAACTTTATATAAAAAAAAAATCCAATAGGGTCATTTGCATATCACTTTTAAATCTTTATTTTTATCGGATTGTATGTCTTTGGACACTTTACTCCTGTAGTCGCAGCTTCTTGCTTTTCGTGGCTCTGGAGGAAGCGGAGTGGACAGGAGGCCAAATTAGTCTACTCCCGCAGTTGCAGTTTTATGTTGATTAAGATTGATGAGCTGGACGTCTCAGTGCTGCAGTGAGACACAGTGTCCGTCCCTCGGGACCGGGCTGTTTAAACTGCGGGTTCTGCTCCAGTCCAGCTCTGCGCTCCAGTCATCCACACCCCTGACTCTCTCATCTCGTTCTCTACAGGAGTCCCTGAAGAATGTGTCCCTCTGTCCTGGCCCTGGCCCTCTGTTGTGGCCGTGTGCCTGCATCTTGTCCCTGTGTTGCGGTGGGTTCTGATTTAAAAGATGCATTGACAAGAGTTTGTGCTGTGGTTTGGCTGCAGCTCTGTGATTGGCTCTTGCTGAGCGTGCTTACTGTGCAGTGTGTGTGTTAGAGCTCAGGATCAATATATAAAGTCTTCCCCAGGAATTTCTGTAAATGCAAGATAGTGATTTGTATTATTATTTTCTTCCTGGAGTTAAACGGTAAAACAAACAATATTACTGTTTTCCTCTTTTCACAATTGCATTAGCATTCATGTTAGACATTTCATTTTCATTTTATCCCAAATAATGTGTGCATATATGATACATGATTATTTAATTGTGAGATTGCATAATCATGTTCCATTTTGCATTAGCATTTGAATAAAATCCACTATATGCTTCCATAATAATAATGATTATTTCATACTTGGTGATTCAAAAAGTTTGAGATACAGTACAGTACAGATAGGTTCACCTGTTTTGTTTTTTCTTATATGTACAGCACCAGTTTCTCCTTAGTGTGAGTTACCTCCACAGAGAAATAAATCATCAGTAAAATACATAAATATAAATATATATATTCAGCATTGTTCTAATTCAATGGAAATTCAAATTATCCAGACATAGTATTGATGAAACAGGTGTACATTATCCCTACAAGAACTTTACTGAACACTGTCCATAATTAAAAAACTTATTAAAAAAAAAATAATGACTACGGCAATGTGACGGGGGGTGGGGGTAGAGAGGAAATCCCACCACAATCACCTATAAACCCTGACTACGCCATCCTTATTTATATCTGAGGGAAAGGAAACCTCCGAGACTTACTTTTCCCCACAGCAAGTTCAGACCGCGGGACCGTCAACACAGACACCAGTCCTGAGATTTCCAATAAGTCCAGCAACACATCCATCAAGAGGAAAACTCCACTCCCTTCTCTGGAGTGACCATCGCGCTCCCCCTTCCATTCTTCTGCCGCCCGTCCCGTCACTGCTTCCCCTGTTTCTGCATTGCACACCGGCCCTCTATCCCCTACGCCCGGCCACAGCCCAGCGGCTGTAGTGCGTTGTCCTCAGGCTCTGGGCTGTCTCTCCTCTGTCGTGCTTTGTCTCGCTGTGCCTTCACTCCCCCTTTTTATTCCTTATCAATCCCTTAATTTATTCAGGTGCATCTTATCAAAAACCTCCCCATCAGTACCTTCCAGCAGGGAAAACAAATCAATCATTGCATAAGTTAATTAAGAGGTAATTAAACCAATAAAAACCCTATTTACTAATTTTCAAAATAATGATGAACTTAAACCCATTTTACCGTCTTTGACATGAACACCTGATATATTTACACAGAAATACTGATGGATATACAGGCAGTTAAACAGATCCATCTGTTGTCTTTCTGTATTTTGTGTCAGAGTGAAGTGTCTGTGCTTCTGGGTCTCAGTCTCTCAGTCTCTCAGTCTCTTTTTCTGAGTCTCACTTCGCCACACACCCATTACTTAATAAATCTTATTCCATGTCTTCACTAACACATTCACTGACATCCAATTCAAATGTATTCAAGACTTAGACGTAACTGTTTTTCACAAATAAATTCTATGTTCCGTGCATTTCTGATCACTGGGAACACGTCGCCAGAATACAGTGACTTGACTGTTTTTGAAATGCAAGTATTATTTTGCGTGAATCATCTTCCCATCCTTTTAAAGTTTTATTGTGCTCTGAACATTGTGTGATGTCAAAGCGTTAGCCACTGACTGTTTACATTTTGCCAGAAGTTCGTCCCATAATGTACTTAAAGCATCATGGTATATAGGAATATTGTGGATAGGTTGTGGAAAATGTATTAATATTTGTCTGTATTTTGGTCTGATTGTCTCTTCCTCTCGTCCTTTCTCTCCCCAGCTCTCTCCAGTGCCGTGTCAGTGACAGTATCAGTGACAGCGGGGGACTCTGTGACTCTGCCCTGTGATGGATCAGCGCACACACACACACACACAGTCCAGGTGTACTGGCAGACTCCAGGCAGGCTGGTGTGTGAGTCCAGCTCTGGGAGATGTGAGGCTCGGACAGGCTTTGAGGGCAGAGTGGAGTTTGCAGGAGCCGTGGAGTCGGGCGACTTCTCCCTGACCATTCACAGCACCCAGCTCTCTGATGAAGACCTGTACGAGTGTTTCAGGGTCAGTGCAGCAGGACAGAGCATGTTCCTTGGGGAAGTGCGTGTCAGGGTCTTGAGTAAGTCAAATTCCATGAGTTTTGTTTTTATTATTATGGACGTTTTGCCGGATTAGATTGTATTCCCCGTTTCATTTAATAACATTGCCTCCTAAACTGAAGTCTCAGTGCTGTAAACACACAGACCCTCACAATCAAACACACATTCACAGACTTATACACTCACATTCAAATAAACACAGACTGCCCTCAAAATCGCACATTCGCACACTCTCACTCTCAAACACTCACTGACACACTCTTCAAATACTCTCCCACTCACATTCACACACTCACTCACATTTCCAGTCTCTCTCTCTCTCTCACTCTCAAACATTTACACACACACACACACACACACACACATCCCCACAGTGGTGCCCCAGTGTCCCGGCTCTGCCTCTGTCTGATCCCCAGTCCTCCCCTGTCCTCTCTCTGCAGGCCGTGAGGAGAGCGCCTCTCTCTCCTGTGGGCAGCCCCTGAGCCTCCGTCTGTATAGCAGGGCAGCTGTGACTGTGTGGTTTAACCCTGCGGGCGCCGGCGCCTCTCTCCCAGTGTGTGCTGTAGAGGGCGGCACCGTGACCGCTGACCCTGCCTATGGGCCCCGAGTCTCAGGGCAGGAGCAGGAGGTCACACTGTCTGCACTGACCTTCACTGACCAGGGCTCCTACACAGTGCTGGACTCCCAGAGCAGAGCGACCATCAGCACTGTGAACGTCACTGTGACAGGTAGGACAGGGGCTGGGGCTGTTCTTCACTGACCTGTGTGAACAGAGTTGTGGGGAAAGAATCCCTGAAAAATGTATTTGTATTTACAGTCTCTACTGGAGAGAAGAGCCTGAATCCTCTAATGACAAACCTATCCTCTGACTGAATGTTTTATACCAGATAAACTCTGATATCTTCATCACTAAGTGTCACGCTCACCAAGAGCAGCTTCAGGCAGCACTGTTCTGTGTGGTTGAGCACAAGTCCTGGTCCTCAGTGTGGCTCTTCTCTCACACTGAAGAGACAGATGTCCCTGATGGTTGGCATCAATGTGACACAGAATCCAGACCCCCCTCCCCAACACACACACACACACACACACACACACAGGGCTGTTCCTCTCTCAGGACGGTACTCCTCCTATCCGCAGCTCTGTCACACTCCCTATGGAGAGAGAGCTGCGGTCCTGCCAGCACACTGAGGACGTGACTGACTGAGCGTCTTGACATTGACCTCCCTGTCCTGTGTCTCTGTCCCTCTCAGCTCACAGTGACTCCCTCACCCTGCGGTCTGGAGCCGCCCTCTCCCTCCGCCTGTTCACTGCAGAGCCAGTGGAGGTGCTGTTTGCTGCTGCAGGAGAGGGAGCCTCTGTCTCAGTGTGCGCTGTGGAGAGGGGCGCAGCGAGCCGCCCTGGCCCCGGGTACGAGCACAGAGTGTCAGTGCAGAGCGGCTCTCTGACCCTGCGCTCACTCACAGCAGCTGACCAGGGAAACTACACAGTGAGGGACTCAAGGACCAACCGCACCATCAGCAGCGTCTCTGTGTCTGTGTCTGAGGAAGGTGAGTGAGTCTCAGTCCAGTAGATTACTTTTACATGAGTCTGTTGCTCATTTTGAAACTTGCTCTCGCAGCTGATGACTCTTGTAGCATGTAGGAAGTAGCTGCTATACAGTGTGAGTGGCATCAATATACAGCACTGAGAGGCACAACCCTGAGAGCCTCCTGCTTTAAGCCAGACCTGTAGCCCTGTGCAGTGCGTTGCTGTTGTCCTGTGTGTGGGGACAGGGTGTGTGGCTGCGAGATGCACAGGGCTGCAGCTCTGAGGGGAGTCCAGCCACAACACGGGGCTGATCTGCAGCACACACTGTCACACAGGGCCCACTCACACTGTGACCAAACTCATCTTTACAGAAACGTCTCTACAGTCACAGAGCTGACAGCAGTGCTGCAGTGTGGGCTCTAGTCCCTGCATCTCTCAGTGTGGAAGTGAGGAGCTGGGGTCTGATCTTTCTCTTCTTTCTTCCTCTTCCCCCTCTCCAGCTGCTGGCTTCCCTGGCTGGCCTGTGGCTCTCATAGTAACACTGATAATTACAGTGATCGCAGCGATTGCTTGGTGGAGGATATATCCTTATTGCAGAGGACAGAACAATCCTGGTGCACAGCGAGCAGCACAGACAGGGGGGGCAGCAATATCTGGAAGTGTCCGATACTCACATGCACAGGACCCTGCAGAGGACCCTCAACAAACAGATGCAGCTCCTGACTCAAACAACTCCCCCGACTCCAACGACATTGAGGGTGACCCAGGACAGGGCCACGCACATCCAGCAGGCTACCAGCCAGTCCCCGATCAGGCCAAGGAGGGACCGGACACTTTCAAGTTTTCCCTTTCCGATGGGTCGCCACCTTGTCATGGTGGAAAGGCTTTGTGTTCCAATGATCCCCTATTAGTGGATTTTGGTACTAGTAGGTTAATTGGTTCCCCACCAGGAGCGGCCCCTGAACACTACAATAGCAGATCAGATGGAACAAACGCATAGCAATCCAACCACCTTCTTTTTAATTTTTGCAATATTTTGCAGAGTAATTCCAAAATTTTCCAAAATTATGTTATAGGTAATGGAGGTTGATGAAAGAGCTAAATAGCTGATTGTTCAAAAGGACAGGGACGCCGTTTTGTTTTCTGTCGTCTTTTTCAGGAAATACATTTCAATGTGCAGCTGCGCTTCGCCTGTGTGTGATTGTGTGTTCAGTGCTTTAGTACAAATGACCCTGATGTCTGGCTCTGCTGTTGTGAAGCGGATGTGACAGGTCTGCCGCCCGGATGCGCAGCGCGCCATTTTCCCCAGGCTGAAGGTGTAAGAGAAAACGGGAAACAAACGGCACAGTCCACACGAATATTTTAATGTCATTTTGTTGTAGCTGTATTTTCATATCATCGGAATATACCGACAGGACCGTGGATTGTGATTCGCTGCGACACGCAAGGATATGAAGGCCGACTGGTCACGCCAGGTCAGTCTGCTGCTGCGGCGGCGTGTAAAATGGTGTCACTGTCGCTGAGCCGCCGCTCAATGTGGGACACAGCGGCCTGTGAGCAGCGCATCTTACACACAGACTACACACATACACATCTTACACACAGACCACACACACGCATCTTACACAGACCACACACATACACATCTTACACACAGACCACACACACACACATCTTACACACAGACCACACACACACACACATCTTACACACAGACCACACACACGCATCTTACACAGACCACACACACACATCTTACACACAGACTACACACATACACATCTTACACACACACAGACTACACACACACACACACGCATCTTACACACAGACTACACACACACACGCATCTTACACACAGACTACACACACACGCATCTTACACACAGACCACACACACACATCTTACACACACACAGACCACACACACGCATCTTACACACAGACTACACACACACGCATCTTACACACAGATGGACACTCAAAGACGTGATTCAGTTAAAGACTTGAACACAAGACCAAACAAACAGCGCTGAAATACTATCTTTAACTGTTGACAAATGTTACGCGAGCACGGCCTCTCATTGGCTCAAACGCCCGTCACTCACTGTTGGCACGTACAGGCAGAGCAGCACCGGCCAAACCGAGGAAACCAAAGACTATGTAGACAAATGCAACCTGACACAAATATGAAACACCTGGCTGCTCACAAGCAAACCATACACGTGTGTTCACAGCAGTATAATGTGCACTGCAAGAAGACATGGACATGTGCATAGACAGAAACTGTGCAAGTGATGATGACTAAAGTGACACTATTCAAAAGACAGGTGTCTGAATTATGTTTCCATGTGTCTGATTGTATATACACTGCAGTGTAGTTATTGCAGCTGTTGGTAGTCGAATATAAATGGCTGTATTGTTTGTTCTGCAGGTCAAATGTGAGTCATAGTATTTTTTTACACAAGATCATACCCAGCTGGGTCAGATTTTGAAATTGTATTGTTTGGTGTCAAGTATTTGAAGCACTTAAAAAGTATAATATTTCCAATAAATGTAGTTATTTCTAATAAGCTCCTTTAGTTTTCTTTACGTTTTTGACATCTGTACAGACTTTTGTTGGGGCAAACAATTACTTATGTTATTTTCTGAATCTCCAGTTGGTGCTCAGTAATTCTATGTAAAATACCTGCCTTTAACCTTTGTTAACTGTAAACATATGAAAATGGGGGAGTGGGGCTCTGAGGGTTACATACTGTTGGAAATATCCCATCTGGCCCAGGTGATTTGTTGGTTTTTAATTCTGCTAGTCCCTTTAGTACCTCCTCCTCAATTATCCTGATCTCTCTTAGGGTTTGACTGGACTGGTTGTTAACCTGTGGCATGTGATCCATTTTTTCCTTTGTTTTCAAATATTTTAAAAAAAGTCCCCAAAACCATTCCTGCTCCCTTTGACAGTAGAAAGGGTTTCCTTTTAAAGTACAGTAGTTTTATGTTGGGGAGCAATTTGTGAAACTGGGAATAGTCACACAAACGGGTGTCCCCCATGCCTAAATGTAATTGGAGTGTGAGCGTTCAGTGGCTGGCTTTTTATTAATTAAAAGAACGTCCCCACAACCATTGTAGGTCCTTTGGATAGTAGAAAGGATCCCCTTTAAACCCACACTAGTGTCATGCTGGGGAGCTATTTGTGGGACTGGGAACAGAATACTGGGAATAGTGTCCCCAGTGCCAGAGCTTTGTGTCTTAGATTGGGCTGTTAGCTTTCCAAGGGGTGTTTCCAATATTGAGAAGAAAGTCCCCAGAACCATTTTAGGTCCAATTGACAGAAGAAAGGTGTCCCCTTCTAAAGTAAAATAGTGTTATCCTGGGGAACTATTGATTTGAACTGGTATTTCTCACTCAAAGTGTTGTCCCCTATGCCACACATTTGGGGTCCTCTGCCTCTACCTCTACAAGGGAGTTTTGAGTAACATACCCCTGAAAGTATGCATAAGACCCCCCTGGCCACAAACTAGATGAGGAGAAGGTTCTCGTGAAGCTGAAAAGACGGTGTAGAGCTGTACTGAAGTGAAATGTTGGTGTACAACGATATTACCTATTTGACATTTTTTGTTGGTTAGCAGGTTTGCTTTTAGCACATTTGTCTTTCTTTTTATGCACATGTTCAGTTATTTTGAATTTAATCACTTTGAGATTTAAAAAAAATTTAAGTGATTTTAGTAATTGATTTAAATTTGTTTTTAATCATAAGTATTACAATTTTGAATGTTTTTATCTGTAAAATGTAAAATACTACTACCTAATAAACAGTATTGGTCTGGGTTGTCAGCGTTCCAAGGGTTGCTTTCTCCTGTTATTTTGTATGTCTGACCTATGTAGAGACATTACAGTAAATATGATTTATTTTAGATGATCCCTCGCCACAAGAGCTACAGTATGCAATTTAGCAAACAGACCCTTAATCAGCGCATGCGCGTCATTGAGTGTACCTGGCGCAGGCGGCGTTTCTTAATTTCTTGTTTATTCAGAGGCAGTTTGAAACATGAATATTGTCCCGTTTCTGCCGTTTTGTTTTTGTTCTGAAATTTCATGTTTTTGTGGTAATGTTCTGTTTTTAATAAGTATGCAATCTGCTTAAAACAATATTTAAGTACATTAAAATAGACGTTGTTTTATAAAGAAGTCACAAGTCAATAAACGTGTTTTTACAAAAATGCAAAATTATTAAAAAAATAAAATCCGTGAAACTAATGTTTTTGGGTAACTGGTGTACAGTATAAATTGGTGTCAATCATTTTACTTTTGGTACTTTATTATTATTTAAGTGTTGAGATGCTTTTCCTGCATTTCAATTCCTCAACTTAACAGAGAATCAATAAAAAAGTTACATCTAGTAATACTACTAACTAGGCCAACAGGTACAGTTGCCTCCAGAATTATTCACGTCCTTCACAGACTACAGTGGGGTTTAGTGACAGAAACTGTACATTCAGTATTTGTTGTTTAAATGAATTACTACTTATTAAAGTGTAATATACAGCTCTGGAAAAAAATAAGAGACCACTGTAAAAAAAAAAAAAGCTCGCAAACGCTAAGCTAGACACAACCTTCACCACATTCAGTGCTAACCATCCATCCAGTCGTGACTGACTTCACAGTCGCCTCGGTGCTCTTTGCCCGCAGCCGTGAGCTTGCAGACTGTCTGCGAGGCAGCGGACAGCACGTACCAGTATGTGTAACTCCCTGAGGACCACAGCACTCTAACGTACTGGTCGGTAGGTGTTTACTGCTCACAGGGTTAAGATAACTCCATCACATCTGCAATGAAGATTAATTGTAACCATTAGAAAGTGGTTCTTAACCTTTTTGCAGCCTCACACCCCTGCAGCGATCCATGGTAATCCTGCACCCCATCAGGTCACGGTGCTGAGGAGGGAGGAGTGGCGCGAGGGTTTGCTGCTGCTGTACCTTGTCTTTGCTACTGTGCAGCTACTGATAGCCTCAGAGCTTTTCATGTTGTTCATAGCTTGCCTGTCACCTGCACTGGATTCTATGATATAATGCTAGAAATCCTACTGTAGGGAATCCAGGGCCTCTTATTCATATAATCTTCCCATCCTTCGATGGTAGAGGTGTGAGGGAGAGTAATGTGGCCGCCATATTGGGGAGGTCAGCCCAGTCATCGCCACACTGGCAAACAGTAATCATCTGAATCTTTGACTTCGAGTATTATCTCAAAATGCCACAACACTGGGTGCACAAATAGGCGAAACATGAAACTAGCAAACGAGGAATATCCATAAATCTTTGAAACCGCTTATCCTGGTGAGGGTCACGGAGAAGCCAGAGCCGAACCCAGCAGGCATAGGGCGCAAGGCAGGAATACACCCAGGACGGGACGCCAGTCCATCGCTGGGCAACACACAGAGACACACAGGGCAATTTAGAGACCAATCAACCTAACCCACATGTCCTTGGATGGTGGGAGATAACCAGAGTGCCCAGTGAAACCCACACAGACACAGGGAAAACATGCAAACTCCACACAGACAGGCCCCCGAACCCAGGACTCAAACATGGGATCCCAGAGCTGTGAGGCAGCAGCGCTAAACACCACGCCACTGGCAAACAAGGAATAGCTTTTCACAGATAAGTGATCTCTCATCATGTATTTATCATTGTCATTAGATCACTACCAGCTGTGTTTACATCATCCCCACCAGAGTCACTACCTCTGACTGAAGTCTGATTAGATCCAGGACTAGATCTAGAGCTATTGATCAATGATGCCCATCATCTGATCATAGGCGTGTTTCTGCCTGATAGTTTCATTCATCAGCGAGAACAGGCTGGAACCTGATGAGCCCCTCGCTTAACAACATACAAGAAAAAAGGTGGGGGGGAGAATCATTCATTTCACACAGGTAGTGTGTAGTGACACACAGTGTCACTTCATGTAGTATTGCCTGTCAGTGTGTGTGTAGTACTGTGAACACACACAACTGGTTGCTGTCAAAAATATACAGAGAAAATGTCAGTAATTAGTTCTCACTATCAACAAATCACATAAAGTTATGAAATTCAGTTATTCTACATGAAGACGAAATAGTTTCAATTTCAATCCCAATTAGCGTTGAATATGTACGCATGGCATCCTTTAATTCATTTGGTTGTAGTGTTACAGGACTGATTTAAAATCTGAATATGTGGCAAAATAGTCACATCATTTGAAAAATATACATTATGACATTTTTAGGTGAATGGAATAGAACATCTCCCGGTTAACGACCTCAACACTAGCTACCATTTACAAACATCAACGCCAATTCTTCGAAAAAAGAATCACAATAGGAGTTTCCTCCCTCCTCTTCGTTTTTTCTTTTGCCTTAGTTTTATAAATGAGGAAGGTGATTGGCCGCATACAAAATTACTGACAAGTGTCTTCTGCAGGTGATTGGCCACGTAACAAATTATTGTGAAGCCTTTCTTGGGAAATGATTTACAGTTACTGCTCCCTGAATGCTGAATCGTACATAGCACTAATCCTAGTCAAGATGGCGTAACTCTTTACATACAAAAGTGCCGTGAAGCTCTCTATCTATTCTCTACTCTGATCATCGCGTCTCTAGTGCGCAGAGCGCTGACCAATGGGGCGCCTCGGTGCCAGCGTGGGCGGGGCTTGTGAGCGGGGTTTTTATAGGGCGGTGGAGGGACGACGTCATGCTCTGTGACGTGGTTACTTTCGGAACAGTGTGGAGTCACAGAAGAGTAGAGTGTCTAGGTATGTAAAGATACGTTTTGATTGATCTGATGCATTTGACTGTTTTGTTCAATTTTGTTGTTTTGGCAGTTTGCCATTTGTTCACGAATTTAATCGTTTTTATGCTTTAATGCATACATTCACTTAGAATTTATTTGCGATTTCCTTTTTTCTTCAAACACTTTAGGGCTAAAAAAGTTTTTAAATGAGTTTAGAAATGGATTTAAACAGTTTTAATCGAGTATTAAAATTGTGTATGTTTTACATTTTTTTGAATGTAAAATACTTTAAACAATAAAACAATAAATGTCCTTACTGTAGCTATAATGCTGTGCACGGTGCTATGCTGTCAGTTATATTAAATTTGTTGCATTATGTCTTTTGACGGTTATGCATAGTCATGTTGTATTTTGTATACGTAACTGTATTTTGACATTAAAATGACGTTATTGAGATTAAAATATAATTACATTTTCGATGCCAGATGAAAACAGGGTGGGGATAAATCTGTGCAAAACAAGAGCGCTGGGGCGGGTGCAGGTAATCCAGCGCAAATCATGAAATAATGTATATATGATTCGCTGAAAAACACCGTTTAGTCAACTCATTGTGACCCGTTATCATGATTGTTTCATTAACGCACTTCATGTGCTGCAGGCAGACAGGCTTTTCTGCACGAAAAATACATAACGGTCTTGCTCAGCCGAGGATACTTTTCTAGAACCGCTATTGGTCGATAACACTTGACTCCAGCAGCCAATCAGGAGGTCGTATTTCGTGGGGCGTCACAGTGCCGCTCATGCCACGTTTCCAGTGGCGGACGCGTCCGGGCATGCGCAGTGCGGTGTGGAGGCTGCAGGAGAGGCTGCGAGAGGCGGCGGGGCTGCAGGGATGCGCGGCGCCATTGAGGGACAGGGCGCCTCACACACCAGCACTCAGGAGTATTTCTGTTTCACTGTGCTGGTCTTGTGTAGGATTTGGGAAGCGAGTTATTCGAGTCTGGGACTGAATGTACAAACTCGTATCAGGAGTGGGACAGAGGAGAAGGACCAGGGGGTGGGGAGGAGAACAGCAGAGGGGCAATCCTTACCATCACTGGCAGCAAACCTCACCCAGTGTATAATGTGTACAATTCAGTATTACCCCACGTCCACACGCCTGTATTGTGCCGTTATCTGCAGACAAGATCAGTGTAAGCGCTTCAGTACTTCCACAATGACCTGCTGTGTGTGTGAGAGAGTCCATAATCATAAGAGATGTGTGTTGATGTGCTCTGGTGTGTCTGTGTCAGTGCACTGACTGTCTCTCTGTGCAGAAGAGAAGACTAAACCTCTGAGCCCTGTGGGGGGGCTGTGGTTTGGTAATTGTCCCAGAGGGGGAAGGTATCGAGTGTGAGGGGCAGCAGCACTAATGGGGTCTCTCTCTCCACAGGTCTGTCTCTGGGTCCTGCACAGTTGGGGGGGAGCCTAAAATCCCCAGCTGGGGCTGTGCCGGTGACGCAATATTTTTATATATTTATACATACTAAAACTGAGAGACCACTGCACATTTTTCGTAAATCCGCATCTCTACATGTATGGCAGCCATTCCATTCCAGTGTCTGTTGAATTCCTGATTAGGTGATCACCTGAACCAAATCTTCTTTAACGAGGAAAAGTATTAAAACCACTGTTGTGGTCATCACTATCCTCTTGCAATAGGACCAGTGCTAGTAGTACCTCAAAAGTAATTGGAATAAAAAAATAATTAACAACCATGCCAAAAGAGTTGAAAAGGAAAGTTTTGAGTCAGGAAAGCAAGGGTTCAATTCTGGCTTTACTGGCAGAGGGATACAGTGAGCGTCAGGTTGCTTCCTTCCTTAAAATTTCAAAGACGGCGGTTCATAAGAACAAGGTCAAGCAACAGACATTGGGGACAACAGAGCTACAGACCGGCAGAGGGCGAAAACAACTCTCCACTGACTGGGATGACTACCAACTCATTCGAATGTCACTCAACAATCGTAAGATGTCATCAAGTGACCTACAAAAAGAATGGCAAATGGCAGCTGGGGTGAAGTGCACGTCAAGGACAGTTAGAAACAGGCTCCTAGGTGCAGGGCTGAAGTCGTGCAAAGCTAGAAAAAAGCCCTTCATCAATGAAAAGCAAAGAAGAGCCAGGCTGAGGTTTGCAAAAGATCATAAGGATTGGACTGTAGAGGACTGGAGTAAGGTCATCTTCTCTGGTGAGTCCAGTTTTCAGCTTTGCCCAGCACCTGGTCGTCTAATGGTTAGACAGATACCTGGAGAGGCCTGCAACACACAGTGTCTCGCAACCAGTGTTGAATCTGATGGAGGATCGGTGATGATCTGGGGTTGCTTCAGCGAGGCTGGAATAGGGCAGATTTGTCTTTGTGAAGGACACATGAATCAAGCCATGTACAAGGTTGTCCTGGAAGAAAACTTGCTTCCTTCTGCTCTGACAATGTTCCCCAATTCTGAGGATTGGGTTTTCCAGCAGGACAATGGTCCATGCCACACACACAGGTCAATCAAGGTGTGGATGGAGGACCACCAGATCAAGACCTTGTCATGGCCAACCCAATCTCCAGACCTGAACCCCATTGAAAACCTCTGGAATGTGATCAAGACGAAGATGGATGGTCACAAGCCATCAAACAAAGCTGAGCTGCTTGAATTGTTGCGCCAGGAGTGGCATAAAGTCACCCAACATCAATGTGAAAGACTGGTGGAGAGCATGCCAAGACGCATGAAAGCTGTGATTGAAACTCAGGGTTATTCCACCAGATATTGATTTCTGAACTCTTCCAAAGTTAAAACCTTAGTATTGTGTTGTTTAAAAATGAATATGAACTTATTTTCTTTGCATTATTTGAGGTCTGACAACACAGCATCTTTTCTGTAATTTTGACCAGTTGTCATTTTCTGCAAGTAAATGCTCTAAATTACAATATTTTTATTTGGAATTTGGCAGAAATGTTGTCAGTAGTTTATAGAATTAAAAATCTTAATCTTACCCAAACACATACCTATAAATAGTAAAACCAGAGAAACTTTTAACTTTGTAGTGGTCTCCTATTAGTGGATTTTGGTACTAGTAGGTTAATTGGTTCCCCACCAGGAGCGGCCCCTGAACACTACAATAGCAGATCAGATGGAACAAACGCATAGCAATCCAACCCCCTTCTTTTTAATTTTTGCAATATTTTGCAGAGTAATTCAAAAAATTTCCAAAATTATGTTATAGGTAATGGAGGTTGATGAAAGAGCTAAATAGCTGATTGTTCAAAAGGACAGGGACGCCGTTTTGCTTTCTGTCGTCTTTTTCGGGAAATACATTTCAATGTGCAGCTGCGCTTCGCCTGTGTGTGATTGTGTGTTCAGTGCTTTAGTACAAATTACCCTGATGTCTGGCTCTGCTGTTGTGAAGCGGATGTGACAGGTCTGTCACCCGGATGCGCAGCGCGCCATTTTCTCCAGGCTGTGGCGGTGAAGGTGTAAGAGAAAACGGGAAACAAACAGCACAGTCCACACGAATATTTTAATGTCATTTTGTTGTAGCTGTATTTTCATATCATCGGAATATACCGACAGGACCGTGGATTGTGATTCGCTGCGACACGCAAGGATATGAAGGCCGACTGGTCACGCCAGGTCAGTCTGCTGCTGCGGCGGCGTGTAAAATGGCGTCACTGTCGCTGAGCCTCCGCTCAATGTGGGACACAGTGGCCTGTGAGCAGCGCATCTTACACACAGACTACACACATACACATCTTACACACAGACCACACACACGCGTCTTACACACAGACCACACACATACACATCTTACACACAGACCACACACACGCGTCTTACACACAGACCACACACACGCATCTTACACACAGACCCCACACACGCATCTTACACACAGACCACACACACAGACCACACACACGCATCTTACACACAGACTACACACATACACATCTTACACACAGACCACACACACACACATCTTACACACAGACCACACACACACAGACTACACACACACACATCTTACACACACACAGACTACACACACACACACACACATCTTACACACAGACTACACACACGCATCTTACACACAGATGGACACTCAAAGACGTGATTCAGTTAAAGACTTGAACACAAGACCAAACAAACAGCGCTGAAATACTATCTTTAACTGTTGACAAATGTTACGCGAGCACGGCCTCTCATTGGCTCAAACGCCCGTCACTCACTGTTGGCACGTACAGGCAGAGCAGCACCGGCCAAACCGAGGAAACCAAAGACTATGTAGACAAATGCAACCTGACACAAATATGAAACACCTGGCTGCTCACAAGCAAACCATACACGTGTGTTCACAGCAGTATAATGTGCACTGCAAGAAGACATGGACATGTGCATAGACAGAAACTGTGCAAGTGATGATGACTAAAGTGACACTATTCAAAAGACAGGTGTCTGAATTATGTTTCCCTGTGTCTGATTGTATATACACTGCAGTGTAGTTATTGCAGCTGTTGGTAGTCGAATATAAATGGCTGTATTGTTTGTTCTGCAGGTCAAATGTGAGTCATAGTATTTTTTTACACAAGATCATACCCAGCTGGGTCAGATTTTGAAATTGTATTGTTTGGTGTCAAGTATTTGAAGCACTTAAAAAGTATAATTTTTCCAATAAATGTAGTTATTTCTAATAAGCTCCTTTAGTTTTCTTTACGTTTTTGACATCTGTACAGACTTTTGTTGGGGCAAACAATTACTTATGTTATTTTCTGAATCTCCAGTTGGTGCTCAGTAATTCTATGTAAAATACCTGCCTTTAACCTTTGTTAACTGTAAACATATGAAAATGGGGGAGTGGGGCTCTGAGGGTTACATACTGTTGGAAATATCCCATCTGGCCCAGGTGATTTGTTGGTTTTTAATTCTGCTAGTCCCTTTAGTACCTCCTCCTCATTTATCCTGATCTCTCTTAGGGTTTGACTGGACTGGTTGTTAACCTGTGGCATGTGATCCATTTTTTCTTTTGTTTTCAAATATTTTAAAAAAAGTCCCCAAAACCATTCCTGCTCCCTTTGACAGTAGAAAGGGTTTCCTTTTAAAGTACAGTAGTTTTATGTTGGGGAGCAATTTGTGAAACTGGGAATAGTCACACAAACGGGTGTCCCCCATGCCTAAATGTAATTGGAGTGTGAGCGTTCAGTGGCTGGCTTTTTATTAATTAAAAGAACGTCCCCACAACCATTGTAGGTCCTTTGGATAGTAGAAAGGATCCCCTTTAAACCCACACTAGTGTCATGCTGGGGAGCTATTTGTGGGACTGGGAACAGAATACTGGGAATAGTGTCCCCAGTGCCAGAGCTTTGTGTCTTAGATTGGGCTGTTAGCTTTCCAAGGGGTGTTTCCAATATTGAGAAGAAAGTCCCCAGAACCATTTTAGGTCCAATTGACAGAAGAAAGGTGTCCCCTTCTAAAGTAAAATAGTGTTATCCTGGGGAACTATTGATTTGAACTGGTATTTCTCACTCAAAGTGTTGTCCCCTATGCCACACATTTGGGGTCCTCTGCCTCTACCTCTACAAGGGAGTTTTGAGTAACATACCCCTGAAAGTATGCATAAGACCCCCCTGGCCACAAACTAGATGAGGAGAAGGTTCTCGTGAAGCTGAAAAGACGGTGTAGAGCTGTACTGAAGTGAAATGTTGGTGTACAACGATATTACCTATTTGACATTTTTTGTTGGTTAGCAGGTTTGCTTTTAGCACATTTGTCTTTCTTTTTATGCACATGTTCAGTTATTTTGAATTTAATCACTTTGAGATTTAATTTTTTTTTAGTGATTTTAGCAATTGATTTAAAAAAAAATTTAATCATAAGTTTTAAAATTTTGAATGTTTTTATCTGTAAAATGTTAAATACTACTACCTAATAAACAGTATTGGTCTGGGTTGTCAGCGTTCCAAGGGTTGCTTTCTCCTGTTATTTTGTATGTCTGACCTATGTAGAGACATTACAGTAAATATGATTTATTTTAGATGATCCCTCGCCACAAGAGCTACAGTATGCAATTTAGCAAACAGACCCTTAATCAGCGCATGCGCGTCATTGAGTGTACCTGGCGCAGGCGGCGTTTCTTAATTTCTTGTTTATTCAGAGGCAGTTTGAAACATGAATATTGTCCCGTTTCTGCCGTTTTGTTTTTGTTCTGAAATTTCATGTTTTTGTGCTAATGTTCTGTTTTTAATAAGTATGCAATCTGCTTAAAACAATATTTAAGTACATTAAAATAGACGTTGTTTTATAAAGAAGTCACAAGTCAATAAACGTGTTTTTACAAAAATGCAAAATTATTAAAAAAAAAAAATCCGTGAAGCTAATGTTTTTGGGTAACTGGTGTACAGTATAAATTGGTGTCAATCATTTTACTTTTGGTACTTTATTATTATTTAAGTGTTGAGATGCTTTTCCTGCATTTCAATTCCTCAACTTAACAGAGAATCAATAAAAAAGTTACATCTAGTAATACTACTAACTAGGCCAACAGGTACAGTTGCCTCCAGAATTATTCACGTCCTTCACAGACAACAGTGGGGTTTAGTGACAGAAACTGTACATTCAGTATTTGTTGTTTAAATGAATTACTACTTATTAAAGTGTAATATACAGCTCTGGATAAAAATAAGAGACCACTGTAAAATTTCATAAATTCAGCTTCTCTACATGTATGGCAGCCATTCCATTCCATTCATATTTTTATTTGGAATTTGGGAGAAATGTCAGTAGTTTACAGAATAAAACAAAAATGTTCATTTTACCCAAACACATATGTATAAATAGTAAAACCAGAGATAATTTTGCAGTGGTCTCTTCTTTTTTCCAGAGCTGTATATTAAAGCATATTCATTGTATTTATTTGTAAAGCCCCTGTAACTGAAGTCTCCCTTTAAACCAGCTGTAGTATCAGTAGCAGCCCCAGTGAGGGTCACACAGGTAGGAGGTGGAGATTGTTGTTTAGGTGATACAGTTAAAACAGAAATAGAGCAACACAACCAAATACATGCTTTAGTGGTAAAGTAAAGAGGATATTTGTAAAAGCTTCAGTTGCCATTACATTGACTTAATTCTTCCTATAGTTTGTACAAGGCATTATGCAAACAGTTTTTAAGGACTTTTTTTAATGATCAGAAACAGAGACTTGATTGAGCCAGAAGATCAACTGGCAAGAGGTGAGAATAGAAAGGGCTCCATGCAGACAGAGTTAGAGTCCCTGAGAGAGACGGGGTCTGAAGCAGCTCTAGTATCACAAGCAGCACCAGTGAGGCTCAGACAGGTGGGAGGTGGTTACTGTTCAGTGGGACTAAAAGCTCAGTTGCAGTAACTGTTCTAATAGTTTGTACAATATTGTATGCACACCATTTTTAAAGAGTTTTTTGTTTAGTAATCAGAATCAGAGACAAGTATAATTGTGACAAAAGCTCAACTAACAATAGATGAATATATAAGAGAGTCCCACTCCAGCAGTGTTAGATGCCGACCCTTAGCAAACCCCAATTGAATATGTTTCAGCATCAAATACCAGCCTTTTGTAACAATCGTAAGTTGTTTTCTGACTGTGCCCCCCCAAAGCATTTAGCTTCATGACGCCCCTGGGCATAACGATCATGAAATGTTGATTTTTAGTTTTTAGTTTTGTTTATTACTATTTCATTACCATGATACAATGTTTGTGAGGTATGATTACTATTACAGATATGACTGTGGGTCGTTAATAAGTATTTTCTTTATAGTTAACGTTAATACAATATCTAAAATCATAAGAGATGTGTGCTGATGTGCTCTGGTGTGTCTGTAATTGTCCAGAGGGGGGAAGGTATCGAGTGTGAGGGGCAGCAGCACTAATGGGGTCTCTCTCTCCACAGGTATGTCTCGGTGTCCTTAACTCCGCCAGCACAGTCGCTCTCCCTGTGCTGCCGGTGCCCAGCCCGGATAAAGGAGGAGGCAGGTGAGTGAAGCCACTGACCGTGTGACACTACAGCTACCCTGTAATTTTCATTGGGAACTGGCAGTTATATGTATTTCTATTTCTGTCCCCCCACCCCCCTCTGTTAGTCAACATAAGAACCAGACAGACAGACAGACAACAGTCAGTCCAGTCACATGGGCAGATATTTCACACAGGCAGTCCAAAGAGACGGGCAACTGCAGCAGGACACCGTATAGTGTGTGTGTGTGTGTGTGTGTGTGTGTGTGTGTGTGTGTGTGATTGTGTGTGTGTATGTGTGTGTGTATGTATGTGTGGCTGTGTGTGTATCTGTTTCTCATTGGCATCAGCTCAGCATTCAGAACAAAACAGCAGAACTGTGTCCTTGTGTCCAAACCTGCGCACACACTTCCCCAGCTGACACAACCCCACACAGCAACACAGCGAGCAACGAAACACACACACGAGCCTCGCCAGCCCAGGCCAGAGTAACGATGTCAGCTGTCCATGTCCCACTCATGGGTATTTACACAGCACTTGTGGTTGTATGTATGTTTATTTTATTTATCTTCATGTAGGACTCGATCACCCAGACAGCCACACTTGATCCACCTGAAAAAAAAGGTATGTTTGCTGAATTCAGCTTATTTCTACTGTTATTCAGTGGTGTGTTTTAACGTCTCTCTCTTTCTCCCTCTCTACACTCACAGCTCTAGTTCTAGACTGTCTGTGTTCAGAGGTTCTGCTCTCAGTGGTTCTGGTCTCTAAAGCTGAAGGGACAGCAGTCTGTATGAATGCCAAAATACCAGACAACACATATGTAGGAATTCAAACAATATCGGGGTATTGTGTTACAAAATTTAGTGAATTTAGTGAAGTGCCGTAATGAAAACAATACACAAGTTGTTAAACAAAACAAGCTTTTTTTCTCATCCAAACTGAATTTGCTTCTGAGCATCATAGTTTTTTAATGCCAAAATTAAATATAATTTCATTATATTGTTGATAAACAATCCTTTATCAATATTTGAATACTTGAATGCTTTGCATTGCTTAAAGCAGCGCAAAAATAGTGACTGGATTAAAATGTAATACCCACAATGCATTGCGATATGTCCATGTTTTGGCTCAGCTTGAAGAGTGACCAAATTAAATACAATGTTTATTACATTTAATTGTTTGAGCAGACCTGTTTGAAGACTCTGGTGCATCTAATACATCGAGTTGCGGACATTTTACATGTTTGTAACACAAGCTGTAACAGTCATTTACACATTGTTCTTTTAAATATTTATTTGATTCTATATAGGGTACATCAATTGCTCCTCTTGAAGTCTGTGTTTTAAGTTAGCAACTTTATATATAAAAAAAAAAAAATCCAATAGGGTCATTTGCATATCACTTTTAAATCTTTATTTTTATCGGATTGTATGTCTTTGGACAAAACATGTCACTTTACTCCTGTAGTTGCAGCTTCTTGCTTTTCGTGGCTCTGGAGGAAGCGGAGTGGACAGGAGGCCAAATTAGTCTACTCCCGCAGTTGCAGTTTTATGTTGATTAAGATTGATGAGCTGGACGTCTCAGTGCTGCAGTGAGACACAGTGTCCGTCCCTCGGGACCGGGCTGTTTAAACTGCGGGTTCTGCTCCAGTCCAGCTCTGCGCTCCAGTCATCCACACCCCTGACTCTCTCATCTCGTTCTCTACAGGAGTCCCTGAAGAATGTGTCCCTCTGTCCTGGCCCTGGCCCTCTGTTGTGGCCGTGTGCCTGCATCTTGTCCCTGTGTTGCGGTGGGTTCTGATTTAAAAGATGCATTGACAAGAGTTTGTGCTGTGGTTTGGCTGCAGCTCTGTGATTGGCTCTTGCTGAGCGTGCTTACTGTGCAGTGTGTGTGTTAGGGCTCAGGATCAATATATAAAGTCTTCCCCAGGAATTTCTGTAAATGCAAGATAGTGATTTGTATTATTATTTTCTTCCTGGAGTTAAACGGTAAAACAAACAATATTACTGTTTTCCTCTTTTCACAATTGCATTAGCATTCATGTTAGACATTTCATTTTCATTTTATCCCAAATAATGTGTGCATATATGATGCATGATTATTTAATTGTGAGATTGCATAATCATGTTCCATTTTGCATTAGCATTTGAATAAAATCCACTATATGCTTCCATAATAATAATGATTATTTCATACTTGGTGATTCAAAAAGTTTGAGATACAGTACAGTACAGATAGGTTCACCTGTTTTGTTTTTTCTTATATGTACAGCACCAGTTTCTCCTTAGTGTGAGTTACCTCCACAGAGAAATAAATCATCAGTAAAATACATAAATATAAATATATATATTCAGCATTGTTCTAATTCAATGGAAATTCAAATTATCCAGACATAGTATTGATGAAACAGGTGTACATTATCCCTACAAGAACTTTACTGAACACTGTCCATAATTAAAAAACGTATTAAAAAAAAAATAATGACTATGGCAATGTGACGGGGGGTGGGGCTAGAGAGGAAATCCCACCACAATCACCTATAAACCCTGACTACGCCATCCTTATTTATATCTGAGGGAAAGGAAACCTCCGAGACTTACTTTTCCCCACAGCAAGTTCAGACCGCGGGACCGTCAACACAGACACCAGTCCTGAGATTTCCAATAAGTCCAGCAACACATCCATCAAGAGGAAAACTCCACTCCCTTCTCTGGAGTGACCATCGCGCTCCCCCTTCCATTCTTCTGCCGCCCGTCCCGTCACTGCTTCCCCTGTTTCTGCATTGCACACCGGCCCTCTATCCCCTACGCCCGGCCACAGCCCAGCGGCTGTAGTGCGTTGTCCTCAGGCTCTGGGCTGTCTCTCCTCTGCCGTGCTTTGTCTCGCTGTGCCTTCACTCCCCCTTTTTATTCCTTATCAATCCCTTAATTTATTCAGGTGCATCTTATCAAAAACCTCCCCATCAGTACCTTCCAGCAGGGAAAACAAATCAATCAGTCCATAACTTAATTAAGAGGTAATTAAACCAATATAAACCCTATTTACTAATTTTCAAAATAATGATTAAACCCATTTTACCGTCTTTGACATGAACACCTGATATATTTACACAGAAATACTGATGGATATACAGGCAGTTAAACAGATCCATCTGTTGTCTTTCTGTATTTTGTGTCAGAGTGAAGTGTCTGTGCTTCTGGGTCTCAGTCTCTCAGTCTCTCAGTCTCTTTTTCTGAGTCTCACTTCGCCACACACCCATTACTTAATAAATCTTATTCCATGTCTTCACTGACATCCAATTCAAATGTATTCAAGACTTAGACGTAACTGTTTTTCACAAATAAATTCTATGTTCCGTGCATTTCTGATCACTGGGAACACGTCGGCAGAATACAGTGACTTGACTGTTTTTGAAATGCAAGTATTATTTTGCGTAAATCATCTTCCCATCCTTTTAAAGTTTTATTGTGCTCTGAACATTGTGTGATGTCAAAGCGTTAGCCACTGACTGTTTACATTTTGCCAGAAGTTCGTCCCATAATGTACTTAAAGCATCATGGTATATAGGAATATTGTGGATAGGTTGTGGAAAATGTATTAATATTTGTCTGTATTTTGGTCTGATTGTCTCTTCCTCTCGTCCTTTCTCTCCCCAGCTCTCTCCAGTGCCGTGTCAGTGACAGTATCAGTGACAGCGGGGGACTCTGTGACTCTGCCCTGTGATGGATCAGCGCACACACACACACACACAGTCCAGGTGTACTGGCAGACTCCAGGCAGGCTGGTGTGTGAGTCCAGCTCTGGGAGATGTGAGGCTCGGACAGGCTTTGAGGGCAGAGTGGAGTTTGCAGGAGCCGTGGAGTCGGGCGACTTCTCCCTGACCATTCACAGCACCCAGCTCTCTGATGAAGACCTGTACGAGTGTTTCAGGGTCAGTGCAGCAGGACAGAGCATGTTCCTTGGGGAAGTGCGTGTCAGGGTCTTGAGTAAGTCAAATTCCATGAGTTTTGTTTTTATTATTATGGACGTTTTGCCGGATTAGATTGTATTCCCCGTTTCATTTAATAACATTGCCTCCTAAACTGAAGTCTCAGTGCTGTAAACACACAGACCCTCACAATCAAACACACATTCACAGACTTATACACTCACATTCAAATAAACACAGACTGCCCTCAAAATCGCACATTCGCACACTCTCACTCTCAAACACTCACTGACACACTCTTCAAATACTCTCCCACTCACATTCACACACTCACTCACATTTCCAGTCTCTCTCTCTCTCTCACTCTCAAACATTTACACACACACACACACACACACACACATCCCCACAGTGGTGCCCCAGTGTCCCGGCTCTGCCTCTGTCTGATCCCCAGTCCTCCCCTGTCCTCTCTCTGCAGGCCGTGAGGAGAGCGCCTCTCTCTCCTGTGGGCAGCCCCTGAGCCTCCGTCTGTATAGCAGGGCAGCTGTGACTGTGTGGTTTAACCCTGCGGGCGCCGGCGCCTCTCTCCCAGTGTGTGCTGTAGAGGGCGGCACCGTGACCGCTGACCCTGCCTATGGGCCCCGAGTCTCAGGGCAGGAGCAGGAGGTCACACTGTCTGCACTGACCTTCACTGACCAGGGCTCCTACACAGTGCTGGACTCCCAGAGCAGAGCGACCATCAGCACTGTGAACGTCACTGTGACAGGTAGGACAGGGGCTGGGGCTGTTCTTCACTGACCTGTGTGAACAGAGTTGTGGGGAAAGAACCCTGAGAGCCTCCTGCTTTAAGCCAGACCTGTAGCCCTGTGCAGTGCGTTGCTGTTGTCCTGTGTGTGGGGACAGGGTGTGTGGCTGCGAGATGCACAGGGCTGCAGCTCTGAGGGGAGTCCAGCCACAACACGGGGCTGATCTGCAGCACACACTGTCACACAGGGCCCACTCACACTGTGACCAAACTCATCTTTACAGAAACGTCTCTACAGTCACAGAGCTGACAGCAGTGCTGCAGTGTGGGCTCTAGTCCCTGCATCTCTCAGTGTGGAAGTGAGGAGCTGGGGTCTGATCTTTCTCTTCTTTCTTCCTCTTCCCCCTCTCCAGCTGCTGGCTTCCCTGGCTGGCCTGTGGCTCTCATAGTAACACTGATAATTACAGTGATCGGAGCGATTGCTTGGTGGAGGATATATCCTTATTGCAGAGGACAGAACAATCCTGGTGCACAGCGAGCAGCACAGACAGGGGGGGCAGCAATATCTGGAAGTGTCCGATACTCACATGCACAGGACCCTGCAGAGGACCCTCAACAAACAGCTGCAGCTCCTGACTCAAACAACTCCCCCGACTCCAACGACATTGAGGGTGACCCAGGATAGGGCCACGCACATCCAGCAGGCTACCAGCCAGTCCCCGATCAGGCCAAGGAGGGACCGGACACTTTCAAGTTTTCCCTTTCCGATGGGTCGCCACCTTGTCGTGGTGGAAAGGCTTTGTGTTCCAGTGATCCCCTATTAGTGGATTTTGGTACTAGTAGGTTAATTGGTTCCCCACCAGGAGCGGCCCCTGAACACTACAATAGCAGATCAGATGGAACAAACGCATAGCAATCCAACCCCCTTCTTTTTAATTTTTGCAATATTTTGCAGAGTAATTCAAAAAAATTCCAAAATTATGTTATAGGTAATGGAGGTTGATGAAAGAGCTAAATAGCTGATTGTTCAAAAGGACAGGGACGCCGTTTTGTTTTCTGTCGTCTTTTTCAGGAAATACATTTCAATGTGCAGCTGCGCTTCGCCTGTGTGTGATTGTGTGTTCAGTGCTTTAGTACAAATGACCCTGATGTCTGGCTCTGCTGTTGTGAAGCGGATGTGACAGGTCTGCCGCCCGGATGCGCAGCGCGCCATTTTCTCCAGGCTGTGGCGGTGAAGGTGTAAGAGAAAACGGGAAACAAACGGCACAGTCCACACTAATATTTTAATGTCATTTTGTTGTAGCTGTATTTTCATATCATCGGAATATACCGACAGGACCGTGGATTGTGATTCGCTGCGACACGCAAGGATATGAAGGCCGACTTGTCACGCCAGGTCAGTCTGCTGCTGCGGCGGCGTGTAAAATGGTGTCACTGTCGCTGAGCCGCCGCTCAATGTGGGACACAGCGGCCTGTGAGCAGCGCATCTTACACACAGACTACACACATACACATCTTACACACAGACCACACACACGCATCTTACACAGACCACACACATACACATCTTACACACAGACCACACACACACACATCTTACACACAGACCACACACACACACACACATCTTACACACAGACCACACACACGCATCTTACACAGACCACACACACACATCTTACACACAGACTACACACATACACATCTTACACACACACAGACTACACACACACACACACGCATCTTACACACAGACTACACACACACACGCATCTTACACACAGACTACACACACACGCATCTTACACACAGACCACACACACACATCTTACACACACACAGACCACACACACGCATCTTACACTCAGACTACACACACACGCATCTTACACACAGATGGACACTCAAAGACGTGATTCAGTTAAAGACTTGAACACAAGACCAAACAAACAGCGCTGAAATACTATCTTTAACTGTTGACAAATGTTACGCGAGCACGGCCTCTCATTGGCTCAAACGCCCGTCACTCACTGTTGGCACGTACAGGCAGAGCAGCACCGGCCAAACCGAGGAAACCAAAGACTATGTAGACAAATGCAACCTGACACAAATATGAAACACCTGGCTGCTCACAAGCAAACCATACACGTGTGTTCACAGCAGTATAATGTGCACTGCAAGAAGACATGGACATGTGCATAGACAGAAACTGTGCAAGTGATGATGACTAAAGTGACACTATTCAAAAGACAGGTGTCTGAATTATGTTTCCCTGTGTCTGATTGTATATACACTGCAGTGTAGTTATTGCAGCTGTTGGTAGTCGAATATAAATGGCTGTATTGTTTGTTCTGCAGGTCAAATGTGAGTCATAGTATTTTTTTACACAAGATCATACCCAGCTGGGTCAGATTTTGAAATTGTATTGTTTGGTGTCAAGTATTTGAAGCACTTAAAAAGTATAATATTTCCAATAAATGTAGTTATTTCTAATAAGCTCCTTTAGTTTTCTTTACGTTTTTGACATCTGTACAGACTTTTGTTGGGGCAAACAATTACTTATGTTATTTTCTGAATCTCCAGTTGGTGCTCAGTAATTCTATGTAAAATACCTGCCTTTAACCTTTGTTAACTGTAAACATATGAAAATGGGGGAGTGGGGCTCTGAGGGTTACATACTGTTGGAAATATCCCATCTGGCCCAGGTGATTTGTTGGTTTTTAATTCTGCTAGTCCCTTTAGTACCTCCTCCTCATTTATCCTGATCTCTCTTAGGGTTTGACTGGACTGGTTGTTAACCTGTGGCATGTGATCCATTTTTTCCTTTGTTTTCAAATATTTTAAAAAAAGTCCCCAAAACCATTCCTGCTCCCTTTGACAGTTGAAAGGGTTTCCTTTTAAAGTACAGTAGTTTTATGTTGGGGAGCAATTTGTGAAACTGGGAATAGTCACACAAACGGGTGTCCCCCATGCCTAAATGTAATTGGAGTGTGAGCGTTCAGTGGCTGGCTTTTTATTAATTAAAAGAACGTCCCCACAACCATTGTAGGTCCTTTGGATAGTAGAAAGGATCCCCTTTAAACCCACACTAGTGTCATGCTGGGGAGCTATTTGTGGGACTGGGAACAGAATACTGGGAATAGTGTCCCCAGTGCCAGAGCTTTGTGTCTTAGATTGGGCTGTTAGCTTTCCAAGGGGTGTTTCCAATATTGAGAAGAAAGTCCCCAGAACCATTTTAGGTCCAATTGACAGAAGAAAGGTGTCCCCTTCTAAAGTAAAATAGTGTTATCCTGGGGAACTATTGATTTGAACTGGTATTTCTCACTCAAAGTGTTGTCCCCTATGCCACACATTTGGGGTCCTCTGCCTCTACCTCTACAAGGGAGTTTTGAGTAACATACCCCTGAAAGTATGCATAAGACCCCCCTGGCCACAAACTAGATGAGGAGAAGGTTCTCGTGAAGCTGAAAAGACGGTGTAGAGCTGTACTGAAGTGAAATGTTGGTGTACAACGATATTACCTATTTGACATTTTTTGTTGGTTAGTAGGTTTGCTTTTAGCACATTTGTCTTTCTTTTTATGCACATGTTCAGTTATTTTGAATTTAATCACTTTGAGATTTAAAAAAAATTTAAGTGATTTTAGTAATTGATTTAAATTTGTTTTTAATCATAAGTATTACAATTTTGAATGTTTTTATCTGTAAAATGTAAAATACTACTACCTAATAAACAGTATTGGTCTGGGTTGTCAGCGTTCCAAGGGTTGCTTTCTCCTGTTATTTTGTATGTCTGACCTATGTAGAGACATTACAGTAAATATGATTTATTTTAGATGATCCCTCGCCACAAGAGCTACAGTATGCAATTTAGCAGACAGACCCTTAATCAGCGCATGCGCGTCATTGAGTGTACCTGGCGCAGGCGGCGTTTCTTAATTTCTTGTTTATTCAGAGGCAGTTTGAAACATGAATATTGTCCCGTTTCTGCCGTTTTGTTTTTGTTCTGAAATTTCATGTTTTTGTGGTAATGTTCTGTTTTTAATAAGTATGCAATCTGCTTAAAACAATATTTAAGTACATTAAAATAGACGTTGTTTTATAAAGAAGTCACAAGTCAATAAACGTGTTTTTACAAAAATGCAAAATTATTAAAAAAAAAAAATCCGTGAAACTAATGTTTTTGGGTAACTGGTGTACAGTATAAATTGGTGTCAATCATTTTACTTTTGGTACTTTATTATTATTTAAGTGTTGAGATGCTTTTCCTGCATTTCAATTCCTCAACTTAACAGAGAATCAATAAAAAAGTTACATCTAGTAATACTACTAACTAGGCCAACAGGTACAGTTGCCTCCAGAATTATTCACGTCCTTCACAGACTACAGTGGGGTTTAGTGACAGAAACTGTACATTCAGTATTTGTTGTTTAAATGAATTACTACTTATTAAAGTGTAATATACAGCTCTGGAAAAAAATAAGAGACCACTGTAAAAAAAAAAAAAAAAAGCTCGCAAACGCTAAGCTAGACACAACCTTCACCACATCTATCGCCTCTTCTTTTTCGAGTTTAGTCGTAGTGTCGTTCAACAACTGAGTTTGACGCGACTCTACTTCATCAAAGTCCAAACCGCCTAGGCTTTCAATGTATTCGGGGATCTCAATCCCTGATACTTTCACAATCAATGCTTCAAAAGGGGACATTTGGGTCGTCATTGTTTTTGGTTATTCAGTAACAACCCAACTAAACAGTAAGAGATTAATCACTTAATGACTCTAATGCCAAAACTTAGAATATCAACAATTTACCACAAGTAAATCTAAACCAGACAAAGACCTTTTGTGACTTTGGAGACCATACAGAATACCACGTGTGCAAGTCTACAAACAGTGTATCGCGCCTACAAAAGTTCTCTTGTTTCAAAACTTTGGAATCTGGATTTCTGGACAAAGCTATCCAATAACTATTGCTATTGATAGTGACGCACACATGCGCACAGATTTGAACTGAAGCATTCATGTATTTATAGGTTTATTAAGTTGTTTTATATGATGTGTGTTTGTTTGGCCTCTTGTCTTGAAAGAAAACAAAGTATCTGGTCATCTTTCAGTGTAGCTATATGAACAAGTATATTCAGATTTTACCAAGGGCTGTGAATTATCTTTCATTGATTCAGATACCGATGCATCCAGTCTTTACTTTAGGACAGATTTCATTGTTTCTTATGCAGACACTGTTGTCTTGTTTTTCAGTTTCACGCTGTTTCATTAATGGTCCTTTGGAAATGAAGTTGTGTTTCTGGATTGTTAGTGTGAAGGCGTTTATCGTGCTGCATAGTAACTCATACGGAGGACAGTCCAGCTGTAGTAAAAGAAACCATAGCCGGCACTAAAACAGACACCAGATGCATGGGCTCATGGGAGCCCAGACCAGGAAAATAAATCACTAAAACCCTTTTAGAATTGCCCACAAAAGGTCGGGGTGGAAGGGCCTCCTGCTATACAAGCAGAATCATCAACTTACAAAAAGGTATTACAATTTACACCTGATATGCAGTGTAAGTGATGGGAACTCGCTAAAAATATCTGTACTTTTAATACATATACAATTAATGATCATAACTCTTTAAATCTTTATCCAATACATTTTAAAGTTGTATTTTGACTAGTACTTTGACTAGAAAATTGTAAGAAAAATAAGTTTAAATTGAAATTGAAAATGTCATAATGTAGTTTACTGTAAACTACTTAAAGGTTTTCTTTGTATTAAAATGTCTGCAATTCGCAGTACTTTTTATACATTTACTGTAAATAACAATGTGTTGTTAACCTCTGTGATCCAGATTTGAGATTTAAAAATGATCAGTTCTGCCGTCTTAAAAATGCATAACCACTAAAACACCTAATACAGGAGAGGATAAGGCAAGTGACATTTTTATTGCATGGAACATATATCCAGTATGCGGCAGTCCTGTGGGCGAAAATGCCTTGTTGATGCTAGAGGTCAGAGGAGAATGGGCCGACTGAGTCAAGCTGATAGAAGAGCAACTTTGACTGAAATAACCACTCGTTACAACCGAGGTATGCAGCAAAGCATTTGTGAAGCCACAACACGTACAACCTTGAGGCGGATGGGCTACAACAGCAGAAGACCCCACCGGGTACCACTCATCTCCACTACAAATAGGAAAAAGAGGCTACAATTTGGACAAGCTCACCAAAATTGGACAGTTGAAGACTGGAAAAATGTTGCCTGGTCTGATGAGTCTCGATTTCTGTTGAGACATTCAGATGGTAGAGTCCGAATTTGGCGTAAACAGAATGAGAACATGGATCCATCATGCCTTGTTACCACTGTGCAGGCTGGTGGTGGTGGTGTAATGGTGTGGGGGATGTTTTCTTGGCACACTTTAGGCCCCTTAGTGCCAATTGGGCATCGTTTAAATGCCACGGCCTACCTGAGCATTGTTTCTGACCATGTCCATCCCTTTATGACCACCATGTACCCATCCTCTGATGGCTACTTCCAGCAGGATAATGCACCATGTCACAAAGGTCGAATCATTTCAAATTGGTTTCTTGAACATGACAATGAGTTCACTGTACTAAACTGGCCCCCACAGTCACCAGATCTCAACCCAATAGAGCATCTTTTGGATGTGGTGGAACGGGAGCTTCGTGCCCTGGATGTGCATCCCACAAATCTCCATCAACTGCAAGATGCTATCCTATCAATATGGGCCAACATTTCTAAAGAATGCTTTCAGCACCTTGTTGAATCAATGCCACGTAGAATTAAGGCAGTTCTGAAGGCGAAAGGGGGTCAAACACAGTATTAGTATGGTGTTCCTAATAATCCTTTAGGTGAGTGTATATTAAAAGGTAGCAATGTATGCGGTCATATATTTTTGAAACAAAGATAAATCATTGTCACTTTAAAGTTAAAAAATAAAATTATTAAAATGGCCTGTCTCGTGCCAATGTAAACTATGCCTTTTGTTCAATAAAACAAAACCAAAAAAATTATACATTAATATCAAAATGAATGGCTTCAGTTTGTTGATTGGTAAACGGGTGTCCCAGCTGACTGCTTACTGCATGAGATATAGACGAGAGAGAGAGGATGAAAAACGAAACGATTGGAGGGCAGAGAAACATTTCAAACACGAAGAGACACTTACACTAACCTTAATGAAGTGCCACTCAAAATCCATCAGGTTTTTTAATAGAGTGACAACATGTTGATTTACTGTCTACGTTTTCTTTTGGACCATCTTGCCTGTTTTTTTGGACATTATCTTTTTACGGCCGGCCTTTGTTCCCCTCTGGGTTAATCCCAATGAAGCACCTAAAACAAACAAGCCCGAGATCGGGGAATGCAAGAACTCACAGAATGTAACATGAAATTACAACTGATTATTAAAGCAGTATCACTTGAATGGTATTTTAGTTCAAAACAATAAATCCTTTGAATAAAATTTACATTTTAGTAGAAAGTACCTTTTTTAAAGTAAAATTACTCTTCAGGTATGGCATCAGATTTATGTCAAAGTCATGAGCACAATAAAACTTATAAAGTTATATTCAGGTTATATTCATATTCAGGTTAGTTTGGAATCCCATTTTAGGAATATATATTCCGGAGGCCTTACCTCTGAATGAACTCCCGTGTCTGAGCCGCCTCATCTTGGTACTGTAGGTTGAAGATATAAAAAGTGGCAAACACTGCAGCAAGCCCTGTGATAAAGGGTGGCTGGACCCCCTCACAGATCATTCGGCTTTCAGTGCTAACCATCCATCCAGTCGTGACTGACGTCACAGTCGCCTCGGTGCTCTTTGCCCGCAGCCGTGAGCTTGCAGACTGTCTGCGAGGCAGCGGACAGCACGTACCAGTATGTGTAACTCCCTGAGGACCACAGCACTCTAACGTACTGGTCGGTAGGTGTTTACTGCTCACAGGGTTAAGATAACTCCATCACATCTGCAATGAAGATTAATTGTAACCATTAGAAAGTGGTTCTTAACCTTTTTGCAGCCTCACACCCCTGCAGCGATCCATGGTAATCCTGCACCCCATCAGGTCACGGTGCTGAGGAGGGAGGAGTGGGCGAGGGTTTGCTGCTGCTGTACCTTGTCTTTGCTACTGTGCAGCTACTGATAGCCTCAGAGCTTTTCATGTTGTTCATAGCTTGCCTGTCACCTGCACTGGATTCTATGATATAATGCTAGAAATCCTACTGTAGGGAATCCAGGGCCTCTTATTCATATAATCTTCCCATCCTTCGATGGTAGAGGTGTGAGGGAGAGTAATGTGGCCGCCATATTGGGGAGGTCAGCCCAGTCATCGCCACACTGGCAAACAGTAATCATCTGAATCTTTGACTTCGAGTATTATCTCAAAATGCCACAACACTGGGTGCACAAATAGGCGAAACATGAAACTAGCAAACGAGGAATATCCATAAATCTTTGAAACCGCTTATCCTGGCGAGGGTCACGGAGAAGCCAGAGCCGAACCCAGCAGGCATAGGGCGCAAGGCAGGAATACACCCAGGACGGGACGCCAGTCCATCGCTGGGCAACACACAGAGACACACAGGGCAATTTAGAGACCAATCAACCTAACCCACATGTCCTTGGATGGTGGGAGATAACCAGAGTGCCCAGTGAAACCCACACAGACACAGGGAAAACATGCAAACTCCACACAGACAGGCCCCCGAACCCAGGACTCAAACATGGGATCCCAGAGCTGTGAGGCAGCAGCGCTAAACACCACGCCACTGGCAAACAAGGAATAGCTTTTCACAGATAAGTGATCTCTCATCATGTATTTATCATTGTCATTAGATCACTACCAGCTGTGTTTACATCATCCCCACCAGAGTCACTACCTCTGACTGAAGTCTGATTAGATCCAGGACTAGATCTAGAGCTATTGATCAATGATGCCCATCATCTGATCATAGGCGTGTTTCTGCCTGATAGTTTCATTCATCAGCGAGAACAGGCTGGAACCTGATGAGCCCCTCGCTTAACAACATACAAGAAAAAAGGTGGGGGGGAGAATCATTCATTTCACACAGGTAGTGTGTAGTGACACACAGTGTCACTTCATGTAGTATTGCCTGTCAGTGTGTGTGTAGTACTGTGAACACACACAACTGGTTGCTGTCAAAAATATACAGAGAAAATGTCAGTAATTAGTTCTCACTATCAACAAATCACATAAAGTTATGAAATTCAGTTATTCTACATGAAGACGAAATAGTTTCAATTTCAATCCCAATTAGCGTTGAATATGTACGCATGGCATCCTTTAATTCATTTGGTTGTAGTGTTACAGGACTGATTTAAAATCTGAATATGTGGCAAAATAGTCACATCATTTGAAAAATATACATTATGACATTTTTAGGTGAATGGAATAGAACATCTCCCGGTTAACGACCTCAACACTAGCTACCATTTACAAACATCAACGCCAATTCTTCGAAAAAAGAATCACAATAGGAGTTTCCTCCCTCCTCTTCGTTTTTTCTTTTGCCTTAGTTTTATAAATGAGGAAGGTGATTGGCCGCATACAAAATTACTGACAAGTGTCTTCTGCAGGTGATTGGCCACGTAACAAATTATTGTGAAGCCTTTCTTGGGAAATGATTTACAGTTACTGCTCCCTGAATGCTGAATCGTACATAGCACTAATCCTAGTCAAGATGGCGTAACTCTTTACATACAAAAGTGCCGTGAAGCTCTCTATCTATTCTCTACTCTGATCATCGCGTCTCTAGTGCGCAGAGCGCCGACCAATGGGGCGCCTCGGTGCCAGCGTGGGCGGGGCTTGTGGGCGGGGTTTTTATAGGGCGGTGGAGGGACGACGTCATGCTCTGTGACGTGGTTACTTTCGGAACAGTGTGGAGTCACAGAAGAGTAGAGTGTCTAGGTATGTAAAGATACGTTTTGATTGATCTGATGCATTTGACTGTTTTGTTCAATTTTGTTGTTTTGGCAGTTTGCCATTTGTTCACGAATTTAATCGTTTTTATGCTTTAATGCATACATTCACTTAGAATTTATTTGCGATTTCCTTTTTTCTTCAAACACTTTAGGGCTTAAAAAGTTTTTAAATGAGTTTAGAAATGGATTTAAACAGTTTTAATCGAGTATTAAAATTGTGTATGTTTTTAATTTTTGTGAATGTAAGAAGACTTCAAAGTTTTTCTGTACATATTAATATTGTTTAAAGTTTGTACAAAAACTATGTACAGGTAAATATCGTTACTGCAGTTATAATGCTGTGCACGGTGCTATGCTGTCAGTTTTAGTTTCTGCATTGTGTCTTTTGACGGTTATGCATAGTGATGTTGTATTTTGTATACATATTTTTACATTGAAATGACGTTATTGAGATTAAAATATAATTACATTTTCGATGCCAGATGAAAACAGGGTGGGGATAAATCTGTGCAAAACAAGAGCGCTGGGGCGGGTGCAGGTAATCCAGCGCAAATCATGAAATAATGTATATATGATTCGCTGAAAAACACCGTTTAGTCAACTCATTGTGACCCGTTATCATGATTGTTTCATTAACGCACTTCATGTGCTGCAGGCAGACAGGCTTTTCTGCACGAAAAATACATAACGGTCTTGCTCAGCCGAGGATACTTTTCTAGAACCGCTATTGGTCGATAACACTTGACTGACATCTGTACAGACTCCAGCAGCCAATCAGGAGGTCGTATTTCGTGGGGCGTCACAGTGCCGCTCATGCCACGTTTCCAGTGGCGGACGCGTCCGGGCATGCGCAGTGCGGTGTGGAGGCTGCAGGAGAGGCTGCGAGAGGCGGCGGGGCTGCAGGGATGCGCGGCGCCATTGAGGGACAGGGCGCCTCACACACCAGCACTCAGGAGTATTTCTGTTTCACTGTGCTGGTCTTGTGTAGGATTTGGGAAGCGAGTTATTCGAGTCTGGGACTGAATGTACAAACTCGTATCAGGAGTGGGACAGAGGAGAAGGACCAGGGGGTGGGGAGGAGAACAGCAGAGGGGCAGTCCTTACCATCACTGGCAGCAAACCTCACCCAGTGTATAATGTGTACAATTCAGTATTACCCCACGTCCACACGCCTGTATTGTGCCGTTATCTGCAGACAAGATCAGTGTAAGCGCTTCAGTACTTCCACAATGACCTGCTGTGTGTGTGAGAGAGTCCATAATCATAAGAGATGTGTGTTGATGTGCTCTGGTGTGTCTGTGTCAGTGCACTGACTGTCTCTCTGTGCAGAAGAGAAGACTAAACCTCTGAGCCCTGTGGGGGGGCTGTGGTTTGGTAATTGTCCCAGAGGGGGAAGGTATCGAGTGTGAGGGGCAGCAGCACTAATGGGGTCTCTCTCTCCACAGGTCTGTCTCTGGGTCCTGCACAGTTGGGGGGGAGCCTAAAATCCCCAGCTGGGGCTGTGCTGGTGACCGTTTTAGTGTCTATATACAGTGCATCTGGAAACTATTCACAGCGCTTCACTTTTTCCACATTTTGTTATGTTACAGCCTTATTCCAAAATGGATTACATTCATTATTTTCCTCAAAATTCTACAAACAGTACCCGTTAATGACAACGTGAAAGAAGTTTGAAATCTTTACAAATGTATTTAAAAACAAAAAAGCACATAACTATTCACAGCCTATGCCGTGACACTCAAAATTGAGCTCAGGTGCATCCTGTTTCCACTGATCATCCTTGAGATGTTTCTACAACTTGATTGGAGTCCACCTGTGGTAAATTCAGTTGATTGGACATGATTTGGAAAGGCACACACCTGTCTATATAAGGTCCCACAGTTAACAGTGCATGTCAGAGCACAAACATAGCCATGAAGTCCAAGGAATTGTCTGTAGACCTCCGAGACAGGATTGTATGGAGGCACAGATCTGGGGAAGGGTACAGAAAAATTTCTGCAGCATTGAAGGTCCCAATGAGCACAGTGGCCTCCATCATCCGTAAATGGAAGAAGTTTGGAACCACCAGGACTCTTCCTAGAGCTGGCCGCCCGGCCAAACTGAGCGATCGGGGGAGAAGGGCCTTAGTGAGGGAGGTGACCAAGAACCCGATGGTCACTCTGACAGAACTCCAGCGTGTTTCTGTGGAGAGAGGAGAACCTTCCAGCAGAACAACCATCTCTGCAGCACTCCACCAATCCCGTGTGGCCCATGTGGTCCGATCCAACAGAAGCGCTACTGTAGCTCAAATTGCTAAAAAAGTGAATGCTGGTTCTGATAGAAAGGTGTCAGAACACACAGTGCATCGCAGTTTATGGCGTATGGGGCTGCGTTGGTGCAGATCAGGCAGCCCCACCCCACTCTCACTGGAGCAATCTCCGTCAGCACCCCCCACCCTGCAGTCACCAGAGAAAATGTTAGGCAGGTAGTCATAATGTTATGGCTGATCAGTGTGTGTGTATAATATATATATATAATTTTTTTTTCTTAATATAGTTTAAATCGCCAGTGTTTACCGTTTCCTGGTCCAGCTTTAGAACCATCCCCATCCCCCCTGCCCACCCCCCATCCACAAATTGCCAGTCCTGGAGAAGGAGTAAGGAGGTGACGGGAGACATCGACCGGGTGACACTAGGTATTAATGTATTGAAAATCCTTAAGTGTTTGTATAGTCGAGTCACACTGGGCTCTAATACACACACACACCCCACCAGACCTGCAGCAGAGGTCTCCACACAGTTCCAACATCTAGAACACCGCGAATGCAACGCACAGTGTTGGATCGAGTCATAGTGGAGTGCATCTCACTTCCAGTTCATATTACTAATGCACACAGTGAAACGAGTGAAGCAACACTTCATGGCTGCTGGCTCTGGCTCTTGTTGTGCATCGAAGAACCTGTAACTATTGATTGTATATTTAATGTAAACAAGTAAAATATGTATAAATAATTAGGTGGCGTATGCAGGACAGGATCTTGTGCTTTTATTTTAATTCTTGTCATGTCTGTAAATGTCTTTTCTTTTGTTGGTTATGTGTTAGGTTTTGTGTGGACCCCAGGAAGAGTAGCTGCAGTTTAGGCTGCTGATTAGGCTTATTAAATACACAAGACAAATATTGCCCTGCTTAGATGCTAGATTATTGAATTCAAACTGAATTCATAAGGAAACATTGAAGACAAAGTCAAGGTTTTCTGTTTCCTTTGCAAGCAATGTGAGTAGTTTATGGTATCAATTGTGACCAAAACATCAGTTTACTGAAGCAGTTATAATTTAGTTTTCTAATTATAATTATTTAGTGTATGTATGTTTGTATATATATATATATATATATATATATATACACTCACCTAAAGGATTATTAGGAACACCATACTAATACTGTGTTTGACCCCCTTTCGCCTTCAGAACTGCCTTAATTCTACGTGGCATTGATTCAACAAGGCGCTGAAAGCATTCTTTAGAAATGTTGGCCCATATTGATAGGATAGCATCTTGCAGTTGATGGAGATTTGACAAAGTCAAGGTTTTCTGTTTCCTTTGCAAGCAATGTGAGTAGTTTATGGTATCAATTGTGAACAAAACATCCGTTTACTGAAGTGATTATTATTTAGTTATCTAATTATAATTATTTAGTGTATTTATATATATATATATATATATATATATATATATATATATATATATATATATATATATTTTTTTTTTTTTTTTAACCATTCCCGTTCAGTGTTATATTGTAAGATCAATACCTAGTATTTAAGTATTACTGTGTGGCGCAAGCACTTAAAGACTGTTAATAAGTGCTCGATTTAATCTACTGATTAATCAACTGATGCCCATTGATTGACCGATCAAATATTTGAATTGACTGACAGCCCTAACTATGAGGCAGAAGCAGACTGAGTGAATAAGAGGCTGTGAATCCAGGTTACAGCCATGTTTCCATTGCATGTATTAGCGTTTCTGTGCCTTGTGTACAGCAGACGCACAGTGGGCCCGTGTTTGTATCTGCGCTGTCTGTGTTTCTTTGATCAGTTGGGGATTTATTTATGTAATTTGTAAGTGAATATGTACTGTATCTGTTACTTATTATTGCACTATTTGTTGTTAGCACAGCTTAAGTAGTGATTTCTTACAGAAAACTTGTTGATCACAATCTTTTGTCGGTGACCTTATTGTTGATGAATTGTCACTGGTGAGGAAAAGTTTGTGACCAATTGACGGGATAGAATTGTTTCTAAAGTGAATAGTGAAACTTCTCCGAACTGACCATCTTTAAAGCTGCACAAAGTCAATATGTAGTTATTTTTGGCACAGAACCTCCACACACAACGTCACTGAAAAGCACACGTTTGTAACACTTAATAACAACAACAACACTGAAACACTATTTTAAATTTATAACACTTATGAAAACAATTAGCAATGTAATTTGTTCTTTTAAATCTTTTTTTATTCTATTTGTGTTGTGTATTTGTTAATATTACATTTACTTTGTATTTGTGTAGTTCTACAGTGCTTCTACTTCAGAATAGCAGAACAAAGCCACGAATAGACAAATTAAACTTCTCCTTATTCCTGAGAGCGACGGTGGGAAGCTCAGGATCCATACTAAGTGCGATCCAACCAACTCTTCAGCAGTGGAGCTGGCGGAAGATGACGGGACGGCTGCAGTGGCCGTTGTAATCTTTGGGGAATGAAAAGCTCTCATCTGGAGTTAACCACTAATGAATGGATGGTTGTTGACACTCTGAAGCCATTCAAAAGGGCAACCTCTGCATTATCAACAAACAAATACCCCACAGCTTCAGCGGTTTTACCCCTTCAGCATATCCTGATCAATCAAGTTAAGAACTTTGCATCATCTGAAATTCCTGTAATGAAGGAGATGCAAAACAAAATCTACAGTGATCTGAGTTTGAGGTACAACAAAGAAGAACGACGATCAACATCCATACTTTTGAACAAAACGTCATTTGACCCACGCTTTCACCGATTGATACATTGATCTGAACATCAAAAGCGCCAGGTGCACAGAGACATTCAAAAAGAACTGATACAGGGTTTTGGAAAAGAAACTGGTTTGGGAAAGGAACATGGCACTTCTGAAAATATAGAAGCTAGTAGAAAAACTGTGCTGACTATCAATGGGTGACCTGTTTGGTGACACTAACACCTGTGAGCAAGAAGAAATGGAGAATTATGAAATACAACTGATGCAGGAGACGCTGGAGACACCACTCTCGGCAATCAGGCCTGAAGTAGCCACATCTTGCTCAACTGGCCAAAAAAGACTTGTGTGTGTCAGGCACATCCCTGTGCCCTAAATGTGTCTCTTTTACAGCAGGAAACATTGTAAAGCAGCCCTGGATCCAGAGCAAGTCGATCGGCTTGTATTCCTGTCAAACATTTAAAATACGCCTGTTTGAATGGACACTGGATTGGATATACTGTACATAGTTTTTGATTATTTTTGGACCTTTACAATTATGTTATCTAGTTGGACATTTCGTAAGGACAACACACAGTAAGTTACTTATTTTGTTTTAGTTTGACTTTTGACTGATAATAAAACATTGTAAGAGTATATTACAGAGGGTCCTTATTTTGTATTGTATGTCAAACAAAAGTAACTCTAAATATATATATATTTTAATCGATCTATTAGATATTGCATGCTCAATTATCGATTAAGTCTTCGGGTTAACCTGTAAAACATAACCCTGTCTCTAAGAGGAGGATGTTTTTAACATTTTACTCTTTCTGAGAACTATAAAACTTAATCAAGCATGTTTTTGTATTGTAAACTTAATTGGGCACATTGTTCAGTATTGTACACAGTTATGATAGTGATTGGGAAGGGGGGGCAGAAGTTTATCACGAGAATGAAAATGCGCAATTTAGATATTCTTGTTATGATTAAATATTACTATAGTAATAATGACAACAGAAATAATGAGTACATTTGAGGATGCTTTTGTATTTATTCAATGCAGCCCAATTGTGTTTTTGTTTTGCCATGTAATTTTGCGGGGCTACACGGATGTGCTCCTTGCAAAACTGATGATATCTCTTGTACACTTATTTGTAAGCATTTGTTTTTTGGTATTTTAAAAATTCCAAAAATAAACTTTTTATGGAAAAAATTAAAAACTTCAATGTATTACTTTTGTAGCGTTATGTTGGGTGTATTTGGATAAGAGCATTTGGGCTCTGAGCTGAAGCACTGATCTAAAGAAGGCCAATTATGTAGCGTAAGGTACACTTATAAATTTAAATTAAAGAAGTGAATTTATAGTATCACCTTATCACGAATCCTGGAATCTTGTAGAACTCAATTTCTGTAATAATTGGACGCAGACACCAATTCCAAAGATATAAATTGTCAAATTTATTCAAAACAAAGACTAAATGTAGCACTACACTAAATATACAAAAGGGAAAAACTAATTAAAATTCAACTCTAGATCAACAAATCAAAGACAAATCACTTCCGTGACCAAATCAAAGACCATGGGATCACATATGATAACACAAATCGTTAAACAAAAAAGGTTATAAACACATTGACTACAATACCGGTTAGTAAGACGAAGGTGAGTCTCTCATTAGTATTGTTAGTCAGACATTAAATAACTACGCAGGTTATTATTTATGTCAGGTAACTTCTCGTTATATATATATCAGTCTCATTTACGTTTAGGTGCCGAGAAAGATCCTATCATTACTTGTTACCACAATTTCCCTTAACTGATTATTATTCAATGATTAAGGATAGGCAGGGCCACCAATAATCTAATGTCTATTAACTTGTGTCAATTTCAGACTAAACAGTAAAACAGGAATGAGAAGATATTTCTCGGCGTTGACAGATTTTATTTCTAAAATTATCAACAAAACAGTTTAATGCAACACACATTTATATTTAAGAAAACAAAATGATATTACACATTCTAGAGTTATGAGTCACAGATTAACATTTCTAATTGATTCCTCAATTGTCATGAATCATGAACTCCAAACTGTTAAACTTATGTGAACTTCGTCGCAGAGAGACCTCTCTGTCTTCGGGCTCAGATAACAGCACACGGCACGAGGTCCGTGTGGTTTGGAACAAAGGCAGTCCGGTTCGGCTTTGTCCAAGAACTTCCACTCAGTCGATGCACCTGGAAGTTGGGGTTTCGCGAAAGTAGAGTCGTTTCCAACCAGATTTTCCACTGGTTTGAAGGCTCCAAGGTTGTGCACAAAATCTTCTTGGCAAGCAGGGTTTCCACTGTAGTTACTTGAAGACAAAGTCTTTGAGGAAAGCAGGCCCTGTTTGTTCCAAGGGTCAAGTTTCTTAAGACTCAATAGCTATTTAAATGACTGACACTTTTGTATACAGTCGACTTAGTCAATTGTCCAGCTGTAAAACTCCACTGATCAGGTGGGCACAGGCGGGCAGCGCAGTCTGTAAAGTTCTTTATTTAATAAAGTCCTTTAAAAGAATTCTTCGTACGGCTCAATCTCCTTCTCCCAGTTTAACTCTTCTGTTGCCGGCAAAGACTTGGTTGGTTTCTGGTTCCGGTTCTGGCAACAGAGCTACAGGTTGAGCTGTGGCAGCGAGTTACTGGTTCAGGTGAGAGAGAGAGAGAGAGAGAGACTGACTGTCCGCTGTTCCTTATAGTCTGTCAGATCAATAGGTGATTGGTCCCTGAGTTCTTGAGATTGGATTTCGGTTTCAGCCCCCAGTGTCCTATTGGAGGGGGGCTTGATTTATGACTGATGTCAATCCATGCCATCTTTTGGAAATGCCGGTTGGCCCGGGTTCGTAGCTCTATGTCGGGATTTCGGCTCTCATCCACTTCAAAGAGTTTTTATCACCTACAGGCCCCTTTCTCCAGACATCTCATAGCAGAATTCCAAACTATTTGGCCTCTTCTCGGTGCCATCCTCCCCAAAACTGTCACTTTGATGCAAACCAGTTCCAAGCTGATGAGCTTAGGAAATCTGATAACTTTGGGGGGGGAGAGGTCTTCTTTAGATCAGTGCTTCAGCTCAGAGCCCAAATGCTCTTATCAAAATACACCCAACATAACGCTACATACCCCCTTTCTTGAATGGGACTGAGGTCGACTAGGACGTTATCCCCTTCAAGACAAAATAAGACGTTAAGCATTTATCTCAAAGTTATGTAACAGAATTCAACAGTGGACTTCACCATTCATGACCCCGAGAAATCAAAGAAAACAAACTAATAGTTCATTATTTAAGCAGAATGTATTCCAATCAAATTGACAATCCTATACTAGCACATATACAGGTTACATATTATAACACAAGTACATTAAAACAAAAAAACAAAAACAATTGGTATTAGTATTACTCAGTATATTGAGTGTGGTTACTGACGGTAACCAATAGGGGGAAGTTGATTAACAGAGGGAGGTGACTGGGAATTCAAGGGTTATTCAGGCACGTGATCTTCACTATCACTTTCACTGATGTCTATAGTGGGTAGGGACCTGGGTTCGAATGGTTGGCTTACATGGTAAGCCGGTACTCCCTTGAGGTTATGCACTCTGTCGTTCAATACACGCAGACGTTTGGCTAGTATCCATATCACACTTCCTGTTATGATCCAGCCACTCGGGAGCAACGTTATGAGTACCATATCCTCAGCCCCCCAGCCGTGAGACAGCCTGTGCTTTCTCTCACGTGACTCTAGGAGGGTGGTCTGCAAACCGGTTTGGTCTATTGCAAACTCTATGATTTTAGTGCCCTCCATTTTTACCTTTTCGCTAAGAACGCTGTCCAATTTACAATTGTGTCCCCGGAAGGCGTCTACAATTTCAAATTCAGTTTCATATCGCTCAGAGTCTAACTGGTACAGAGCTAAATCATCGAAGTGAGTGATGCCCCCTTTAGGGACATGCACAAAAATGGTCTCATTGCGAAGTACCTTGGTGGCTGTATCATGTCTGTCATTCAATTCCACCTGCTTTGGTGGTTGCACTTGAACCCACAACTTGTTCCGTTTACAATCGATAAGCGGTGCTAACCTGTTCAAAAGATCCTGACCAATGATCAACTTCTCGGTTTCAGCTTGGGAAATATAGACTGGGTGAACGAATTTCATCTTCCCAAAAGTGAATTCTAACCACGCCTTTCGAGTGATCTGTGCCTTAGTCTCTGTGTAACTTGTAATGTTCACACTACAAGTTTCCACTTTCAGTTGTTGGTCTGAGGTTTCCATAATTTGTTTCAGGTCGCCAAATGTGGTGGCGGACATTAAACAAATTTCAGCCCCAGTGTCCAACAAGGCTCCACACTCCCACACATTCTCAATGGTCACTTCTATGTAAACTCGCTTGGCTCTGCCTCTGTGTGTCAGGTCACCCAGTAACATCGTCAAAGGTTCAGCTTGCTTGCAGGCAGCTTCCCCCACTGGGAGGTACCAGTGAGCTGATGTGTCAGGGAAACCCCCCTGCCGTTCCTCCCATCCAATCAAACACACAGAAGCGGGGACAGGGGGTGGCTCCGGAGCTAGTCCCAGCTCAGGTGGCAGGTCCGGCCCTTTACCCTGGCTACTAATTTCCATTTTGGGAAGAGGGGGCAACGAGAGCAGAGCTAAACGTTGCAGCAGCTCAGAACCTGCAGCCTTGCTCAGAGATTGAGTTGACCCTACTGGGCTAGGACCAGATTGCTTTTCCTCATACTTTTCCTTGTAAGCCTGGGGGTCTCGGGTTCTGTCCTTGGGCATCCCGGCCCCCTTTAACTCCAGTGGAGAAACAGGGCACTCAGAGTGCACTGCCAGTACTCGGGTGCTTGTGTCTTTACCATCAGAAGCGCTATTGTACTTGCTTTCCCAAGTTTTTGTGCCATTTTACGAATTTCGGCCATGTTCATATGCATAGCGTCTGCATGTAATATGATCATTTCCTTAATCGCTGGAAACAAATTAGCAACAAACAAACCCTTAAAGCTCACTTCTTCCTCGGCCCCGGGTCGATCTTGACCCGCAAAATAGGTTTTCCTAAGTTTCTCATAATAATCGCGGGGGGACTCGTATTTACCCTGTTTGATCTGGTGTGTGGCAGTCACTGCTGCCACCGGGTCAATGAACCTGGAATAGTCCCTAATTAATGCTCTGCACAATCGCGGAAAACTATCGCAGACCATGGACCCTTGCCTCTCCATCCAAGAATGGACTTGGCGAGAGGTGGTTTTGCGGATTAGGAGAACCTTTTCCTTCTCCGTAGCATCAGGATAGAAACGCAAAGCATACTTAATGTCCTTAATATACGCGTCGACATTTCCTTCCTTGTCTGCTGGGTTAAAAACCTCACAATCTTTAGCCAGCTCTCTCAGCTGTCGCATGTCAACCTTTCGGTCCGGACTCTCGGGGGAGGAATTTCGCCGGTGCGACAGGCTTCTTGCCCTGGGTGGGGCCTTACCTCTGAATGAACTCCCGTGTCTGAGCCGCCTCATCTTGGTACTGTAGGTTGAAGATATAAAAAGTGGCAAACACTGCAGCAAGCCCTGTGATAAAGGGTGGCTGGACCCCCTCACAGATCATTCGGCTTTCAGTGCTAACCATCCATCCAGTCGTGACTGACGTCACAGTCGCCTCGGTGCTCTTTGCCCGCAGCCGTGAGCTTGCAGACTGTCTGCGAGGCAGCGGACAGCACGTACCAGTATGTGTAACTCCCTGAGGACCACAGCACTCTAACGTACTGGTCGGTAGGTGTTTACTGCTCACAGGGTTAAGATAACTCCATCACATCTGCAATGAAGATTAATTGTAACCATTAGAAAGTGGTTCTTAACCTTTTTGCAGCCTCACACCCCTGCAGCGATCCATGGTAATCCTGCACCCCATCAGGTCATGGTGCTGAGGAGGGAGGAGTGGCGCGAGGGTTTGCTGCTGCTGTACCTTGTCTTTGCTACTGTGCAGCTACTGATAGCCTCAGAGCTTTTCATGTTGTTCATAGCTTGCCTGTCACCTGCACTGGATTCTATGATATAATGCTAGAAATCCTACTGTAGGGAATCCAGGCCCTCTTATTCATATAATCTTCCCATCCTTCGATGGTAGAGGTGTGAGGGAGAGTAATGTGGCCGCCATATTGGGGAGGTCAGCCCAGTCATCGCCACACTGGCAAACAGTAATCATCTGAATCTTTGACTTCGAGTATTATCTCAAAATGCCACAACACTGGGTGCACAAATAGGCGAAACATGAAACTAGCAAACGAGGAATATCCATAAATCTTTGAAACCGCTTATCCTGGCGAGGGTCACGGAGAAGCCAGAGCCGAACCCAGCAGGCATAGGGCGCAAGGCAGGAATACACCCAGGACGGGACGCCAGTCCATCGCTGGGCAACACACAGAGACACACAGGGCAATTTAGAGACCAATCAACCTAACCCACATGTCCTTGGATGGTGGGAGATAACCAGAGTGCCCAGTGAAACCCACACAGACACAGGGAAAACATGCAAACTCCACACAGACAGGCCCCCGAACCCAGGACTCAAACATGGGATCCCAGAGCTGTGAGGCAGCAGCGCTAAACACCACGCCACTGGCAAACAAGGAATAGCTTTTCACAGATAAGTGATCTCTCATCATGTATTTATCATTGTCATTAGATCACTACCAGCTGTGTTTACATCATCCCCACCAGAGTCACTACCTCTGACTGAAGTCTGATTAGATCCAGGACTAGATCTAGAGCTATTGATCAATGATGCCCATCATCTGATCATAGGCGTGTTTCTGCCTGATAGTTTCATTCATCAGCGAGAACAGGCTGGAACCTGATGAGCCCCTCGCTTAACAACATACAAGAAAAAAGGTGGGGGGGAGAATCATTCATTTCACACAGGTAGTGTGTAGTGACACACAGTGTCACTTCATGTAGTATTGCCTGTCAGTGTGTGTGTAGTACTGTGAACACACACAACTGGTTGCTGTCAAAAATATACAGAGAAAATGTCAGTAATTAGTTCTCACTATCAACAAATCACATAAAGTTATGAAATTCAGTTATTCTACATGAAGACGAAATAGTTTCAATTTCAATCCCAATTAGCGTTGAATATGTACGCATGGCATCCTTTAATTAATTTGGTTGTAGTGTTACAGGACTGATTTAGAATCTGAATATGTGGCAAAATAGTCACATCATTTGAAAAATATACATTATGACATTTTTAGGTGAATGGAATAGAACATCTCCCGGTTAACGACCTCAACACTAGCTACCATTTACAAACATCAACGCCAATTCTTCGAAAAAAGAATCACAATAGGAGTTTCCTCCCTCCTCTTCGTTTTTTCTTTTGCCTTAGTTTTATAAATGAGGAAGGTGATTGGCCACATACAGAATTACTGACAAGTGTCTTCTGCAGGTGATTGGCCACGTAACAAATTATTGTGAAGCCTTTCTTGGGAAATGATTTACAGTTACTGCTCCCTGAATGCTGAATCGTACAAAGCACTAATCCTAGTCAAGATGGCGTAACTCTTTACATACAAAAGTGCCGTGAAGCTCTCTATCTATTCTCTACTCTGATCATCGCGTCTCTAGTGCGCAGAGCGCTGACCAATGGGGCGCCTCGGTGCCAGCGTGGGCGGGGCTTGTGGGCGGGGTTTTTATAGGGCGGTGGAGGGACGACGTCATGCTCTGTGACGTGGTTACTTTCGGAACAGTGTGGAGTCACAGAAGAGTAGAGTGTCTAGGTATGTAAAGATACGTTTTGATTGATCTGATGCATTTGACTGTTTTGTTCAATTTTGTTGTTTTGGCAGTTTGCCATTTGTTCACGAATTGAATCGTTTTTATGCTTTAATGCATACATTCACTTAGAATTTATTTGCGATTTCCTTTTTTCTTCAAACACTTTAGGGCTTAAAAAGTTTTTAAATGAGTTTAGAAATGGATTTAAACAGTTTTAATCGAGTATTAAAATTGTGTATGTTTTACATTTTTTTGAATGTAAAATACTTTAAACAATAAAACAATAAATGTCCTTACTGTAGCTATAATGCTGTGCATGGTGCTATGCTGTCAGTTATATTAAATTTGTTGCATTATGTCTTTTGACGGTTATGCATAGTCATGTTGTATTTTGTATACGTAACTGTATTTTGACATTAAAATTACGTTATTGAGATTAAAATATAATTACATTTTCGATGCCAGATGAAAACAGGGTGGGGATAAATCTGTGCAAAACAAGAGCGCTGGGGCGGGTGCAGGTAATCCAGCGCAAATCATGAAATAATGTATATATGATTCGCTGAAAAACACCGTTTAGTCAACTCATTGTGACCCGTTATCATGATTGTTTCATTAACGCACTTCGTGTGCTGCAGGCAGACAGGCTTTTCTGCACGAAAAATACATAACGGTCTTGCTCAGCCGAGGATACTTTTCTAGAACCGCTATTGGTCGATAACACTTGACTCCAGCAGCCAATCAGGAGGTCGTATTTCGTGGGGCGTCACAGTGCCGCTCATGCCACGTTTCCAGTGGCGGACGCGTCCGGGCATGCGCAGTGCGGTGTGGAGGCTGCAGGAGATGCTGCGAGAGGCGGCGGGGCTGCAGGGATGCGCGGCGCCATTGAGGGACAGGGCGCCTCACACACCAGCACTCAGGAGTATTTCTGTTTCACTGTGCTGGTCTTGTGTAGGATTTGGGAAGCGAGTTATTCGAGTCTGGGACTGAATGTACAAACTCGTATCAGGAGTGGGACAGAGGAGAAGGACCAGGGGGTGGGGAGGAGAACAGCAGAGGGGCAGTCCTTACCATCACTGGCAGCAAACCTCACCCAGTGTATAATGTGTACAATTCAGTATTACCCCACGTCCACACGCCTGTATTGTGCCGTTATCTGCAGACAAGATCAGTGTAAGCGCTTCGGTACTTCCACAATGACCTGCTGTGTGTGTGAGAGAGTCCATAATCATAAGAGATGTGTGTTGATGTGCTCTGGTGTGTCTGTGTCAGTGCACTGACTGTCTCTCTGTGCAGAAGAGAAGACTAAACCTCTGAGCCCTGTGGGGGGGCTGTGGTTTGGTAATTGTCCCAGAGGGGGAAGGTATCGAGTGTGAGGGGCAGCAGCACTAATGGGGTCTCTCTCTCCACAGGTCTGTCTCTGGGTCCTGCACAGTTGGGGGGGAGCCTAAAATCCCCAGCTGGGGCTGTGCCGGTGACGCAATATTTTTATATATTTATACATACTAAAACTGAGAGACCACTGCACATTTTTCGTAAATCCGCATCTCTACATGTATGGCAGCCATTCCATTCCAGTGTCTGTTGAATTCCTGATTAGGTGATCACCTGAACCAAATCTTCATTAACGAGGAAAAGTATTAAAACCACTGTTGTGGTCATCACTATCCTCTTGCAATAGGACCAGTGCTAGTAGTACCTCAAAAGTAATTGGAATAAAAAAATAATTTACAACCATGCCAAAAGAGTTGAAAAGGAAAGTTTTGAGTCAGGAAAGCAAGGGTTCAATTCTGGCTTTACTGGCAGAGGGATACAGTGAGCGTCAGGTTGCTTCCTTCCTTAAAATTTCAAAGACGGCGGTTCATAAGAACAAGGTCAAGCAACAGACATTGGGGACAACAGAGCTACAGACCGGCAGAGGGCGAAAACAACTCTCCACTGACTGGGATGACTACCAACTCATTCGAATGTCACTCAACAATCGTAAGATGTCATCAAGTGACCTACAAAAAGAATGGCAAATGGCAGCTGGGGTGAAGTGCACGTCAAGGACAGTTAGAAACAGGCTCCTAGGTGCAGGGCTGAAGTCGTGCAAAGCTAGAAAAAAGCCCTTCATCAATGAAAAGCAAAGAAGAGCCAGGCTGAGGTTTGCAAAAGATCATAAGGATTGGACTGTAGAGGACTGGAGTAAGGTCATCTTCTCTGGTGAGTCCAGTTTTCAGCTTTGCCCAGCACCTGGTCGTCTAATGGTTAGACAGATACCTGGAGAGGCCTGCAACACACAGTGTCTCGCAACCAGTGTTGAATCTGATGGAGGATCGGTGATGATCTGGGGTTGCTTCAGCGAGGCTGGAATAGGGCAGATTTGTCTTTGTGAAGGACACATGAATCAAGCCATGTACAAGGTTGTCCTGGAAGAAAACTTGCTTCCTTCTGCTCTGACAATGTTCCCCAATTCTGAGGATTGGGTTTTCCAGCAGGACAATGGTCCATGCCACACACACAGGTCAATCAAGGTGTGGATGGAGGACCACCAGATCAAGACCTTGTCATGGCCAGCCCAATCTCCAGACCTGAACCCCATTGAAAACCTCTGGAATGTGATCAAGACGAAGATGGATGGTCACAAGCCATCAAACAAAGCTGAGCTGCTTGAATTGTTGCGCCAGGAGTGGCATAAAGTCACCCAACATCAATGTGAAAGACTGGTGGAGAGCATGCCAAGACGCATGAAAGCTGTGATTGAAACTCAGGGTTATTCCACCAGATATTGATTTCTGAACTCTTCCAAAGTTAAAACCTTAGTATTGTGTTGTTTAAAAATGAATATGAACTTATTTTCTTTGCATTATTTGAGGTCTGACAACACTGCATCTTTTCTGTAATTTTGACCAGTTGTCATTTTCTGCAAGTAAATGCTCTAAATTACAATATTTTTATTTGGAATTTGGCAGAAATGTTGTCAGTAGTTTATAGAATTAAAAATCTTAATCTTACCCAAACACATACCTATAAATAGTAAAACCAGAGAAACTTTTAACTTTGTAGTGGTCTCCTAATTTTTTCCAGAGCTGTATGCTCTGGAAAAAATTAGGAGACCACTTAACATTGATTTCTGAACTTGGAGTGGCCTCGTTGAGCTATACACACTTAAATTATATCGTAAGAAATTATATATATATATATAATTTCTTACTATATAATTTTAATATTGTTTAAATTGCCAGTGTTTACTGTTTTTCGGCCCAGCCCCAGTACCCCCCATTCCCCCCATGCCCCCCCCATCCACAAATTGCCAGTCCTGGAGAAGGAGTAAGGAGGTGATGGGAGACATCGACCGGGTGACACTAGGTATTAATGTATTGAAAATCCTTAAGTGTTTGTATAGTCGAGTCACACTGGGCTCTAATACACACACACACCCCACCAGACCTGCAGCAGAGGTCTCCGCACAGTTCCAACATCTAGAACACAGCGAATGCAACGCACAGTGTTGGATCGAGTCATAGTGGAGTGCATCTCACTTCCAGTTCATATTACTAATGCACACAGTGAAACGAGTGAAGCAACACTTCATGGCTGCTGGCTCTGGCTCTTGTTGTGCATTCCCGGTCAGTGTTATACTGTAATATCAATGCCTAGTATTTATTAAAGTATTACTGTGTGGCACAAGCACTTTAATCTACTAATTAATCAACGGATTGACCGATCAAATATTTGAATTGACTGACAGCCCTAACTATGAGGCAGAAGCAGACTGAGTGAATAAGAGGCTGTGAATCCAGGTTACAGCCATGTTTCCATTGCATGTATTAGCGTTTCTGTGCCTTGTGTACAGCAGACGCACAGTGGGCCCGTGTTTGTATCTGCGCTGTCTGTGTTTCTTTGATCAGAGACCCAGCGGAGCCGCAGTGTGACTCATGATTGTGAGAGTGTCCATAATCATAAGAGATGTGTGTTGATGTGCTCTGGTGTGTCTGTGTCAGTGCACTGACTGTCTCTCTGTGCAGAAGAGAAGACTAAACCTCTGAGCCCTGTGGGGGGGCTGTGGTTTGGTAATTGTCCCAGAGGGGGACGGTAACGAGTGTGAGGGGCAGCAGCACTAATGGGGTCTCTCTCTCCACAGGTCTCTCACAGCCAGGAACCTGCACTGGGGGGGGGGCAAAACTCCTCAGCTCTCCCTGTGGGGCTGTGCCGGTGACACAGTTTTAGTTTCAAACAAACACTAGAACTACAGAATTACCAAATAAAAGTAATATTAACAAATAAACACAACCCAAATAAAATAAGGATTTAAAAGAATGAGGTGACTATTGCAAATTGTTTGTTCAAAGTGTTACAACGTTGCACTTTGCTTCCTGCAAGTGAAGCACTAGAGTGGACTGGAATGTCTTCAAACAGGTCCGCTCAACGGCCGTTGTTCTGGAAATGTGTTGATGCTACAGCTGTGAGCGTCCTGACAGACACCTAGTCCAATCTCACAAGTTTATTTATTTTGGCTGCAGTTTTTTAAGCACAATTTAAAAAAAATATATATATAATATTTTAAATTGCCAGTGTCAAAAAGTCAGCACGGTGAGGTGGAATACCGTTTCCCGGCCCAGCCCAGAAACCCCGCCCCCATTGCTGACTAGAGTTTTATGTTGATTAAGATTGACGAGCTGGACGTGTCGGTGCAGAGGTGAGACGCAGACTTATACACTCACATTCAAATAAACACACTGCCCTCAAAATCACACATTCGCACACTCTCACTCTCAAACACTCACTGACACACTCTTCAAATACTCTCCCACTCACATTCACACACTCACTCACATTTCCAGTCTCTCTCTCTCTCTCACTCTCAAACATTTACACACACACACACACACACACACACATCCCCACAGTGGTGCCCCAGTGTCCCGGCTCTGCCTCTGTCTGATCCCCAGTCCTCCCCTGTCCTCTCTCTGCAGGCCGTGAGGAGAGCGCCTCTCTCTCCTATGGGCAGCCCCTGAGCCTCTGTCTGTACAGCAGGGCAGCTGTGACTGTGTGGTTTAACCCTGCGGGCGCCGGCGCCTCTCTCCCAGTGTGTGCTGTAGAGGGCGGCACCGACCCCTGACCCTGCCTATGGGCACCGAGTCTCAGGGCAGGAGCAGGAGGTCACACTGTCTGCACTGACCTTCACTGACCAGGGCTCCTACACAGTGCTGGACTCCCAGAGCAGAGCGACCATCAGCACTGTGAACGTCACTGTGACAGGTAGGACAGGGGCTGGGGCTGTTTCTGGTTACAGGTTTTTATACAAAAAATGCTCAGACATCTTCATCAATAAGTGTCACGTTCACCAAGAGCAGCTTCAGGCAGCACTGTTCTGTGTGGTTGAGCACAAGTCCTGGTCCTCAGTGTGGCTCTTCTCTCACACTGAAGAGACAGATGTCCCTGATGGTTGGCATCAATGTGACACAGAATCCAGACCCCCCTCCCCAACACACACACACACACACAGGGCTGTTCCTCTCTCAGGACGGTACTCCTCCTATCCGCAGCTCTGTCACACTCCCTATGGAGAGAGAGCTGCGGTCCTGCCAGCACACTGAGGACGTGACTGACTGAGCGTCTTGACATTGACCTCCCTGTCCTGTGTCTCTGTCCCTCTCAGCTCACAGAGACTCCCTCACCCTGCGGTCTGGAGCCGCCCTCTCCCTCCGCCTGTTCACTGCTGAGCCAGTGGAGGTGCTGTTTGCTGCTGCAGGAGAGGGAGCCTCTGTCTCAGTGTGCGCTGTGGAGAGGGGCGCAGCGAGCCGCCCTGGCCCCGGGTACGAGCACAGAGTGTCAGTGCAGAGCGGCTCTCTGACCCTGCGCTCACTCACAGCAGCTGACCAGGGAAACTACACAGTGAGGGACTCAACTGATAATTACAGTGATCGCAGCGATTGCTTGGTGGAGGATATATCCTTATTGCAGAGGACAGAACAATCCTGGTGCACAGCGAGCAGCACAGACAGGGGGGGCAGCAATATCTGGAAGTGTCCGATACTCACATGCACAGGACCCTGCAGAGGACCCTCAACAAACAGCTGCAGCTCCTGACTCAAACAACTCCCCCGACTCCAACGACATTGAGGGTGACCCAGGACAGGGCCACGCACATCCAGCAGGCTACCAGCCAGTCCCCAATCAGGCCAAGGAGGGACCGGACACTTTCAAGTTTTCCCTTTCCCTTACCTTTTTAATTGTTTCTTTATTTTGTCCAATGCATTTTCAGTTATTTTCAATGTATTTGACTTTTATGTTGGTTAGCAGTTTTGCTTTAATCACGTTTGTTTTGTTGTTTTGTGCACTTGTTTATTTAAAGTTAAGTTTTTTTTTGGTTTTGTTAAATCACAAAGATTTTAAAAATTTTAAGTGATCTTAAGAATTGTATTTTAAAAGTTTTTAATCATAAGTATTAAAAATTTGAATTGTTTTTTTTATGTAATGTAAAATACTATAAACAATAAAACAGTATTTTCCCTTTCCGATGGGTCGCCACCTCGTCGTGGTGGAAAGGCTTTGTGTTCCAATGATCCCCTATTAGTGGATTTTGGTACTAGTAGGTTAATTGGTTCCCCACCAGGAGCGGCCCCTGAACACTACAATAGCAGATCAGATGGAACAAACGCATAGCAATCCAACCCCCTTCTTTTTAATTTTTGCAATATTTTGCAGAGTAATTCCAAAAATTTCCAAAATTATGTTATAGGTAATGGAGGTTGATGAAAGAGCTAAATAGCTGATTGTTCAAAAGGACAGGGACGCCGTTTTGTTTTCTGTCGTCTTTTTCAGGAAATACATTTCAATGTGCAGCTGCGCTTCGCCTGTGTGTGATTGTGTGTTCAGTGCTTTAGTACAAATGACCCTGATGTCTGGCTCTGCTGTTGTGAAGCGGATGTGACAGGTCTGTCACCCGGATGCGCAGCGCGCCATTTTCTCCAGGCTGAAGGTGTAAGAGAAAACGGGAAACAAACAGCACAGTCCACACGAATATTTTATTTTCATTTTGTTGTAGCTGTATTTTCATATCATCGGAATATACCGACAGGACCGTGGATTGTGATTCGCTGCGACACGCAAGGATATGAAGGCCAACTGGTCACGCCAGGTCAGTCTGCTGCTGCGGCGGCGTGTAAAATGGCGTCACTGTCGCTGAGCCGCCGCTCAATGTGGGACACAGCGGCCTGTGAGCAGCGCATCTTACACACAGACCACACACACACGCATCTTACACACAGACCACACAAACGCATCTTACACAGACCACACACACGCATCTTACACACAGACCACACACACGCATCTTACACAGACCACACACACGCATCTTACACACAGACCACACACACGCATCTTACACACAGACCACACACACGGAACACACACACGCATCTTACACACAGACCACACACACAGACCACACACACGCATCTTACACACAGACCACACACACAGACCACACACACGCGTCTTACACACAGACCACACACACAGACCACACACACGCATCTTACACACAGACCACACACACACATCTTACACAGACCACACACACGCATCTTACACACAGACCACACACACAGACCACACACACGCATCTTACACACAGACCACACACACGCATCTTACACACAGACCACACACACGCATCTTACACAGACCACACACACGCATCTTACACACAGACCACACACACAGACCACACACACGCATCTTACACACAGACCACACACACAGACCACACACACGCATCTTACACACAGACCACACACACAGACCACACACACGCATCTTACACACAGACCACACACACGCATCTTACACAGACCACACACATGCATCTTACACACAGACCACACACACACATCTTACACACAGACCACACACACACACATCTTACACACAGACCACACACACACGCATCTTACACAGACCACACACACGCATCTTACACACACACAGACTACACACACACGCATCTTACACACAGATGGACACTCAAAGACGTGATTCAGTTAAAGACTTGAACACAAGACCAAACAAACAGCGCTGAAATACTATCTTTAACTGTTGACAAATGTTACGCGAGCACGGCCTCTCATTGGCTCAAACGCCCGTCACTCACTGTTGGCACGTACAGGCAGAGCAGCACCGGCCAAACCGAGGAAACCAAAGACTATGTAGACAAATGCAACCTGACACAAATATGAAACACCTGGCTGCTCACAAGCAAACCATACACGTGTGTTCACAGCAGTATAATGTGCACTGCAAGAAGACATGGACATGTGCATAGACAGAAACTGTGCAAGTGATGATGACTAAAGTGACACTATTCAAAAGACAGGTGTCTGAATTATGTTTCCCTGTGTCTGATTGTATATACACTGCAGTGTAGTTATTGCAGCTGTTGGTAGTCGAATATAAATGGCTGTATTGTTTGTTCTGCAGGTCAAATGTGAGTCATAGTATTTTTTTACACAAGATCATACCCAGCTGGGTCAGATTTTGAAATTGTGTCAAGTATTTGAAGCACTTAAAAAGTATAATATTTCCAATAAATGTAGTTATTTCTTATAAGCTCCTTTAGTTTTCTTTACGTTTTTGACATCTGTACAGACTTTTGTTGGGGCAAACAATTACTTATGTTATTTTCTGAATCTCCAGTTGGTGCTCAGTAATTCTATGTAAAATACCTGCCTTTAACCTTTGTTAACTGTAAACATATGAAAATGGGGGAGTGGGGCTCTGAGGGTTACATACTGTTGGAAATATCCCATCTGGCCCAGGTGATTTGTTGGTTTTTAATTCTGCTAGTCCCTTTAGTACCTCCTCCTCATTTATCCTGATCTCTCTTAGGGTTTGACTGGACTGGTTGTTAACCTGTGGCATGTGATCCATTTTTTCCTTTGTTTTCAAATATTTTTAAAAAAGTCCCCAAAACCATTCCTGCTCCCTTTGACAGTAGAAAGGGTTTCCTTTTCAAGTACAGTAGTTTTATGTTGGGGAGCAATTTGTGAAACTGGGAATAGTCACACAAACGGGTGTCCCCCATGCCTAAATGTAATTGGAGTGTGAGCGTTCAGTGGCTGGCTTTTTATTAATTAAAAGAACGTCCCCACAACCATTGTAGGTCCTTTGGATAGTAGAAAGGATCCCCTTTAAACCCACACTAGTGTCATGCTGGGGAGCTATTTGTGGGACTGGGAACAGAATACTGGGAATAGTGTCCCCAGTGCCAGAGCTTTGTGTCTTAGATTGGGCTGTTAGCTTTCCAAGGGGTGTTTCCAATATTGAGAAGAAAGTCCCCAGAACCATTTTAGGTCCAATTGACAGAAGAAAGGTGTCCCCTTCTAAAGTAAAATAGTGTTATCCTGGGGAACTATTGATTTGAACTGGTATTTCTCACTCAAAGTGTTGTCCCCTATGCCACACATTTGGGGTCCTCTGCCTCTACCTCTACAAGGGAGTTTTGAGTAACATACCCCTGAAAGTATGCATAAGACCCCCCTGGCCACAAACTAGATGAGGAGAAGGTTCTCGTGAAGCTGAAAAGACGGTGTAGAGCTGTACTGAAGTGAAATGTTGGTGTACAACGATATTACCTATTTGACATTTTTTGTTGGTTAGCAGGTTTGCTTTTAGCACATTTGTCTTTCTTTTTATGCACATGTTCAGTTATTTTGAATTTAATCACTTTGAGATTTAATTTTTTTTTAGTGATTTTAGCAATTGATTTAAATTTGTTTTTAATCATAAGTATTACAATTTTGAATGTTTTTATCTGTAAAATGTAAAATACTACTACCTAATAAACAGTATTGGTCTGGGTTGTCAGCGTTCCAAGGGTTGCTTTCTCCTGTTATTTTGTATGTCTGACCTATGTAGAGACATTACAGTAAATATGATTTATTTTAGATGATCCCTCGCCACAAGAGCTACAGTATGCAATTTAGCAAACAGACCCTTAATCAGCGCATGCGCGTCATTGAGTGTACCTGGCGCAGGCGGCGTTTCTTAATTTCTTGTTTATTCAGAGGCAGTTTGAAACATGAATATTGTCCCGTTTCTTCCGTTTTGTTTTTGTTCTGAAATTTCATGTTTTTGTGCTAATGTTCTGTTTTTAATAAGTATGCAATCTGCTTAAAACAATATTTAAGTACATTAAAATAGACGTTGTTTTATAAAGAAGTCACAAGTCAATAAACGTGTTTTTACAAAAATGCAAAATTATTTAAAAAAAAATCAGTAAAGCTAATGTTTTTGGGTAACTGGTGTACAGTATAAATTGGTGTCAATCATTTTACTTTTGGTACTTTATTATTATTTAAGTGTTGAGATGCTTTTCCTGCATTTCAATTCCTCAACTTAACAGAGAATCAATAAAAAAGTTACATCTAGTAATACTACTAACTAGGCCAACAGGTACAGTTGCCTCCAGAATTATTCACGTCCTTCACAGACTACAGTGGGGTTTAGTGACAGAAACTGTACATTCAGTATTTGTTGTTTAAATGAATTAGCTCTGGAAAAAAATAAGAGACCACTGTAAAATTTCATAAATTCAGCTTCTCTACATGTATGGCAGCCATTCCATTCCATTCATATTTTTATTTGGAATTTGGGAGAAATGTCAGTAGTTTACAGAATAAAACAAAAATGTTCATTTTACCCAAACACATACGTATAAATAGTAAAACCAGAGATAATTTTGCAGTGGTCTCTTCTTTTTTCCAGAGCTGTATATTAAAGCATATTCATTGTATTTATTTGTAAAGCCCCTGTAACTGAAGTCTCCCTTTAAACCAGCTGTAGTATCAGTAGCAGCCCCAGTGAGGGTCACACAGGTAGGAGGTGGAGATTGTTGTTTAGGTGATACAGTTAAAACAGAAATAGAGCAACACAACCAAATACATGCTTTAGTGGTAAAGTAAAGAGGATATTTGTAAAAGCTTCAGTTGCAATTACATTGACTTAATTCTTCCTATAGTTTGTACAAGGCATTATGCAAACAGTTTTTAAGGACTTTTTTTAATGATCAGAAACAGAGACTTGATTGAGCCAGAAGATCAACTGGCAAGAGGTGAGAATAGAAAGGGCTCCATGCAGACAGAGTTAGAGTCCCTGAGAGAGACGGGGTCTGAAGCAGCTCTAGTATCACAAGCAGCACCAGTGAGGCTCAGACAGGTGGGAGGTGGTTACTGTTCAGTGGGACTAAAAGCTCGGTTGCAGTAACTGTTCTAATAGTTTGTACAATATTGTATGCACACCATTTTTAAAGAGTTTTTTTTTTAGTAATCAGAATCAGAGACAAGTATAATTGTGACAAAAGCTCAACTAACAATAGATGAATATATAAGAGAGTCCCACTCCAGCAGTGTTAGATGCCGACCCTTAGCAAACCCCAATCGAATATGTTTCAGCATCAAATACCAGCCTTTTGTAACAATCGTAAGTTGTTTTCTGACTGTGCCCCCCCCAAAGCATTTAGCTTCATGACGCCCCTGGGCATAACGATCATGAAATGTTGATTTTTAGTTTTTAGTTTTGTTTATTACTATTTCATTACCATGATACAATGTTTGTGAGGTATGATTACTATTACAGATATGACTGTGGGTCGTTAATAAGTATTTTCTTTATAGTTAACGTTAATACAATATCTAAAATCATAAGAGATGTGTGCTGATGTGCTCTGGTGTGTCTGTAATTGTCCAGAGGGGGGAAGGTATCGAGTGTGAGGGGCAGCAGCACTAATGGGGTCTCTCTCTCCACAGGTATGTCTCGGTGTCCTTAACTCCGCCAGCACAGTCGCTCTCCCTGTGCTGCCGGTGCCCAGCCCGGGTAAAGGAGGCAGGTGAGTGAAGCCACTGACCGTGTGACACTACAGCTACCCTGTAATTTTCATTGGGAACTGGCAGTTATATGTATTTCTATTTCTGTCCCCCCACCCCCCTCTGTTAGTCAACATAAGAACCAGACAGACAGACAGACAACAGTCAGTCCAGTCACATGGGCAGATATTTCACACAGGCAGTCCAAAGAGACGGGCAACTGCAGCAGGACACCGTATAGTGTGTGTGTGTGTGTGTGTGTGTGTGTGTGATTGTGTGTGTGTATGTGTGTGTGTATGTATGTGTGGCTGTGTGTGTATCTGTTTCTCATTGGCATCAGCTCAGCATTCAGAACAAAACAGCAGAACTGTGTCCTTGTGTCCAAACCTGCGCACACACTTCCCCAGCTGACACAACCCCACACAGCAACACAGCGAGCAACGAAACGCACACACGAGCCTCGCCAGCCCAGGCCAGAGTAACGATGTCAGCTGTCCATGTCCCACTCATGGGTATTTACACAGCACTTGTGGTTGTATGTATGTTTATTTTATTTATTTTCATGTAGGACTCGATCATCCAGACAGCCACACTTGATCCACCTGAAAAAAAAGGTATGTTTGCTGAATTCAGCTTATTTCTACTGTTATTCAGTGGTGTGTTTTAACGTCTCTCTCTTTCTCCCTCTCTACACTCACAGCTCTAGTTCTAGACTGTCTGTGTTCAGAGGTTCTGCTCTCAGTGGTTCTGGTCTCTAAAGCTGAAGGGACAGCAGTCTGTATGAATGCCAAAATACCAGACAACACATATGTTGGAATTCAAACAATATCGGGGTATTGTGTTACAAAATTTAGTGAACTTGTCGTGCCGTAATGAAAACAATACACAAGTTGTTAAACAAAACAAGCTTTTTTTCTCATCCAAACTGAATTTGCTTCTGAGCATCATAGTTTTTTAATGCCAAAATTAAATATAATTTCATTATATTGTTGATAAACAATCCTTTATCAATATTTGAATACTTGAATGCTTTGCATTGCTTAAAGCAGCGCAAAAATAGTGACTGGATTAAAATGTAATACCCACAATGCATTGCGATATGTCCATGTTTTGGCTCAGCTTGAAGAGTGACCAAATTAAATACAATGTTTATTACATTTAATTGTTTGAGCAGACCTGTTTGAAGACTCTGGTGCATCTAAAACATCGAGTTGCGGACATTTTACATGTTTGTAACACAAGCTGTAACAGTCATTTACACATTGTTCTTTTAAATATTTATTTGATTCTATATAGGGTACATCAATTGCTCCTCTTGAAGTCTGTGTTTTAAGTTAGCAACTTTATATATAAAAAAAAAAAAATCCAATAGGGTCATTTGCATATCACTTTTAAATCTTTATTTTTATCGGATTGTATGTCTTTGGACAAAACATGTCACTTTACTCCTGTAGTTGCAGCTTCTTGCTTTTCGTGGCTCTGGAGGAAGCGGAGTGGACAGGAGGCCAAATTAGTCTACTCCCGCAGTTGCAGTTTTATGTTGATTAAGATTGATGAGCTGGACGTCTCAGTGCTGCAGTGAGACACAGTGTCCGTCCCTCGGGACCGGGCTGTTTAAACTGCGGGTTCTGCTCCAGTCCAGCTCTGCGCTCCAGTCATCCACACCCCTGACTCTCTCATCTCGTTCTCTACAGGAGTCCCTGAAGAATGTGTCCCTCTGTCCTGGCCCTGGCCCTGTGTTGTGGCCGTGTGCCTGCATCTTGTCCCTGTGTTGCGGTGGGTTCTGATTTAAAAGATGCATTGACAAGAGTTTGTGCTGTGGTTTGGCTGCAGCTCTGTGATTGGCTCTTGCTGAGCGTGCTTACTGTGCAGTGTGTGTGTTAGGGCTCAGGATCAATATATAAAGTCTTCCCCAGGAATTTCTGTAAATGCAAGATAGTGATTTGTATTATTATTTTCTTCCTGGAGTTAAACGGTAAAACAAACAATATTACTGTTTTCCTCTTTTCACAATTGCATTAGCATTCATGTTAGACATTTCATTTTCATTTTATCCCAAATAATGTGTGCATATATGATGCATGATTATTTAATTGTGAGATTGCATAATCATGTTCCATTTTGCATTAGCATTTGAATAAAATCCACTATATGCTTCCATAATAATAATGATTATTTCATACTTGGTGATTCAAAAAGTTTGAGATACAGTACAGTACAGATAGGTTCACCTGTTTTGTTTTTTCTTATATGTACAGCACCAGTTTCTCCTTAGTGTGAGTTACCTCCACAGAGAAATAAATCATCAGTAAAATACATAAATATAAATATATATATTCAGCATTGTTCTAATTCAATGGAAATTCAAATTATCCAGATATAGTATTGATGAAACAGGTGTACATTATCCCTACAAGAACTTTACTGAACACTGTCCATAATTAAAAAACGTATTAAAAAAAAAAAAAAGACTACGGCAATGTGACGGGGGGTGGGGCTAGAGAGGAAATCCCACCACAATCACCTATAAACCCTGACTACGCCATCCTTATTTATATCTGAGGGAAAGGAAACCTCCGAGACTTACTTTTCCCCACAGCAAGTTCAGACCGCGGGACCGTCAACACAGACACCAGTCCTGAGATTTCCAATAAGTCCAGCAACACATCCATCAAGAGGAAAACTCCACTCCCTTCTCTGGAGTGACCATCGCGCTCCCCCTTCCATTCTTCTGCCGCCCGTCCCGTCACTGCTTCCCCTGTTTCTGCATTGCACACCGGCCCTCTATCCCCTACGCCCGGCCACAGCCCAGCGGCTGTAGTGCGTTGTCCTCAGGCTCTGGGCTGTCTCTCCTCTGCCGTGCTTTGTCTCGCTGTGCCTTCACTCCCCCTTTTTATTCCTTATCAATCCCTTAATTTATTCAGGTGCATCTTATCAAAAACCTCCCCATCAGTACCTTCCAGCAGGGAAAACAAATCAATCAGTCCATAACTTAATTAAGAGGTAATTAAACCAATATAAACCCTATTTACTAATTTTCAAAATAATGATTAAACCCATTTTACCGTCTTTGACATGAACACCTGATATATTTACACAGAAATACTGATGGATATACAGGCAGTTAAACAGATCCATCTGTTGTCTTTCTGTATTTTGTGTCAGAGTGAAGTGTCTGTGCTTCTGGGTCTCAGTCTCTCAGTCTCTTTTTCTGAGTCTCACTTCGCCACACACCCATTACTTAATAAATCTTATTCCATGTCTTCACTAACACATTCACTGACATCCAATTCAAATGTATTCAAGACTTAGACGTAACTGTTTTTCACAAATAAATTCTATGTTCCGTGCATTTCTGATCACTGGGAACACGTCGCCAGAATACAGTGACTTGACTGTTTTTGAAATGCAAGTATTATTTTGCGTGAATCATCTTCCCATCCTTTTAAAGTTTTATTGTGCTCTGAACATTGTGTGATGTCAAAGCGTTAGCCACTGACTGTTTACATTTTGCCAGAAGTTCGTCCCATAATGTACTTAAAGCATCATGGTATATAGGAATATTGTGGATAGGTTGTGGAAAATGTATTAATATTTGTCTGTATTTTGGTCTGATTGTCTCTTCCTCTCGTCCTTTCTCTCCCCAGCTCTCTCCAGTGCCGTGTCAGTGACAGTATCAGTGACAGCGGGGGACTCTGTGACTCTGCCCTGTGATGGATCAGCGCACACACACACACACACAGTCCAGGTGTACTGGCAGACTCCAGGCAGGCTGGTGTGTGAGTCAAGCTCTGGGAGATGTGAGGCTCGGACAGGCTTTGAGGGCAGAGTGGAGTTTGCAGGAGCCGTGGAGTCGGGCGACTTCTCCCTGACCATTCACAGCACCCAGCTCTCTGATGAAGACCTGTACGAGTGTTTCAGGGTCAGTGCAGCAGGACAGAGCATGTTCCTTGGGGAAGTGCGTGTCAGGGTCTTGAGTAAGTCAAATTCCATGAGTTTTGTTTTTATTATTATGGACGTTTTGCCGGATTAGATTGTATTCCCCGTTTCATTTAATAACATTGCCTCCTAAACTGAAGTCTCAGTGCTGTAAACACACAGACCCTCACAATCAAACACACATTCACAGACTTATACACTCACATTCAAATAAACACAGACTGCCCTCAAAATCGCACATTCGCACACTCTCACTCTCAAACACTCACTGACACACTCTTCAAATACTCTCCCACTCACATTCACACACTCACTCACATTTCCAGTCTCTCTCTCTCTCTCACTCTCAAACATTTACACACACACACACACACACACACACACACACATCCCCACAGTGGTGCCCCAGTGTCCCGGCTCTGCCTCTGTCTGATCCCCAGTCCTCCCCTGTCCTCTCTCTGCAGGCCGTGAGGAGAGCGCCTCTCTCTCCTGTGGGCAGCCCCTGAGCCTCCGTCTGTACAGCAGGGCAGCTGTGACTGTGTGGTTTAACCCTGCGGGCGCCGGCGCCTCTCTCCTAGTGTGTGCTGTAGAGGGCGGCACCGTGACCCCTGACCCTGCCTATGGGCCCCGAGTCTCAGGGCAGGAGCAGGAGGTCACACTGTCTGCACTGACCTTCACTGACCAGGGCTCCTACACAGTGCTGGACTCCCAGAGCAGAGCGACCATCAGCACTGTGAACGTCACTGTGACAGGTAGGACAGGGGCTGGGGCTGTTCTTCACTGACCTGTGTGAACAGAGTTGTGGGGAAAGAATCCCTGAAAAATGTATTTGTATTTACAGTCTCTACTGGAGAGAAGAGCCTGAATCCTCTAATGACAAACCTATCCTCTGACTGAATGTTTTATACCAGATAAACTCTGATATCTTCATCACTAAGTGTCACGCTCACCAAGAGCAGCTTCAGGCAGCACTGTTCTGTGTGGTTGAGCACAAGTCCTGGTCCTCAGTGTGGCTCTTCTCTCACACTGAAGAGACAGATGTCCCTGATGGTTGGCATCAATGTGACACAGAATCCAGACCCCCCTCCCCAACACACACACACACACACACAGGGCTGTTCCTCTCTCAGGACGGTACTCCTCCTATCCGCAGCTCTGTCACACTCCCTATGGAGAGAGAGCTGCGGTCCTGCCAGCACACTGAGGACGTGACTGACTGAGCGTCTTGACATTGACCTCCCTGTCCTGTGTCTCTGTCCCTCTCAGCTCACAGAGACTCCCTCACCCTGCGGTCTGAAACCGCCCTCTCCCTCCCCCTGTTCACTGCAGAGCCAGTGGAGGTGCTGTTTGCTGCTGCAGGAGAGGGAGCCTCTGTCTCAGTGTGCGCTGTGGAGAGGGGCGCAGCGAGCCGCCCTGGCCCTGGGTACGAGCACAGAGTGTCAGTGCAGAGCGGCTCTCTGACCCTGCGCTCACTCACAGCAGCTGACCAGGGAAACTACACAGTGAGGGACTCAAGGACCAACCGCACCATCAGCAGCGTCTCTGTGTCTGTGTCTGAGGAAGGTGAGTGAGTCTCAGTCCAGTAGATTAGTTTTACATGAGTCTGTTGCTCATTTTGAAACTTGCTCTCGCAGCTGATGACTCTTGTAGCATGTAGGAAGTAGCTGCTATACAGTGTGAGTGACATCAATATACAGCACTGAGAGGCACAACCCTGAGAGCCTCCTGCTTTAAGCCAGACCTGTAACCCTGTGCAGTGCGTTGCTGTTGTCCTGTGGTGTGGGGACAGGGTGTGCGGCTGCGAGATGCACAGGGCTGCAGCTCTGAGGGGAGTCCAGCCACAACACGGGGCTGATCTGCAGCACACACTGTCACACAGGGCCCACTCACACTGTGACCAAACTCATCTTTACAGAAACGTCTCTACAGTCACAGAGCTGACAGCAGTGCTGCAGTGTGGGCTCTAGTCCCTGCATCTCTCAGTGTGGAAGTGAGGTGCTGGGGTCTGATCTTTCTCTTCTTTCTTCCTCTTCCCCCTCTCCAGCTGCTGGCTTCCCTGGCTGGCCTGTGGCTCTCATAGTAACACTGATAATTACAGTGATCGGAGCGATTGCTTGGTGGAGGATATATCCTTATTGCAGAGGACAGAACAATCCTGGTACACAGCGAGCAGCACAGACAGGGGGGGCAGCAATATCTGGAAGTGTCCGATACTCACATGCACAGGACCCTGCAGAGGACCCTCAACAAACAGCTGCAGCTCCTGACTCAAACAACTCCCCCGACTCCAACGACATTGAGGGTGACCCAGGACAGGGCCACGCACATCCAGCAGGCTACCAGCCAGTCCCCGATCAGGCCAAGGAGGGACCGGACACTTTCAAGTTTTCCCTTTCCGATGGGTCGCCACCTCGTCGTGGTGGAAAGGCTTTGTGTTCCAATGATCCCCTATTAGTGGATTTTGGTACTAGTAGGTTAATTGGTTCCCCACCAGGAGCGGCCCCTGAACACTACAATAGCAGATCAGATGGAACAAACGCATAGCAATCCAACCACCTTCTTTTTAATTTTTGCAATATTTTGCAGAGTAATTCCAAAATTTTCCAAAATTATGTTATAGGTAATGGAGGTTGATGAAAGAGCTAAATAGCTGATTGTTCAAAAGGACAGGGACGCCGTTTTGCTTTCTGTCGTCTTTTTCAGGAAATACATTTCAATGTGCAGCTGCGCTTCGCCTGTGTGTGATTGTGTGTTCAGTGCTTTAGTACAAATGACCCTGATGTCTGGCTCTGCTGTTGTGAAGCGGGTGTGACAGGTCTGCCGCCCAGAGCTGTGAGAGAAAATGGGAAACAAACAGCACAGTCCACACCAATATTTTAATGTCATTTTGTTGTAGCTGTATTTTCATATCATCGGAATATACCGACAGGACCGTGGATTGTGATTCGCTGCGACACGCAAGGATATGAAGGCCGACTGGTCACGCCAGGTCAGTCTGCTGCTGCGGCGGCGTGTAAAATGGCGTCACTGTCGCTGAGCCGCCGCTCAATGTGGGACACAGCGGCCTGTGAGCAGCGCATCTTACACACAGACTACACACACACACACACACACACACACACACACACACACACACATCTTACACACACACAGACTACACACACGCATCTTACACAGACCACACACACGCATCTTACACACAGACTACACACATACACATCTTACACACAGACCACACACACGCATCTTACACAGACCACACACATACACATCTTACACACAGACCACACACACACACATCTTACACACACACAGACCACACACACGCATCTTACACAGACCACACACACACGCATCTTACACACAGACCACACACACGCATCTTACACACAGACCACACACACGCATCTTACACACACACAGACTACACACACACACACACACACATCTTACACACAGACTACACACACACGCATCTTACACACAGACTACACACACACGCATCTTACACACACACAGACTACACACACACACATCTTACACACACACAGACTACACACACACGCATCTTACACACAGACTACACACACACACGCATCTTACACACACACAGACCACACACACGCATCTTACACACAGACTACACACACACGCATCTTACACACAGACTACACACACACGCATCTTACACACAGATGGACACTCAAAGACGTGATTCAGTTAAAGACTTGAACACAAGACCAAACAAACAGCGCTGAAATACTATCTTTAACTGTTGACAAATGTTACGCGAGCACGGCCTCTCATTGGCTCAAACGCCCGTCACTCACTGTTGGCACGTACAGGCAGAGCAGCACCGGCCAAACCGAGGAAACCAAAGACTATGTAGACAAATGCAACCTGACACAAATATGAAACACCTGGCTGCTCACAAGCAAACCATACACGTGTGTTCACAGCAGTATAATGTGCACTGCAAGAAGACATGGACATGTGCATAGACAGAAACTGTGCAAGTGATGATGACTAAAGTGACACTATTCAAAAGACAGGTGTCTGAATTATGTTTCCCTGTGTCTGATTGTATATACACTGCAGTGTAGTTATTGCAGCTGTTGGTAGTCGAATATAAATGGCTGTATTGTTTGTTCTGCAGGTCAAATGTGAGTCATAGTATTTTTTTACACAAGATCATACCCAGCTGGGTCAGATTTTGAAATTGTGTCAAGTATTTGAAGCACTTAAAAAGTATAATATTTCCAATAAATGTAGTTATTTCTTATAAGCTCCTTTAGTTTTCTTTACGTTTTTGACATCTGTACATACTTTTGTTGGGGCAAACAATTACTTATGTTATTTTCTGAATCTCCAGTTGGTGCTCAGTAATTCTATGTAAAATACCTGCCTTTAACCTTTGTTAACTGTAAACATATGAAAATGGGGGAGTGGGGCTCTGAGGGTTACATACTGTTGGAAATATCCCATCTGGCCCAGGTGATTTGTTGGTTTTTAATTCTGCTAGTCCCTTTAGTACCTCCTCCTCATTTATCCTGATCTCTCTTAGGGTTTGACTGGACTGGTTGTTAACCTGTGGCATGTGATCCATTTTTTCCTTTGTTTTCAAATATTTTTAAAAAAGTCCCCAAAACCATTCCTGCTCCCTTTGACAGTAGAAAGGGTTTCCTTTTCAAGTACAGTAGTTTTATGTTGGGGAGCAATTTGTGAAACTGGGAATAGTCACACAAACGGGTGTCCCCCATGCCTAAATGTAATTGGAGTGTGAGCGTTCAGTGGCTGGCTTTTTATTAATTAAAAGAACGTCCCCACAACCATTGTAGGTCCTTTGGATAGTAGAAAGGATCCCCTTTAAACCCACACTAGTGTCATGCTGGGGAGCTATTTGTGGGACTGGGAACAGAATACTGGGAATAGTGTCCCCAGTGCCAGAGCTTTGTGTCTTAGATTGGGCTGTTAGCTTTCCAAGGGGTGTTTCCAATATTGAGAAGAAAGTCCCCAGAACCATTTTAGGTCCAATTGACAGAAGAAAGGTGTCCCCTTCTAAAGTAAAATAGTGTTATCCTGGGGAACTATTGATTTGAACTGGTATTTCTCACTCAAAGTGTTGTCCCCTATGCCACACATTTGGGGTCCTCTGCCTCTACCTCTACAAGGGAGTTTTGAGTAACATACCCCTGAAAGTATGCATAAGACCCCCCTGGCCACAAACTAGATGAGGAGAAGGTTCTCGTGAAGCTGAAAAGACGGTGTAGAGCTGTACTGAAGTGAAATGTTGGTGTACAACGATATTACCTATTTGACATTTTTTGTTGGTTAGCAGGTTTGCTTTTAGCACATTTGTCTTTCTTTTTATGCACATGTTCAGTTATTTTGAATTTAATCACTTTGAGATTAAATTTTTTTTTTAGTGATTTTAGCAATTGATTTAAATTTTTTTTTAATCATAAGTATTAAAATTTTGAATGTTTTTATCTGTAAAATGTAAAATACTACTACCTAATAAACAGGCAGTTTGAAACATGAATATTGTCCCGTTTCTGCTGTTTTGTTTTTGTTCTGAAATTTCATGTTTTTGTGCTAATGTTCTGTTTTTAATAAGTATGCAATCTGCTTAAAACAATATTTAAGTACATTAAAATAGACGTTGTTTTATAAAGAAGTCACAAGTCAATAAACGTGTTTTTACAAAAATGCAAAATTATTTAAAAAAAATCCGTGAAGCTAATGTTTTTGGGTAACTGGTGTACAGTATAAATTGGTGTCAATCATTTTACTTTTGGTACTTTATTATTATTTAAGTGTTGAGATGCTTTTCCTGCATTTCAATTCCTCAACTTAACAGAGAATCAATAAAAAAGTTACATCTAGTAATACTACTAACTAGGCCAACAGGTACAGTTGCCTCCAGAATTATTCACGTCCTTCACAGACTACAGTGGGGTTTAGTGACAGAAACTGTACATTCAGTATTTGTTGTTTAAATGAATTACTACTTATTAAAGTGTAATATACAGCTCTGGAAAAAAATAAGAGACCACTGTAAAAAAAAAAAAAAAAAAAGCTCGCAAACGCTAAGCTAGACACAACCTTCACCACATCTATCGCCTCTTCTTTTTCGAGTTTAGTCGTAGTGTCGTTCAACAACTGAGTTCGACGCGACTCTACTTCATCAAAGTCCAAACCGCCTAGGCTTTCAATGTATTCGGGGATCTCAATCCCTGATACTTTCACAATCAATGCTTCAAAAGGGGACATTTGGGTCGTCATTGTTTTTGGTTATTCAGTAACAACCCAACCAAACAGTAAGAGATTAATAACTTAATGACTCTAATGCCAAAACTTAGAATATCAACAATTTACCACAAGTAAATCTAAACCAGACAAAGACCTTTTGTGACTTTGGAGACCATACAGAATACCACGTGTGCAAGTCTACAAACAGTGTATCGCGCCTACAAAAGTTCTCTTGTTTCAAAACTTTGGAATCTGGATTTCTGGACAAAGCTATCCAATAACTATTGCTATTGATAGTGACGCACACATGCGCACAGATTTGAACTGAAGCATTCATGTATTTATAGGTTTATTAAGTTGTTTTATATGATGTGTGTTTGTTTGGCCTCTTGTCTTGAAAGAAAACAAAGTATCTGGTCATCTTTCAGTGTAGCTATATGAACAAGTATATTCAGATTTTACCAAGGGCTGTGAATTATCTTTCATTGATTCAGATACCGATGCATCCAGTCTTTACTTTAGGACAGATTTCATTGTTTCTTATGCAGACACTGTTGTCTTGTTTTTCAGTTTCACGCTGTTTCATTAATGGTCCTTTGGAAATGAAGTCGTGTTTCTGGATTGTTAGTGTGAAGGCGTTTATCGTGCTGCATAGTAACTCATACGGAGGACAGTCCAGCTGTAGTAAAAGAAACCATAGCCGGCACTAAAACAGACACCAGATGCATGGGCTCATGGGAGCCCAGACCAGGAAAATAAATCACTAAAACCCTTTTAGAATTGCCCACAAAAGGTCGGGATGGAAGGGCCTCCTGCTATACAAGCAGAATCATCAACTTACAAAAAGGTATTACAATTTACACCTGATATGCAGTGTAAGTGATGGGAACTCGCTAAAAATATCTGTACTTTTAATACATATACAATTAATGATCATAACTCTTTAAATCTTTATCCAATACATTTTAAAGTTGTATTTTGACTAGTACTTTGACTAGAAAATTGTAAGAAAAATAAGTTTAAATTGAAATTGAAAATGTCATAATGTAGTTTACTGTAAACTACTTAAAGGTTTTCTTTGTATTAAAATGTCTGCAATTCGCAGTACTTTTTATACATTTACTGTAAATAACAATGTGTTGTTAACCTCTGTGATCCAGATTTGAGATTTAAAAATGATCAGTTCTGCCGTCTTAAAAATGCATAACCACTAAAACACCTAATACAGGAGAGGATAAGGCAAGTGACATTTTTATTGCATGGAACATACACTCACCTAAAGGATTATTAGGAACACCTGTTCAATTTCTCATTAATGCAATTATCTAACCAACCAATCACATGGCAGTTGCTGCAATGCATTTAGGGGTGTGGTCCTGGTCAAGACAATCTCCTGAACTCCAAACTGAATGCCTGAATGGGAAAGAAAGGTGATTTAAGCAATTTTGAGCGTGGCATGGTTGTTGGTGCCAGACGGGCTGGTCTGAGTATTTCACAATCTGCTCAGTTACTGGGATTTTCACGCACAACCATTTCTAGGGTTTACAAAGAATGGTGTGAAAAGGGAAAAACATCCGGTATGCGGCAGTCCTGTGGGCGAAAATGCCTTGTTGATGCTAGAGGTCAGAGGAGAATGGGCCGACTGATTCATGCTGATAGAAGAGCAACTTTGACTGAAATAACCACTCGTTACAACCGAGGTATGCAGCAAAGCATTTGTGAAGCCACAACACGTACAACCTTGAGGCGGATGGGCTACAACAGCAGAAGACCCCACTGGGTACCACTCATCTCCACTACAAATAGGAAAAGAGGCTACAATTTGCACAAGCTCACCAAAATTGGACAGTTGAAGGCTGGAAAAATGTTGCCTGGTCTGATGAGTCTCGATTTCTGTTGAGACATTCAGATGGTAGAGTCAGAATTTGGCGTAAACAGAATGAGAACATGGATGCATCATGCCTTGTTACCACTGTGCAGGCTGGTGGTGGTGGTGTAATGGTGTGGGGGATGTTTTCTTGGCACACTTTAGGCCCCTTAGTGCCAATTGGGCATCGTTTAAATGCCACGGCCTACCTGAGCGTTGTTTCTGACCATGTCCATCCCTTTATGACCACCATGTACCCATCCTCTGATGGCTACTTCCAGCAGGATAATGCTTTCTTGAACATGACAATGAGTTCACTGTACTAAACTGGCCCCCACAGTCACCAGATCTCAACCCAATAGAGCATCTTTGGGATGTGGTGGAACGGGAGCTTCGTGCCCTGGATGTGCATCCCACAAATCTCCATCAACTGCAGGATGCTATCCTATCAATATGGGCCAACATTTCTAAAGAATGCTTTCAGCACCTTGTTGAATCAATGCCACGTAGAATTAAGGCAGTTCTGAAGGCGAAAGGGGGTCAAACACAGTATTAGTATGGTGTTCCTAATAATCCTTTAGGTGAGTGTATATTAAAAGGTAGCAATGTATGCGGTAATATATTTTTGAAACAAAGATAAATCATTGTCACTTTAAAGTTAAAAAATAAAATTATTAAAATGGCCTGTCTCGTGCCAATGTAAACTATGCCTTTTGTTCAATAAAACAAAACCAAAAAAATTATACATTAATATCAAAATGAATGGCTTCAGTCTGTTGATTGGTAAACGGGTGTCCCAGCTGACTGCTTACTGCATGAGATATAGACGAGAGAGAGAGGATGAAAAACGAAACGATTGGAGGGCAGAGAAACATTTCAAACACGAAGAGACACACTAACCTTAATGAAGTGCCACTCAAAATCCATCAGGTTTTTTAATAGAGTGACAACATATTGATTTACTGTCTACGTTTTCTTTTGGACCATCTTGCCTGTTTTTTTGGACATTATCTTTTTACGGCCGGCCTTTGTTCCCCTCTGGGTTAATCCCAATGAAGCACCTAAAACAAACAAGCCCGAGATCGGGGAATGCAAGAACTCACAGAATGTAACATGAAATTACAACTGATTATTAAAGCAGTATCACTTGAATGGTATTTTAGTTTAAAACAATAAATCCTTTGAATAAAATTTACATTTTAGTAGAAAGTACCTTTTTTAAAGTAAAATTACTCTTCAGATTTCATGCATCAGATTTATGTCAAAGTCATGAGCACAATAAAACTTATAAAGTTATATTCAGGTTATATTCATATTCAGGTTAGTTTGGAATCCCATTTTAGGAATATATATTCCGGAGGCCTTACCTCTGAATGAACTCCCGTGTCTGAGCCGCCTCATCTTGGTACTGTAGGTTGAAGATATAAAAAGTGGCAAACACTGCAGCAAGCCCTGTGATAAAGGGTGGCTGGACCCCCTCACAGATCATTCGGCTTTCAGTGCTAACCATCCATCCAGTCGTGACTGACGTCACAGTCGCCTCGGTGCTCTTTGCCCGCAGCCGTGAGCTTGCAGACTGTCTGCGAGGCAGCGGACAGCACGTACCAGTATGTGTAACTCCCTGAGGACCACAGCACTCTAACGTACTGGTCGGTAGGTGTTTACTGCTCACAGGGTTAAGATAACTCCATCACATCTGCAATGAAGATTAATTGTAACCATTAGAAAGTGGTTCTTAACCTTTTTGCAGCCTCACACCCCTGCAGCGATCCATGGTAATCCTGCACCCCATCAGGTCATGGTGCTGAGGAGGGAGGAGTGGCGCGAGGGTTTGCTGCTGCTGTACCTTGTCTTTGCTACTGTGCAGCTACTGATAGCCTCAGAGCTTTTCATGTTGTTCATAGCTTGCCTGTCACCTGCACTGGATTCTATGATATAATGCTAGAAATCCTACTGTAGGGAATCCAGGCCCTCTTATTCATATAATCTTCCCATCCTTCGATGGTAGAGGTGTGAGGGAGAGTAATGTGGCCGCCATATTGGGGAGGTCAGCCCAGTCATCGCCACACTGGCAAACAGTAATCATCTGAATCTTTGACTTCGAGTATTATCTCAAAATGCCACAACACTGGGTGCACAAATAGGCGAAACATGAAACTAGCAAACGAGGAATATCCATAAATCTTTGAAACCGCTTATCCTGGTGAGGGTCACGGAGAAGCCAGAGCCGAACCCAGCAGGCATAGGGCGCAAGGCAGGAATACACCCAGGACGGGACGCCAGTCCATCGCTGGGCAACACACAGAGACACACAGGGCAATTTAGAGACCAATCAACCTAACCCACATGTCCTTGGATGGTGGGAGATAACCAGAGTGCCCAGTGAAACCCACACAGACACAGGGAAAACATGCAAACTCCACACAGACAGGCCCCCGAACCCAGGACTCAAACATGGGATCCCAGAGCTGTGAGGCAGCAGCGCTAAACACCACGCCACTGGCAAACAAGGAATAGCTTTTCACAGATAAGTGATCTCTCATCATGTATTTATCATTGTCATTAGATCACTACCAGCTGTGTTTACATCATCCCCACCAGAGTCACTACCTCTGACTGAAGTCTGATTAGATCCAGGACTAGATCTAGAGCTATTGATCAATGATGCCCATCATCTGATCATAGGCGTGTTTCTGCCTGATAGTTTCATTCATCAGCGAGAACAGGCTGGAACCTGATGAGCCCCTCGCTTAACAACATACAAGAAAAAAGGTGGGGGGGAGAATCATTCATTTCACACAGGTAGTGTGTAGTGACACACAGTGTCACTTCATGTAGTATTGCCTGTCAGTGTGTGTGTAGTACTGTGAACACACACAACTGGTTGCTGTCAAAAATATACAGAGAAAATGTCAGTAATTAGTTCTCACTATCAACAAATCACATAAAGTTATGAAATTCAGTTATTCTACATGAAGACGAAATAGTTTCAATTTCAATCCCAATTAGCGTTGAATATGTACGCATGGCATCCTTTAATTCATTTGGTTGTAGTGTTACAGGACTGATTTAGAATCTGAATATGTGTCAAAATAGTCACATCATTTGAAAAATATACATTATGACATTTTTAGGTGAATGGAATAGAACATCTCCCGGTTAACGACCTCAACACTAGCTACCATTTACAAACATCAACGCCAATTCTTCGAAAAAAGAATCACAATAGGAGTTTCCTCCCTCCTCTTCGTTTTTTCTTTTGCCTTAGTTTTATAAATGAGGAAGGTGATTGGCCACATACAGAATTACTGACAAGTGTCTTCTGCAGGTGATTGGCCACGTAACAAATTATTGTGAAGCCTTTCTTGGGAAATGATTTACAGTTACTGCTCCCTGAATGCTGAATCGTACATAGCACTAATCCTAGTCAAGATGGCGTACCTCTTTACATACAAAAGTGCCGTGAAGCTCTCTATCTATTCTCTACTCTGATCATCGCGTCTCTAGTGCGCAGAGCGCTGACCAATGGGGCGCCTCGGTGCCAGCGTGGGCGGGGCTTGTGGGCGGGGTTTTTATAGGGCGGTGGAGGGACGACGTCATGCTCTGTGACGTGGTTACTTTCGGAACAGTGTGGAGTCACAGAAGAGTAGAGTGTCTAGGTATGTAAAGATACGTTTTGATTGATCTGATGCATTTGACTGTTTTGTTCAATTTTGTTGTTTTGGCAGTTTGCCATTTGTTCACGAATTGAATCGTTTTTATGCTTTAATGCATACATTCACTTAGAATTTATTTGCGATTTCCTTTTTTCTTCAAACACTTTAGGGCTTAAAAAGTTTTTAAATGAGTTTAGAAATGGATTTAAACAATTTTAATCGAGTATTAAAATTGTGTATGTTTTACATTTTTTTGAATGTAAAATACTTTAAACAATAAAACAATAAATGTCCTTACTGTAGCTATAATGCTGTGCATGGTGCTATGCTGTCAGTTATATTAAATTTGTTGCATTATGTCTTTTGACGGTTATGCATAGTCATGTTGTATTTTGTATACGTAACTGTATTTTGACATTAAAATGACGTTATTGAGATTAAAATATAATTACATTTTCGATGCCAGATGAAAACAGGGTGGGGATAAATCTGTGCAAAACAAGAGCGCTGGGGCGGGTGCAGGTAATCCAGCGCAAATCATGAAATAATGTATATATGATTCGCTGAAAAACACCGTTTAGTCAACTCATTGTGACCCGTTATCATGATTGTTTCATTAACGCACTTCGTGTGCTGCAGGCAGACAGGCTTTTCTGCACGAAAAATACATAACGGTCTTGCTCAGCCGAGAATACTTTTCTAGAACCGCTATTGGTCGATAACACTTGACTGACATCTGTACAGACTCCAGCAGCCAATCAGGAGGTCGTATTTCGTGGGGCGTCACAGTGCCGCTCATGCCACGTTTCCAGTGGCGGACGCGTCCGGGCATGCGCAGTGCGGTGTGGAGGCTGCAGGAGAGGCTGCGAGAGGCGGCGGGGCTGCAGGGATGCGCGGCGCCATTGAGGGACAGGGCGCCTCACACACCAGCACTCAGGAGTATTTCTGTTTCACTGTGCTGGTCTTGTGTAGGATTTGGGAAGCGAGTTATTCGAGTCTGGGACTGAATGTACAAACTCGTATCAGGAGTGGGACAGAGGAGAAGGACCAGGGGGTGGGGAGGAGAACAGCAGAGGGGCAGTCCTTACCATCACTGGCAGCAAACCTCACCCAGTGTATAATGTGTACAATTCAGTATTACCCCACGTCCACACGCCTGTATTGTGCCGTTATCTGCAGACAAGATCAGTGTAAGCGCTTCAGTACTTCCACAATGACCTGCTGTGTGTGTGAGAGAGTCCATAATCATAAGAGATGTGTGTTGATGTGCTCTGGTGTGTCTGTGTCAGTGCACTGACTGTCTCTCTGTGCAGAAGAGAAGACTAAACCTCTGAGCCCTGTGGGGGGGCTGTGGTTTGGTAATTGTCCCAGAGGGGGAAGGTATCGAGTGTGAGGGGCAGCAGCACTAATGGGGTCTCTCTCTCCACAGGTCTGTCTCTGGGTCCTGCACAGTTGGGGGGGAGCCTAAAATCCCCAGCTGGGGCTGTGCCGGTGACCGTTTTAGTGTCTATATACAGTGCATCTGGAAACTATTCACAGCGCTTCACTTTTTCCACATTTTGTTATGTTACAGCCTTATTCCAAAATGGATTACATTCATTATTTTCCTCAAAATTCTACAAACAGTACCCGTTAATGACAACGTGAAAGAAGTTTGAAATCTTTACAAATGTATTTAAAAACAAAAAAGCACATAACTATTCACAGCCTATGCCGTGACACTCAAAATTGAGCTCAGGTGCATCCTGTTTCCACTGATCATCCTTGAGATGTTTCTACAACTTGATTGGAGTCCACCTGTGGTAAATTCAGTTGATTGGACATGATTTGGAAAGGCACACACCTGTCTATATAAGGTCCCACAGTTAACAGTGCATGTCAGAGCACAAACATAGCCATGAAGTCCAAGGAATTGTCTGTAGACCTCCGAGACAGGATTGTATGGAGGCACAGATCTGGGGAAGGGTACAGAAAAATTTCTGCAGCATTGAAGGTCCCAATGAGCACAGTGGCCTCCATCATCCGTAAATGGAAGAAGTTTGGAACCACCAGGACTCTTCCTAGAGCTGGCCGCCCGGCCAAACTGAGCGATCGGGGGAGAAGGGCCTTAGTGAGGGAGGTGACCAAGAACCCGATGGTCACTCTGACAGAACTCCAGCGTGTTTCTGTGGAGAGAGGAGAACCTTCCAGCAGAACAACCATCTCTGCAGCACTCCACCAATCCCGTGTGGCCCATGTGGTCCGATCCAACAGAAGCGCTACTGTAGCTCAAATTGCTAAAAAAGTGAATGCTGGTTCTGATAGAAAGGTGTCAGAACACACAGTGCATCGCAGTTTATGGCGTATGGGGCTGCGTTGGTGCAGATCAGGCAGCCCCACCCCACTCTCACTGGAGCAATCTCCGTCGGCACCCCCCACCCTGCAGTCACCAGAGAAAATGTTAGGCAGGTAGTCATAATGTTATGGCTGATCAGTGTGTGTGTATAATATATATATAATTTTTTTTTCTTAATATAGTTTAAATTGCCAGTGTTTACTGTTTCCCGGCCTAGACCCAGAACCATCCCCATCGCCATCCCCATTTGTGTGGACCCCAGGAAGAGTAGCTGCAGTTTAGGCTGCTGATTAGGCTTATTAAATACACAAGACAAATATTGCCCTGCTTAGATGCTAGATTATTGAATTCAAACTGAATTCATAAGGAAACATTGAAGACAAAGTCAAGGTTTTCTGTTTCCTTTGCAAGCAATGTGAGTAGTTTATGGTATCAATTGTGAGCAAAACATCCGTTTACTGAAGTGATTATTATTTAGTTATCTAATTATAATTATTTAGTGTATTTATATATATATATATATATATATATATATATTTTTTTTTATTTTTTATTTTTTTAACCATTCCCGTTCAGTGTTATATTGTAAGATCAATACCTAGTATTTAAGTATTACTGTGTGGCGCAAGCACTTAAAGACTGTTAATAAGTGCTCGATTTAATCTACTGATTAATCAACTGATGCCCATTGATTGACCGATCAAATATTTGAATTGACTGACAGCCCTAACTATGAGGCAGAAGCAGACTGAGTGAATAAGAGGCTGTGAATCCAGGTTACAGCCATGTTTCCATTGCATGTATTAGCGTTTCTGTGCCTTGTGTACAGCAGACGCACAGTGGGCCCGTGTTTGTATCTGCGCTGTCTGTGTTTCTTTGATCAGTTGGGGATTTATTTATGTAATTTGTAAGTGAATATGTACTGTATCTGTTACTTATTATTGCACTATTTGTTGTTAGCACAGCTTAAGTAGTGATTTCTTACAGAAAACTTGTTGATCACAGTCTTTTGTCGGTGACCTTATTGTTGATGAATTGTCACTGGTGAGGAAAAGTTTGTGATGAAAAGTTTGTGACCAATTGACGGGATAGAATTGTTTCTAAAGTGAATAGTGAAACTTCTCCGAACTGACCATCTTTAAAGCTGCACAAAGTCAATATGTAGTTATTTTTGGCACAGAACCTCCACACACAACGTCACTGAAAAGCACATGTTTGTAACACTTAATAACAACAACAACACTGAAACACTATTTTAAATTTTTAACACTTATGAAAACAATTAGCAATGTAATTTGTTCTTTTAAATCTTTTTTTATTCTATTTGTGTTGTGTATTTGTTAATATTACATTTACTTTGTATTTGTGTAGTTCTACAGTGCTTCTACTTCAGAATAGCAGAACAAAGCCACGAATAGACAAATTAAACTTCTCCTTATTCCTGAGAGCGACGGTGGGAAGCTCAGGATCCATACTAAGTGCGATCCAACCAACTCTTCAGCAGTGGAGCTGGCGGAAGATGACGGGACGGCTGCAGTGGCCGTTGTAATCTTTGGGGAATGAAAAGCTCTCATCTGGAGTTAACCACTAATGAATGGATGGTTGTTGACACTCTGAAGCCATTCAAAAGGGCAACCTCTGCATTATCAACAAACAAATACCCCACAGCTTCAGCGGTTTTACCCCTTCAGCATATCCTGATCAATCAAGTTAAGAACTTTGCATCATCTGAAATTCCTGTAATGAAGGAGATGCAAAACAAAATCTACAGTGATCTGAGTTTGAGGTACAACAAAGAAGAACGACGATCAACATCCATACTTTTGAACAAAACGTTATTTGACCCACGCTTTCACCGATTGATACATTGATTTGAACAACAAAAGCGCCAGGTGCACAGAGACATTCAAAAAGAACTGATACAGGGTTTTGGAAAAGAAACTGGTTTGGGAAAGGAACATGGCACTTCTGAAAATATAGAAGCTAGTAGAAAAACTGTGCTGACTATCAATGGGTGACCTGTTTGGTGACACTAACACCTGTGAGCAAGAAGAAATGGAGAATTATGAAATACAACTGATGCAGGAGACGCTGGAGACACCACTCTCGGCAATCAGGCCTGAAGTAGCCACATCTTGCTCAACTGGCCAAAAAAGACTTGTGTGTGTCAGGCACATCCCTGTGCCCTAAATGTGTCTCTTTTACAGCAGGAAACATTGTAAAGCAGCCCTGGATCCAGAGCAAGTCGATCGGCTTGTATTCCTGTCAAACATTTAAAATACGCCTGTTTGAATGGACACTGGATTGGATATACTGTACATAGTTTTTGATTATTTTTGGACCTTTACAATTATGTTATCTAGTTGGACATTTCGTAAGGACAACACACAGTAAGTTACTTATTTTGTTTTAGTTTGACTTTTGACTGATAATAAAACATTGTAAGAGTATATTACAGAGGGTCCTTATTTTGTATTGTATGTCAAACAAAAGTAACTCTAAATATATATATATTTTAATCGATCTATTAGATATTGCATGCTCAATTATCGATTAAGTCTTCGGGTTAACCTGTAAAACATAACCCTGTCTCTAAGAGGAGGATGTTTTTAACATTTTACTCTTTCTGAGAACTATAAAACTTAATCAAGCATGTTTTTGTATTGTAAACTTAATTGGGCACATTGTTCAGTATTGTACACAGTTATGATAGTGATTGGGAAGGGGGGGCAGAAGTTTATCACGAGAATGAAAATGCGCAATTTAGATATTCTTGTTATGATTAAATATTACTATAGTAATAATGACAACAGAAATAATGAGTACATTTGAGGATGCTTTTGTATTTATTCAATGCAGCCCAATTGTGTTTTTGTTTTGCCATGTAATTTTGCGGGGCTACACGGATGTGCTCCTTGCAAAACTGATGATATCTCTTGTACACTTATTTGTAAGCATTTGTTTTTTGGTATTTTAAAAATTCCAAAAATAAACTTTTTATGGAAAAAATTAAAAACTTCAATGTATTACTTTTGTAGCGTTATGTTGGGTGTATTTGGATAAGAGCATTTGGGCTCTGAGCTGAAGCACTGATCTAAAGAAGGCCAATTATGTAGCGTAAGGTACACTTATAAATTTAAATTAAAGAAGTGAATTTATAGTATCACCTTATCACGAATCCTGGAATCTTGTAGAACTCAATTTCTGTAATAATTGGACGCAGACACCAATTCCAAAGATATAAATTGTCAAATGTATTCAAAACAAAGACTAAATGTAGCACTACACTAAATATACAAAAGGGAAAAACTAATTAAAATTCAACTCTAGATCAACAAATCAAAGACAAATCACTTCCGTGACCAAATCAAAGACCATGGGATCGCATATGATAACACAAATCGTTAAACAAAAAAGGTTATAAACACATTGACTACAATACCGGTTAGTAAGACGAAGGTGAGTCTCTCATTAGTATTGTTAGTCAGACATTAAATAACTACGCAGGTTATTATTTATGTCAGGTAACTTCTCGTTATATATATATCAGTCTCATTTACGTTTAGGTGCCGAGAAAGATCCTATCATTACTTGTTACCACAATTTCCCTTAACTGATTATTATTCAATGATTAAGGATAGGCAGGGCCACCAATAATCTAATGTCTATTAACTTGTGTCAATTTCAGACTAAACAGTAAAACAGGAATGAGAAGATATTTCTCGGCGTTGACAGATTTTATTTCTAAAATTATCAACAAAACAGTTTAATGCAACACACATTTATATTTAAGAAAACAAAATGATATTACACATTCTACAGTTATAAATCACAGATTAACATTTCTAATTGATTCCTCAATTGTCATGAATCATGAACTCCAAACTGTTAAACTTATGTGAACTTCGTCGCAGAGAGGCCTCTCTGTCTTCGGGCTCAGATAACAGCACACGGCACGAGGTCCGTGTGGTTGGAACAAAGGCAGTCCGGTTCGGCTTTGTCCAAGAACTTCCACTCAGTCGATGCACCTGGAAGTTGGGGTTTCGCGAAAGTAGAGTCGTTTCCAACCAGATTTTCCACTGGTTTGAAGGCTCCAAGGTTGTGCACAAAATCTTCTTGGCAAGCAGGGTTTCCACTGTAGTTACTTGAAGACAAAGTCTTTGAGGAAAGCAGGCCCTGTTTGTTCCAAGGGTCAAGTTTCTTAAGACTCAATAGCTATTTAAATGACTGACACTTTTGTATACAGTCGACTTAGTCAATTGTCCAGCTGTAAAACTCCACTGATCAGGTGGGCACAGGCGGGCAGCGCAGTCTGTAAAGTTCTTTATTTAATAAAGTCCTTTAAAAGAATTCTTCGTACGGCTCAATCTCCTTCTCCCAGTTTAACTCTTCTGTTGCCGGCAAAGACTTGGTTGGTTTCTGGTTCCGGTTCTGGCAACAGAGCTACAGGTTGAGCTGTGGCAGCGAGTTACTGGTTCAGGTGAGAGAGAGAGAGAGACTGACTGTCCGCTGTTCCTTATAGTCTGTCAGATCAATAGGTGATTGGTCCCTGAGTTCTTGAGATTGGATTTCGGTTTCAGCCCCCAGTGTCCTATTGGAGGGGGGCTTGATTTATGACTGATGTCAATCCATGCCATCTTTTGGAAATGCCGGTTGGCCCGGGTTCGTAGCTCTATGTTGGGATTTCGGCTCTCATCCACTTCAAAGAGTTTTTATCACCTACAGGCCCCTTTCTCCAGACATCTCATAGCAGAATTCCAAACTATTTGGCCTCTTCTCGGTGCCATCCTCCCCAAAACTGTCACTTTGATGCAAACCAGTTCCAAGCTGATGAGCTTAGGAAATCTGATAACTTTGGGGGGGGAGAGGTCTTCTTTAGATCAGTGCTTCAGCTCAGAGCCCAAATGCTCTTATCAAAATACACCCAACATAACGCTACATACCCCCTTTCTTGAATGGGACTGAGGTCGACTAGGACGTTATCCCCTTCAAGACAAAATAAGACGTTAAGCATTTATCTCAAAGTTATGTAACAGAATTCAACAGTGGACTTCACCATTCATGACCCCGAGAAATCAAAGAAAACAAACTAATAGTTCATTATTTAAGCAGAATGTATTCCAATCAAATTGACAATCCTATACTAGCACATATACAGGTTACATATTATAACACAAGTACATTAAAACAAAAAAACAAAAACAATTGGTATTAGTATTACTCAGTATATTGAGTGTGGTTACTGACGGTAACCAATAGGGGGAAGTTGATTAACAGAGGGAGGTGACTGGGAATTCAAGGGTTATTCAGGCACGTGATCTTCACTATCACTTTCACTGATGTCTATAGTGGGTAGGGACCTGGGTTCGAATGGTTGGCTTACATGGTAAGCCGGTACTCCCTTGAGGTTATGCACTCTGTCGTTCAATACACGCAGACGTTTGGCTAGTATCCATATCACACTTCCTGTTATGATCCAGCCACTCGGGAGCAACGTTATGAGTACCATATCCTCAGCCCCCCAGCCGTGAGACAGCCTGTGCTTTCTCTCACGTGACTCTAGGAGGGTGGTCTGCAAACCGGTTTGGTCTATTGCAAACTCTATGATTTTAGTGCCCTCCATTTTTACCTTTTCGCTAAGAACGCTGTCCAATTTACAATTGTGTCCCCGGAAGGCGTCTACAATTTCAAATTCAGTTTCATATCGCTCAGAGTCTAACTGGTACAGAGCTAAATCATCGAAGTGAGTGATGCCCCCTTTAGGGACATGCACAAAAATGGTCTCATTGCGAAGTACCTTGGTGGCTGTATCATGTCTGTCATTCAATTCCACCTGCTTTGGTGGTTGCACTTGAACCCACAACTTGTTCCGTTTACAATCGATAAGCGGTGCTAACCTGTTCAAAAGATCCTGACCAATGATCAACTTCTCGGTTTCAGCTTGGGAAATATAGACTGGGTGAACGAATTTCATCTTCCCAAAAGTGAATTCTAACCACGCCTTTCGAGTGATCTGTGCCTTAGTCTCTGTGTAACTTGTAATGTTCACACTACAAGTTTCCACTTTCAGTTGTTGGTCTGAGGTTTCCATAATTTGTTTCAGGTCGCCAAATGTGGTGGCGGACATTAAACAAATTTCAGCCCCAGTGTCCAACAAGGCTCCACACTCCCACACATTCTCAATGGTCACTTCTATGTAAACTCGCTTGGCTCTGCCTCTGTGTGTCAGGTCACCCAGTAACATCGTCAAAGGTTCAGCTTGCTTGCAGGCAGCTTCCCCCACTGGGAGGTACCAGTGAGCTGATGTGTCAGGGAAACCCCCCTGCCGTTCCTCCCATCCAATCAAACACACAGAAGCGGGGACAGGGGGTGGCTCCGGAGCTAGTCCCAGCTCAGGTGGCAGGTCCGGCCCTTTACCCTGGCTACTAATTTCCATTTTGGGAAGAGGGGGCAACGAGAGCAGAGCTAAACGTTGCAGCAGCTCAGAACCTGCAGCCTTGCTCAGAGATTGAGTTGACCCTACTGGGCTAGGACCAGATTGCTTTTCCTCATACTTTTCCTTGTAAGCCTGGGGGTCTCGGGTTCTGTCCTTGGGCATCCCGGCCCCCTTTAACTCCAGTGGAGAAACAGGGCACTCAGAGTGCACTGCCAGTACTCGGGTGCTTGTGTCTTTACCATCAGAAGCGCTATTGTACTTGCTTTCCCAAGTTTTTGTGCCATTTTACGAATTTCGGCCATGTTCATATGCATAGCGTCTGCATGTAATATGATCATTTCCTTAATCGCTGGAAACAAATTAGCAACAAACAAACCCTTAAAGCTCACTTCTTCCTCGGCCCCGGGTCGATCTTGACCCGCAAAATAGGTTTTCCTAAGTTTCTCATAATAATCGCGGGGGGACTCGTATTTACCCTGTTTGATCTGGTGTGTGGCAGTCACTGCTGCCACCGGGTCAATGAACCTGGAATAGTCCCTAATTAATGCTCTGCACAATCGCGGAAAACTATCGCAGACCATGGACCCTTGCCTCTCCATCCAAGAATGGACTTGGCGAGAGGTGGTTTTGCGGATTAGGAGAACCTTTTCCTTCTCCGTAGCATCAGGATAGAAACGCAAAGCATACTTAATGTCCTTAATATACGCGTCGACATTTCCTTCCTTGTCTGCTGGGTTAAAAACCTCACAATCTTTAGCCAGCTCTCTCAGCTGTCGCATGTCAACCTTTCGGTCCGGACTCTCGGGGGAGGAATTTCGCCGGTGCGACAGGCTTCTTGCCCTGGGTGGGGCCTTACCTCTGAATGAACTCCCGTGTCTGAGCCGCCTCATCTTGGTACTGTAGGTTGAAGATATAAAAAGTGGCAAACACTGCAGCAAGCCCTGTGATAAAGGGTGGCTGGACCCCCTCACAGATCATTCGGCTTTCAGTGCTAACCATCCATCCAGTCGTGACTGACGTCACAGTCGCCTCGGTGCTCTTTGCCCGCAGCCGTGAGCTTGCAGACTGTCTGCGAGGCAGCGGACAGCACGTACCAGTATGTGTAACTCCCTGAGGACCACAGCACTCTAACGTACTGGTCGGTAGGTGTTTACTGCTCACAGGGTTAAGATAACTCCATCACATCTGCAATGAAGATTAATTGTAACCATTAGAAAGTGGTTCTTAACCTTTTTGCAGCCTCACACCCCTGCAGCGATCCATGGTAATCCTGCACCCCATCAGGTCATGGTGCTGAGGAGGGAGGAGTGGCGCGAGGGTTTGCTGCTGCTGTACCTTGTCTTTGCTACTGTGCAGCTACTGATAGCCTCAGAGCTTTTCATGTTGTTCATAGCTTGCCTGTCACCTGCACTGGATTCTATGATATAATGCTAGAAATCCTACTGTAGGGAATCCAGGCCCTCTTATTCATATAATCTTCCCATCCTTCGATGGTAGAGGTGTGAGGGAGAGTAATGTGGCCGCCATATTGGGGAGGTCAGCCCAGTCATCGCCACACTGGCAAACAGTAATCATCTGAATCTTTGACTTCGAGTATTATCTCAAAATGCCACAACACTGGGTGCACAAATAGGCGAAACATGAAACTAGCAAACGAGGAATATCCATAAATCTTTGAAACCGCTTATCCTGGTGAGGGTCACGGAGAAGCCAGAGCCGAACCCAGCAGGCATAGGGCGCAAGGCAGGAATACACCCAGGACGGGACGCCAGTCCATCGCTGGGCAACACACAGAGACACACAGGGCAATTTAGAGACCAATCAACCTAACCCACATGTCCTTGGATGGTGGGAGATAACCAGAGTGCCCAGTGAAACCCACACAGACACAGGGAAAACATGCAAACTCCACACAGACAGGCCCCCGAACCCAGGACTCAAACATGGGATCCCAGAGCTGTGAGGCAGCAGCGCTAAACACCACGCCACTGGCAAACAAGGAATAGCTTTTCACAGATAAGTGATCTCTCATCATGTATTTATCATTGTCATTAGATCACTACCAGCTGTGTTTACATCATCCCCACCAGAGTCACTACCTCTGACTGAAGTCTGATTAGATCCAGGACTAGATCTAGAGCTATTGATCAATGATGCCCATCATCTGATCATAGGCGTGTTTCTGCCTGATAGTTTCATTCATCAGCGAGAACAGGCTGGAACCTGATGAGCCCCTCGCTTAACAACATACAAGAAAAAAGGTGGGGGGGAGAATCATTCATTTCACACAGGTAGTGTGTAGTGACACACAGTGTCACTTCATGTAGTATTGCCTGTCAGTGTGTGTGTAGTACTGTGAACACACACAACTGGTTGCTGTCAAAAATATACAGAGAAAATGTCAGTAATTAGTTCTCACTATCAACAAATCACATAAAGTTATGAAATTCAGTTATTCTACATGAAGACGAAATAGTTTCAATTTCAATCCCAATTAGCGTTGAATATGTACGCATGGCATCCTTTAATTCATTTGGTTGTAGTGTTACAGGACTGATTTAGAATCTGAATATGTGGCAAAATAGTCACATCATTTGAAAAATATACATTATGACATTTTTAGGTGAATGGAATAGAACATCTCCCGGTTAACGACCTCAACACTAGCTACCATTTACAAACATCAACGCCAATTCTTCGAAAAAAGAATCACAATAGGAGTTTCCTCCCTCCTCTTCGTTTTTTCTTTTGCCTTAGTTTTATAAATGAGGAAGGTGATTGGCCACATACAGAATTACTGACAAGTGTCTTCTGCAGGTGATTGGCCACGTAACAAATTATTGTGAAGCCTTTCTTGGGAAATGATTTACAGTTACTGCTCCCTGAATGCTGAATCGTACATAGCACTAATCCTAGTCAAGATGGCGTACCTCTTTACATACAAAAGTGCCGTGAAGCTCTCTATCTATTCTCTACTCTGATCATCGCGTCTCTAGTGCGCAGAGCGCTGACCAATGGGGCGCCTCGGTGCCAGCGTGGGCGGGGCTTGTGGGCGGGGTTTTTATAGGGCGGTGGAGGGACGACGTCATGCTCTGTGACGTGGTTACTTTCGGAACAGTGTGGAGTCACAGAAGAGTAGAGTGTCTAGGTATGTAAAGATACGTTTTGATTGATCTGATGCATTTGACTGTTTTGTTCAATTTTGTTGTTTTGGCAGTTTGCCATTTGTTCACGAATTGAATCGTTTTTATGCTTTAATGCATACATTCACTTAGAATTTATTTGCGATTTCCTTTTTTCTTCAAACACTTTAGGGCTTAAAAAGTTTTTAAATGAGTTTAGAAATGGATTTAAACAGTTTTAATCGAGTATTAAAATTGTGTATGTTTTACATTTTTTTGAATGTAAAATACTTTAAACAATAAAACAATAAATGTCCTTACTGTAGCTATAATGCTGTGCATGGTGCTATGCTGTCAGTTATATTAAATTTGTTGCATTATGTCTTTTGACGGTTATGCATAGTCATGTTGTATTTTGTATACGTAACTGTATTTTGACATTAAAATTACGTTATTGAGATTAAAATATAATTACATTTTCGATGCCAGATGAAAACAGGGTGGGGATAAATCTGTGCAAAACAAGAGCGCTGGGGCGGGTGCAGGTAATCCAGCGCAAATCATGAAATAATGTATATATGATTCGCTGAAAAACACCGTTTAGTCAACTCATTGTGACCCGTTATCATGATTGTTTCATTAACGCACTTCATGTGCTGCAGGCAGACAGGCTTTTCTGCACGAAAAATACATAACGGTCTTGCTCAGCCGAGGATACTTTTCTAGAACCGCTATTGGTCGATAACACTTGACTCCAGCAGCCAATCAGGAGGTCGTATTTCGTGGGGCGTCACAGTGCCGCTCATGCCACGTTTCCAGTGGCGGACGCGTCCGGGCATGCGCAGTGCGGTGTGGAGGCTGCAGGAGAGGCTGCGAGAGGCGGCGGGGCTGCAGGGATGCGCGGCGCCATTGAGGGACAGGGCGCCTCACACACCAGCACTCAGGAGTATTTCTGTTTCACTGTGCTGGTCTTGTGTAGGATTTGGGAAGCGAGTTATTCGAGTCTGGGACTGAATGTACAAACTCGTATCAGGAGTGGGACAGAGGAGAAGGACCAGGGGGTGGGGAGGAGAACAGCAGAGGGGCAGTCCTTACCATCACTGGCAGCAAACCTCACCCAGTGTATAATGTGTACAATTCAGTATTACCCCACGTCCACACGCCTGTATTGTGCCGTTATCTGCAGACAAGATCAGTGTAAGCGCTTCAGTACTTCCGCAATGACCTGCTGTGTGTGTGAGAGAGTCCATAATCATAAGAGATGTGTGTTGATGTGCTCTGGTGTGTCTGTGTCAGTGCACTGACTGTCTCTCTGTGCAGAAGAGAAGACTAAACCTCTGAGCCCTGTGGGGGGGCTGTGGTTTGGTAATTGTCCCAGAGGGGGAAGGTATCGAGTGTGAGGGGCAGCAGCACTAATGGGGTCTCTCTCTCCACAGGTCTGTCTCTGGGTCCTGCACAGTTGGGGGGGAGCCTAAAATCCCCAGCTGGGGCTGTGCCGGTGACGCAATATTTTTATATATTTATACATACTAAAACTGAGAGACCACTGCACATTTTTCGTAAATCCGCATCTCTACATGTATGGCAGCCATTCCATTCCAGTGTCTGTTGAATTCCTGAGTAGGTGATCACCTGAACCAAATCTTCTTTAACGAGGAAAAGTATTAAAACCACTGTTGTGGTCATCACTATCCTCTTGCAATAGGACCAGTGCTAGTAGTACCTCAAAAGTAATTGGAATAAAAAAATAATTTACAACCATGCCAAAAGAGTTGAAAAGGAAAGTTTTGAGTCAGGAAAGCAAGGGTTCAATTCTGGCTTTACTGGCAGAGGGATACAGTGAGCGTCAGGTTGCTTCCTTCCTTAAAATTTCAAAGACGGCGGTTCATAAGAACAAGGTCAAGCAACAGACATTGGGGACAACAGAGCTACAGACCGGCAGAGGGCGAAAACAACTCTCCACTGACTGGGATGACTACCAACTCATTCGAATGTCACTCAACAATCGTAAGATGTCATCAAGTGACCTACAAAAAGAATGGCAAATGGCAGCTGGGGTGAAGTGCACGTCAAGGACAGTTAGAAACAGGCTCCTAGGTGCAGGGCTGAAGTCGTGCAAAGCTAGAAAAAAGCCCTTCATCAATGAAAAGCAAAGAAGAGCCAGGCTGAGGTTTGCAAAAGATCATAAGGATTGGACTGTAGAGGACTGGAGTAAGGTCATCTTCTCTGGTGAGTCCAGTTTTCAGCTTTGCCCAGCACCTGGTCGTCTAATGGTTAGACAGATACCTGGAGAGGCCTGCAACACACAGTGTCTCGCAACCAGTGTTGAATCTGATGGAGGATCGGTGATGATCTGGGGTTGCTTCAGCGAGGCTGGAATAGGGCAGATTTGTCTTTGTGAAGGACACATGAATCAAGCCATGTACAAGGTTGTCCTGGAAGAAAACTTGCTTCCTTCTGCTCTGACAATGTTCCCCAATTCTGAGGATTGGGTTTTCCAGCAGGACAATGGTCCATGCCACACACACAGGTCAATCAAGGTGTGGATGGAGGACCACCAGATCAAGACCTTGTCATGGCCAGCCCAATCTCCAGACCTGAACCCCATTGAAAACCTCTGGAATGTGATCAAGACGAAGATGGATGGTCACAAGCCATCAAACAAAGCTGAGCTGCTTGAATTGTTGCGCCAGGAGTGGCATAAAGTCACCCAACATCAATGTGAAAGACTGGTGGAGAGCATGCCAAGACGCATGAAAGCTGTGATTGAAACTCAGGGTTATTCCACCAGATATTGATTTCTGAACTCTTCCAAAGTTAAAACCTTAGTATTGTGTTGTTTAAAAATGAATATGAACTTATTTTCTTTGCATTATTTGAGGTCTGACAACACTGCATCTTTTCTGTAATTTTGACCAGTTGTCATTTTCTGCAAGTAAATGCTCTAAATTACAATATTTTTATTTGGAATTTGGCAGAAATGTTGTCAGTAGTTTATAGAATTAAAAATCTTAATCTTACCCAAACACATACCTATAAATAGTAAAACCAGAGAAACTTTTAACTTTGTAGTGGTCTCCTATTAGTGGATTTTGGTACTAGTAGGTTAATTGGTTCCCCACCAGGAGCGGCCCCTGAACACTACAATAGCAGATCAGATGGAACAAACGCATAGCAATCCAACCCCCTTCTTTTTAATTTTTGCAATATTTTGCAGAGTAATTCAAAAAATTTCCAAAATTATGTTATAGGTAATGGAGGTTGATGAAAGAGCTAAATAGCTGATTGTTCAAAAGGACAGGGACGCCGTTTTGTTTTCTGTCGTCTTTTTCGGGAAATACATTTCAATGTGCAGCTGCGCTTCGCCTGTGTGTGATTGTGTGTTCAGTGCTTTAGTACAAATGACCCTGATGTCTGGCTCTGCTGTTGTGAAGCGGATGTGTGACAGGTCTGCCGCCCGGATGCGCAGCGCGCCATTTTCCCCAGGCTGAAGGTGTAAGAGAAAACGGGAAACAAACGGCACAGTCCACACGAATATTTTAATGTCATTTTGTTGTAGCTGTATTTTCATATCATCGGAATATACCGACAGGACCGTGGATTGTGATTCGCTGCGACACGCAAGGATATGAAGGCCGACTGGTCACGCCAGGTCAGTCTGCTGCTGCGGCGGCGTGTAAAATGGCGTCACTGTCGCTGAGCCGCCGCTCAATGTGGGACACAGCGGCCTGTGAGCAGCACATCTTACACACAGACTACACACATACACATCTTACACACAGACCACACACACAGACCACACACACGCATCTTAGACACAGACCACACACACGCATCTTACACACACACAGACTACACACACACACATCTTACACACACACAGACTACACACACGCATCTTACACAGACCACACACACGCATCTTACACACAGACCACACACACGCATCTTACACACAGACTACACACATACACATCTTACACACAGACTACACACACGCATCTTAGACACAGACCACACAAACGCATCTTACACACAGACCACACACACACGCATCTTACACACAGACCACACAAACGCATCTTACACACAGACTACACACACACACATCTTACACACAGACCACACACACACGCATCTTAGACACAGACCACACACACACGCATCTTACACACAGACCACACACACGCATCTTACACACAGACTACACACACACACATCTTACACACAGACCACACACACACGCATCTTAGACACAGACCACACACACACGCATCTTAGACACAGACCACACACACACGCATCTTACACACAGACCACACACACGCATCTTACACACAGACTACACACACACACATCTTACACACAGACTACACACACACGCATCTTACACACAGACTACACACACACGCATCTTACACACAGACTACACACACACGCATCTTACACACACACAGACTACACACACACGCATCTTACACACACACAGACTACACACATACATATCTTACACACACACAGACTACACACACACGCATCTTACACACACACAGACTACACACATACATATCTTACACACACACAGACTACACACACACACACACACGCATCTTACACACACACAGACTACACACATACATATCTTACACACACACAGACTACACACACACACACACGCATCTTACACACAGACTACACACACACGCATCTTACACACAGACTACACACAGACCACACACACACACATCTTACACAGACCACACACACGCATCTTACACACAGACCACACACACGCATCTTACACACAGACCACACACACACGCATCTTACACACAGACCACACACACACATCTTACACACACACAGACTACACACACACGCATCTTACACACAGATGGACACTCAAAGACGTGATTCAGTTAAAGACTTGAACACAAGACCAAACAAACAGCGCTGAAATACTATCTTTAACTGTTGACAAATGTTACGCGAGCACGGCCTCTCATTGGCTCAAACGCCCGTCACTCACTGTTGGCACGTACAGGCAGAGCAGCACCGGCCAAACCGAGGAAACCAAAGACTATGTAGACAAATGCAACCTGACACAAATATGAAACACCTGGCTGCTCACAAGCAAACCATACACGTGTGTTCACAGCAGTATAATGTGCACTGCAAGAAGACATGGACATGTGCATAGACAGAAACTGTGCAAGTGATGATGACTAAAGTGACACTATTCAAAAGACAGGTGTCTGAATTATGTTTCCCTGTGTCTGATTGTATATACACTGCAGTGTAGTTATTGCAGCTGTTGGTAGTCGAATATAAATGGCTGTATTGTTTGTTCTGCAGGTCAAATGTGAGTCATAGTATTTTTTTACACAAGATCATACCCAGCTGGGTCAGATTTTGAAATTGTATTGTTTGGTGTCAAGTATTTGAAGCACTTAAAAAGTATAATATTTCCAATAAATGTAGTTATTTCTAATAAGCTCCTTTAGTTTTCTTTACGTTTTTGACATCTGTACAGACTTTTGTTGGGGCAAACAATTACTTATGTTATTTTCTGAATCTCCAGTTGGTGCTCAGTAATTCTATGTAAAATACCTGCCTTTAACCTTTGTTAACTGTAAACATATGAAAATGGGGGAGTGGGGCTCTGAGGGTTACATACTGTTGGAAATATCCCATCTGGCCCAGGTGATTTGTTGGTTTTTAATTCTGCTAGTCCCTTTAGTACCTCCTCCTCATTTATCCTGATCTCTCTTAGGGTTTGACTGGACTGGTTGTTAACCTGTGGCATGTGATCCATTTTTTCCTTTGTTTTCAAATATTTTTAAAAAAGTCCCCAAAACCATTCCTGCTCCCTTTGACAGTAGAAAGGGTTTCCTTTTCAAGTACAGTAGTTTTATGTTGGGGAGCAATTTGTGAAACTGGGAATAGTCACACAAACGGGTGTCCCCCATGCCTAAATGTAATTGGAGTGTGAGCGTTCAGTGGCTGGCTTTTTATTAATTAAAAGAACGTCCCCACAACCATTGTAGGTCCTTTGGATAGTAGAAAGGATCCCCTTTAAACCCACACTAGTGTCATGCTGGGGAGCTATTTGTGGGACTGGGAACAGAATACTGGGAATAGTGTCCCCAGTGCCAGAGCTTTGTGTCTTAGATTGGGCTGTTAGCTTTCCAAGGGGTGTTTCCAATATTGAGAAGAAAGTCCCCAGAACCATTTTAGGTCCAATTGACAGAAGAAAGGTGTCCCCTTCTAAAGTAAAATAGTGTTATCCTGGGGAACTATTGATTTGAACTGGTATTTCTCACTCAAAGTGTTGTCCCCTATGCCACACATTTGGGGTCCTCTGCCTCTACCTCTACAAGGGAGTTTTGAGTAACATACCCCTGAAAGTATGCATAAGACCCCCCTGGCCACAAACTAGATGAGGAGAAGGTTCTCGTGAAGCTGAAAAGACGGTGTAGAGCTGTACTGAAGTGAAATGTTGGTGTACAACGATATTACCTATTTGACATTTTTTGTTGGTTAGCAGGTTTGCTTTTAGCACATTTGTCTTTCTTTTTATGCACATGTTCAGTTATTTTGAATTTAATCACTTTGAGATTTAATTTTTTTTTAGTGATTTTAGCAATTGATTTAAATTTGTTTTTAATCATAAGTATTACAATTTTGAATGTTTTTATCTGTAAAATGTAAAATACTACTACCTAATAAACAGTATTGGTCTGGGTTGTCAGCGTTCCAAGGGTTGCTTTCTCCTGTTATTTTGTATGTCTGACCTATGTAGAGACATTACAGTAAATATGATTTATTTTAGATGATCCCTCGCCACAAGAGCTACAGTATGCAATTTAGCAAACAGACCCTTAATCAGCGCATGCGCGTCATTGAGTGTACCTGGCGCAGGCGGCGTTTCTTAATTTCTTGTTTATTCAGAGGCAGTTTGAAACATGAATATTGTCCCGTTTCTGCCGTTTTGTTTTTGTTCTGAAATTTCATGTTTTTGTGCTAATGTTCTGTTTTTAATAAGTATGCAATCCTGCTTAAAACAATATTTAAGTACATTAAAATAGACGTTGTTTTATAAAGAAGTCACAAGTCAATAAACGTGTTTTTACAAAAATGCAAAATTATTAAAAAAAAAAAAATCCGTGAAGCTAATGTTTTTGGGTAACTGGTGTACAGTATAAATTGGTGTCAATCATTTTACTTTTGGTACTTTATTATTATTTAAGTGTTCAGATGCTTTTCCTGCATTTCAATTCCTCAACTTAACAGAGAATCAATAAAAAAGTTACATCTAGTAATACTACTAACTAGGCCAACAGGTACAGTTGCCTCCAGAATTATTCACGTCCTTCACAGACTACAGTGGGGTTTAGTGACAGAAACTGTACATTCAGTATTTGTTGTTTAAATGAATTAGCTCTGGAAAAAAATAAGAGACCACTGTAAAATTTCATAAATTCAGCTTCTCTACATGTATGGCAGCCATTCCATTCCATTCATATTTTTATTTGGAATTTGGGAGAAATGTCAGTAGTTTACAGAATAAAACAAAAATGTTCATTTTACCCAAACACATATGTATAAATAGTAAAACCAGAGATAATTTTGCAGTGGTCTCTTCTTTTTTCCAGAGCTGTATATTAAAGCATATTCATTGTATTTATTTGTAAAGCCCCTGTAACTGAAGTCTCCCTTTAAACCAGCTGTAGTATCAGTAGCAGCCCCAGTGAGGGTCACACAGGTAGGAGGTGGAGATTGTTGTTTAGGTGATACAGTTAAAACAGAAATAGAGCAACACAACCAAATACATGCTTTAGTGGTAAAGTAAAGAGGATATTTGTAAAAGCTTCAGTTGCAATTACATTGACTTAATTCTTCCTATAGTTTGTACAAGGCATTATGCAAACAGTTTTTAAGGACTTTTTTTAATGATCAGAAACAGAGACTTGATTGAGCCAGAAGATCAACTGGCAAGAGGTGAGAATAGAAAGGGCTCCATGCAGACAGAGTTAGAGTCCCTGAGAGAGACGGGGTCTGAAGCAGCTCTAGTATCACAAGCAGCACCAGTGAGGCTCAGACAGGTGGGAGGTGGTTACTGTTCAGTGGGACTAAAAGCTCGGTTGCAGTAACTGTTCTAATAGTTTGTACAATATTGTATGCACACCATTTTTAAAGAGTTTTTTTTTTAGTAATCAGAATCAGAGACAAGTATAATTGTGACAAAAGCTCAACTAACAATAGATGAATATATAAGAGAGTCCCACTCCAGCAGTGTTAGATGCCGACCCTTAGCAAACCCCAATCGAATATGTTTCAGCATCAAATACCAGCCTTTTGTAACAATCGTAAGTTGTTTTCTGACTGTGCCCCCCCCAAAGCATTTAGCTTCATGACGCCCCTGGGCATAACGATCATGAAATGTTGATTTTTAGTTTTTAGTTTTGTTTATTACTATTTCATTACCATGATACAATGTTTGTGAGGTATAATTACTATTACAGATATGACTGTGGGTCGTTAATAAGTATTTTCTTTATAGTTAACGTTAATACAATATCTAAAATCATAAGAGATGTGTGCTGATGTGCTCTGGTGTGTCTGTAATTGTCCAGAGGGGGACGGTATCGAGTGTGAGGGGCAGCAGCACTAATGGGGTCTCTCTCTCCACAGGTATGTCTCGGTGTCCTTAACTCCGCCAGCACAGTCGCTCTCCCTGTGCTGCCGGTGCCCAGCCCAAGTAAAGGAGGAGGCAGGTGAGTGAAGCCACTGACCGTGTGACACTACAGCTACCCTGTAATTTTCATTGGGAACTGGCAGTTATATGTATTTCTATTTCTGTCCCCCCACCCCCCTCTGTTAGTCAACATAAGAACCAGACAGACAGACAGACAACAGTCAGTCCAGTCACATGGGCAGATATTTCACACAGGCAGTCCAAAGAGACGGGCAACTGCAGCAGGACACCGTATAGTGTGTGTGTGTGTGTGTGTGTGTGTGATTGTGTGTGTGTATGTGTGTGTGTATGTATGTGTGGCTGTGTGTGTATCTGTTTCTCATTGGCATCAGCTCAGCATTCAGAACAAAACAGCAGAACTGTTTCCTTGTGTCCAAACCTGCGCACACACTTCCCCAGCTGACACAACCCCACACAGCAACACAGCGAGCAACGAAACGCACACACGAGCCTCGCCAGCCCAGGCCAGAGTAACGATGTCAGCTGTCCATGTCCCACTCATGGGTATTTACACAGCACTTGTGGTTGTATGTATGTTTATTTTATTTATTTTCATGTAGGACTCGATCATCCAGACAGCCACACTTGATCCACCTGAAAAAAAAGGTATGTTTGCTGAATTCAGCTTATTTCTACTGTTATTCAGTGGTGTGTTTTAACGTCTCTCTCTTTCTCCCTCTCTACACTCACAGCTCTAGTTCTAGACTGTCTGTGTTCAGAGGTTCTGCTCTCAGTGGTTCTGGTCTCTAAAGCTGAAGGGACAGCAGTCTGTATGAATGCCAAAATACCAGACAACACATATGTTGGAATTCAAACAATATCGGGGTATTGTGTTACAAAATTTAGTGAACTTGTCGTGCCGTAATGAAAACAATACACAAGTTGTTAAACAAAACAAGCTTTTTTTCTCATCCAAACTGAATTTGCTTCTGAGCATCATAGTTTTTTAATGCCAAAATTAAATATAATTTCATTATATTGTTGATAAACAATCCTTTATCAATATTTGAATACTTGAATGCTTTGCATTGCTTAAAGCAGCGCAAAAATAGTGACTGGATTAAAATGTAATACCCACAATGCATTGCGATATGTCCATGTTTTGGCTCAGCTTGAAGAGTGACCAAATTAAATACAATGTTTATTACATTTAATTCTTTGAGCAGACCTGTTTGAAGACTCTGGTGCATCTAAAACATCGAGTTGCGGACATTTTACATGTTTGTAACACAAGCTGTAACAGTCATTTACACATTGTTCTTTTAAATATTTATTTGATTCTATATAGGGTACATCAATTGCTCCTCTTGAAGTCTGTGTTTTAAGTTAGCAACTTTATATATAAAAAAAAAAAAATCCAATAGGGTCATTTGCATATCACTTTTAAATCTTTATTTTTATCGGATTGTATGTCTTTGGACAAAACATGTCACTTTACTCCTGTAGTTGCAGCTTCTTGCTTTTCGTGGCTCTGGAGGAAGCGGAGTGGACAGGAGGCCAAATTAGTCTACTCCCGCAGTTGCAGTTTTATGTTGATTAAGATTGATGAGCTGGACGTCTCAGTGCTGCAGTGAGACACAGTGTCCGTCCCTCGGGACCGGGCTGTTTAAACTGCGGGTTCTGCTCCAGTCCAGCTCTGCGCTCCAGTCATCCACACCCCTGACTCTCTCATCTCGTTCTCTACAGGAGTCCCTGAAGAATGTGTCCCTCTGTCCTGGCCCTGGCCCTCTGTTGTGGCCGTGTGCCTGCATCATGTCCCTGTGTTGCGGTGGGTTCTGATTTAAAAGATGCATTGACAAGAGTTTGTGCTGTGGTTTGGCTGCAGCTCTGTGATTGGCTCTTGCTGAGCGTGCTTACTGTGCAGTGTGTGTGTTAGAGCTCAGGATCAATATATAAAGTCTTCCCCAGGAATTTCTGTAAATGCAAGATAGTGATTTGTATTATTATTTTCTTCCTGGAGTTAAACGGTAAAACAAACAATATTACTGTTTTCCTCTTTTCACAATTGCATTAGCATTCATGTTAGACATTTCATTTTCATTTTATCCCAAATAATGTGTGCATATATGATACATGATTATTTAATTGTGAGATTGCATAATCATGTTCCATTTTGCATTAGCATTTGAATAAAATCCACTATATGCTTCCATAATAATAATGATTATTTCATACTTGGTGATTCAAAAAGTTTGAGATACAGTACAGTACAGATAGGTTCACCTGTTTTGTTTTTTCTTATATGTACAGCACCAGTTTCTCCTTAGTGTGAGTTACCTCCACAGAGAAATAAATCATCAGTAAAATACATAAATATAAATATATATATTCAGCATTGTTCTAATTCAATGGAAATTCAAATTATCCAAACATAGTATTGATGAAACAGGTGTACATTATCCCTACAAGAACTTTACTGAACACTGTCCATAATTAAAAAACGTATTAAAAAAAAAAAAAAGACTACGGCAATGTGACGGGGGGTGGGGGTAGAGAGGAAATCCCACCACAATCACCTATAAACCCTGACTACGCCATCCTTATTTATATCTGAGGGAAAGGAAACCTCCGAGACTTACTTTTCCCCACAGCAAGTTCAGACCGCGGGACCGTCAACACAGACACCAGTCCTGAGATTTCCAATAAGTCCAGCAACACATCCATCAAGAGGAAAACTCCACTCCCTTCTCTGGAGTGACCATCGCGCTCCCCCTTCCATTCTTCTGCCGCCCGTCCCGTCACTGCTTCCCCTGTTTCTGCATTGCACACCGGCCCTCTATCCCCTACGCCCGGCCACAGCCCAGCGGCTGTAGTGCGTTGTCCTCAGGCTCTGGGCTGTCTCTCCTCTGCCGTGCTTTGTCTCGCTGTGCCTTCACTCCCCCTTTTTATTCCTTATCAATCCCTTAATTTATTCAGGTGCATCTTATCAAAAACCTCCCCATCAGTACCTTCCAGCAGGGAAAACAAATCAATCAGTCCATAACTTAATTAAGAGGTAATTAAACCAATAAAAACCCTATTTACTAATTTTCAAAATAATGATGAACTTAAACCCATTTTACCGTCTTTGACATGAACACCTGATATATTTACACAGAAATACTGATGGATATACAGGCAGTTAAACAGATCCATCTGTTGTCTTTCTGTATTTTGTGTCAGAGTGAAGTGTCTGTGCTTCTGGGTCTCAGTCTCTCAGTCTCTCAGTCTCTTTTTCTGAGTCTCACTTCGCCACACACCCATTACTTAATAAATCTTATTCCATGTCTTCACTGACATCCAATTCAAATGTATTCAAGACTTAGACGTAACTGTTTTTCACAAATAAATTCTATGTTCCGTGCATTTCTGATCACTGGGAACACGTCGCCAGAATACAGTGACTTGACTGTTTTTGAAATGCAAGTATTATTTTGCGTGAATCATCTTCCCATCCTTTTAAAGTTTTATTGTGCTCTGAACATTGTGTGATGTCAAAGCGTTAGCCACTGACTGTTTACATTTTGCCAGAAGTTCGTCCCATAATGTACTTAAAGCATCATGGTATATAGGAATATTGTGGATAGGTTGTGGAAAATGTATTAATATTTGTCTGTATTTTGGTCTGATTGTCTCTTCCTCTCGTCCTTTCTCTCCCCAGCTCTCTCCAGTGCCGTGTCAGTGACAGTATCAGTGACAGCGGGGGACTCTGTGACTCTGCCCTGTGATGGATCAGCGCACACACACACAGTCCAGGTGTACTGGCAGACTCCAGGCAGGCTGGTGTGTGAGTCAAGCTCTGGGAGATGTGAGGCTCGGACAGGCTTTGAGGGCAGAGTGGAGTTTGCAGGAGCCGTGGAGTCGGGCGACTTCTCCCTGACCATTCACAGCACCCAGCTCTCTGATGAAGACCTGTACGAGTGTTTCAGGGTCAGTGCAGCAGGACAGAGCACGTTCCTTGGGGAAGTGCGTGTCAGGGTCTTGAGTAAGTCAAATTCCATGAGTTTTGTTTTTATTATTATGGACGTTTTGCCGGATTAGATTGTATTCCCCGTTTCATTTAATAACATTGCCTCCTAAACTGAAGTCTCAGTGCTGTAAACACACAGACCCTCACAATCAAACACACATTCAAAGACTTATACACTCACATTCAAATAAACACAGACTGCCCTCAAAATCGCACATTCGCACACTCTCACTCTCAAACACTCACTGACACACTCTTCAAATACTCTCCCACTCACATTCACACACTCACTCACATTTCCAGTCTCTCTCTCTCTCTCACTCTCAAACATTTACACACACACACACACACACACACACACACATCCCCACAGTGGTGCCCCAGTGTCCCGGCTCTGCCTCTGTCTGATCCCCAGTCCTCCCCTGTCCTCTCTCTGCAGGCCGTGAGGAGAGCGCCTTTCTCTCCTGTGGGCAGCCCCTGAGCCTCCGTCTGTATAGCAGGGCAGCTGTGACTGTGTGGTTTAACCCTGCGGGCGCCGGCGCCTCTCTCCCAGTGTGTGCTGTAGAGGGCGGCACCGTGACCCCTGACCCTGCCTATGGGCCCCGAGTCTCAGGGCAGGAGCAGGAGGTCACACTGTCTGCACTGACCTTCACTGACCAGGGCTCCTACACAGTGCTGGACTCCCAGAGCAGAGCGACCATCAGCACTGTGAACGTCACTGTGACAGGTAGGACAGGGGCTGGGGCTGTTCTTCACTGACCTGTGTGAACAGAGTTGTGGGGAAAGAATCCCTGAAAAATGTATTTGTATTTACAGTCTCTACTGGAGAGAAGAGCCTGAATCCTCTAATGACAAACCTATCCTCTGACTGAATGTTTTATACCAGATAAACTCTGATATCTTCATCACTAAGTGTCACGCTCACCAAGAGCAGCTTCAGGCAGCACTGTTCTGTGTGGTTGAGCACAAGTCCTGGTCCTCAGTGTGGCTCTTCTCTCACACTGAAGAGACAGATGTCCCTGATGGTTGGCATCAATGTGACACAGAATCCAGACCCCCCTCCCCAACACACACACACACACACACACACACACAGGGCTGTTCCTCTCTCAGGACGGTACTCCTCCTATCCGCAGCTCTGTCACACTCCCTATGGAGAGAGAGCTGCGGTCCTGCCAGCACACTGAGGACGTGACTGACTGAGCGTCTTGACATTGACCTCCCTGTCCTGTGTCTCTGTCCCTCTCAGCTCACAGAGACTCCCTCACCCTGCGGTCTGGAGCCGCCCTCTCCCTCCGCCTGTTCACTGCAGAGCCAGTGGAGGTGCTGTTTGCTGCTGCAGGAGAGGGAGCCTCTGTCTCAGTGTGCGCTGTGGAGAGGGGCGCAGCGAGCCGCCCTGGCCCCGGGTACGAGCACAGAGTGTCAGTGCAGAGCGGCTCTCTGACCCTGCGCTCACTCACAGCAGCTGACCAGGGAAACTACACAGTGAGGGAGTCTGGGACCAACCGAACCATCAGCAGCGTCTCTGTGTCTGTGTCTGAGGAAGGTGAGTGAGTCTCAGTCCAGTAGATTAGTTTTACATGAGTCTGTTGCTCATTTTGAAACTTGCTCACGCAGCTGATGACTCTTGTAGCATGTAGGAAGTAGCTGCTATACAGTGTGAGTGACATCAATATACAGCACTGAGAGGCACAACCCTGAGAGCCTCCTGCTTTAAGCCAGACCTGTAACCCTGTGCAGTGCGTTGCTGTTGTCCTGTGGTGTGGGGACAGGGTGTGCGGCTGCGAGATGCACAGGGCTGCAGCTCTGAGGGGAGTCCAGCCACAACACGGGGCTGATCTGCAGCACACACTGTCACACAGGGCCCACTCACACTGTGACCAAACTCATCTTTACAGAAAGATCTCTACAGTCACAGAGCTGACAGCAGTGCTGCAGTGTGGGCTCTAGTCCCTGCATCTCTCAGTGTGGAAGTGAGGAGCTGGGGTCTGATCTTTCTCTTCTTTCTTCCTCTTCCCCCTCTCCAGCTGCTGGCTTCCCTGGCTGGCCTGTGGCTCTCATAGTAACACTGATAATTACAGTGATCGCAGCGATTGCTTGGTGGAGGATATATCCTTATTGCAGAGGACAGAACAATCCTGGTGCACAGCGAGCAGCACAGACAGGGGGGGCAGCAATATCTGGAAGTGTCCGATACTCACATGCACAGGACCCTGCAGAGGACCCTCAACAAACAGCTGCAGCTCCTGACTCAAACAACTCCCCCGACTCCAACGACATTGAGGGTGACCCAGGACAGGGCCACGCACATCCAGCAGGCTACCAGCCAGTCCCCGATCAGGCCAAGGAGGGACCGGACACTTTCAAGTTTTCCCTTTCCGATGGGTCGCCACCTTGTCGTGGTGGAAAGGCTTTGTGTTCCAATGATCCCCTATTAGTGGATTTTGGTACTAGTAGGTTAATTGGTTCCCCACCAGGAGCGGCCCCTGAACACTACAATAGCAGATCAGATGGAACAAACGCATAGCAATCCAACCCCCTTCTTTTTAATTTTTGCAATATTTTGCAGATTAATTCAAAAAATTTCCAAAATTATGTTATAGGTAATGGAGGTTGATGAAAGAGCTAAATAGCTGATTGTTCAAAAGGACAGGGACGCCGTTTTGCTTTCTGTCGTCTTTTTCAGGAAATACATTTCAATGTGCAGCTGCGCTTCACCTGTGTGTGATTGTGTGTTCAGTGCTTTAGTACAAATGACCCTGATGTCTGGCTCTGCTGTTGTGAAGCGGGTGTGACAGGTCTGCCGCCCAGAGCTGTGAGAGAAAATGGGAAACAAACAGCACAGTCCACACCAATATTTTAATGTCATTTTGTTGTAGCTGTATTTTCATATCATCGGAATATACCGACAGGACCGTGGATTGTGATTCGCTGCGACACGCAAGGATATGAAGGCCGACTGGTCACGCCAGGTCAGTCTGCTGCTGCGGCGGCGTGTAAAATGGCGTCACTGTCGCTGAGCCGCCGCTCAATGTGGGACACAGCGGCCTGTGAGCAGCGCATCTTACACACAGACTACACACACACACACACACTGTATCCTTGTGTCCAAACCTGCGCACACACTTCCCCAGCTGACACAACCCCACACAGCAACACAGCGAGCAACGAAACACACACACGAGCCTCGCCAGCCCAGGCCAGAGTAACGATGTCAGCTGTCCATGTCCCACTCATGGGTATTTACACAGCACTTGTGGTTGTATGTATGTTTATTTTATTTATTTTCATGTAGGACTCGATCACCCAGACAGCCACACTTGATCCACCTGAAAAAAAAGGTATGTTTGCTGAATTCAGCTTATTTCTACTGTTATTCAGTGGTGTGTTTTAACGTCTCTCTCTTTCTCCCTCTCTACACTCACAGCTCTAGTTCTAGACTGTCTGTGTTCAGAGGTTCTGCTCTCAGTGGTTCTGGTCTCTAAAGCTGAAGGGACAGCAGTCTGTATGAATGCCAAAATACCAGACAACACATATGTTGGAATTCAAACAATATCGGGGTATTGTGTTACAAAATTTAGTGAACTTGTCGTGCCGTAATGAAAACAATACACAAGTTGTTAAACAAAACAAGCTTTTTTTCTCATCCAAACTGAATTTTCTTCTGAGCATCATAGTTTTTTAATGCCAAAATTAAATATAATTTCATTATATTGTTGATAAACAATCCTTTATCAATATTTGAATACTTGAATGCTTTGCATTGCTTAAAGCAGCGCAAAAATAGTGACTGGATTAAAATGTAATACCCACAATGCATTGCGATATGTCCGTGTTTTGGCTCAGCTTGAAGAGTGACCAAATTAAATACAATGTTTATTACATTTAATTGTTTGAGCAGACCTGTTTGAAGACTGATGCATCTAAAACATCGAGTTGCGGACATTTTACATGTTTGTAACACAAACTGTAACAGTCATTTACTCATTGTTCTTTTAAATATTTATTTGATTCTATATAGGGTACATCAATTGCTCCTCTTGAAGTCTGTGTTTTAAGTTAGCAACTTTATATATATAAAAAAAAAAAATCCAATAGGGTAATTTGCATATCACTTTTAAATCTTTATTTTTATCGGATTGTATGTCTTTGGACAAAACATGTCACTTTACTCCTGTAGTTGCAGCTTCTTGCTTTTCGTGGCTCTGGAGGAAGGGGAGTGGACAGGAGGCCAAATTAGTCTACTCCCGCAGTTGCAGTTTTATGTTGATTAAGATTGATGAGCTGGACGTCTCAGTGCTGCAGTGAGACACAGTGTCCGTCCCTCGGGACCGGGCTGTTTAAACTGCGGGTTCTGCTCCAGTCCAGCTCTGCGCTCCAGTCATCCACACCCCTGACTCTCTCATCTCGTTCTCTACAGGAGTCCCTGAAGAATGTGTCCCTCTGTCCTGGCCCTGGCCCTCTGTTGTGGCCGTGTGCCTGCATCTTGTCCCTGTGTTGCGGTGGGTTCTGATTTAAAAGATGCATTGACAAGAGTTTGTGCTGTGGTTTGGCTGCAGCTCTGTGATTGGCTCTTGCTGAGCGTGCTTACTGTGCAGTGTGTGTGTTAGAGCTCAGGATCAATATATAAAGTCTTCCCCAGGAATTTCTGTAAATGCAAGATAGTGATTTGTATTATTATTTTCTTCCTGGAGTTAAACGGTAAAACAAACAATATTACTGTTTTCCTCTTTTCACAATTGCATTAGCATTCATGTTAGACATTTCATTTTCATTTTATCCCAAATAATGTGTGCATATATGATACATGATTATTTAATTGTGAGATTGCATAATCATGTTCCATTTTGCATTAGCATTTGAATAAAATCCACTATATGCTTCCATAATAATAATGATTATTTCATACTTGGTGATTCAAAAAGTTTGAGATACAGTACAGTACAGATAGGTTCACCTGTTTTGTTTTTTCTTATATGTACAGCACCAGTTTCTCCTTAGTGTGAGTTACCTCCACAGAGAAATAAATCATCAGTAAAATACATAAATATAAATATATATATTCAGCATTGTTCTAATTCAATGGAAATTCAAATTATCCAGACATAGTATTGATGAAACAGGTGTACACTATCCCTAGAAGAACTTTACTGAACACTGTCCATAATTAAAAAACTTATTAAAATAAAAATAATGACTACGGCAATGTGACGGGGGGTGGGGGTAGAGAGGAAATCCCACCACAATCACCTATAAACCCTGACTACGCCATCCTTATTTATATCTGAGGGAAAGGAAACCTCCGAGACTTACTTTTCCCCACAGCAAGTTCAGACCGCGGGACCGTCAACACAGACACCAGTCCTGAGATTTCCAATAAGTCCAGCAACACATCCATCAAGAGGAAAACTCCACTCCCTTCTCTGGAGTGACCATCGCGCTCCCCCTTCCATTCTTCTGCCGCCCGTCCCGTCACTGCTTCCCCTGTTTCTGCATTGCACACCGGCCCTCTATCCCCTACGCCCGGCCACAGCCCAGCGGCTGTAGTGCGTTGTCCTCAGGCTCTGGGCTGTCTCTCCTCTGCCGTGCTTTGTCTCGCTGTGCCTTCACTCCCCCTTTTTATTCCTTATCAATCCCTTAATTTATTCAGGTGCATCTTATCAAAAACCTCCCCATCAGTACCTTCCAGCAGGGAAAACAAATCAATCATTGCATAAGTTAATTAAGAGGTAATTAAACCAATAAAAACCCTATTTACTAATTTTCAAAATAATGATGAACTTAAACCCATTTTACCGTCTTTGACATGAACACCTGATATATTTACACAGAAATACTGATGGATATACAGGCAGTTAAACAGATCCATCTGTTGTCTTTCTGTATTTTGTGTCAGAGTGAAGTGTCTGTGCTTCTGGGTCTCAGTCTCTCAGTCTCTTTTTCTGAGTCTCACTTCGCCACACACCCATTACTTAATAAATCTTATTCCATGTCTTCACTGACATCCAATTCAAATGTATTCAAGACTTAGACGTAACTGTTTTTCACAAATAAATTCTATGTTCCGTGCATTTCTGATCACTGGGAACACGTCGCCAGAATACAGTGACTTGACTGTTTTTGAAATGCAAGTATTATTTTGCGTGAATCATCTTCCCATCCTTTTAAAGTTTTATTGTGCTCTGAACATTGTGTGATGTCAAAGCGTTAGCCACTGACTGTTTACATTTTGCCAGAAGTTCGTCCCATAATGTACTTAAAGCATCATGGTATATAGGAATATTGTGGATAGGTTGTGGAAAATGTATTAATATTTGTCTGTATTTTGGTCTGATTGTCTCTTCCTCTCGTCCTTTCTCTCCCCAGCTCTCTCCAGTGCCGTGTCAGTGACAGTATCAGTGACAGCGGGGGACTCTGTGACTCTGCCCTGTGATGGATCAGCGCACACACACACACACACACAGTCCAGGTGTACTGGGAAACTCCAGGCAGGCTGGTGTGTGAGTCAAGCTCTGGGAGATGTGAGGCTCGGACAGGCTTTGAGGGCAGAGTGGAGTTTGCAGGAGCCGTGGAGTCGGGCGACTTCTCCCTGACCATTCACAGCACCCAGCTCTCTGATGAAGACCTGTACGAGTGTTTCAGGGTCAGTGCAGCAGGACAGAGCACGTTCCTTGGGGAAGTGCGTGTCAGGGTCTTGAGTAAGTCAAATTCCATGAGTTTTGTTTTTATTATTATGGACGTTTTGCCGGATTAGATTGTATTCCCCGTTTCATTTAATAACATTGCCTCCTAAACTGAAGTCTCAGTGCTGTAAACACACAGACCCTCACAATCAAACACACATTCAAAGACTTATACACTCACATTCAAATAAACACAGACTGCCCTCAAAATCGCACATTCGCACACTCTCACTCTCAAACACTCACTGACACACTCTTCAAATACTCTCCCACTCACATTCACACACTCACTCACATTTCCAGTCTCTCTCTCTCTCTCACTCTCAAACATTTACACACACACACACACACACACACACACACATCCCCACAGTGGTGCCCCAGTGTCCCGGCTCTGCCTCTGTCTGATCCCCAGTCCTCCCCTGTCCTCTCTCTGCAGGCCGTGAGGAGAGCGCCTCTCTCTCCTGTGGGCAGCCCCTGAGCCTCTGTCTGTACAGCAGGGCAGCTGTGACTGTGTGGTTTAACCCTGCGGGCGCCGGCGCCTCTCTCCTAGTGTGTGCTGTAGAGGGCGGCACCGTGACCCCTGACCCTGCCTATGGGCCCCGAGTCTCAGGGCAGGAGCAGGAGGTCACACTGTCTGCACTGACCTTCACTGACCAGGGCTCCTACACAGTGCTGGACTCCCAGAGCAGAGCGACCATCAGCACTGTGAACGTCACTGTGACAGGTAGGACAGGGGCTGGGGCTGTTCTTCACTGACCTGTGTGAACAGAGTTGTGGGGAAAGAATCCCTGAAAAATGTATTTGTATTTACAGTCTCTACTGGAGAGAAGAGCCTGAATCCTTTAATGACAAACCTATCCTCTGACTGAATGTTTTATACCAGATAAACTCTGATATCTTCATCACTAAGTGTCACGCTCACCAAGAGCAGCTTCAGGCAGCACTGTTCTGTGTGGTTGAGCACAAGTCCTGGTCCTCAGTGTGGCTCTTCTCTCACACTGAAGAGACAGATGTCCCTGATGGTTGGCATCAATGTGACACAGAATCCAGACCCCCCTCCCCAACACACACACACACACACACACACACACAGGGCTGTTCCTCTCTCAGGACGGTACTCCTCCTGTCCGCAGCTCTGTCACACTCCCTATGGAGAGAGAGCTGCGGTCCTGCCAGCACACTGAGGACGTGACTGACTGAGCGTCTTGACATTGACCTCCCTGTCCTGTGTCTCTGTCCCTCTCAGCTCACAGAGACTCCCTCACCCTGCGGTCTGGAGCCGCCCTCTCCCTCCCCCTGTTCACTGCAGAGCCAGTGGAGGTGCTGTTTGCTGCTGCAGGAGAGGGAGCCTCTGTCTCAGTGTGCGCTGTGGAGAGGGGCGCAGCGAGCCGCCCTGGCCCCGGGTACGAGCACAGAGTGTCAGTGCAGAGCGGCTCTCTGACCCTGCACTCACTCACAGCAGCTGACCAGGGAAACTACACAGTGAGGGACTCAAGGACCAACCGCACCATCAGCAGCGTCTCTGTGTCTGTGTCTGAGGAAGGTGAGTGAGTCTCAGTCCAGTAGATTAGTTTTACATGAGTCTGTTGCTCATTTTGAAACTTGCTCTCGCAGCTGATGACTCTTGTAGCATGTAGGAAGTAGCTGCTATACAGTGTGAGTGGCATCAATATACAGCACTGAGAGGTACAACCCTGAGAGCCTCCTGCTTTAAGCCAGACCTGTAACCCTGTGCAGTGCGTTGCTGTTGTCCTGTGTGTGGGGACAGGGTGTGTGGCTGCGAGATGCACAGGGCTGCAGCTCTGAGGGGAGTCCAGCCACAACACGGGGCTGATCTGCAGCACACACTGTCACACAGGGCCCACTCACACTGTGACCAAACTCATCTTTACAGAAACGTCTCTACAGTCACAGAGCTGACAGCAGTGCTGCAGTGTGGGCTCTAGTCCCTGCATCTCTCAGTGTGGAAGTGAGGAGCTGGGGTCTGATCTTTCTCTTCTTTCTTCCTCTTCCCCCTCTCCAGCTGCTGGCTTCCCTGGCTGGCCTGTGGCTCTCATAGTAACACTGATAATTACAGTGATCGCAGCGATTGCTTGGTGGAGGATATATCCTTATTGCAGAGGACAGAACAATCCTGGTGCACAGCGAGCAGCACAGACAGGGGGGGCAGCAATATCTGGAAGTGTCCGATACTCACATGCACAGGACCCTGCAGAGGACCCTCAACAAACAGCTGCAGCTCGCACATCGCACATCCAGCAGGCTACCAGCCAGTCCCCGATCAGGCCAAGGAGGGACCGGACACTTTCAAGTTTTCCCTTTCCGATGGGTCGCCACCTCGTCGTGGTGGAAAGGCTTTGTGTTCAAATGATCCCCTATTAGTGGATTTTGGTACTAGTAGGTTAATTGGTTCCCCACCAGGAGCGGCCCCTGAACACTACAATAGCAGATCAGATGGAACAAACGCATAGCAATCCAACCCCCTTCTTTTTAATTTTTGCAATATTTTGCAGAGTAATTCCAAAATTTTCCAAAATTATGTTATAGGTAATGGAGGTTGATGAAAGAGCTAAATAGCTGATTGTTCAAAAGGACAGGGCCGCCGTTTTGTTTTCTGTCGTCTTTTTCGGGAAATACATTTCAATGTGCAGCTGCGCTTCGCCTGTGTGTGATTGTGTGTTCAGTGCTTTAGTACAAATGACCCTGATGTCTGGCTCTGCTGTTGTGAAGCGGATGTGTGACAGGTCTGCCACCCGGAGGCGCAGCGCGCCATTTTCCCCAGGCTGTGGCGGTGAAGGTGTAAGAGAAAACGGGAAACAAACAGCACAGTCCACACGAATATTTTAATGTCATTTTGTTGTAGCTGTATTTTCATATCATCGGAATATACCGACAGGACCGTGGATTGTGATTCGCTGCGACACGCAAGGATATGAAGGCCGACTGGTCACGCCAGGTCAGTCTGCTGCTGCGGCGGCGTGTAAAATGGCGTCACTGTCGCTGAGCCGCCGCTCAGTGTGGGACACAGCGGCCTGTGAGCAGCGCATCTTACACACAGACTACACACATACACATCTTACACACACACAGACTACACACACGCATCTTACACAGACCACACACACGCATCTTACACACAGACCACACACACACACATCTTACACACAGACCACACACATACACATCTTACACACAGACCACACACATACACATCTTACACACAGACCACACACACGCATCTTACACAGACCACACACACGCATCTTACACAGACCACACACACGCATCTTACACACAGACCACACACACGCATCTTACACACAGACCACACACACGCATCTTACACACAGACCACACACACACGCATCTTACACAGACCACACACACGCATCTTACACACACACAGACTACACACACACGCATCTTACACACAGATGGACACTCAAAGACGTGATTCAGTTAAAGACTTGAACACAAGACCAAACAAACAGCGCTGAAATACTATCTTTAACTGTTGACAAATGTTACGCGAGCACGGCCTCTCATTGGCTCAAACGCCCGTCACTCACTGTTGGCACGTACAGGCAGAGCAGCACCGGCCAAACCGAGGAAACCAAAGACTATGTAGACAAATGCAACCTGACACAAATATGAAACACCTGGCTGCTCACAAGCAAACCATACACGTGTGTTCACAGCAGTATAATGTGCACTGCAAGAAGACATGGACATGTGCATAGACAGAAACTGTGCAAGTGATGATGACTAAAGTGACACTATTCAAAAGACAGGTGTCTGAATTATGTTTCCCTGTGTCTGATTGTATATACACTGCAGTGTAGTTATTGCAGCTGTTGGTAGTCGAATATAAATGGCTGTATTGTTTGTTCTGCAGGTCAAATGTGAGTCATAGTATTTTTTTACACAAGATCATACCCAGCTGGGTCAGATTTTGAAATTGTGTCAAGTATTTGAAGCACTTAAAAAGTATAATATTTCCAATAAATGTAGTTATTTCTTATAAGCTCCTTTAGTTTTCTTTACGTTTTTGACATCTGTACAGACTTTTGTTGGGGCAAACAATTACTTATGTTATTTTCTGAATCTCCAGTTGGTGCTCAGTAATTCTATGTAAAATACCTGCCTTTAACCTTTGTTAACTGTAAACATATGAAAATGGGGGAGTGGGGCTCTGAGGGTTACATACTGTTGGAAATATCCCATCTGGCCCAGGTGATTTGTTGGTTTTTAATTCTGCTAGTCCCTTTAGTACCTCCTCCTCATTTATCCTGATCTCTCTTAGGGTTTGACTGGACTGGTTGTTAACCTGTGGCATGTGATCCATTTTTTCCTTTGTTTTCAAATATTTTTAAAAAAGTCCCCAAAACCATTCCTGCTCCCTTTGACAGTAGAAAGGGTTTCCTTTTCAAGTACAGTAGTTTTATGTTGGGGAGCAATTTGTGAAACTGGGAATAGTCACACAAACGGGTGTCCCCCATGCCTAAATGTAATTGGAGTGTGAGCGTTCAGTGGCTGGCTTTTTATTAATTAAAAGAACGTCCCCACAACCATTGTAGGTCCTTTGGATAGTAGAAAGGATCCCCTTTAAACCCACACTAGTGTCATGCTGGGGAGCTATTTGTGGGACTGGGAACAGAATACTGGGAATAGTGTCCCCAGTGCCAGAGCTTTGTGTCTTAGATTGGGCTGTTAGCTTTCCAAGGGGTGTTTCCAATATTGAGAAGAAAGTCCCCAGAACCATTTTAGGTCCAATTGACAGAAGAAAGGTGTCCCCTTCTAAAGTAAAATAGTGTTATCCTGGGGAACTATTGATTTGAACTGGTATTTCTCACTCAAAGTGTTGTCCCCTATGCCACACATTTGGGGTCCTCTGCCTCTACCTCTACAAGGGAGTTTTGAGTAACATACCCCTGAAAGTATGCATAAGACCCCCCTGGCCACAAACTAGATGAGGAGAAGGTTCTCGTGAAGCTGAAAAGACGGTGTAGAGCTGTACTGAAGTGAAATGTTGGTGTACAACGATATTACCTATTTGACATTTTTTGTTGGTTAGCAGGTTTGCTTTTAGCACATTTGTCTTTCTTTTTATGCACATGTTCAGTTATTTTGAATTTAATCACTTTGAGATTTAAAAAAAATGTAAGTGATTTTAGCAATTGATTTAAAAAAAATTTTAATCATAAGTTTTAAAATTTTGAATGTTTTTATCTGTAAAATGTAAAATACTACTACCTATTAAACAGTATTGGTCTGGGTTGTCAGTGTTCCAAGGGTTGCTTTCTCCTGTTATTTTGTATGTCTGACCTATGTAGAGACATTACAGTAAATATGATTTATTTTAGATGATCCCTCGCCACAAGAGCTACAGTATGCAATTTAGCAAACAGACCCTTAATCAGCGCATGCGCGTCATTGAGTGTACCTGGCGCAGGCGGTGTTTCTTAAAAAATATAAATAAATAAATAAATAAATAAAAATAAATAAATAAAAATAAGAGACCACTGTAAAATTTCATTAATTCAGCTTCTCTACATGTATGGCAGCCATTCCATTCCATTCATATTTTTATTTGGAATTTGGGAGAAATGTCAGTAGTTTACAGAATAAAACAAAAATGTTCATTTTACCCAAACACATATGTATAAATAGTAAAACCAGAGATAATTTTGCAGTGGTCTCTTCTTTTTTCCAGAGCTGTATATTAAAGCATATTCATTGCATTTATTTGTAAAGCCCCTGTAACTGAAGTCTCCCTTTAAACCAGCTGTAGTATCAGTAGCAGCCCCAGTGAGGGTCACACAGGTAGGAGGTGGAGATTGTTGTTTAGGTGATACAGTTAAAACAGAAATAGAGCAACACAACCAAATACATGCTTTAGTGGTAAAGTAAAGAGGATATTTGTAAAAGCTTCAGTTGCAATTACATTGACTTAATTCTTCCTATAGTTTGTACAAGGCATTATGCAAACAGTTTTTAAGGACTTTTTTTAATGATCAGAAACAGAGACTTGATTGAGCCAGAAGATCAACTGGCAAGAGGTGAGAATAGAAAGGGCTCCATGCAGACAGAGTTAGAGTCCCTGAGAGAGACGGGGTCTGAAGCAGCTCTAGTATCACAAGCAGCACCAGTGAGGCTCAGACAGGTGGGAGGTGGTTACTGTTCAGTGGGACTAAAAGCTCGTTGCAGTAACTGTTCTAATAGTTTGTACAATATTGTATGCACACCATTTTTAAAGAGTTTTTTTTTTTAGTAATCAGAATCAGAGACAAGTATAATTGTGACAAAAGCTCAACTAACAATAGATGAATATATAAGAGAGTCCCACTCCAGCAGTGTTAGATGCCGACCCTTAGCAAACCCCAATCGAATATGTTTCAGCATCAAATACCAGCCTTTTGTAACAATCGTAAGTTGTTTTCTGACTGTGCCCCCCCCAAAGCATTTAGCTTCATGACGCCCCTGGGCATAACGATCATGAAATGTTGATTTTTAGTTTTTAGTTTTGTTTATTACTATTTCATTACCATGATACAATGTTTGTGAGGTATGATTACTATTACAGATATGACTGTGGGTCGTTAATAAGTATTTTCTTTATAGTTAACGTTAATACAATATCTAAAATCATAAGAGATGTGTGCTGATGTGCTCTGGTGTGTCTGTAATTGTCCAGAGGGGGGAAGGTATCGAGTGTGAGGGGCAGCAGCACTAATGGGGTCTCTCTCTCCACAGGTATGTCTCGGTGTCCTTAACTCCGCCAGCACAGTCGCTCTCCCTGTGCTGCCGGTGCCCAGCCCGGGTAAAGGAGGCAGGTGAGTGAAGCCACTGACCGTGTGACACTACAGCTACCCTGTAATTTTCATTGGGAACTGGCAGTTATATGTATTTCTATTTCTGTCCCCCCACCCCCCTCTGTTAGTCAACATAAGAACCAGACAGACAGACAGACAACAGTCAGTCCAGTCACATGGGCAGATATTTCACACAGGCAGTCCAAAGAGACGGGCAACTGCAGCAGGACACAGTATAGTGTGTGTGTGTGTGTGTGTGATTGTGTGTATGTGTGTGTGTATGTATGTATGTGTGTGTGTATGTATGTGTGGCTGTGTGTGTATCTGTTTCTCATTGGCATCAGCTCAGCATTCAGAACAAAACAGCAGAACTGTGTCCTTGTGTCCAAACCTGCGCACACACTTCCCCAGCTGACACAACCCCACACAGCAACACAGCGAGCAACGAAACACACACACGAGCCTCGCCAGCCCAGGCCAGAGTAACGATGTCAGCTGTCCATGTCCCACTCATGGGTATTTACACAGCACTTGTGGTTGTATGTATGTTTATTTTATTTATTTTCATGTAGGACTCGATCACCCAGACAGCCACACTTGATCCACCTGAAAAAAAAGGTATGTTTGCTGAATTCAGCTTATTTCTACTGTTATTCAGTGGTGTGTTTTAACGTCTCTCTCTTTCTCCCTCTCTACACTCACAGCTCTAGTTCTAGACTGTCTGTGTTCAGAGGTTCTGCTCTCAGTGGTTCTGGTCTCTAAAGCTGAAGGGACAGCAGTCTGTATGAATGCCAAAATACCAGACAACACATATGTTGGAATTCAAACAATATCGGGGTATTGTGTTACAAAATTTAGTGAACTTGTCGTGCCGTAATGAAAACAATACACAAGTTGTTAAACAAAACAAGCTTTTTTTCTCATCCAAACTGAATTTGCTTCTGAGCATCATAGTTTTTTAATGCCAAAATTAAATATAATTTCATTATATTGTTGATAAACAATCCTTTATCAATATTTGAATACTTGAATGCTTTGCATTGCTTAAAGCAGCACAAAAATAGTGACTGGATTAAAATGTAATACCCACAATGCATTGCGATATGTCCGTGTTTTGGCTCAGCTTGAAGAGTGACCAAATTAAATACAATGTTTATTACATTTAATTCTTTGAGCAGACCTGTTTGAAGACTCTGGTGCATCTAAAACATCGAGTTGCGGACATTTTACATGTTTGTAACACAAACTGTAACAGTCATTTACACATTGTTCTTTTAAATATTTATTTGATTCTATATAGGGTACATCAATTGCTCCTCTTGAAGTCTGTGTTTTAAGTTAGCAACTTTATATATATATATATAAAAAAAAAATCCAATAGGGTCATTTGCATATCACTTTTAAATCTTTATTTTTATCGGATTGTATGTCTTTGGACAAAACATGTCACTTTACTCCTGTAGTTGCAGCTTCTTGCTTTTCGTGGCTCTGGAGGAAGCGGAGTGGACAGGAGGCCAAATTAGTCTACTCCCGCAGTTGCAGTTTTATGTTGATTAAGATTGATGAGCTGGACGTCTCAGTGCTGCAGTGAGACACAGTGTCCGTCCCTCGGGACCGGGCTGTTTAAACTGCGGGTTCTGCTCCAGTCCAGCTCTGCGCTCCAGTCATCCACACCCCTGACTCTCTCATCTCGTTCTCTACAGGAGTCCCTGAAAAATGTGTCCCTCTGTCCTGGCCCTGGCCCTCTGTTGTGGCCGTGTGCCTGCATCTTGTCCCTGTGTTGCGGTGGGTTCTGATTTAAAAGATGCATTGACAAGAGTTTGTGCTGTGGTTTGGCTGCAGCTCTGTGATTGGCTCTTGCTGAGCGTGCTTACTGTGCAGTGTGTGTGTTAGGGCTCAGGATCAATATATAAAGTCTTCCCCAGGAACTTCTGTAAATGCAAGATAGTGATTTGTATTATTATTTTCTTCCTGGAGTTAAACGGTAAAACAAACAATATTACTGTTTTCCTCTTTTCACAATTGCATTAGCATTCATGTTAGACATTTCATTTTCATTTTATCCCAAATAATGTGTGCATATATGATACATGATTATTTAATTGTGAGATTGCATAATCATGTTCCATTTTGCATTAGCATTTGAATAAAATCCACTATATGCTTCCATAATAATAATGATTATTTCATACTTGGTGATTCAAAAAGTTTGAGATACAGTACAGTACAGATAGGTTCACCTGTTTTGTTTTTTCTTATATGTACAGCACCAGTTTCTCCTTAGTGTGAGTTACCTCCACAGAGAAATAAATCATCAGTAAAATACATAAATATAAATATATATATTCAGCATTGTTCTAATTCAATGGAAATTCAAATTATCCAGACATAGTATTGATGAAACAGGTGTACATTATCCCTACAAGAACTTTACTGAACACTGTCCATAATTAAAAAACTTATTAAAAAAAAAATAATGACTACGGCAATGTGACGGGGGGTGGGGGTAGAGAGGAAATCCCACCACAATCACCTATAAACCCTGACTACGCCATCCTTATTTATATCTGAGGGAAAGGAAACCTCCGAGACTTACTTTTCCCCACAGCAAGTTCAGACCGCGGGACCGTCAACACAGACACCAGTCCTGAGATTTCCAATAAGTCCAGCAACACATCCATCAAGAGGAAAACTCCACTCCCTTCTCTGGAGTGACCATCGCGCTCCCCCTTCCATTCTTCTGCCGCCCGTCCCGTCACTGCTTCCCCTGTTTCTGCATTGCACACCGGCCCTCTATCCCCTACGCCCGGCCACAGCCCAGCGGCTGTAGTGCGTTGTCCTCAGGCTCTGGGCTGTCTCTCCTCTGCCGTGCTTTGTCTCGCTGTGCCTTCACTCCCCCTTTTTATTCCTTATCAATCCCTTAATTTATTCAGGTGCATCTTATCAAAAACCTCCCCATCAGTACCTTCCAGCAGGGAAAACAAATCAATCAGTCCATAACTTAATTAAGAGGTAATTAAACCAATAAAAACCCTATTTACTAATTTTCAAAATAATGATGAACTTAAACCCATTTTACCGTCTTTGACATGAACACCTGATATATTTACACAGAAATACTGATGGATATACAGGCAGTTAAACAGATCCATCTGTTGTCTTTCTGTATTTTGTGTCAGAGTGAAGTGTCTGTGCTTCTGGGTCTCAGTCTCTCAGTCTCTCAGTCTCTTTTTCTGAGTCTCACTTCGCCACACACCCATTACTTAATAAATCTTATTCCATGTCTTCACTAACACATTCACTGACATCCAATTCAAATGTATTCAAGACTTAGACGTAACTGTTTTTCACAAATAAATTCTATGTTCCGTGCATTTCTGATCACTGGGAACACGTCGCCAGAATACAGTGACTTGACTGTTTTTGAAATGCAAGTATTATTTTGCGTGAATCATCTTCCCATCCTTTTAAAGTTTTATTGTGCTCTGAACATTGTGTGATGTCAAAGCGTTAGCCACTGACTGTTTACATTTTGCCAGAAGTTCGTCCCATAATGTACTTAAAGCATCATGGTATATAGGAATATTGTGGATAGGTTGTGGAAAATGTATTAATATTTGTCTGTATTTTGGTCTGATTGTCTCTTCCTCTCGTCCTTTCTCTCCCCAGCTCTCTCCAGTGCCGTGTCAGTGACAGTATCAGTGACAGCGGGGGACTCTGTGACTCTGCCCTGTGATGGATCAGCGCACACACACACAGTCCAGGTGTACTGGCAGACTCCAGGCAGGCTGGTGTGTGAGTCCAGCTCTGGGAGATGTGAGGCTCGGACAGGCTTTGAGGGCAGAGTGGAGTTTGCAGGAGCCGTGGAGTCGGGCGACTTCTCCCTGACCATTCACAGCACCCAGCTCTCTGATGAAGACCTGTACGAGTGTTTCAGGGTCAGTGCAGCAGGACAGAGAATGTTCCTTGGGGAAGTGCGTGTCAGGGTCTTGAGTAAGTCAAATTCCATGAGTTTTGTTTTTATTATTATGGACGTTTTGCCGGATTAGATTGTATTCCCCGTTTCATTTAATAACATTGCCTCCTAAACTGAAGTCTCAGTGCTGTAAACACACAGACCCTCACAATCAAACACACATTCACAGACTTATACACTCACATTCAAATAAACACAGACTGCCCTCAAAATCGCACATTCGCACACTCTCACTCTCAAACACTCACTGACACACTCTTCAAATACTCTCCCACTCACATTCACACACTCACTCACATTTCCAGTCTCTCTCTCTCTCTCACTCTCAAACATTTACACACACACACTCACACACACACACACATCCCCACAGTGGTGCCCCAGTGTCCCGGCTCTGCCTCTGTCTGATCCCCAGTCCTCCCCTGTCCTCTCTCTGCAGGCCGTGAGGAGAGCGCCTCTCTCTCCTATGGGCAGCCCCTGAGCCTCTGTCTGTACAGCAGGGCAGCTGTGACTGTGTGGTTTAACCCTGCGGTTTAACCCTGCATGTTAATGAGGGAAATAAGTATTTGACCCCTTCGACTTAGTACTTGGTGGCAAAACCCTTGTTGGCAATCACAGAGGTCAGACGTTTCTTGTAGTTGGCCACCAGGTTTGCACACATCTCAGGAGGGATTTTGTCCCACTCCTCTTTGAAGATCCTCTCCAAGTTATTAAGGTTTCGAGGCTGACGTTTGGCAACTCGAACCTTCAGCTCCCTCCAGAGATTTTCTATGGGATTAAGGTCTGGAGACTGGCTAGGCCACTCCAGGACCTTAACGTGCAGCTCGATTGGCATTCGCCAGAGAACACCAGAATCGTCAGGTTCGCCATTGGCGCCCCGTTCTCTTCACAGATGAGAGCAGGTTCACACTGAGCACATGTGACAGACGTGAAAGAGTCTGGAACTGCTGTGGTGAACGTTATGCTACCTGCAATATCATCCAGCAAGATGATGGTTTGGCGGTTGGTCAGTGATGGTGTGGGGAGGCATATCCAGGATGAATTCATCCAGGAAGGCAATCATTCTGCAAACCTGACACTGTAGTGGCCACATGCTTCTATTTTTACTTTTTTGGGGGGATCTTGGTCTCTGTCCCCTGGTCAACTGTTTAACTTTTTTTATCATCAAGAAACAGTGCAACTGTCAACTGTCAACACCAGCTTTAAGTACCCTTTTGTCTACCTACCCCCAATTCACACCTAACTAGCTTCAACTGAATCCACCTGGCAAAACTCACTTAACTGAAATCCTGCTAGTCCTTGACTAATTCACCTTTCCTTCAACCTATTTACTTTCACCAACTGAACAGCTGTACTGAATGGACTTAAATTACAGACAATATTAACTTCAATTAAGGCAGATAAAACAAAATCAGGAATGTTATGACTGTCTGAAACTAGGAACACAACAAGATGGCTGCCTCTCATAGTATATTTATGACTGTAAACAGCAGGTCCAGGCTGCTACTGGTGAGAGAAGCCCACAGTTCAAAAGGTCTGCTGTTTATTTGGTCTTATTTGTTTAACAAACAGGGTCCAGTGATGGTTCCCTGCAGCACCCCACCCCTCCCCTGTGCTCAGTGTGCTGGGGGCTGCTGGGCTGCATCCCTCCACTGTGTGTCCTGCTGTCCTCTCTATGTGTCTACTGCCTCTGCAGGACAGGTCAGTGCTTCCACTTTGCAGCTACAGGGAGAGTGAGAGAAGAATTTAATTCTGCTGTTTACCTCTCATCTATAACCTTGTTTTTGTGCAATGCTGATTGGATGTTGATGGGGGAGAAGTATCTCAAGGACCAGGTTGGAAAGCACTTTTTCAGAGTCTGACTGAATATACATGCATACATACATAACTACTTACATATATACCTAGAGAATGAAACAATAGAGTGAAAGTGGAGATTAGACATACAACAATGGTAACAATAACAAATCCTACAGCAAATTCAAAGAGTCCTCTCAGTGTTTGTGGTTTCCTGCTTTCCAGTGTGTGACTGTCTGTCTCTGCCTGTTAAACACCAGGCACCGAAGAGCTGCACGAACACCAGACAAGAGGGAGGGAGAGGAGGAGGAATGAAGACCAAGTGCAGGTACTCTTTCACTACGAAACTTCAGACTTCTATGGAAGACCTGTTTACAGACTGATCCACTCCTGTGAGCTGAAGAGCCCTTGTGCAGACTGGAACCATGTATTTATTAATTTATTTATTCATCTTTTTCCTGTAACTAGGTAATTAAAGCAATGACAAAATCTAGAAAGTCACCACTCAGTAGATAACAAATTCTGTAAAGACTAGATGATTAGTTGTCAATTATTTACAGTGAGGGAAAAAAGTATTTGATCCCCTGCTGATTTTGTACGTTTGCCCACTGACAAAGAAAATATCAGTCTATAATTTTAATGGTAGGTGTATTTTAACAGTGAGAGACAGAATAACAACAAAAAAATCCAGAAAAACTCATTTCAAAAAAGGTATAAATTGATTTGAATGTTAATGAGGGAAATAAGTATTTGATCCCCTATCAATCAGCAAGATTTCTGGCTCCCAGGTGTCTTTTATACAGGTAACGAGCTGAGATTAGGAGCTCTCTCTTAAAGGGACTCTCCTAATCTCAGCTCGTTACCTGTATAAAAGACACCTGTCCACAGAAGCAATCAATCAATCAGATTCCAAACTCTCCACCATGGCCAAGACCAAAGAGCTGTCCAAGGATGTCAGGGACAAGATTGTAGACCTACACAAGGCTGGAATGGGCTACAAGACCATCGCCAAGCAGCTTGGTGAGAAGGTGACAACAGTTGGTGCGATTATTGGCAAATGGAAGAAACACAAAATAACTGTCAGTCTCCCTCGGTCTGGGGCTCCATGCAAGATCTCACCTCGTGGAGTTTCAATGATCATGAGAACGGTGAGGAATCAGCCCAGAACTACACGGGAGGATCTTGTTAATGAACTCAAGGCAGCTGGGACCATAGTCACCAAGAAAACAATTGGTAACACACTATGCCGTGAAGGACTGAAATCCTGCAGCGCCCGCAAGGTCCCCCTGCTCAAGAAAGCACATGTACAGGCCCGTGTGAAGTTTGCCAATGAACATCTGAATGATTCAGAGGAGAACTGGGTGAAAGTGTTGAGGTCAGATGAGACCAAAATCGAGCTCTTTGGCATCAACTGAACTCGCCGAGTTTGGAGGAGGAGGAATCACCATCCCCACCGTCAAACATGGAGGTGGAAACATTATGCTTTGGGGGTGTTTTTCTGCTAAGGGGACAGGACAACTGCACCGCATCAAAGGGACGATGGACGGGGCCATGTACCGTCAAATCTTGGGTGAGAACCTCCTTCCCTCAGCCAGGGCATTGAAAATGGGTCGTGGATGGGTATTCCAGCATGACAATGACCCAAAACACACAGCCAAGGCAACAAAGGAGTGGCTCAAGAAGAAGCACATTAAGGTCCTGGAGTGGCCTAGCCAGTCTCCAGACCTTAATCCCATAGAAAATCTCTGGAGGGAGCTGAAGGTTCGAGTTGCCAAACGTCAGCCTCGAAACCTTAATGACTTGGAGAGGATCTGCAAAGAGGAGTGGGGCAAAATCCCTCCTGAGATGTGTGCAAACCTGGTGGCCAACTACAAGAAACGTCTGACCTCTGTGATTGCCAACAAGGGTTTTGCCACCAAGTACTAAGTCGAAGGGGTCAAATACTTATTTCCCTCATTAACATGCAAATCAATTTTTAACTTTTTTGAAATGCGTTTTTCTGTTAAAATACACCTACCATTAAAATTATAGACTGATCATTTCTTTGTCAGTGGGCAAACGTACAAAATCAGCAGGGGATCAAATACTTTTTTCCCCCTCTGTAAGTAAATGTAAGTTGTTAGTAGTAGTAGTAATAATAGTTGTAGTAGTTTTAATATTAATAAATAAAATAAAATAAACTTTACCTTGTTGGTAAAAAGGTTTAGAATCACTATGTGATCAAATGCACCTGTGCATTAACTTTAAAATAAAATGAAACAATGTTTCAGTTTTTTAAATGCTTTTGTGACTACAAATTGTATTTTATATGTTAAAGCAAATTAATAAAAAAATCAATGTGTGGTTGGGTTGGTTATTATTGAGTGGAAGTAAACCGTGCAGTGACGAGGTTGACTGGTGTCACAGTGAGCTGCACAGGGATGACATCACAGTGACGGGGTTGACTGGTGGCACAGTGATGACATCACAGTGACGGGGTTGACTGGTGGCACAGTGATGATATCAGAGTGACGGGGCTGACTTGTCATCCCTGTACCGCTCACTATGATACATCAGCTGCAGACAGTACAGGGCCACCGGAGGGGGTGATGGGCTTTAACAGCTTCTGGGGAAAATCTAATTCTGTCCAGGATTAAGACAGGAACTCTGGACAGGAAACAACTCTGACAAGACATTCCTGACAGTCTCTCTCTCTCACACACACACACGCACACACACACGCACACGCGCACACACACACACAGTTGTATGCAAATGTTTGGGCACCCCTGACCAAATCACATGTATTGTTGATTTTCTGCGTGAAAAGTGAACAACCTCTGCAGCGAACAAACTTAACCTATTTCTGCAAAAATGTAATGCACAGTTACAATTTATTTGCCGAATTTAACCACTTAAAAGTATACAGTACATTTGACGTGCAAAAGTTTGGGCACCCTATCAGTCAGTAACACCCCCTTTTGCAGAAATCACAGCTTCCAAACATTTCTTGTAGCCGCAAACAGTCTTTCTATTCTTGCTTTATGATTTTTTTCCCACTTTTCCTTGCAGAACGCTTCTAGTTCAGAAATATTCATTGGTCATCTTGCATGAACTGCATGTTTGAGATTTACGCACAGATTTTCAATACTTTTCAAGTCAGGCACACACAGACACTCTGATCAGAGCCGCTCTCAGAGTGAACACTTGCTCAGTTTATTGACATCTTGTGTGTGTAGGATACATCTGATCAGGCTGTTTCACATGTTGTTAACTAGGAGTTGTGATTGATCACTTTTCATTGGAAATGCGTTGGGTTTAAACACGATGGCCCAGATGGCTGACTTGTGGGGTTTGGGTGCCAAGTGGAGAGGGATTAGACCAGCGGATGAGTTCAAACACCCCTCGATACATGAGGGAAAAGGACATGAATTTAAACAAACAACATTCTATGAAAATTGGTCCATAGCTCAGCAAAAAATATTTTATAATCATTATCGTTTGTATATTTTTTAAGATTGTCTGGTGGATTGTTAAATGGTGCACCTGTTGGCCCATCCTATATTAACTGATGTGTGAATAATCAGGGAGCGCTTATCATCCCCATGACCGAAAGCTACAGAAATTGCAATTAACAATCCAAACTGCTCACAGCCGGATCGAGCTTCAATCTGAGTCCAGCATTGTTTTTGATTTGCAAAACTGACAGATTGAAAAAGTGGGACGTATTTGGGCCAAAAAATCTCTGATAATTACTTGAATTGGTGGAAATTTAAGTTTTACGGTCACTCACACCATCCTGTGCACCCCACCATCCCTCATCCTCCATACCTTACAGCACTCCCACGGTCCTGACACATTCTTCGCAGTAGAGGGCTGAGCTTTCTGAAATCAGAAATTCCAACACTGGAGCAGTAAATATGAAGAGGTCATATCAGTGTCTCCTGTGAGGTGAGGGGTAAAGGAAGCAAAAGTGTGCCCTTCTCCCAGGAAAACATATCTGTCTTATTTTTTATGCAAATATTACATAAAATTGATGATTGAAAAAGACAGTGGGGGTGTACACTGCTCTTGCTCCCTCCCTCTGAGCGTCACCATGGGAACATGACCGTTCGCATGCCAATGGACAGAGGTGTGAAACAGCTGCTATTGTCTTTCCCAGCAGTTGTAGCCTGAGGACCCATTCTGCTGCTGGACGTCACTGAGAACTGTTTCTGTTTCAGGGGATAGAGAGGATCCAGAGACATCCTTCACAGGTGCGGGGGTGGTAAGCAATGTGTAAACAGACCGCTTTCCATGTAAATTGCCTGAAATTCAGATTTTTTTTTTAAGTTGAGGAGGTGTCTAGAGAAATCAATTCCAAAGTTCCAGTCATCAGCCCTATGAAACCAGAAAGCTGGGCTGGAATTCAGGGGTCCCCAGTCAAGAACCCTCTGTGAGCTGAGCCCCCTTACCACCCGCTCTCTGCAACTCGGGAGCCACAAACAGCCTCAGAGCTGAGGACAGGAACTCAGCCACCATTGAAACCAGCCAGCTCCGACCCAGAGGAATATGAGCATGTTATTGTCATAAACAAGATGTGTCTGTCTGTGTGAATATACAGTGGGATCCAAATTAGTGGCACCACTGACTGGCAATGCACAAACAGTACTTTAAAAAATATGAACAATATAATTATAAAGATAAAGTCAAAATAGTAATGTGAGAAATACTGTAATTTATTACAGTTTTTCTCAAGCGCTTTGGCTCAATTCTCGAATGATAATTATTTATTTATAGTTCAAATCTCTTTGGCACATGTGTGCAAAAGAATAAGTACAATTGTCGACAATCTGCACAATAACTACATCCACATGGATTGCTGATCAAAACTGATGAGTTGATTCTCAGTGAAATTGTTATACTCTTCACAACTTCTAAACACTTTCATCGTGTGAGCCATGACATGCAAAATGATCCATTCAATTATCAAAATCTGTCAGACATACATGTATATTCCATAAATATCTATGGCACGGAATGTTTGTGACGTCTGCTAAATTGGCAAATTACCTGCCAGGTGACATAGTAATGAAATAGGAATCACAATCTTAACAATCAACCAATCAAGTTTGGAAGCATATATGGAGCTTGCCCACAGCACAATCACTACCATTTTTGAACATGGAGGAACATCACAACCCTGAACAGCAACTATATGCTTGTGGAAGAGAAATAAGAAGATGTGTAAGAATTTGTGGTGGTGGTGTTAGGGGAAGACATAATAGAGGAAGAGGTAGAAGGCAAAGAATAAGAGTCCCTAATGAAATCAGAGCCACAATTGTAGACCATGTCATAAACCATGGTCTGACAATGGAAGAGGCTGGTCGAAGAATACAGCCTAATGTAAACCGGTCCACAGTGTCATCAATTGTGCAAGCATTTATTCGGGAAAACAGGTAAAAATGTACTCATTCTTTACTTTTGTTACAGCATTTAATTCACAACAATACATTAATTATTGTAAAGGTGTATGTATGAGGACTATACAGTAATATAGCACAATTTGAATACAATATATTAACTGACATGATCTATTTGTGAATCTATTTGTGAATTCTACATGTCATATATAGGACTGCACAATGACCTCATGCTGGTGGCAGAGCAGCAATATTCAGCCTTCAGCAAGAACAAAAAATTTGCAACATGGTCATAGCTAACAATTCCATCAGGCTAAGAGATCCAAAGTGCAAAAATAAATGACAACAATATCTTCACAAATCAATTCTGTCAGCATTTCCACTATAGACAGTTTTGAAAAATGACTATGAAACAGCTCTACAAGGTGCCATTTGAGAGGAATCGTGACAGAGTGAAGGAGCTGCAGTACCAGTATGTCCAGTAAACCATTTGTGTGCACATAGTATATTGTACAGGGAGTTTTACTGTAATTCAATGGTGCCTGTATATACTTCTTGAAGTTGTAGATCGCCATAATAACAGAAAACATTTCTACTTTACTAAACTGTCTGATTCTACAGTAGGCTATGTAAAACTAATTATATTTTGTTTCTGTGTTACTATATAGAGAATAATGGAGCTGGAAGGACATGAAATGACTCACATTTCTGTTTTGTGAACAGGGCTGGATTCAGTCTGGCCAAAGGCAGGAGACGTGGCCGCAATCTCATTGGCACACCAAGCCAACATGGGGGCAATATTACAATGTGTGCTGCCATTTCTGAGAATGGTGTGTTCACACACATTCCACACATTGGGCCCTACCACATCCAACTTCTCCTGCCTTCCTAAATACACTTTAGAGACCTAATACGAGAACACGAAAGAGGTTTAGTTAGACCAGATTTGCCAAATTATGTAACTGTGTGGGATAACGTCAGTTTCCACCGAACCGTGTAATTATAGTGGACATTTTTGTTACCTGCATGTAATACCTTGCACTTGTCCACATTGAATTTAATATGCCAGGTGTCGTCCCACAACTGAATATTATCTAAGTCCCTCTGAATAGCCTGTGCTGCCAAGATTGTATCTGCTGAGCCACCTATTTTAGTATCATCTGCAAATTTGACAAGTTTGCTAACTATCCCAGAGTCCAGATCATGAATATAGATTAGAAAAAGCACAGGCCCTAGTACTGATCCCTGTGGAACTCCACTAACAACCTCACTCCAGTTAGAAGCGACTCCTCTAATCGACACCCTCTGTTTCCTAGACATTAACCAGTTCATAATCCATCTACTTACATTACCCTGAATGCCTACAGCTTCCAATTTGAGGATCAGTCATTGGTGTGGAACCTTATCAGAAGCTTCTTGAAAATCTAAGTATATCATATCATATGCTTTCACCTGATCTACAGCTGCAGTTGCATGTTCAAAAAACTCCAATAAATTAGTAAGACATGATCTGCCTCGTCTAAACCCATGTTGACTATCTCCAAGAATATGGTTTTCATTAAGATGCTCCTCTATTTTCTGTCTAATCATTTTCTCCAACATTTCACAGGTGATGCAGGTGAGACTGATTGGTCTGTAATTTCCTGGCTCAGTTTTGTCCTCTTTCTTGTGGATTGGTATGACATTTACTGTCTTCCAGTCAGTTGGCACATCCCCTGTTCTAAGTGTCATTTAGAATATTTGAGTTAGTGGCCTATAAATAATTTCCCTCATTTCTTTAAGTACATTTGGAAATATCCCATCTGGCCCAGGTGATTTGTTGGTTTTTAATTCTGCTAGTCCCTTTAGTACCTCCTCCTCATTTATCCTGATCTCTCTTAGGGTTTGACTGGACTGATTGTCAACCTGTGGCATGTTATCTATCTTTTATTTTGTAAAAACCTCTGAGAAATACTCATTTAGAACATTTGCCACATTGTCATGGTTCTAAGCCCTTACCCTCTCTCTCCACTAGAGGCCACTATCTCCCTGTCTTTCCTTTCCCTTCATTGTTCTTTTCTCATCTGTCAATCACTCTATTAACATTCTGGTCTCCCATGTGCACTTGCTCACTCTACCTGTTTCCATTGGCCCTGCACCTACCTTCCCAGTTCCTGCTCCCTTTCTTAAACCCCTCACTGCCCTCACTCGGGGCGAAGTCTCGTCAGCCCAGTCTGCGATTCCAAGCCTTGTCTCCTCGCTCCTTGTCTCCTTGCTCCTTGATTACCATTGCCTGGCTTTCCGTTTATGATTCCGTCTCGCCTTTGCTTGTCTGTCTGCTTGATCCCCCGACCATTGCTTGTGACCTCGACCACGTCTTTGCCTAGCCCATTTGTCTTGTCTGCCAACTCTAAGTGAACTGCACCTGGGTCCTAACTCCCTTATGCTGCGGGCCTCCCCTGAGAGACCCTGACACATCTTGTTCATTTTCCAAGATACTTCAATTTTTGCCCTTTATGTTTCACTTCCTCCTTTATTGACCTCTTGCTGTTGTAGTATTGAAAAAAGCTCTTTGCATTAGTTTTAGCTCCAAGAGCTATGTTTCTTTCTGTTTCCTCTCTTTGCTTTCCTGATCCCTTTCTTAAGATCTCTTTGCAGCTCAACATATTCTATGTATTTTGTTTTGTCTCAATCCCTTTTTTATGCGCTATACAACATTTTCTTTCTCTTTTATATATTTTTTGCATACCTCTATTAAACCATTTTGGCCAGTGTTTTTTGGTCCTCAATTTGCTAAGTTTTGGAACAAATTGCTCCTCAAGTAGTATATTCTTAAAATATACCCATCCATTTTCAACTGACTCTGTATCCAGTGTGCTCCAGTCTGCCTCTTCTAAGTGCCGCCTTATACCTTCAAGGTTTGCTTTTCTAAAATTGTAGACCATGGTTTTAGACTTGGACCTTGTTTTTTGAAAGAATGTCTCAAAGCTAACCATGTTGTGATCACAATTTGCCATTGGTTCTCTAACTAGTGTCCCTCTGACACTATCTTGGTCATTTGAAAAGATCAAGTCAATGCCTGCACTCTCTCTGGTTGGTTCCCTGACAAATTGAGTTAGAAAGCAGTCATTTACCATCTCAACCATTTCTGTTTCTGCTTCTGTAGTCCCAACAGGACTTCCCAGTCTATGTTTGGGAAATTGAAATCCCCCATTATAACAGACACATCCTTGCTACATGCAGTCCTGATTACACTGTACAATGCAGCATCTTTCTGAATATCTGAGTTTGGTGGCCTGTAACACACTCCTACCACTAATCCTCCACATCTCTTGTTCAAAAGTTTGACCCACAAAGATTCTGTTCCGTTACTGGGATCTAATACAAGTTATTTTGCCTCAATGTCATTTCTGACATATAATGCTACCCCACCACCTATTCGATTTTGCCTGTCTCTCCTAAACTGTGTGTATCCTTTGAACTTGTATTCATCCCCATCATTTTCTGTAAGCCATGTTTCTGTCACTCCTACAACATCATAGTCACACGCCAGCACTGTGGCTTCTAGGTCTAACATCTTGTTCCTTATATATATTTCTGGCATTGAGGACATTTCAGGACTTTCCTACTAGCAGTTTCCCTTTGTTTTCTTTCCTTAGTGGAACATCTCCCAGTAGTGTATAACTTTGGTTATGTTTAGATGTAATTTTGGTATGAATTGCCGTAAATAAGCTCTATTAAAAGAAGAAACAATCTGGACCTCACTGATTTCTAAACCCTGGCTACGGCCCTGGTTATAATCATAGGAAACATTGAGAAATTAAAGTAAAACCACAATAACAGTGTGAAAATACTACTATTAAAATATTTTGTTTTTATTAAATTTCTCAGCAGACGGCAATACCAAGGACTATACATTCACCATGGATGATATATATATATATATATATATATATATATATATATAATTTCTGTTACTCATTTTGAATACTTATTTTAGTACCTTTAAGTATGTAAGTTTTAATTATTATTCAATGTAAAGAATAAATGTCTGATTTACCAATTAGAGCAACAACTTCCTCTCGTGGTAAGGCTGGCTTGGCATCACCAGCAGTTGTGCAGGACGTGCTCCAGCCACGCTACGGGATGCCATATACTTGGTTGTGTACATGTCATGCAGAAGAGCGTTGGTGTATTTCGCAGCAGACACCGTAGAACAGCGGCACCTCGGTGACTGTGATGAAAGCCTGATTAGGAGACTGCACAACACAGTATAAATATTAGGCACAGAATCCATACCCCATTATCCAGTGATGCACAACAAATCATTGATCAATATTTAGTATAACTGCTGATCAACATAAAGGGCCTGATTACATTAAAGAATGCAAGCAAAGCTCATTATAGGCTTTGATATGCTTAATTAAAAAACACTGCCTGTACTTACACCAATCAGCCATAACATTATGTCCACTGACAGGTGAAGTAAATAACACTGATAATCTCATTATCATGGCACCTGACAGTGGGTGGGATATATTAGGCAGCAAGTGAACATTTTGTCTTCAAAGTTGATGTGTTAGAAGCAGGAAAAATGTTCAAGCGTGAGGATCTGAGTGACTTTGACAAGCGCCAAATTGTGATGGCTAGACGACTGGGTCAGAGCATCTCCAAAACTGCAGATCTTCTAGGGTGTTCCCAGTGTGCAGTGGTCAGTACCTATCAAAAGTGGTCCAAGGAAGGAAAAGCGGTGAACCGGCGACAGGGTCATGGGCGGCCAAGGCTCATTGAAGCACGTGGGGACTGAAGGCTGGCCCGTGTGGTCCGATCCAACAGACGAGCTACTGTAGCTCAAATTGCTGAAAAAGTGAATGCTGGTTCTGATAGAAAGGTGTCAGAACACATAGTGCGTCGCAGTTTGTTGCGTATGGGGCTGCGTAGCCGCAGACCAGTCAGGGTGCCCATGCTGACCCCTGTCCACGGCCTAAAGCGCCTACAATGGGCACGTGAGCATCAGAACTGGACCACGGAGCAATGGGTGAAGGTGACCTGGTCTGATGAATCACGAGTTCATGGTGTTGACTTGGCCTCCAAATTCCCCAGATCTCAATCCAATCGAGCATCTGTGGGATGTGCTGGACAAACAAGTCCGATCCATGGAGGCCCCACCTCGCAACTTACACGACTTAAAGGATCTGCTGCTAACGTCTTGGTGCCAGATACCACAGCACACCTTCAGAGGTCTAGTGGAGTCCATGCCACAACGGGTCAATGGTGTTTTGGCGGCAAAAGGGGGACCTACACAATATTAGGCAAGTGGTCATAATGTTATGGCTGATCGGTGTATATTAATTAAAACATGCCTAGGATTCTGAGGGTCTGGCCCGCTCTGGGTTCTCATTAGAGGCCAGTGGTCTAGCCAGCAAATGATAGGTCTTCTCTTGGAGATGCTGGTGAATCCCTCGGTGGTCCTGCATTCTCCACTTTTTTGCTTCATTAAGCGGATCCTCCAAAGTGGAGATACTCTGGCAAACCCGAAGCATTAATGTGTGACTAAATAATAGAAAACTAAAGAGTAATTGTCAAATGTGACAGTATTAATCCCCATATATAATCCATTGTTCATAATATTGATTGTTCCTATTAGTATTGTAGTGGGAAAATTTACTGAAAGAATGCTACAAAAATCTACCAAAGTCATGTCACCCTGCCTCCCCCTAAAGTTAATTGTTTCTTGGATTGTATATGGCTATTGTCTCCAAGTCACTCTGCCTCTGCCTTTATGCTCACTGTTTCCTGAATATACAGGCCTACAGCTATTGTCTTTGAATACCTGATCAACAGCTGTATCAGTATGCATGGGCTAAATTGGACTCACAGCTGGATTGAGATGGATTTGCTGTAACCTCTTGTCTATCACTTGCTGCCTAATGTATTCCACCCACTGACAGGTGCCATGATAACGAGATTATCAGTGTTATTCACTTCACCTGTCAGTGCTCATAATGTTATGGCTGATCGGTGTATTTCTGATTTATAAACAAAAAACAATTAAAGACACCTAAGTCTAAATTTAAATTATACTTAAAAATGTATTTCCTTTTTCACGACTGGGGAGGTGTGGGGGTGGAGAGTGCTGCATTTTCTGCACTGCTCCACTTGGTCTGTTAATTTTACTTCCCTCTGAATGTCACTGTGACTGACCACAAGCTAATGGAGAGATGTGTGGTTTGACAACACATGAACCTCTGCTCTTGTTTCTCCAACACGCCTTGATTATCAGAGATATACAGTCGAGTGCTGGGCTGAGTTTAGGCGTCTACACATTGCAGCACCTCTGCACACTGAGCACACCGACTCTGCTGCAGGGCAGGAAGCCACAAACACCTCGGTGCTGCAGGGCAGGAGCTCCACCGACACGGAAACTAGAGCAGAGTGCATGGCCAGCTCACACACACCATAAAAAACAACATCATGCACAGAACAATGTTTATGTACATACACAGGTAAACATAAAACATTAGTCTCTCAGCACTTCAGCTGTGCACTGATCTCGGAGTAGGTGCAGGACTGCTCTGGGGTTTGACTCTTCCTGGGGCGCTGTGGGATGAGGCGAATGTCTAGAGTGGCATAGTTCAGCGCCCCGTTCTGCTCCTGGAACAGAAAGAGCAAGAGGGACGAGAATGAGGGAAGCACAGTGACACTAGAACGTGTTTTAGAGATCTGCATAATCCACATGAGTATCTGGTGCCCAATATGGACGATCACATCTATACTCTGCTCTCACTATATAAGTGGCCATCTATGTGCTGTCCTTTCACAGATCATCTTTAATAGCAGAAACTTAAGCCTCCCATCGACATCTTTACAGCTTACCCACTAGCAGACACGTACACTTTGATTCATGAGCTATAATATACTCCTGGATGTACAATGAGGGAAAAAAGTATTTGATCCCCTGCTGATTTTGTACGTTTGCTCACTGACAAAGAAATGATCAGTCTATCATTTTAATGGTAGGTGTATTTTAACAGTGAGAGACAGAATAACAACAAAAAAATCCAGAAAAACGCATTTCAAAAAAGTTATAAATTGATTTGCATGTTAATGAGGGAAATAAGTATTTGACCCCTTCGACTTAGTACTTGGTGGCAAAACCCTTGTTGGCAATCACAGAGGTCAGACGTTTCTTGTAGTTGGCCACCAGGTTTGCACACATCTCAGGACGGATTTTGTCCCACTCCTTTTTGCAGATCCTCTCCAAGTCATTAAGGTTTAACCTTCAGCTCCCTCCACAGATTTTCTATGGGATTAAGGTCTGGAGACTGGCTAGGCCACTCCAGGACCTTAATGTGCTCCTTCTTGAGCCACTCCTTTGTTGCCTTGGCTGTGTGTTTTGGGTCATTGTCATGCTGGAATACCCATCCACGACCCATTTTCAATGCCCTGGCTGAGGGAAGGAGGTTCTCACCCAAGATTTGACGGTACATGGCCCCATCCATCGTCCCTTTGATGCGGTGCAGTTGTCCTGTCCCCTTAGCAGAAAAACACCCCCAAAGCATAATGTTTCCACCTCCATGTTTGACGGTGGGGATGGTGTTCTTGGGGTCATTCCTCCTCCTCCAAACACGGTGAGTTGAGTTGATGCCAAAGAGCTCGATTTTGGTCTCATCTGACCTCAACACTTTCACCCAGTTCTCCTCTGAATCATTCAGATGTTCATTGGCAAACTTCAGACGGGCCTGTACATGTGCTTTCTTGAGCAGGGGGACCTTGCGGGCGCTGCAGGATTTCAGTCCTTCACGGCATAGTGTGTAACCAATTGTTTTCTTGGTGACTATGGTCCCAGCTGCCTTGAGATCATTAACAAGATCCTCCCGTGTAGTTCTGGGCTGATTCCTCACCGTTCTCATGATCATTGAAACTCCACGAGGTGAGATCTTGCATGGAGCCCCAGACCGAGGGAGACTGACAGTTATTTTGTGTTTCTTCCATTTGCCAATAATCGCACCAACTGTTGTCACCTTCTCACCAAGCTGCTTGGCGATGGTCTTGTAGCCCATTCCAGCCTTGTGTAGGTCTACAGTCTTGTCCCTGACATCCTTGGACAGCTCTTTGGTCTTGGCCATGGTGGAGAGTTTGGAATCTGATTGATTGATTGCTTCTGTGGACAGGTGTCTTTTATACAGGTAACGAGCTGAGATTAGGAGCACTCCCTTTAAGAGAGTGCTCCTAATCTCAGCTCGTTACCTGTATAAAAGACACCTGGGAGCCAGAAATCTTGCTGATTGATAGGGGATCAAATACTTATTTCCCTCATTAACATTCAAATCAATTTATACCTTTTTTGAAATGAGTTTTTCTGGATTTTTTTGTTGTTATTCTGTCTCTCACTGTTAAAATACACCGACCATTAAAATTATAGACTGATCATTTCTTTGTCAGTGGGCAAACGTACAAAATCAGCAGGGGATCAAATACTTTTTTCCCTCACTGTAAATAATTGACAACTAATCATCTAGTCTTTACAGAATTTGTTATCTACTGAGTGGTGACTTTCTAGATTTTGTCATTGCTTTAATTACCTAGTTACAGGAAAAAGATGAATAAATAAATTAATAAATACATGGTTCCAGTCTGCACAAGGGCTCTTCAGCTCACAGGAGTGGATCAGTCTGTAAACAGGTCTTCCATAGAAGTCTGAAGTTTCGTAGTGAAAGAGTACCTGCACTTGGTCTTCATTCCTCCTCCTCTCCCTCCCTCTTGTCTGGTGTTCGTGCAGCTCTTCGGTGCCTGGTGTTTAACAGGCAGAGACAGACAGTCACACACTGGAAAGCAGGAAACCACAAACACTGAGAGGACTCTTTGAATTTGCTGTAGGATTTGTTATTGTTACCATTGTTGTATGTCTAATCTCCACTTTCACTCTATTGTTTCATTCTCTAGGTATATATGTAAGTAGTTATGTATGTATGCATGTATATTCAGTCAGACTCTGAAAAAGTGCTTTCCAACCTGGTCCTTGAGATACTTCTCCCCCATCAACATCCAATCAGCATTGCACAAAAACAAGGTTATAGATGAGAGGTAAACAGCAGAATTAAATTCTTCTCTCACTCTCCCTGTAGCTGCAAAGTGGAAGCACTGACCTGTCCTGCAGAGGCAGTAGACACATAGAGAGGACAGCAGGACACACAGTGGAGGGATGCAGCCCAGCAGCCCCCAGCACACTGAGCACAGGGGAGGGGTGGGGTGCTGCAGGGAACCATCACTGGACCCTGTTTGTTAAACAAATAAGACCAAATAAACAGCAGACCTTTTGAACTGTGGGCTTCTCTCACCAGTAGCAGCCTGGACCTGCTGTTTACAGTCATAAATATACTATGAGAGGCAGCCATCTTGTTGTGTTCCTAGTTTCAGACAGTCATAACATTCCTGATTTTGTTTTATCTGCCTTAATTGAAGTTAATATTGTCTGTAATTTAAGTCCATTCAGTACAGCTGTTCAGTTGGTGAAAGTAAATAGGTTGAAGGAAAGGTGAATTAGTCAAGGACTAGCAGGATTTCAGTTAAGTGAGTTTTGCCAGGTGGATTCAGTTGAAGCTAGTTAGGTGTGAATTGGGGGTAGGTAGACAAAAGGGTACTTAAAGCTGGTGTTGACAGTTGACAGTTGCACTGTTTCTTGATGATAAAAAAAGTTAAACAGTTGACCAGGGGACAGAGACCAAGATCCCCCCAAAAAAGTAAAAATAGAAGCATGTGGCCACTACAGTGTCAGGTTTGCAGAATGATTGCCTTCCTGGATGAATTCATCCTGGATATGCCTCCCCACACCATCACTGACCAACCGCCAAACCATCATCTTGCTCGATGATGTTGCAGGTAGCATAACGTTCACCACAGCAGTTCCAGACTCTTTCACGTCTGTCACATGTGCTCAGTGTGAACCTGCTCTCATCTGTGAAGAGAACGGGGCGCCAATGGCGAACCTGACGATTCTGGTGTTCTCTGGCGAATGCCAATCAAGCTGCACAGTGCTGGACTGTGAGCACAGGTCCTACTAGAGGATGTCGGGCCCTCATGCCTTCCTCATGGAGACTGTTTCAGACAGTTTGGTCAGAAACATGCACACCAGTAGCCCTCTGAAGGTTATTTTGTAGGGCTCTGGCAGTGCTCCTGCTGTTCCTCCTTGCACAAAGGAGCAGATACTGGTCCTGCTGCTGGGTTGATTCCCTTCTACGGCCCTGTCCAGCTCTCCTCGTGTAACTGCCCATCTCTTGGTACCTCCTCCATGCTCTTGAGACTGTACTGGGAGACACAGCAAACCTTCTTGCGACGGCGAATGGCAATGTGCCATTCTGGAGCAGCTGGACTACCTGTGCAATCTGGATGGGCTGCAGGTACCACCTCATGCTACCAGTAGTGACAAGGACACTAGCAAAATGCAAAACTAGAGAAGAATCAGTCAGGAAGGACAAGGAGAGAGCAATTGTCTGTGGCAACCACCTGCAAAACCGTTCTCTTTATGGGGGATGTCTTGCTGTTGTCTCTCCCGTGCACCTGTTGTCACTTTCATTTGCACCAAAACAGGTGACTGTGATTCACAATCGCTTAAGTTCCTAACTGGACAGATTGGTATCCCTGAAGTTTAATTGACTTGGTGTTATACTGTGATGATTATGTGTTCCCTTATTTTTATTGAGCAGTATATAAATGGCTATCATTTTGTTCTTTAGTTTAGATTTTAGTTTTTCCTTTTTACACATGTTTGTAAGACATTGAAGTTTAATTTTTAAGTGTCAAACTATTTGGAGCACTTAAAAAGGGTAATATTGACAATAAATTATGTTTTTTCTTCTAAGCACTTTTGCTTTTCTTTATTTTTTATTTCTGTGCTAACTTTTTTGGGGCAATGACAATTATTATTATTTGTTATTTTCTGAATCTCCAGTTTGTGCTGAGTAATTCCATAAGATACTTGCCTTTAACTTCTGTAGTTACACAGTTATAAGTAAAAATATGACAATAGTAAAATCAGGTGAAAATGAGGGGGGCGGGACGGTGACAGACCATAATGTAGAAGGAAAAAATAAAAATAATAATTAGGCTGTGTGCAAAACCGCATACTAGCGTACTAAATAGTATGCCAAAATAGTATGCCACCATTAGTAGTATGTCCAAATGAACAATATGAATATAATAGTATGCAAATAGTACCTGGATGGATACTTCTTCCGTTTCAAAAACGAAGTAAGCAAGCACTGGACACTTTTCAATCCCATGAGCAGGGTTCCCACTCAATTCAGCATTCCATTTTCCATGACTTTTCCATGACTTTCCAGGAGAATTTCCATTTTTTTCCAGGGAAAAAGTAACGATCAATCTAAACATTTTCTATATCACAAGATATTCTCCTGTTTGACATATTCAGCGAATGCTCAAAAATAACATGAATATTATGCATAATAACAGTCAATGTGCAAGAGGAACTTAGGTGTGGAGGACCCAGGTGTGGAGATAAGGGAATCCAGGGACCAGCGAGGTCAATACCGGCAAACGCAATGTCCAAGGGAATCCAAAAGTGAAGTCAGAAAGGCAAGCAAGGGTCAACGAGGAGGCAAACAGGCTGGTGCCGAGGCATGTTAAGTGGCTGATTGTTGGGGAACGTGAGAGCTATTGACTGAGAAGCCACTCTCTACAGATGCCTGACCATGTGACCAAAGTGAGCAGCCTCTTTACCAGATCCCATAACTTCTGGTATTTCTTGTCCCCCATGTATTTTTGGAGGAAGATGTCCAGCCAGTCTTTCTTGGGTTCAAAGGTCAGGAACTATGCTGCATGCTCAGTCATGTCAGTGGAGAAGTACTTGTAGAGGGACAGCCGCTCATCACATTGTTCACCAGAAAGCCATTTGCCATTTAGCAGTGTGGTCAAGAGCTTTCCAAACTTTGAAGAAAGGTCAGCTGTTGGCTTGACAATATGCTTAGGATCCAGAAAGGTAAGCTGGTGTATAAGGGAATATTTGAGTGGACATTTCTCCACCATTTTTGAGGTCATTATTGCAAGAAATGTAAGGCACTCGTTCCTGAACTCTAAGACTCACAGTTAACTCACTGATTTCTAATTGACCAGACCTCTCAGTGAATTATGGAAAGCAAAGCTCACTCCCAACTGCTTTATGCTCACCTTGACTGAGACCTGGTTAAGACCAGATTACACTATTCCATTTGTAGAAGCCTCCCCTAATGACTTCTCTTATTGCCAGAAGGCCCGTACAACAGGCTGTGAGGGAGGCCTGGCCACCATCTACCACACAGAAACTGCGCCTCTACTGAGCCATTAGACAGCTTCGCATCTTTTGAAACTCACCAGGTAGAACTTACGCTTAATCCACCTCTTCAGTTTATAGCTGTTTATAAGCCACCAGGCCCCTATTCCATCTTTATGCCATACACTATGATAAACTCATTATTTTGGGGGACTTTAACGTACATATCGGCATTAAAGATGACCCCCTCACAGTTAGTTTCTTGTCCCTATTGGAGTCTGTAGGCTTCACTCCGCATGTGTCTGGACCCACACATCGTCACAATCACACACTAGATCTAGTTATTACCTGTGGGGTACAGATTCACAACCTAATAATATCACCCTAAATCCAGACCACTTCTGACCACTGCCTTATTACATTTGAAACTCATTGCCTAAATCCCTCTGCTATTCATAAATTCACTACTCTGTTGCCAAATGCTAGCTTTATCAAAACAGGATCTGCAGATGAATTATTAAATAATTTCAACAATACACTAAGCACTGCTTTAGATACAGTAGCTCCATTAAGGACATGACAAATTTAACAAACAAAACACTAACCATGGTTTAACAAACACACTTGCTCATTTAAAACAGGATGCCGTAGATATGAAAGTAAATGGAGAGCAACAAAACTAGAGGTCTTCCATATGGCAGTATAGGAAGCAGGCCCTGTCCTCTGCTAGGTCTGCCTACTACTCTAATTTAGTAGAGATGCCTAAGAATAACCCACGTTTTCTTTTTAATACAATAGCGACACTTACTAATCAGCAGGTAAAGCCTTCAGAGCCTTCGTTATCCCCCCCAATATCACCTGCAATGACTTCATGGATCATTTCAATAGCAAAGTTAACAGTATTAGAAAACAGATAGAACTGGAAACACACACAGATACTTTAGCTGATACATGCAGTCCTTCACAGCCCCTGCCTACCTTGGACTCGTTTAACACAGTAAATCACCAGGAATTGGTCTCCTTAATTACTAAAATGAAAACAACAACCTGCGCACTAGACCCTATACCCACTAAACTGCAAAAACAATCTCTGCCATTAATTATTCACCTAATACACAATATTATGAATGCCTTTTTATCCTCAGGATCTGTTCCCGAATAATTTAAAATAGCTTATTATTATTAAACCACTTCTTAAGAAATCCAGTGCCGACCCTATCCTACTTAAACACTATCGACCTAACTCAAACCTCCCTTTCCTTTCTAAGGTTCTAGAGAAAGTAGCTGCAAACCAATTGCAAGCTTTTTTAACTGATAATCATATTTATGAAAAATTTCAATCAGGCTTCCGTTCTGGCCATAGTACAGAAACGGCCCCGTTAAAACTATTAAATTATGTGTTTCAGTCCACCGACTTAGGGCTCACCACTGTTATTATTTTATTAGACTTAAATGCGTCTTTTAACACAATCAACCACAAAATCTTGTTACACCACTTGTTGTTGTCCTGTCTCGCCACGTGCTTTCATGGTTTAAATCATATCTGTCAAACAGACTCCAATATGTACAGATTAACGAGAACCACTCAAACGTAACTGAGGTTAAGTACTGAGTGCCACAAGGTTCAGTCCTCGGACCTATACTTTTTTCACTGTACATGCTCTTTTTAGGTGATATAATTCGATTACATAATATTAACTTTCACAGTTATGCAGATGACACACAATTATATGTGTCAGTACATCCTAACAATACCATAGACCTAGAAACACTAATCTGCTGTCTGTCCGAGATTAAGACATGGATGACAAGAAATTTTCTTATGCTTAATTCTGATGAAACAGAAGTCCTAATTTTAGGGGACACAAATCTAATTGTTCATCATGCACTGACAAATCTAAGTACTGATGGCACTAAGGAGATGGCACAAAACCTGGGTGTCATCGGTGATCTAAATCTATCCTTTGAATCACACATTCAGAATGTGTCGAGATCTTCCTTCCTCCAGCTCAGAAACATTGCTAGACTGAGACAATTCCTCTCATTACAGGACACTGAGAAATTGATTCATGCATTTGTTACATCTAGATTGGATTACTGTAATGTCATTCTGTCAGGCAGCACAAACAGAGCTATTTCTGCACTTCAGTCCAAAATGCTGCTGCAAGAATTCTTACAAAAACAAAAGCACATGACCACATCTTCTAGAATTTCAAGCACTAAAGGGACTGGCACCTCCCTACCTAAAAGATCTCCTTATCGAATACACTCCAGGTCGGCCATTGAGATCCCAGGAAGCCAGTTACTTAGTGTTCCCTAAAATACACAAGAAAACTGCAGGTGGTAGAGCATTCAGTTATAGGAGCCCCGAAACTGTGGAACGATCTTCCAGCCAATGTAAGAGATGCCCCCTCTGTCTGAGCCTTTAAATCTTTGGAATCTCTGTCTTTGGAAATGTCCTGCATTGCATGACCAGTATCTGAGCACAACTGTCTTCTTGTCTTCCAGCAACACCCCACTCTGAGGGTCCGACGAGGCACCTCGTCTCCCACCATGGAAGTCTGACGAGGCACAATCCTCCTCTGAGGCACCCCAACATGGAGAGCCAACAGGTCTGATGAGCCATCGACATCCAAAGGCTGTTGATGGTCCAACCCCCCCACCCCGACGGCGAGAGGCCTCCTCCAGAGGGAAGAGCACATCCAGCAGCACTGATTAAGAACTTTCTGATCTCCTTCCCGCTGTAACAACTATACTGCCTGGAGGGGAGGCAATCATTAGGCCTAGGCCTTAAGCCATGGACCTCCAGAGATTGATTGAATTGATTGATTTCATGTCAGTGAAATTGGCGGACAACTCTGTTTTACAGCAGGAAGTCATCATTAAATTGCAAAGGTAAAGTAAAAACAAAGTGCAATTTGATAACATAATTAGTGCATCCAAATTCATGTGTTCTGTTAATCTACATGCTTAAAGTATATACTTCCAAAGTACATACTTCAGTGTAACTTTAGTGCATAGTATGTAGGATGCTGTTTTGGACTCAGCCACTGTCTAAAGTTACGTGATTTAAAATCTAAACATAAACAAATACAATAAAAAACTAAATACAAATAAATCCATATAAAATAAAAAAGTAAATAATGCTCTATATTTGGGGATTCTCGCATGCTCTCTGTATATTTACCGTGACAACATGCCCAGTCCACGGTGTGTTCCTGCTCATCACTGACCAGCCTGATTCCCTGTCCGACCCGCAGCACCCCCTCCTCTCTGTCAGCGCAGTAGTACAGCGCCAGGTCCGCCTCCGACACATTCTCCACCCGCAGGCTGATGGAGCGGCTGGTCCGGTTCAGCTCGGCTTTGAAAGACGAGTTTCCCACTGGAGGAGTGACGAGTCCCTGTGCTTCATTTGAAATCCTGCCCGAATAGGCCAGAACCGGTGCGTGGCTGCAGTGCTGCACGAACCAGTATGTCTCGTAACTGAAGCGGACGTCGCAGCGCAGCGTGACCGCGTGCCCAAGCCTCACCCACAAGACCACTGTCTCCGAGAGACCCCCCAGCCCCGAGCAGCCTGAAACACAGACAGAAGGAGATATTATGAAATTATTATTATTTATACCTGTTGTGTGTCCATTGATGATGATGATGATTCTTTATCATTGTAATCATCAACATCATAAGATGTGTGGTGATATGTGGGTATTTATAAAAGCATTGTAACTGAAATACTCATGGGAACAAACCAACACATAGGCTAATAGTTCATTTACAGTTAGGTCCATATTTGGACAGTGACACAATTGTCTTAATTTTGGCTCTGTACGCCACCACAATGGATTTGAAAGGAAACAATCAGTTCCCTTGCCAGCCATACATGCCCATGCCATAACATGCTTCACAGATGAGCTGGTGTGCTTTGGATCATGAGCAGTTCCTTCCCTTCTCCATACTCTTCTCTTCCCATCATTCTGGTACAAGTTAATCTTTGCCTCATCTGCCCACAGGATGTTGTTTCAGAACTGTACAGGGTTCTTTAGATGTTTTAGAGTAAACTCTAATCTGGTGATATTGCATGGACATGTATGGCTGTCAAGGGAACTGGTTTCCCTTGTATTTATTGATGATGTGAGTGCTATATTATCTGCTCAGATTTAGCCAAATGCTTCAAAACTCATTGGACGGTGCTTCACAGTGCAGATGGACAATGACCCGAAGCATACATTTAAGGTGAAGAAGAGGAATGTTCTGCAATGGCCAAGTCAATCACCTGACCTGAATCCAATTGAGCAGCATTTCACTTGCTGAAGGCAAAACTGAAGGCCAATCACCCCAAGAACAATCAGGAACTAAATACAGCTGCAGTGCAGGCCTGGCAGAGCATCACATGGGAAGAAACCCAGCATCTGCTGATGTCTATGGGTTCCAGACTTCAGGCAGTCATTGACTGCAAAGGATTTGCAAGCAAGTATTGAAACTCACAATTTAATTCATGATTATGTTAAGTTTGTCCAAATACTTTTGAGACCCTAAAATTGGGGGGAACACATATAAAAATGGGTGTAATTCCTACACCATTCACCCAATTTGGATGTAACTACCCTCAAATTAAAGATGAAAGTCTACACTATTTTGATTGTTTCCTTTCAAATCCATTGTGGTGGCATACAGAACCAAAATGACAATTGTGTCACTGTCCAAATATTTATGGACCTAATTGTATGTACATATTTATGCATTGCACTCGTTTTCCATAATAGAAGCTTTCAGTTCATGTTAATTTTTTATTTAAGTTTACACTGCAACACTGCAGGATGATTAACCTACATATTTTGCATTCCGCATTTCAATTTAATTACATGTTTAACTGATTAGTCTATTCATTTAATTAACAAATTAATACATACATACATACGTAGGCTACATACGTACTGAAGGGTTAATATTGAATGCATTTTTCTGTATATGGGACTGATGGGTTAATATGGATTATGTTTGCTATGTCTTTTCTATTTGAGTGTCTGCATAAGATTTCCTTCTGTCATTTGCCATTGTTGCATTTTGTAACCCGCAACCTTTATACTCAGTCATCACCCTGCATTAGCAACTTTTATACACATTTATCATTCTGTACATAATAGCAGCTGCAAAAGCTAACCAGGGCTTTCAAAAATAGGAAGTAGCTCCAGAAGACACGTCCTAAACAGGCTGGGATAAATAAAGCATATCTTTGGCCACCTGCTTATAGAAAACTATAAAACTGTACTCAGTTGGAGCTTCATGTCCATAAGATGCTACTTTCTCCTAATCATAAATTTTACAGCTCTGATGTACAGTTGTGTAGTTTGCTATTAGCAGGTGGGTCAAAGTTTTGAATAAATCTGACCATTTGTATCCTGTCCTATTGATCTTCTAGTGTAAAAGGAAACGGATCTGGTGGACTGCAGTGCCGTGGCTGCAAACACACAATTGTCATTAAGACTGTTAAACTCTGTGTCTGTGAAACTGCTTCTCCATCCCTGCTGTTCAAATAGAAAGGGAGAGGATTGTACTCTCCCCTGGTTCTACAGACACCTGGTCTCCGTGTGGATCTACTCAAATAAAGCTGATTGACAGAAAAATCCTGTCCCAAGAATTCTCTCCAACGACACAAAGGCCTACATGCATTTCACAGACCTTGAATGAGACCAAAGTCAATGTTAATTAGGTAAGGTGGTCCAGGGCTAACACTAACGTGAAATCAGCCTTAAAAGTTTGGTAGGTATTATTCCATGAAAAATCATTCATCATTATACATTCTGTTCTTCAAATTCATGTGTCAAATCCACACAATGCAAAATTCCTATAAAAATGCAAAAGACAAACAAAATAGAATGAAAAAATAGACAGTTTTTTAAACCTAAACAAGCTTGACTTTATCAATGAAGATCAAGACGCGTCTACTTACAGATGACGAAAGTGAGAATAGCGGTACTGTGCAGTGCAGGCATTTCAGATGATGTCCCTGATATGAGGGGAGACTGACAGGTAGGTATGATTTCAAAGTTTCCTCTGCAATGGGGTGTAAGTGGGGGGGGGGCAGCAACGGTGACCAATAGACATGCGGCACATTTCTCTTTTTTTGTCAGTACAGAGGTTTCAATTGAGGTTTCAATGTACAGACTATAAGCAGCCTATAACATCCTCTAATCACATTGGATGAAACAAGCAACAACACAAACGTAGACATGAATAATAAATATAGTAATAAAGCCGAGGCCTATGACTGGTAGGCTACTGATTGAAGTAATCATAATCGATTTACTATTACTGTAGTCTAGACCACCTTTGAAAAATGTATATCCTAGATTTAAAATGCTTTCATTTATCTACACATCATAACGTACAATTCTAATGTGAAAAATATTATAGAAATTTGTAGAAAATAAAAATACAAACTGAAAGCAATCTTCTTCATAATCACACACCAAATTAAGTGGCACCTCCACCGGTGTTAAACTGTAGTGATTCACATGTTGCATTTGAAAGCAACTACTCATCCATGAGCACCAATGAGATTTCAAAGGAACTCCTGGACAAAGCTGCTGAAAGGCACAGATCAGGGGATGGGTATAAAAAATAAAGGTTTTTATGGCCAAGACTGGTCAAACAGTGCATGTGACAGCATTATCTCTGCACAAATCTGACCTGTATGGTAGGGTGGCAAGAAGGAAGACATTTGTCAAGAAAGCCTGCCTTGAATCCAGTTTGAAGTTTGCAAAAAATGCACTAAGGACTTTCTGTAGTCATGTGGCAAAAAGGTTTGTGGTCTGACTAAACTATAATATAATTTTTGCCTATATGCACAGCGTTAGGTTTGGTGCAAACCCAACAATTCGCATCACCCAAAAAACAGAACTTCATACTGTGAAGCATGGTGGTACAGCATCATGTTATCTGGATGTTTCTCATCAGCAGGGACTCAGGATAGAAGGGAAATGAATGGAGCAAAGTACAGAAAAGTCCTTGAGGAAAACCTGCTGCCCTCTGCAAGAAAGCTGAGACTGGGACAGAAGTAAATCTTTCAGCAGAAAAACCCAATGCACACAGCCAGAACTACACTGGAGTGGCTAACAAAAAGGTTTCAGTGGTTTCACAACACCGATTTGCGTTGGGGCGGGGAAAGTGTGAGACGACTCCACTAGCTTGGCTAGTTGAATCTCACAGATGTCAGATGTGATTTTGTAACCCTCAGATGACCGATGCCTGGGAGACTTAATCAGGTGATCTGATATGTGTGCCGTGGAAGAAGATGGATAGTTGATTAGATGAACTGGTGTTGAGGTATTTTGCATCGGTTTTATCATTGAACAGAGTGTACATAGGCGTGACTCCTGGAAGTAACAGAATTGACAGGGTGAGAGTTCATGGGAATGAGGTGCCAAGTCAATGGCAATGTGAGACCATAGTCAAGATGGAGTGGGAAGCGGTTCCAAGAGACCTGCTGGTGGTTGTCATGATGTTTTTGACTGCGTACACATAGGATAGGCTGTGTTGAACTGTCTGACTTCTTGGGATAGTGCTGGCCACTAGAATTGTTTTTGGACGAGGGAAAGAGTCTGATGTACTCCTGGATGTCTGGATGCGGGAGAAGAGTGTAGCCAGTGTAATAATTGTGGATGTACAGAAACAGGGACATAGGTCAGGCTCGGAGGACAGTTGGGAGGCGTTGTGTCTGTGGGCAGTGCTTACTGAATCTGTGCTATGATGTCCCATCAACTGGCTGCGAGATGTACCTTTGAGAAGGGATGTGAGGGGAGCAGCAACAGAACTGAAGTGATGAATGAACCTCCTATAAAAGTTTGCAAAGCCCAGAAAACATTGCAGCTCCTTTACCGTGCGGGGTTGGGGCCAGTCTATGACAGCCTGCACTTTCCGGAGATCCATATGCACCCCTTCGGCATCTATGACGTAACCCAGGAAACTGACCTGTTCACGGTGGAACTCGCATTTTTCTCCCTTCGCGTACAGTCTGTCCTGCAGAAGGCTGCACAAAATCTGGCGAACATGAGGGACATGTGAAGAAAAGGTAGGGGAAAAACAGAATGTCATCAATGTATACAATAACAAAAGTGTTGAGATATTCTCGCAGGGCATCGTTGACAAGCTTGAAACACGGAGGGGGCATTGGCCAATCTAAAGGGCATAACCAGGTATTCGTAATGTCCACTGCTGGTCATAAAGGCCGTTTTCCACTCATGTCCCATATGGACTCAAATTAGGTTATAGGCACTGCGGAGATCCAGTTTAGTAAAAAAGTGTGTGCCGTGGACCTTTTCCAGTGCAGCTGGTACCAAGGGAAGAGGGTATCTATACTTAATAGTGATGTCGTTCAGACCCCGGTAATCAATGCAGGGTCACAAGCCTCCATCAGAAGCGGATGGCCGAATTATTCCCAATTCTAGGGCTTCCTGAATGTATTCATCCATTGCTTTGGACTCTGGAATGGACAGGGGACAAATGTGTCCTCTGGGTAGGGTTGATCCTGGCAGAAATTCAGTGGCATAGTCTCCTGGTCTGTGAGGTGGTAAACAAGCCGCAGTGGATTTATTGAAGACCATTGGAGAGGTTTTTTGTATTCAGAAGGACAGTGGAAATGTAAAGACAAATGGGGACTTTCAAAGTACTTGGCTCCACACGGGATAGACAGGCATCTGGAGAAGCAAGGTGCTCCCCACTTGACGATTTCTCCGTTAGCCCAGGAAATTATGGGATTGTGATGTGCTAACCACCTCAGCCCCGGGGGAATCAATTACGAGGAATGATATTTCTTCTTGGTGAAGGACTCCGATTTGAGGGACTGGCTTCGATGAGACATATGGCCGGACCCTATGGGTTGGTTATTGGCAGCCTTGACATGGAGTGGAGGTAAACAGGGAATGAGTGGAATGCCCAGATTTTCTACTGTCGTAGGGTGAATGAAGTTGCTGGCAGATCCCGAATCTATTAAAACAGAGACAGACACAATGTTATTCTCCCATCTGAGCTCGACATGGTGAAAATTGGACATTGTCTCATACTCACTGTGGAAGTGGAAGATGGACTGGGGCAGGGCCGGCCCTGACCAATTTGGTGCCCTAGGCAGGATTTTAGCTGGTGCCCCTTGCATCGCAGCCAATTCCACCACCGATCATTGTGTTCATACACTCACACAGAAACTGTATAGCTTTATGTCTTTGAGGTTTTCTTTATTTTAGGGGAAAAAAACAGTATTAAAGAAACAAGTGACAAAAAACTAATTATAAATACAATATAAATAAGAGTATTGCATGAAAAAACTATGTTACAGACACATTAGTTCAATATGCATAATGTTCTACAGCCATACTCGCCTTGCCTTTCTTGCAACAAACAAGTGACATACAATGAATTATAAATAAGTGGATGGTTCATGCAGCACACTTGAAAGAAAAAACGTATTTCTCAAAATTATGTTATAGGTAATGGAGGTTGATGAAAGAGCTAAATAGCTGATCGTTCAAAAGGTGTGATGGCTGTGGGGCATCGGTGAGAATGCACAATTCTCATTCACTCCAGTGACCCTTAATTGCATCACTAGCACTGCATCCAAAACGCTGTCTTAGTAACTGTAATATTAAGTTTGATGAATTTGTATGTGTGGTTCTACAAAGAAATAACAATAACACAAACCAGTCTAATAATCAATATAACCAATAATCAAGCAAAGAATAATAATACAAATATACAGTTCTGACAGCAGAGCTAATACACTCAAATGACTTTACATGCAGCATCAATGCAAACCTGTGGATCTATGGATCTCAGTACAGCTGGATGCTGAGAAATGACCTTAACCAAGGTTACATCTTATAAACTTATAACCGTTATACATGCCAATAATACACTGTCTTCAATTCAATAAACATGTACACAATAGATAACTGTAATAAATAATATATTATAAATATAATAAATGATAAAGCAGTTCGCATTACGACCACATAGAGTTGACTGAGTTTCCTCGCTTCCCTCATACAGGGACGCCGTTTTGCTTTCTGTCGTCTTTTTCAGGAAATACATTTCAATGTGCAGCTGCGCTTCGCCTGTGTGTGATTGTGTGTTCAGTGCTTTAGTACAAATGACCCTGATGTCTGGCTCTGCTGTTGTGAAGCGGGTGTGACAGGTCTGCCACCCAGAGCTGTGAGAGAAAACGGGAAACAAACAGCACAGTCCACACCAATATTTTAATGTCATGTTGGTGTAGCTGTATTTTCATATCATCGGAATATACCGACAGGACCGTGGATTGTGATTCGCTGCGACACGCAAGGATATGAAGGCCGACTGGTCAAGCCAGGTCAGTCTGCTGCTGCGGCGGCGTGTAAAATGGCGTCACTGTCGCTGAGCCGCCGCTCAATGTGGGACACAGCGGCCTGTGAGCAGCACATCTTACACACAGACTACACACACACACATCTTACACACAGACCACACACACAGACCACACACACGCATCTTAGACACAGACCACACACACGCATCTTACACACACACAGACCACACACACGCATCTTACACACAGACCACACACACGCATCTTACACACAGACCACACACACGCATCTTACACAGACCACACACACGCATCTTACACACAGACCACACACACGCATCTTACACAGACCACACACACGCATCTTACACACAGACCACACACACGCATCTTACACAGACCACACACACGCATCTTACACACAGACCACACACACGCATCTTACACAGACCACACACACGCATCTTACACACACACAGACTACACACACACATCTTACACACAGACCACACACACGCATCTTACACACACACCACACACACACATCTTACACACAGACTACACACACACACATCTTACACACAGACTACACACACACACATCTTACACACAGACAGACTACACACACACACATCTTACACACAGGCTACACACACAAACATCTTACACACAGACAGACTACACACACACACATCTTACACACAGACAGACTACACACACACACATCTTACACACAGACAGACTACACACACACACTCACACATCTTACACACAGACAGACTACACACACACATCTTACACACAGACAGACTACACACACACATCTTACACAGACAGACTACACACACACACTCACACATCTTACACACAGACAGACTGGCAGAGAGAGAGAGATCATTTCAATGTACCCAATTGCTTTGGCAATACATATCATGCCAATAAAGCTTCTTTTGAATTTGAATTTGAGAGAGAGAGAGAGGGAGACAGACATAGAGAGAGACAGAGAGAGAGAGAGAGAGAGAGACAGAGAGAGACAGAGGAAGAGAGAGAGAGGGAGAGAGACATAGAGAGAGACAGAGACAGAGAGAGAGACACAGAGAGAGACAGAGGAAAAGAGAGAGAGGGAGAGACAGAGAAGGAGAGAGAGAGAGGGGGGGGGTCTCCGCGACAGGGACCCTCACACTGTGTTTGTCAAGGGCAGTAAACGTCCTGGAGCTGCTTTATGTCACTTCTCTGTCACTAAAGGGTGGGATGGAGCGGAGACAGCGGCGCTGGAGGAGCTGCAGGCGGGGAAGGTAGGCGAGACACCGCGGAGAAGCGCGCAGCCGCAGAGCCGCCAGCATGGGGCGCGGGAGGGGTACCTGTCAATCATTTGTCATGCAGCCAATCACCTGCAGGAGTCACTTGTCAATCTTTTGAATGCGGCCAATCGCCTTCTTCGTTTATAAAAGTAAGGCGGGAGACAAACGAAGAGGAGGGGCAAGTGTGTCTGGTGTTATTATTGATACTGTCGGGGCTTTGAAGTGATAGACAGTAGTTTTGACTTCAAAACGATCAGGAGATGCAACTGCTTATAAAGTAGCGTTTATATTTACAATCAGACAGGTTTTATAACTTGTATGTTATTTTATTTTGTTATACTAATAGTGCACTTTTACTATACTTACATACAGTATACTTTATTGTTTTACTAATTAATAGTGCACTTCTACTATACTTACATACAGTATAGTTTATTGTTTTACTAATTAATAGTGCACTTTTACTAAACTTACATACAGTATACTTTATTGTTTTACTAATTAATAGTGCACTTTTACTATACTTACATACAGTATACTTTATTGTTTTACTAATTAATAGTGCACTTTTACTATACTTACATACAGTATAGTTTATTGTTTTACTAATTAATAGTGCACTTTTACTATACTTACATACAGTATACTTTATTGTTTTACTAATTAATAGTGCACTTTTACTATACTTACATACAGTATAGTTTATTGTTTTACTAATTAATAGTGCACTTTTACTAAACTTACATACAGTATACTTTATTGTTTTACTAATTAATAGTGCACTTTTACTATACTTAAAAGTACATCGACCCCTCCATACCTGCCTCCTCAATCATCACCGCAATCACCCTGATTACTTGCCGCACAACTGTTGTCCATCTTCTCTTCCCCTACCTTCCTATTTAAACCAATCCCTGACTCTCAGTAAATGCAAAGTGTTGTATGCCTCATAGCTACATCTCCGAGCATCTCCTTGTGTCCTGTATTACTACGATTACCACGACCTCTGGCTTTTCCTTCTGAGCTTGACCTCGACCTTGGACTTCTGACTCTTGCAATCTGATTAAGAGTTCTGAAAAGATTAATTGCATTATGATACATTTTTTTATTAATGCAAAAATAAAACACAGAATGCCAGAATCCCTAATATATATGATTCACTGATTCGCATCAGTGCATTGGTATAAAAGCTCACGACGTGATTGCCTGGATAAAAAAAAAGTGCACCAGATACAATGTGGGATGAAATCGCACCATTTCAAACATCTTTGCATTGGTATTATGCAATTTTTTAAATATAATTATGTGTAGGAGAACGCCTTTATTATTTAGAAATGTGAACAATGTTTTGTGAACAATAATTTAATATTTAGATAGCTTCATCCTCTCTAACTGTTTCTTAAGCTTGCTCTCATGTCCACTGCCGTCAGGGGCCGATTCTCTTCAGGTCTCTGGGCCGTGTTATCATGCAGGAGGAAGAGTTACATGCTGCTTCGAATTGCAGTAAATCCAAGGGTTGGCAACACTTCGGATTTTCCAAGAAAGATGGGCAATTCGAGAAGATCCATGCAATTTGCAAGATATGTCCTGCTGCTATAAAGTACACAGGCAGCACGACTAATTTAGGTACTCATCTGATGAGGCGACATGGTATTTGTGTGGAGACGTCTGCCCCCCCTCCGATTCAGCTATGGCTACAGTGGCTCCACCGCTACCCCTAGCAAGAAGACTGCTGAGCAAAGTATTGCAGCTCTTACCATCCCTAGTGTTTACAGCAGCTTGTGACTGCCAATAATAGTTTACCTTTTTTTAACATTCAGAGAATAACATACAACAGGAAAGAAGGACTGGTTTAAGGCAAGGTCCAGGCCTGGTTTTATTTTATATTTTCTCGGAGACACAGCTCAAAAATGTCGTATGTTTATTTTTTATGAAAATAACAGAATTGTATGACCCAGAAGTTGAAAAGAGTATTTTATTCATTAAAAACGCCTCTTTCTTGCTTTATAAACAAAGTTAAAATATAAAATCAGGAATGAAGTCAAATACTGCACCACACTAGAAACAAAGTTTTGAAGAAGTGGAGAGTGAAGATGTTGAAGAGCTGCTTGAGTGCCATTGTCCCAGGAACTTGATGCTGAGGGGGAAGTGGAAGCTGGAGATGAAGGTGACGTCCAGCATGCAACGCCCTGAGAGCTTTCCACTTCTCATCTTCTAGCCCGACGGAAGTTGATAAGCAGTTGCAGCTCTTAGAAGACAATGACTACAATGCAGGTCGCAGCAGGAAAGCTATTTGTGCAATAAAGTCTTGTTTAGCACCCTATAAGCAGCTTTTTCATGAACACGCACACGTGGGGAGCACGACAATTCGTCCCGGTCATGGACCCGCACATGCGCGAACTCACAATGTGACACAGCGGAGGCTGCTCGAGTAAGTGTGAACATCACATTCTTCTCTAATTGAGGATTGTTCACACTTTAGTTACTATAACTCTCGATTTCTTTGCCTGAACAGCAGCTGCTTTGTAATGTAGCCGCTAGCTGATTTGTTTTTTAAATGTTGTCTATCAGACAATTGTAGGTAACTGTGACGTCCTCTAGGACCAAAGGAAAGGATCCAAAGTGCAGGCTTTTAGAGTTGAAGCAGATAATCCAATAAGGGCAAAACGAGAGAGCATAAACAGGGACAGTCCAGGTCAAACGATCAAGCGAACAGGCTAGTAGGGAGATCCGAAAGGGGTAAACAAGAGACGGAAGCAAGAGGTCAAAAATACACAGGAAGGCACTCAAGAAACAAGGCTTAGAAATGATCCAGGAGAGAATGCAAGACTTCACAATGAATCTAGGAAACAGAGGGGTTTAAGTACTGTGAAGGAGAGAGGGATTGAACGAGGTGAATGAAGGATTGACCAATGATAGGAGAGGAGGACAGAACAGGTGCACCTGGTAGGGAAGAATGTGGAAAGACTGGTTTGACTGGGCAAAGGAAAGGAGAAGCACTAGACTAGTATTCGGGAGAGGGAGACCTCTGGGGGTGAACTAAGGTGGAAACAGGGGAGACCGTGACAGTAACTATGCTAACGTTAATGAGGTTACAGGGAGCAAACTTCGTAATCTTTAATTAAATTATTCAAGTTATTATTGAAGAGAAAAAAAAGCTTAGGCAGTTGTTGGGTCGGTCATATTCAAAGGCGAATCCAGGTGCGGAGCTGAGAGGAGAAGGGAGAGAATAGGAGGAAGGCGACACACAAGCAAACAGGTTTGACAGGATAATGCAGGAATCGTCGTCAAAGGGTAGCAAGAGGTCAATCGATCAGGCGAACAGAGTCAGCAATGAGTAAACAAAGCAAGGTCAGGAACACGGTAGAGATCTATACAATGAGAAAACTGGCAGCTAATGAAGAGAGAAAATTGAAACAATCATGAGGAGAATCAGGGGAAGATTAATTGAAAAGCTGGAACACGGGAGATATGTAGTGGTGATGATCAGACTGCAGGCCTGACAACAGTTAGACCAGGGGCTCCCAAATTGCGGCCCGGGGGGCAAATGCGGCCCTTGAGGATGTTTGGTGTGGCCCTCCAAACCCAACCTTAACCCCCCCATTTCTGAAGCTTTTCTTTATTTTTACAGTTCATGACGATTTTCTGTTACAAATTGTACATGTAATTTGGGGGGAAATGATAAAACAACAATTAAAGTTAATAAATCTTCCCTAATAGAAATGTATTGGAAATAAAATCAGTGGATAATTTTCTACTACGGTCCCCCATCCCATACAACCTTGGGAAATTGGCCCTCCATCACCAGACATTGGGAACCCCTGAGTTTGAACCTACTTTTTAATGTAATGTCAGCCTATTTGCAAGTCGTCTGTTTGTGCTCTGCAACTTTTTTGTTGTTATTGTCGCCTAAACCCTATCTTCCTTATTTTATCATTGTGAGATCTAGGAACATTAAAAACAAATTAAAACAATTTATAATTACTCTCAAGGATTCAGGAAATGTAAAATTACACTATATTGCATAAGAAATGCAGGTGTGATGTCTCTGCATGTTTGTTCAGATGGGTCCAGCAGAGGTTAGACAACGGTAACTAGTTAAATATTGAATTGAAAATGCAAATAGCTTAACAGAAATGGACAAGGGAAAGGAAAGGGTTAATGGTTTCATCTCCTCCCCCCCCCATTATTTTCAGATCATTATAAATAAATGTATCAAATAAGTTTATTAAAATATAAATAATAAAATAAAATATCGAAACTAGAGACCAGGAACTTTCAAACGATGTCTGACTCGCGTATGTAGGGTCTTCCTAGCTTGAGCTACAGGCTAACGACATTGGCCATTTCTCACAGTGTACAGTACTAATTTGCATTTTTGTTTTTGTTTGTACTCTGTCAGCCGATTAGGTTGTATAATACGAAAGGGCACAACTTGTTGTTTCATTTGATATAAGATAAATGCATATGGCACAAACTACCAAGGAGAAACACACAAATAAACAGGCACAATGCCAGTAGAGAATGGCAATACCGCTGTGGTTGTTCAACACTGAACAGACATTAACAATGAGAGGATGCCAGCCTGAGAGTTGAGTTATTCACATCTACTGGGGGACTTTTCCGAAGAAAGGGAGTAACTATAACACGGAAAGCAGCCGAAACTGGATATTAATTAGTTTGCATTTTTGATATCAAAAATGGAACCGGATGCCAATTAGTATGCATTTTTTTAATATCAAAAATACAATTGTTGATATCAGAAATAACAGATCATTCTTGATCAAAAATTCTGATATCAAAAATTGTATTCTTGATGTATTCTTGATATCAAAATCAAAATATGCGCAACATTGCGTAGACGGAACCGGAAATGGGGCTGTGAACTTTTGTACAGCTGGGAACTAATAAATAATTGCATTAGTTATTTTAACAAACATGATGTAAATCTGTGATGTATAATAAAGCTATTGGCAATTCTAAATGAATGAATGTTTCCGACATAGAATAGCTCGACCACGGATCTACAGGCACTGAATTGCTGATTTCGTGTTTTTGGTATGTACTATGTGCTATGTACGATGCTGTGCTAAGTAAGACATGTTTGTGTGCATATCTCCTGATGTTCTTGCCTCATAAAACAGTCTATTAATGTTGTTTTAATGCATAAGTAATATTCTGTATTTTATCATTCATATTTCAAGAAAATTACGGAAATTAAGATATAATTACGTTTTCGATGTCAATTTTACGCACCATGTGTGTGAATCTGTGAAATGTAGAAGTTATGAGGGTTTTTATTAGATCGGTTCAGCTGGTTCAGTTCTTCCACAATGACCAGTTATGTATGTTACTGTAATTCACAACGATAGTATTTATTTATTAGCACATGATGACATGATCCAGCACATGCATTACAATTGACATATGTGTCTTTTAATATAACCGAAATCGAATGGAGCCACTTAATTCATACGGATCCGTGCGGTTATAACCAAGAAATGTACTATGATCTTCACTAAATGTTTTCGTTTGAACTCATACGGATGTAATGTGTGGAAATCAGATACGGATTCTTATATGGTTAGGGTTACCTTATTGTAATGTGATTTGTTTTATTATTATCGTCATTTCAAACTGAATATTTATGTGTAGATATAAATGTTATTGTGTTACACGGCTAAATTCACGCTTGTACCATTGTTTAAATTGCATATCATCCATACATGACTACTCTTTATTATTATTTTTAATTGTTTCATCCACCCAATTAAAAAAATATTGTACACTTGGATGTGTACTGGCTTGCAAGTTAGGCAGCCATATATGCCTGTAACAATATTCAGTAAATACCACCCTGATGTCTCCAAATGCTTTACCTATTCTTGTAAATATTAATATCAATTATATTGTATATTTACGATATAGCCACTTTGACAACCGTGGTGCTTGATGCGATGTTCGTCTTTTAAGTTGCCTTCACTCCTATATATAAAGAGAGAGAGAGAGGTGCATGGATTATTGAAAATCTCTACTGATATGAGGTATTAGGGTCCGTACGATTAGCGGATGAAATTTTCAAACTAATCCGTACCAATACCCAGAAAATGTGTGGGTATTCATGAGAACATAAGAAAGTTGACACACAAGAGGAGCCCATTCGCCCAATCGTGCTCGTTTGGTGTCCATTAATAACTAAGTGATCAAGGATCCTATCCAGTCTGTTTCTGAATGATCCCAAATTGTCTCTTCAGCCACATCGCTGGGGAGTTTGTTCAGATTGTGACGCCTCTCTGTGTGAAGAAGTGTCTCCTGTTTTCTGTCTTGAATGCCTTGAAGCCCAATTTACATTTGTGTCCCCGGGTGCGTGTGTCCCTGCTGATCTGGAAAAGCTCCTCTGGTTTGATGTGGTCGATGCCTTTCATGATTTTGAAGACTTGGATCAAGTCCCCACGTAGTCTCCTCTGTTCCAGGGTGAGAAGGTTCAGTTCCTCAGTCTCTCAGTAGGACATTCCCTTCAGACCTGGAATAAGTCTGGTTGCTCTCCTCTGAACTGCCTCTAGAGCAGCGATATCTTTCTTGAAGTGTGGAGCCCAGAACTGCACACAGTATCCAGATGAGCTCTAACTAGCACTGAACATTAGTGCCCTTGATCTCAATTCTACACTTTTGACAATATACCCTGGCATTCTGTTTGTCTTTTTTATTGCTTCCCCACATTGTTTGGATGGAGAAAGTGAGGAGTCCACATAGACTCCTAGGTCTTTCTCATGCGTTACTTCATCTAGATCTGTTCCTCCCATAGTGTAATTATAGTGGACATTTTTGTTACCTGCATGTAATACCTTGCACTTGTCCACATTGAATTTAATTTGCCAGGTGTCGGCCCACAACTGAATATTATCCAAGTTCCTTTGAACAGCCTGTGGTGCCGAGATTGTATCTGTTGAGCCGCCTATTTTAGTATCATCTGCAAATTTGACAAGTTTGCGAAATATCCCAGAGTCCAGATCATTAATATAGATTAGAAAAAGCACAGGCCCTAGTACTGATCCCTGTGGATCTCCACTAACAACCTCACTCTCAGCTCCTCTAATCGACACCCTCCGTTTCCTAGACATCAACCAGTTCATAATCCATCTACTTACATTACCCTGAATGCCTACAGCTTCCAATTTTTGTCATTGGTGTGGAACCTTATCAAAAGCTTTTTGGAAATCTAAGTATATCATATATCATATCATATCATATATGCTTTCACATGATCTACGGCTGCAAAGTTGGGACAGTATGGAGAATGGTAATAAAAATAAGAGGAGTGATTTGTAAATGTACTTTGACTTGATGCATGCAACACGTTCCTAAGGGTCGAGTCTCGCCAATCTGCCAACAGATGTGTCACCGAATAATCCAACACTTTGAGAATAATACATCATCACTGTCCAGAAGCACCGCCGACTTCTCTGGGCTCGGTCTCATCTGAGATGGACAGTAGCACAGTGGAATCGTGTTTTGTGGTCCGACGAGTCAACATTTCAAATAGTTTTTGGACAAAACAGCCGTCATGTTCTCCGGGCCAAAGAGGAAAAGGACCATCCAAGCTGTTATCAGTGTCAGATCCACAAGCCAGTGTCTGTCATGGTATGGGGGTGTGTCAGTGCCCATGGCAGGGGTAACTTGCACATCTGTGAGGGCACCATTAATGCAGAAACATATGTACACATTTTGGAGCAGCATATGCTGCATTCCAGACATCGTCTTTTCCAGGGACGTCCCTGCATTTTCCAGCAGGACAACGCCAAACCACACTCTGCCCGGAATACAAGCACATGGTTGCATAGGCAAAGAGTGCGGGTGCTAGCATGGCCTGCCTGCAGTCCTGACCCGTCTCCCATTCACAATGTGTGACACATTATGAAGCGCAAAATAAGGCAATGAAGGCCCTGTACAGTTGCGCAGCTGAAGAAATGCATAATGGATGAATGGGGGACAATTCCGCTTGCTAAACCAACTGGTGTCTTCAGTACCCAAATGCTTAAAAAGTGTTATTAAAAGAAAAGGTTATGTTTCACAGTAGTAAACAGTCGACTGTCCCAACTTTTTTGGAGTGTGTTGGAGTCATCAGATTTGAAATGAGTGTATATTTTAAAAAATGAATTAAATTCACAAAGTAAAACATCAAATAATGTGTTTTCAATATAGTAGGAGGAATTGAATTTTCAAATGACTTTTTGTTAGTATTTTTGCATTTTCCATAGTGTCCCAACTTTTTCGGAATTGGGGTTGTAACTTCATCAGTGTCTTTCTGACGTCAAACTGACCTTCAGCTCTTGCACAACCGGGATCATTTGAGTGAAGGTCCTCAGTCAGGTTTCCTGTCCCTTTAGTAAATCATCTCTCGGAAACACAATCGCTGTGTTTAACGTGAGAACAGTCTGATATTTTCATTTTCAGCGGTTTGGATTTGCACCTCTTCAGATGTTCTTCTTTCTCTCTTGTCCTTTCAAAACAATGTCACCTGAGTGGAGTTGCCCCTGACTCTCATTTTGTTATCTGCAGATGTCCCTGACGAATGTGTCCCTCTGTCCTGGCCCCGCCCCTCTGTCCCCTGTGTTACGGTGAGTTGTGATTTATGCAGGTTCAAGAGTTTGTGGTTGTCATTTATGTCAATTAATAAGACTTACTAGCTTTCCAAGGCATACTTATCAATGATGTAGACATCATGTGTACACACGCATTCACAGTTCGCACTTGGAAACTATGCATATGAACACTCTGATACTCTTTTGTTTTCTAATCAGACATAATAAATATATAGGCTACTTAGTGGTTAACATACTTAATCCCTTCCACGTTATTGTACAGAATAATAAAAATAACAGTAAATACTTATTATTGTTGAGCTGTAGGGCCTAATAATAATTATAATGGTAACAACCAGTGTCGTCTTGCCCAAATTATTTCCATTGTTGCTTTTATTTTGTATGTCTGACCTATGTAGAGACATTACAGTAAATATGATTTATTTTAGATGATCCCTCGCCACAAGAGCTACAGTATGCAATTTAGCAAACAGACCCTTAATCAGCGCATGCGCGTCATTGAGTGTACCTGGCGCAGGCGGCGTTTCTTAATTTCTTGTTTATTCAGAGGCAGTTTGAAACATGAATATTGTCCCGTTTCTGCTGTTTTGTTTTTGTTCTGAAATTTCATGTTTTTGTGCTAATGTTCTGTTTTTAATAAGTATGCAATCTGCTTAAAACAATATTTAAGTACATTAAAATAGACGTTGTTTTATAAAGAAGTCACAAGTCAATAAACGTGTTTTTACAAAAATGCAAAATTATTTAAAAAAAAATCCGTGAAGCTAATGTTTTTGGGTAACTGGTGTACAGTATAAATTGGTGTCAATCATTTTACTTTTGGTACTTTATTATTATTTAAGTGTTGAGATGCTTTTCCTGCATTTCAATTCCTCAACTTAACAGAGAATCAATAAAAAAGTTACATCTAGTAATACTACTAACTAGGCCAACAGGTACAGTTGCCTCCAGAATTATTCACGTCCTTCACAGACTACAGTGGGGTTTAGTGACAGAAACTGTACATTCAGTATTTGTTGTTTAAATGAATTACTACTTATTAAAGTGTAATATACAGCTCTGGAAAAAAATAAGAGACCACTGTAAAATTTCATAAATTCAGCTTCTCTACATGTATGGCAGCCATTCCATTCCATTCATATTTTTATTTGGAATTTGGGAGAAATGTCAGTAGTTTACAGAATAAAACAAAAATGTTCATTTTACCCAAACACATACGTATAAATAGTAAAACCAGAGATAATTTTGCAGTGGTCTCTTCTTTTTTCCAGAGCTGTATATTAAAGCATATTCATTGTATTTATTTGTAAAGCCCCTGTAACTGAAGTCTCCCTTTAAACCAGCTGTAGTATCAGTAGCAGCCCCAGTGAGGGTCACACAGGTAGGAGGTGGAGATTGTTGTTTAGGTGATACAGTTAAAACAGAAATAGAGCAACACAACCAAATACATGCTTTAGTGGTAAAGTAAAGAGGATATTTGTAAAAGCTTCAGTTGCAATTACATTGACTTAATTCTTCCTATAGTTTGTACAAGGCATTATGCAAACAGTTTTTAAGGACTTTTTTTAATGATCAGAAACAGAGACTTGATTGAGCCAGAAGATCAACTGGCAAGAGGTGAGAATAGAAAGGGCTCCATGCAGACAGAGTTAGAGTCCCTGAGAGAGACGGGGTCTGAAGCAGCTCTAGTATCACAAGCAGCACCAGTGAGGCTCAGACAGGTGGGAGGTGGTTACTGTTCAGTGGGACTAAAAGCTCGGTTGCAGTAACTGTTCTAATAGTTTGTACAATATTGTATGCACACCATTTTTAAAGAGTTTTTTTTTTAGTAATCAGAATCAGAGACAAGTATAATTGTGACAAAAGCTCAACTAACAATAGATGAATATATAAGAGAGTCCCACTCCAGCAGTGTTAGATGCCGACCCTTAGCAAACCCCAATCGAATATGTTTCAGCATCAAATACCAGCCTTTTGTAACAATCGTAAGTTGTTTTCTGACTGTGCCCCCCCCAAAGCATTTAGCTTCATGACGCCCCTGGGCATAACGATCATGAAATGTTGATTTTTAGTTTTTAGTTTTGTTTATTACTATTTCATTACCATGATACAATGTTTGTGAGGTATAATTACTATTACAGATATGACTGTGGGTCGTTAATAAGTATTTTCTTTATAGTTAACGTTAATACAATATCTAAAATCATAAGAGATGTGTGCTGATGTGCTCTGGTGTGTCTGTAATTGTCCAGAGGGGGGAAGGTATCGAGTGTGAGGGGCAGCAGCACTAATGGGGTCTCTCTCTCCACAGGTATGTCTCGGTGTCCTTAACTCCGCCAGCACAGTCGCTCTCCCTGTGCTGCCGGTGCCCAGCCCGGGTAAAGGAGGAGGCAGGTGAGTGAAGCCACTGACCGTGTGACACTACAGCTACCCTGTAATTTTCATTGGGAACTGGCAGTTATATGTATTTCTATTTCTGTCCCCCCACCCCCCTCTGTTAGTCAACATAAGAACCAGACAGACAGACAGACAACAGTCAGTCCAGTCACATGGGCAGATATTTCACACAGGCAGTCCAAAGAGACGGGCAACTGCAGCAGGACACAGTATAGTGTATGTATGTGTGTGTGTGTGTATGTATGTGTGTGTGTGTATGTATGTGTGGCTGTGTGTGTATCTGTTTCTCATTGGCATCAGCTCAGCATTCAGAACAAAACAGCAGAACTGTGTCCTTGTGTCCAAACCTGCGCACACACTTCCCCAGCTGACACAACCCCACACAGCAACACAGCGAGCAACGAAACACACACACGAGCCTCGCCAGCCCAGGCCAGAGTAACGATGTCAGCTGTCCATGTCCCACTCATGGGTATTTACACAGCACTTGTGGTTGTATGTATGTTTATTTTATTTATTTTCATGTAGGACTCGATCACCCAGACAGCCACACTTGATCCACCTGAAAAAAAAGGTATGTTTGCTGAATTCAGCTTATTTCTACTGTTATTCAGTGGTGTGTTTTAACGTCTCTCTCTTTCTCCCTCTCTACACTCACAGCTCTAGTTCTAGACTGTCTGTGTTCAGAGGTTCTGCTCTCAGTGGTTCTGGTCTCTAAAGCTGAAGGGACAGCAGTCTGTATGAATGCCAAAATACCAGACAACACATATGTTGGAATTCAAACAATATCGGGGTATTGTGTTACAAAATTTAGTGAACTTGTCGTGCCGTAATGAAAACAATACACAAGTTGTTAAACAAAACAAGCTTTTTTTCTCATCCAAACTGAATTTGCTTCTGAGCATCATAGTTTTTTAATGCCAAAATTAAATATAATTTCATTATATTGTTGATAAACAATCCTTTATCAATATTTGAATACTTGAATGCTTTGCATTGCTTAAAGCAGCGCAAAAATAGTGACTGGATTAAAATGTAATACCCACAATGCATTGCGATATGTCCGTGTTTTGGCTCAGCTTGAAGAGTGACCAAATTAAATACAATGTTTATTACATTTAATTGTTTGAGCAGACCTGTTTGAAGACTGATGCATCTAAAACATCGAGTTGTGGACATTTTACATGTTTGTAACACAAGCTGTAACAGTCATTTACACATTGTTCTTTTAAATATTTATTTGATTCTATATAGGGTACATCAATTGCTCCTCTTGAAGTCTGTGTTTTAAGTTAGCAACTTTATATAAAAAAAAAATCCAATAGGGTCATTTGCATATCACTTTTAAATCTTTATTTTTATCGGATTGTATGTCTTTGGACACTTTACTCCTGTAGTCGCAGCTTCTTGCTTTTCGTGGCTCTGGAGGAAGCGGAGTGGACAGGAGGCCAAATTAGTCTACTCCCGCAGTTGCAGTTTTATGTTGATTAAGATTGATGAGCTGGACTTCTCAGTGCTGCAGTGAGACACAGTGTCCGTCCCTCGGGACCGGGCTGTTTAAACTGCGGGTTCTGCTCCAGTCCAGCTCTGCGCTCCAGTCATCCACACCCCTGACTCTCTCATCTCGTTCTCTACAGGAGTCCCTGAAGAATGTGTCCCTCTGTCCTGGCCCTGGCCCTCTGTTGTGGCCGTGTGCCTGCATCTTGTCCCTGTGTTGCGGTGGGTTCTGATTTAAAAGATGCATTGACAAGAGTTTGTGCTGTGGTTTGGCTGCAGCTCTGTGATTGGCTCTTGCTGAGCGTGCTTACTGTGCAGTGTGTGTGTTAGGGCTCAGGATCAATATATAAAGTCTTCCCCAGGAATTTCTGTAAATGCAAGATAGTGATTTGTATTATTATTTTCTTCCTGGAGTTAAACGGTAAAACAAACAATATTACTGTTTTCCTCTTTTCACAATTGCATTAGCATTCATGTTAGACATTTCATTTTCATTTTATCCCAAATAATGTGTGCATATATGATACATGATTATTTAATTGTGAGATTGCATAATCATGTTCCATTTTGCATTAGCATTTGAATAAAATCCACTATATGCTTCCATAATAATAATGATTATTTCATACTTGGTGATTCAAAAAGTTTGAGATACAGTACAGTACAGATAGGTTCACCTGTTTTGTTTTTTCTTATATGTACAGCACCAGTTTCTCCTTAGTGTGAGTTACCTCCACAGAGAAATAAATCATCAGTAAAATACATAAATATAAATATATATATTCAGCATTGTTCTAATTCAATGGAAATACAAATTATCCAGACATAGTATTGATGAAACAGGTGTACATTATCCCTACAAGAACTTTACTGAACACTGTCCATAATTAAAAAACTTATTAAAAAAAAAAATAATGACTACGGCAATGTGACGGGGGGTGGGGGTAGAGAGGAAATCCCACCACAATCACCTATAAACCCTGACTACGCCATCCTTATTTATATCTGAGGGAAAGGAAACCTCCGAGACTTACTTTTCCCCACAGCAAGTTCAGACCGCGGGACCGTCAACACAGACACCAGTCCTGAGATTTCCAATAAGTCCAGCAACACATCCATCAAGAGGAAAACTCCACTCCCTTCTCTGGAGTGACCATCGCGCTCCCCCTTCCATTCTTCTGCCGCCCGTCCCGTCACTGCTTCCCCTGTTTCTGCATTGCACACCGGCCCTCTATCCCCTACGCCCGGCCACAGCCCAGCGGCTGTAGTGCGTTGTCCTCAGGCTCTGGGCTGTCTCTCCTCTGCCGTGCTTTGTCTCGCTGTGCCTTCACTCCCCCTTTTTATTCCTTATCAATCCCTTAATTTATTCAGGTGCATCTCATCAAAAACCTCCCCATCAGTACCTTCCAGCAGGGAAAACAAATCAATCAGTCCATAACTTAATTAAGAGGTAATTAAACCAATAAAAACCCTATTTACTAATTTTCAAAATAATGATGAACTTAAACCCATTTTACCGTCTTTGACATGAACACCTGATATATTTACACAGAAATACTGATGGATATACAGGCAGTTAAACAGATCCATCTGTTGTCTTTCTGTATTTTGTGTCAGAGTGAAGTGTCTGTGCTTCTGGGTCTCAGTCTCTCAGTCTCTCAGTCTCTTTTTCTGAGTCTCACTTCGCCACACACCCATTACTTAATAAATCTTATTCCATGTCTTCACTGACATCCAATTCAAATGTATTCAAGACTTAGACGTAACTGTTTTTCACAAATAAATTCTATGTTCTGTGCATTTCTGATCACTGGGAACACGTCGCCAGAATACAGTGACTTGACTGTTTTTGAAATGCAAGTATTATTTTGCGTAAATCATCTTCCCATCCTTTTAAAGTTTTATTGTGCTCTGAACATTGTGTGATGTCAAAGCGTTAGCCACTGACTGTTTACATTTTGCCAGAAGTTCGTCCCATAATGTACTTAAAGCATCATGGTATATAGGAATATTGTGGATAGGTTGTGGAAAATGTATTAATATGTATTTTGGTCTGATTGTCTCTTCCTCTCGTCCTTTCTCTCCCCAGCTCTCTCCAGTGCCGTATCAGTGACAGCGGGGGACTCTGTGACTCTGCCCTGTGATGGATCAGCGCACACACACACAGTCCAGGTGTACTGGCAGACTCCAGGCAGGCTGGTGTGTGAGTCCAGCTCTGGGAGATGTGAGGCTCGGACAGGCTTTGAGGGCAGAGTGGAGTTTACAGGAGCCGTGGAGTCGGGCGACTTCTCCCTGACCATTCACAGCACCCAGCTCTCTGATGAAGACCTGTACGAGTGTTTCAGGGTCAGTGCAGCAGGACAGAGCATGTTCCTTGGGGAAGTGCGTGTCAGGGTCTTGACGCCCCAGAGCTGCAGGGTGTGGAGCCTGACCAACCTGGAGAGAAACACACAGCACAGCCTCTACTCAACTAACACAGATCAACTGTTTTGTGTATTTTTTGTTGTTTTCTGTTTTAGTCCTAAGATTGTCTTTTTGACTCATTGACTCCCATATGAAAAACAATATTCTTAATGAAGGCAAGCAATTCGAGGAAGTCGTAGATGTATCCGGACATTATATAAACATCTAGAAATATGTAGCGTAAGGTACATTTTAAAGTTTCAGTTAAATACATGAATTTAAATATCACCTTATCAAGAATCCTAGAATCTTGTAGATCTCAATTTCTGCAATTATTGGACGCAGACACCAATTCCAAAGATATAAATTCTCAAATTTATTACAAACAAAAAAACAAAATGTAGCACTAAACTAGTTATACAGAAAGGGAAAAACTAATTAAAGTTCACAAATCAAAGACATTCACTTCCGTGACCAAATCAAAGACCATGGAATCGTATATGATAACACATAATGTTACACAAAATTATAAACACATTGACAGTGTGGTTTGGAACAAAGGCAGTCCGGTTCGGCTTTGTCCAATGTGGAAGGAAAAACATCTTCAATCAGGTTGGAGCGTTAGTTGCAATGCCTTTAATACATGCATCGTGGAGAAGAACAGTGAATCGAGAAGATCCCAAAGTCGCTCTGCCTTCATTTAAAAGTCAGAGGCTTTTATACACAAAAAACTAAGATCTGCTCTGTTTGCAGTAAGTTATGAACCCTTACATGTAGTTACAGTCTCTGCCTTCTCTCTCTCTCTCTCTCTCTCTTTCTCTCAGTCATCTCAGGCTGCTTGTCTGCTCTGGCGAACAGGGGGAGTATTGTCACGGCCCTTGCCCACTGCCCCCCTCTTCCTAATTGATAGGGTATTTCTGTTTGTGAAAGGACTATTTCCAAACAGTTTCATAACTTGCCATTACTATGTTTCATTAAATTAGTTATATTACGCCTTTAGTAACTTCCTTATTTTCGCTCATATTCCAGTCAATCACCATCAGAGTCTCTCGTGGCAGTACATTTGTCTCACACAGAACAAACTCTCCTTTCTCAACCTTCTTCAATTTTGGTTAACATTGCTCTGCATCCTAACGGCTGTTCTTTCTCCTATTCCTAATTTCTTTTGAGAAATGTATTCAAATTATATTTATCTATAGGTATGATTACTATTTAGACATATATTTCACTCCAGTATGTGAGCCAATCAATTTAGTTAATATTTGGGGAATAAGCCCTTTCAATTATTTCAATAATGAGATGTATAATAATTTTTTTTTTTTTTTAAAGTGTGCAGTCAATGATTTCCCCAATGAAGAGCCTGTGTGTCCACCTGCGCGGCTCATATCTGTCTTTATTGTGTCACTTCCTCCTATTGAAGTCCAATCTACACCGGTACAGATTCAGAAGAACTGTTCCCAAAGCCAGATTGAACAGATCAATAGTTCATTTCTTACCTATTCAATGTATTTAGGGATCTTATTCCTAGGGATTTAAATATCTTCATTGTGGAACTCATAGCTACCAAATGACCACATCTTTAATTTCCTGGAGTATCTGGTCATCTATTTATCCATATCTAAGAAACCTTCACCGAATGTTTGCGGTTGCCTTGGATTCCTATTTCTAAATTGGCTCTAATTCCATTTCTAACATGTTACTTTTAACTTCTGTATTCGTAAGACCTATTTAAATAATTTAATTTTGTATTATTATTTCTGTTTGCAATAGCATTCTGTGTACAGTTAAATGCTGACTTTCTTTTAGGTCTCTTATTACAACATATTTAACTGGCATTTTTTAGCTATCATTCTGTAACTATTTGTGACTTATGACTCTCTTAGTCATATTCTGGACTATACAGTAAATGAAAGACAAAATACGGAAATGTACCTTGCGCAAACACCATCCCCACCGTCAAACATGGAGGTGGAAACATTATGCTTTGGGGGTATTTTTCTGCTAAGGGGACAGGACAACTGCACCGCATCAAAGGGACGATGGACGGGGCCATGTACCGTCAAATCTTGTGTGAGAACCTCCTTCCCTCAGCCAGGGCATTGAAAATGGGTCGTGGATGGGTATTCCAGCATGACAATGACCCAAAACACACAGCCAAGGCAACAAAGGAGTGGCTCAAGAAGAAGCACATTAAGGTCCTGGAGTGGCCTAGCCAGTCTCCAGACCTTAATCCCATAGAAAATCTGTGGAGGAGCTGAAGGTTCGAGTTGCCAAACGTCAGCCTCGAAACCTTAATGACTTGGAGAGGATCTACAAAGAGGAGTGGGACAAAATCCCTCCTGAGATGTGTGCAAACCTGGTGGCCAACTACAAGAAACGTCTGACCTCTGTGATTGCCAACAAGGGTTTTGCCACCAAGTACTAAGTCCAAGGGGTCAAATACTTATTTCCCTCATTAACATGCAAATTAATGTATAACTTTTTTGAAATGCGTTTTTCTGGATTTTTTTGCTGTTATTCTGTCTCTCACTGTTAAAATACACCTACCATTAAAATTATAGACTGACCATTTCTTTGTCAGAGGGCAAACGTACAAAATCAGCAGGGGATCAAATACTTTTTTCCCCTCACTGTAGATGGGTATGAATGTAAGTCGCCCGGGATAAGAGCATCAGCTAAATGATAAATAATGTAATTGTGGAGCTATAGTGGTCACTGAGTGGACACTGGCTCCCAGTAAAACTGACCAATATACAGCGCAGTTAACGTGAAAAATTGAAAATTACATCAAAAGAGAAATAGAAAAAACTTAAGAGTAACAATATATAAAAAATTAAGATGTTAACTTTTGTAATGATTGCAGCTCAAAAAATCAACTGAACTGAAACTGAACGATTTACTTCCTCGTTGCTTCAGCGAACAGCCCGCCTGTCAGTGTAATGCGTGGTAATGCGTGGTAATGCGTGGTCGTCAGCCTGTTGAGCAGCACACAGGTCTGTACAACAACCAAACTACAGCAGGGTAAGTTCATCAGGGCGCTTTTTATTTTCACTGGGCTTCTCTCCTCCATTCTCAATTTTCTTGATATTATTGCTTATTACTACTGGGACTACTTTTAATAGTACTTACTTATTTTACATGCATTGTGTATTATCCTTTTAATTTACTCTTCTGCAGCGCTGTAGTAGTGGGTGTATCCTACTCTAATTGTAATTGTCCGAGGCGGGGGGCTGGCGTTTAGGGACACTCGAGGTTATACGCAAGATCTCCCGAAATTAAGTGGACATAGAAAGTTGCTCTCAATTGAAATGGACTTGAAACACAAACTCAAAATCAGTGATTTGTAAGGTGACAATGGTTTTATGTTGGGAAGTATTTGTAAGAAAAATAAAAAACAGAAATATGGTGCTTGCATAAGTATTCAAGCCTCTGCTGTGGAAGTTCCCAGTTTACACAGCTGGAAGGACCCAATTACCTACCATTGACCTCCAGCTGTGAGCCATTAAAGTTGTCACACTTTGTGGATAAAAACCCCAGTGTTAAAGGCTCACTGGTCAAGCTGTCAATCTGAAGGAAAATGAAGACAAAGAGCATGCTACAGAAGTTAGAGATAAAGTAATAAACATGCATAGATTAGGAAAAGGCTACAAAATAATATCCAGGTGTATGGCTATCCCAGTGAGCTCGACTTGGCAAATTTGGGGAGTGGAAGCTGCATCTCACACCCAGGCACTGCTGAAAAAAGGCCGTCCCTCAAAACTCAGCACTCAAACAAGGAGACGTGAGAGAGAAGCCACAGAGACCAACACTCACTGTGAAGGAGCTACAGAGTTCAGTGGCTGGGAGTGGAGTAATGTACCCCAGACAACCATGTCAAGAGCTCTGTGTAACACTGGCCTGTATGGGAGGGAGGCAAGAAGGAAGCCTAAGTGAGCCAGCTGTGATGTGGGACAAGGTTTTTGGCCAAAGGAGACCAAGATAGAGCTGTTTGGCCAAAACTCAAAGTGCTATGTGAGGTGCAGACCTATCACTGCCCATGATTCGAGACACACATCCCCACAGGAAATCGAGTAATAGTAAAATTAAACCTGGTTGCTATTTACTTTTGCTTCGTAGTAGTTTTCTGACTTTTGAGGTGCAAAATGTAAAACAGCGAACACTTTTTTTCACAGATTTAAATCTTGTTTTCTTTTCAGATTTAGAAAATACTTATAAATAATTAATTGTTTTAAATAAATAGGTAAATAAATGCCAAATATCCGTTTTTGAGACATAAACATGTATCGTTTGATAAAATATTTAGCTAAATCCTAAATGTGGGCTTTGCAAACAAAACATTTAACTTAAATCTTAAAATGTATATCTAGATGCTAACGTTATTTACATTTAGCATTTATATTTAATATTTATACTAAACATTTGAAAGCTAAATTATATATATATATTTAATTATAAATGTGGGGAAAACGCCTTAAGTGGGCTATTTACTAAATCTGAAAGATTTGTTAAATCTGTGAAAAAAAAAAGGTGCGCTGTTTTACATTTAGTGGCCCATACTTGTATTAAATCTGAGTCACAAATTCAATGTACAGCTTTTAAGAAAGTATTTAGATTTAAATTGAACAATATGTTGAATATAAATTTTAAATCTATGTTAAATGTGGAGTCTAACTGCTGTGAGAGGCTGCCTGACCAGAGGGGCGGGGCTGCATTTGCATGTTAGCTATATATTTATTTTGCAAACTCTACATTTAGCATTTACATATATTTAATATTTATATTTAGACTAAATATTTATTTAAAAGCTATATTTATTGTGTGACTCGGATTTTCCAGCAAAAACACAACGTTGTGACAATGTATATTACGTTGCTATAACGTTGTGGCAACATTTTGTGTTAGCTGGGTTAGGATTTAGTTAAATATTAAATCGTTTGATTAAATATTTATTTTTCAAAAACGGAGCATTTAAGAATTTTATATATGTTTATGTGGAAACAACGGCTTAAGTATTTACAAAATCTGAGTGGAAAAAAACAAGATTTTATTTAAATCTGTGGAGAAAATCTGTTTTACATTTGGTGCTCCATGCAATTGTTGATATCCGCAATTGGATGCGATCTAAAAAATACAGTAATTTGACGATTAAATGCGGGATTTGTGTGCTACGTGTACTGTAAATAACACGCTCGACGGTGTTTGTGTGCAATCATGTTGTCTAAGCTACTCAAGGTTAACTTCATGTCCTTGAGCATATCGACAGCCTATTGTAGATGCTTAGTCTACCAACTGTATTGATTTAAGTACTTTTCAGTTGCTTTCTTGTCAGATCTTTGTTGTAGATATTTGTATTATGATAAGTTGTCTTGTTCGACTTGAAACATGTCATGAGGGTTCAGCCTAGAGACAATAATGGGGCGTTTTGGCAGAGTCACCTGATTTAATGTAAAACGAAACTTGTGCTCCTTCGGGAAGGCAGTTATCTTTTTCACAATACAAATTATCTTGCCTCTTCAAAGTGTTGGGTAGGTTGTGTATGTCAGAGGGAAAATGCATGCCATTGTGAATGCATCATAATTTCAGGTTGTAACACAACAATGTGAAACAATTCAGAGGGTGAATACTTCCTATACTGTATGTATACGGTGTCTTGCAAAAGTATTCAAACTCCTGACTAACTCTCTCATATTACTGAATTAAAAAGGTACACTGAAATTTCTTTCGGTTTGATATTTTATTTAAAACACAAACTCAAAATCAGTGATTTGTAAGGTGACAATGGTTTTATGTTGGGAAGTATTTGTAAGAAAAATAAAAAACAGAAATATGGTGCTTGCATAAGTATTCAAGCCTCTGCTGTGGAAGTTCCCAGTTTACACAGCTGGAAGGACCCAATTACCTACCATTGACCTCCAGCTGTGAGCCATTAAAGTTGTCACACTTTGTGGATAAAAACCCCAGTGTTAAAGGCTCACTGGTCAAGCTGTCAATCTGAAGGAAAATGAAGACAAAGAGCATGCTACAGAAGTTAGAGATAAAGTAATAAACATGCATAGATTAGGAAAAGGCTACAAAATAATATCCAGGTGTATGGCTATCCCAGTGAGCTCGACTTGGCAAATTTGGGGAGTGGAAGCTGCATCTCACACCCAGGCACTGCTGAAAAAAGGCCGTCCCTCAAAACTCAGCACTCAAACAAGGAGACGTGAGAGAGAAGCCACAGAGACCAACACTCACTGTGAAGGAGCTACAGAGTTCAGTGGCTGGGAGTGGAGTAATGTACCCCAGACAACCATGTCAAGAGCTCTGTGTAACACTGGCCTGTATGGGAGGGAGGCAAGAAGGAAGCCTAAGTGAGCCAGCTGTGATGTGGGACAAGGTTTTTGGCCAAAGGAGACCAAGATAGAGCTGTTTGGCCAAAACTCAAAGTGCTATGTGAGGTGCAGACCTATCACTGCCCATGATTCGAGACACACATCCCCACAGTGAAGTATGGAAGTGGCAGCATCATGCTGTGTGCATGCTTCTCATCAGCAGGGACTGGGCATCTATAGAGATCTGTGCCATATTAACATGAAAAGACTTGGCACAGGAACCAATACAAATCGTCAGAAGACAGTAGGTGCGATTACACTGCCATTTCTGATTTGGATCAAATGCATCAGTAACATTTGCTTTGTTTGGACATTTGATTTACTTCTCAGGTTTTTTATGTTGTGTTACTATGTTGAAGGCAGGAAGGTCAGTGTTTTGATGTGCTTTACATCTAGTTTGTCTGAATCCACAAACTGATGTGTATTAACTATTTTTCCTGTCATGTTCCTCTTTATTTCTCTGTAGCTCCTTATTAGTTCGTGCCATATGCATGTATCTTATATCAAATGCAAGAAAAAATTATGGCCTTTTGTCTTAATGGGTTGAAAGAGTAAATAAACAAGACCAATATGGGAGGACATAATTTGGAAGCTCCCAGTGCTTCGTTTCTAGTGCATCTGTATATTGTGCAGTTTTGATTAAAATACAATTTATTTCTCGCATCATCACCAATCTCAAACTAATGGGGCCGAGTGTACAGAGTACAACCATGTTTTAAAGTAATGTTATATTAGTATTCAGTTGGTGGAGATGTTTACTTAATCGTGCACCACTTTATTCATGATTCAACATGCTCTTCTAAGATGTAAGGTTAATGTAAATGTTGGGACTGCCGTGCTTGTGCTGACAGTTGATCCTGATCACATGTCAGTGTAATCGTGGTGCCACAAGCAGATGATATCCGAGAGATGCAGCTTCATGGCTCAAGGCAGGGGCTGTTATTCCAAAAACAGGCTGTTCCCACAGACAACAGCTGCCTTTGGGTAAATGCTCTGGTTTCCCGCCTGTATATCATGTGGCACAATACCACAGTTTTGCTCTTGTTATAAAAAACACCCTTGCTGCTCTCTCTGTGCTGCCTTTCTTCCCATGATTATTATTATTATTGTTACCTTGGTCAGGCATTCTGTTTCCATCTTTCTGGGGGATTTCCCTGTCTGGGACTACCTCTTGTCTCTGAACTCTTTGGTATTCTGAGGATCTGAAAACCTGAAACTAGAGCTTTTCCCTTTTGACTTTGTATTTATTGAATTAATGCATTTGCTTTTGAAAGCTGCATGTGTTTGTCCTTTTTGTATCTCTTCCCCCTCCCTCTGTGGGGGAACTTTTCTTTGTGTGGAGTCAGGTGCTAGAACACAAGGATGAATAATATAAATAGTTTATGAATGATATGGTTGTTTTTCCAGTAAAGCCTCATAGTGATTTTATAGAATTGTGAGTTGAACTAAAATCTCCAAAGATGTAACCACTTATAATGAATTAATAATTAAAGGTTAAATTAACCAATCCAGAGGGCAGTTGGAACAATAAGCAGAAGACATGGAGTGACTGTAAGAGCAGGGCTGGAAGAGATGGGTAGAAGTGCCAAAGGGGTCATCTTTATTATTTTCCATCACTTGTCATTCATTTATTATTGTAATTATCGTTTTGTCTTTAGTCAGCATGGGTCCGTATTCAGACTCTTTCCTTATAACACATGATCCGTCTCTCTGACCTGGCTCCCTGCACTACTGCACCCCCCTATCTCCTGCCACAAGTGTGGTTAAATTCCCAGCTCTCTGCTCTCCATTCAAGCTGTTCATTCAAGCTGTTCATTCAGCCTGCTCCGGTCTCTTCCCCATTGTGTCCTCTGCCATATTTAGTTTCTGTGTGTGAACATGAATTGTGTACTTTTAAAATGTGTATATACCACTTTGTAATGCTCTTGTGAGTGTGTAAGTCACCCTGGGTAAGGATGTCTGCTTTAGTTTACACACAGAGTGAAAGATTAGAATAATGAGGAATCATGAACATAATGGTTACGGTTCTGCTTAAAACCATGTTCTGTTGCGTCCAATCAGAATGCTGGCCTGGGCACCTCTCTCATCCAATCATGTCACTTCTTGCAGGCTCCGCTGACAAAACTGTTGGGAATGCAGCTCCTGTTGTAAATCCATCAACAAAGCATTCCAGTGATACCAGGATGGAGAGAGTGATTGCTCTGCACCGCCCATCATCTCTGTGCATCTCTGTGCTCCTGGGTGTCTTGGGCTTCAAAGTTGGTGCGTCGATTTAAAGTTCCTTCCAGTGCCACCACTCCTCCCCCTGAGAGTCAGCCAGTAACACAGCTGGACAGGACTTTACATTGTCTGAGCAGAGCAATGAGAATTAAAGAGTAGGTTGACTATGTGTGCGCAGTTAGGGTTTCGTTTTGAGCGGTTTCCAGTACTCTTCATCCCAGGAAACACAGATACGGCTCCAGGTTCTGAACCTCAAAGCCTACCTATAAAACCACTCCTCTCTGTCACTGGTCTGGCAAAACAAAAGACTCTCTCTGTCGTGTTTTATAAGGGACTGTGTTTCTACAATGATGTATTCAATCTCTTACACAGCTGGACCAGTGAAACTACAGATGTTTGATTGCTGTATCTCTGTCGTTCCTTGTTATGTTCAATATTCTCTCTCTCTGTCGTCTAGTCTCCTCCACTACTGTGTCCGTGTCAGTGGGGGACTCTGTCACTCTGCCCTGTGATGGAGCTGCAGCTGCTGGGATATCTGAGGAGAAACTCTACATCCAGTGGAAAAGTACAGAAAGAGATGTGTGGCAGTCAATCTACGGATCTATCTCCCTCGGCCGACACTTCGAGGGCAGAGCTGAGGTCCCCAGAGAGAGGATCAGACAGAGGGACTTCTCTCTGACCATTAACAGCACCCTGCTCTCTGACGAAGGCCTGTACGAGTGCTATTACAAGAATGGAGGAATATATATGAAGTTTCTTGGAAGTGTTCAACTCACTGTGACAAGTAACTAAGCGTTTCTTCTAATAATAATAATTATGACTCACACTTTATAACGCTTTTTGGGGGGGTGAATTATAGGAAGTGAAACTTTTCCTTCTTCTCAGGACACCGTGCTAACACTGTACTCCACCTCCTCTGATTGTCTTCTGCTTTCAACCCACCAGGTGTTAGCAAAGCCCTCTCTCTGCAGTCTGGAGCCGCCCTCTCCCTCCCCCTGTTCACTGCAGAGCCAGTGGAGGTGCTGTTTGCTGCTGCAGGAGAGGGAGCCTCTGTCTCAGTGTGCGCTGTGGAGAGGGGCGCAGCGAGCTGCCCTGGCCCCGGGTACGAGCACAGAGTGTCAGTGCAGAGCGGCTCTCTGACCCTGCGCTCACTCACAGCAGCTGACCAGGGAAACTACACAGTGAGGGACTCCAGGACCAACCGCACCATCAGCAGCGTCTCTGTGTCTGTGTCTGAGGAAGGTGAGCCGGGAGTTCAGACTGCAAGTTATTTTATACTTCATTATACACAGAAACACACTCATAAAGCCACACACACACAAACAAATGCATGCATACACATTCACACGTATGTATTAGACAGGCTGATGCACATGAGTGTGTTTGTGCCTGAGAGGGTCTCTTGTCGCACACCAGGCTGTCTGAGGCATCAGTCCAGCTCACTTAGAGGCTGTTGTCAATGTGACTCTTTTTCCCTACAGACCCCAGTCCCTCTGCATCGTCTCCTCCAGCTTCAGCTGTGACTGTGACCGCGACTGTGGCTGCTGTCTGCGTCTCTCTGGCAGCTGTGACTGCACTGATCATGTGGCTGAAGAGGAAGACTCTTTTGCAGACACTGTGCTTAAAACACTATCCTGGTTATGAGAAGACTGCAGCGCAAATTATTGAGGCAAACTGCTTGGAATTGGGAAAGAAAAGCTCCCATTCCTGGAAGCAACCGCTAGAGCAGTAGCTTTAGGTCTAGTTCTGCACTGCCCTGGTAGCTGGGGCTTAGCTGATCAGGCAGAAAAGGAAGAGGCTTTTTCAGGAACAGGGCTTCAAAGCTCCACATCAGTATAAGATGACTGCAGTGGAAGGACAACAACAGGAATTTGAAAAAGACTCTCTTCCCCCCCACAGAATCTCCTTGGGGCACCTTAAGCTACCAAGTGCGTCCCCTAGGTGGAGAATGGGGGAACGTCCACAAGTTTGTGGCGGCAAGCTGTTTGTTTCCATCTTGTTTTGATCATCTTCAGTCCTTGACATTCTTCAGCACTGATCAATTGTCATGAGAAAGTGTTTATAACATTGTGAATTATTACTCAATAGTGCAGTCTGTCTGTTCTGCTCTTGGCTGCAGTTTAGGGTTTGACTGATTTTACTCCAGCTTCCTCTCTCATCACACCCAAACCTCCCACCGATCAAGCTTCCTTTTCTTCATTCTGACTTCTCTCAGATGCTGAAGTTTCTGCTCTCCTCCTACGTCACAAACATGTGCCCTGGACCCTCTCCCTTCTTGTCTCTTCCAAGTGACCGCTCCTGATCTTCTCCCCTTCCTCCCCCCCCTCCTCAACTCCTCCCTCCTCTCTGGCTGTTTCCCCTCTGCATTTAAACAAGCTGCTGTCATCCCACTGCTCAAGAAACCAACCCTTGATGCCACCTCTCCTCAGAACTACCACCCTGTCTCCCTACTCCCCTTCCTCTCAAAGACTCTTGAGCAGGCGGTCCACCATCAGCTCTTTGACTTTCTATCCCAACACTCACTCCTTGATCCTCTGCAATCCGGCTCCCGCACAGCTCACTCCACTGAGACGGCTCACCAGGCTGTCACTGACTCCCTCAGCCGTGCTCGGGCGGCCTCCCTCTCCTCAGTCCTCATCCTCCTTGACCTCTCCGCAGCATTTGACACCGTTGATCACTCCATCCTCCTCTCCTGCCTCGCTGACTTCAGAATCTCTGGGACTGCTTTCACCTGCATATCAATGTGTATTTAGTTAGGTACCTAGTTATAAATCCTTCTACTTGCAAAAAAATCCTTCCATAGTACCCTGACTCTTATCTTCTGTCTTGAATGTTTCTCCCTAACATCACAAGTGACTTTTCATATATTAATTTCCAGAATAACCATATATATGTATATCTCTGCCCCCAGAGCAGATCTGCGTGTCTGCCCCCAGAGACATTGTTTGTTATCTTCAGTTAGCCTGCAAAGGTGTTATCTAAATAAATACTAATAATTACATATAAATCAGAATGGTCCAAATAACTGTCTTTGCTACCGGATTATCACAGTGACTACAAATTAATTTAAATTGTGGCTTTGTTACCCATATATTTTCAAAATAAACAATTTTGCCTAATTATACTGTATGCTTGTATGTTATTTCAATACTTCCCTAATTATTTTCACAGGGTTTAATCTGGCCATGGAAGACCTCTGGCTGCAGTCCAGAATACAGCCAATACTGCAAATTCCAGTATTATTTCCCCTCCCCCTCTCTCCCTATTTTTTTACTTTAAAATAAGTCCAACCTACAGCTAAGTCCCGCCTTCAAGAAGTAAATAACCCAATAAAACGTGTGCTATAGTCCTGCCTTCTAAGGGCAAGTGACCAATCAGATGCGACATCCCGTTCTGCCCCCGCAGCAGTGCTGCCCTCAGAACAGCACTAGTTTCCAAAAACTCAACTGAGCTTCTCAACAGTGTTGGCTGCTAGTTGTTCAGGGCTCAACTTATTTTCTATTTGACCAAGACCAGAGTGCCATCTGGTGGTAAGAAAATGTCCTGCACTTCTGGAGCTTCCTGGGGAAAAGCAAAGTAGGTTTTATTTAATGCAGAACATAAACCTAGTTAAATAATCACTTTATGGAGTGGTATTACACAGGTATTGGCAGGTCTGGTGGGATTTGGAAAGGTAACGCACAAGAAAACCAAAGTAACTCAAAGTTGGTTGGCAGAGCTGCACAAAATGGGATATATATAACTTATCTTAAGCACAGCATGTCATCAACATCGTTTTACATGTTTTCTATGAAAGCATTCAAAACTTTAACAATTCTGCATAAAACTATTTGATGTACTAAGACTGAAGACCTGAAACATTTTCTAGTACTACACACCAGGAGGAATTACATCCTACAAATATGATATTTAAAATCTTTTCTTCACTTTGTAAAATATTTGCTTGCCGATCAGGCAAGGCATAATTTAACACCTTATCTTAATTAATGAGAATGTAAAAGTAATGTAAAAAGTATTAAAATGGTAAAAAAAAAAAACTGTAGCACACTGCAGATGACCCAAGTGTAATTGGAGTTTGCGACTAATAAAAACTCCTACATTTCAGGATTTAGTCAGGATTGAGGCACCTTTCTGTAACTTCTACATCAAATTTCAACTAGTCTTTTTTTCAGATGGCCTAATGCAGTAGTTCACTTTAGTAGGCAAGAAAAAATACAATATTACAAAAAAAATGCTAATTTAAAAATGTGCCACTACAACACTACAATTCATGTATCTAGCATTAGAGCCAATACCTGTCATGCATTGGTTGAGAGATTTCAACTTTAATCTGGAAACCGATTGTAAAACATAAAATTGACAAGGACCTATTTGCAAGATAATACGATCTCACCGGTCTCTCAAACAGTTCACTTGAAAAACACTGACGAGTTCAGTGGTGTAACTTGTCTTTGACATGATACTTGCAGAACGTGGCATACAAATTTGAAATCCCTGGACTTGTCCTAAAGTCTCGAGCCAAAGGGGACACATTGACAAGTAAACAAGTAAATGTCATCACCTACCATTTGCCAACCATGATGTTTTTTGATTCATAAAATGAAATTAAACCATATCAAGTTAATTTATTGATAAATTTTGGGTCTTTGAGCACAGCTGATGTTTTGGCACCATCACATTAACCAATATTACAGATTTGTTTAACTTTTGCAAGAAACTAAACCACAAATTACACAATATAGGGTTTAAGGCACAGCGGAAAAAAATAAGGTTTTCAATTATATTATCGGAAGTAATGATCCACACTTTAAATTAGATCAATATTGTTGTAGGGGGGAGGCAACAGCAGGCGGTACGAGACTGGGGTGATTTGGCGGACAATCTTAAACAAGCTGATGAACCGCAGAGTTTCTTCAATGCCAGACCTCCTGACGGGGTTGACAGAGAGAACCTGGTCGATGACAGCGATCAGCATGGACCTTCTGACAGTTGATGACATGTTGCAGGCATGTATGGGCTCGTCGAAGGCCGGAACATCAAAGAACTCCCCTTACTAGGGAAATAGGGGATTCTGGAACCCGAGGATACACCGAAATGGTGTAAGACCTGTGGATGAACTGATCAGGGAGCTGTGGGCGTATTCAGTCCATGACAGGAATCGACTGCAGTCGTGTTGGGACTGATATGGGGCCATGGATGGAGGGGTATGAGAAGTGGTTCCAAGAGACCCACTATGAGTTGTTGTGAGGATTTTGACTAGGCACAGGACGTGCAGGCCTTGATGAACTGTGTAATGTCATGTACCAAGGTGGGCCACCAGAACTTCTGTCAGACCAGGGAGGTGGTTCAGAAGCAGGACATACATGTATCCAGTACAGCAGTTGAGAACGTACAGAAACAGGAACGAAGGTAAGATGAACAGGACAGCCGGTTGGACAGGGATCTGTGACTAGAGCCTGCTTGATGTGGTCCATAATGTCCCATCTGACAGGAGCCACGATGCAGGTGGAATGTATTATGGGCTCAGAGGTCGCGGAGTGATGTAATTGTCAAACTGCCGAGATAGAGTGTCAGCTCAGAGTGGTGTGATAGAAACGTGTTAAGAATAAAGCCCACCGAGCTTGACATGGGTTTGGCAGAGTGAATGAATTCCAAGTTCTGGTGATCTGTGAGAATCAAGAAAGGGTATGTGGACCCCTCTAGCCAATGTCACAACTCTCCGAAAGCTAGTTTGACGGCTAGGAATTCATGGTTTCCAATACCAGAGTTCCGCTCTGTGGGGGAGAGTTTATTGGAAAGGAATGCACATGGGTAAAGCTCAGGTGGCTGACTGATGCTTTGAGTGAGAACTACGGATTCCGAAGCGTCCACTTCCACGATGAAAGTAAGAAAGGGATCAGGTTGCTTCAAGATGGAGCAGTGGTGAACAGAGCAGTGGTGAACAGGGCCTTGAGAAGGCGTTGGAAGCCGAGGGAGTTCAAGACAGCGCGTGGGCACATTTTTTGAGGAGCGAAGTCAAAGGCGAGGCCACGGAACTAAAATTGCATATGAACCATCGATAGAAATTAGCAAAGCCAAGAAAACAGCCAGTCAGTAACAGCTCTCACCTTGGTTTTGTCCATGTGAATACCGTTGGCATTGATAATGTATCCCAGGAAGCTGATGCATTCACGGTGGAACTCACACTTCTCTGCCTTGATGTACAGCCCATTCATCAAAAGGCACAGCAGGACCAGGCGAACATGAGACAGATGTGCTTGGAGTGTAGGGGAGAAGATAAGAATATCGTCAATGTAAACAATGACAATGTGATTTGAGTATCAGCGATATGTGTAAGCATGGTGTCATGCTCCCCGAGGAGATTACCATAGCCTTGTGAAGGTCAGAGAACCCCTCTAGTTCCATGTTTATGGCAAATACCTCTGTTAGAGACCTAACAGAGCCCTTAGAAGCCAGGGGTCTAAGACCCAAGTGTGAGGCAAAACTTAAAGCTGATAGGTTGATGAAAAAAATGATGAGTCAAGAGCCAGCAAACAAGCATGAAGGGCAAACTAAGAATTGTAGCAGAGGAGACAGGCAAGAAATCCAGGGAACAGGCAAACAAGCAAACAACAGGCAAACAACAGAGGTCGGTAAACAAAAGACAGTCAGAGTTCAAAAGCACAGGAAATCAGAAACCATGAAAATGCTTAGAAATGTTGCAACCAGGCAAATGATGGAAGCTAACAAAGGGTTATTTATGCTGAGCAGAGGGAAGCAGGTAACAGTGGTTGGGAGTGCTTTACAAATGGGAGAAGAGGATTGATTGAACAATTACATACAGTGCATCCAGAAAGTATTCACTTTTTCCACATTTTGTTATGTTACAGCCTTATTCCAAAATGGATTACATTCATTATTTTCCTCAAAATTCTACAAACAATACCCCCTAAATGACAACATGAAAGAAGTTTGTTTGAAATCTTTGCAAATTTATTAAAATAAAAAACAAAAAAAGCACATAAGTATTCACTCAAAATTGAGCTCAGGTGCATCCTGTTTCCACTGATCATCCTTGAGATGTTTCTACAACTTGATTGGAGTCCACCTGTGGTAAATTCAGTTGATTGGACATGATTTGGAAAGGCACACACCTGTCTATATAAGGTCCCACAGTTAACAGTGCATGTCAGAGCGCAAACCAAGCCATGAAGTCCAAGGAATTGTCTGTAGACCTCCGAGACAGGATTGTATCGAGGCACAGATCTGGGGAAGGGTACAGAAAAATGTATGCAGCATTGAAGGTCCCAATGAGCACAGTGGTCTCCATCATCCGTAAATGGAAGAAGTTTGGAACCACCAGGACTCTTCCTAGAGCTGGCCGCCCGGCCAAACTGAGCAATCTGGGGAGAAGGGCCTTAGTCAGGGAGGTGACCAAGAACCCGATGGTCACTGACAGAGCTCCAGCGTGTCTCTGTGGAGAGAGGAGAACCTTTCAGAAGAACAACCATCTCTGCAGCACTCCACCAATCAGGCCTGTATGGTAGAGTGGCCAGATGGAAGCCACTCCTCAGTAAAAGGCACATGACAGCCCGCCTGGAGTTTGCCAAAAGGCACCTGAAGGATTCTCTGGTCTGATGAAACAAAGATTGAACTCATGTCTGGAGGAAACCAGGCACCGCTCATCACCTGGCCAATACCATCCCTACAGTGAAGCATGGTGGTGGCAGCATCATGCTGTGGGGATGTTTTTGAGCGGCAGGAACTGGGAGACTAGTCAGGATCGAGGGAAAGATGAATGCAGCAATGTACAGAGACATCCTTGATGAAAACCTGCTCCAGAGCGCTCTGTACCTCAGACTGGGGCGAAGGTTCATCTTCCAACAGGACAACGACCCTAAGCACACAACCAAGATAACAAAGGAGTGGCTACAGGACAACTCTATGAATGTCCTTGAGGGGCCCAGCCAGAGCCCAGACTTGAACCCGATTGAACATCTCTGCAGAGATCTGAAAATGGCTGTGCACCGACGCTCCCCATCCAACCTGATGGAGCTTGAGAGGTCCTGCAAAGAAGAATGGGAGAAACTGCCCAAAAATAGGTTTGCCAAGCTTGTAGCATCATACTCAAAAAGACTTGAGGCTGTAATTGGTGCCAAAGATGCTTCAACAAAGTATTGAGCAAAGGTTGTGAATACTTATGTACATGTGCTTTTTTATTTAATAAATTTGCAAAGATTTCAAACAAACTTCTTTCACGTTGTCATTATGGGGTATTGTTTGTAGAATTTTGAGGAAAATAATGAATTTAATCCATTTTTGGAATAAGGCTGTAGCGTTATGTTGGGTGTATTTTGATAAGAGCATTTGGGCTCTGAGCTGAAGCACTGATCTAAAGAACTTTGGTGGGGGAGAGGTCTTGTCAGATTTCCTTAGCTCATCAGCTTGGAACTGGTTTGCATCAAAGTGACAGTTTTGGGGAGGACGGCACCGAGAAGAGGCCAAATAGTTTGGAATTCTGCTATGAGATGTCTGGAGAAAGGGGCCTGTAGGTGATAAAAACTCTTTGAAATGGACGAGAGCCGAAATCCCGACATAGAGCTACGAACCCGGGCCAACCGGCATTTCCAAAAGATGGCATGGATTGACATCAGCCATAAATCAAGCCCCCCTTCAATAGGACACTGGGGGCTGAAACCGAAATCCAATCTCAAGAACTCAGGAACCAATCACCTATTGATCTGACAGACTATAAAGAACAGTCGACTGTATACGAAAGTGTTAGTCATTTAAATAGCTATTTGAGTCTTAAGAAACTTGACCCTTGGAACGAACAGGGCCCTGCTTTCCTCAAAGACTTTGTCTTCAAGTAACTACAGTGGAACCCCTGCTTACAAAGAAGATTTTGTGCACAACCTTGGAGCCTTCAAACCAGTGGAAAATCTGGTTGGAAACGACTCTACATTCGCGAAACCCCAACTTCCAGGTGCATCGACTGAGTGGAAGTTCTTGGACAAAGCCGAACCGGACTGCCTTTGTTCCAACCACACGGACCTCGTGTCGTGTGCTGTTATCTGAGCCCGAAGACAGAGAGGCCTCTCTGCGACGAAGTTCACATAAGTTTAACAGTTTGGAGTTCATGATTCATGACATTTGAGAAATCAATTAGAAATGTTAATCTGTGATTCATAACTCTAGAATGTGTAATATCATTTAGTTTTCTTAAAAATAAATGTGTGTTGCATTAAACTGTTTTGTTGATAATTTTAGAAATAAAATCTGTCAACGCCGAGAAATATCTTCTTATTCCTGTTTAACTGTTTAGTCTGAAATTGACACAAGTTAATAGACATTAGATTATTGGTGGCCCTGCCTATCCTTAATCATTGAATAATAATCAGTTAAGGGAAATTGTGGTAACAAGTAATGATAGGATCTTTCTCGGCACCTAAACGTAAATGAGACTGATATATATATAACGAGAAGTTACCTGACATAAATACTAACCTGCGTAGTTATTTAATGTCTGACTAATAATACTAACGAGAGACTCCCCTTCGTCTTACTAACCGGTATTGTAGTCAATGGGTTTATAACCTTTTTTGTTTAACGATTTGTGTTATCATATGCGATTCCATGGTCTTTGATTTGGTCACGGAAGTGATTTGTCTTTGATTTGTTGATCTAGAGTTGAATTTTAATTAGTTTTTCCCTTTTGTATAATTGGTGTAGTGCTACATTTAGTCTTTGTTTTTGAATACATTTGACAATTTATATCTTTGGAATTGGTGTCTGCGTCCAATTATTACAGAAATTGAGTTCTACAAGATTCCAGGATTTGTGATAAGGTGATACTATAAATTCACTTCTTTAGTTGAAATTTGTAAGTGTACCTTACGCTACAAGGCTGTAACATAACAAAATGTGTAAAAAGTGAAGTTCTGTGAATACTTTCTGGATGCACTGTATGGTGTTGAGGAATGGAATGTTTGAGACAGAGCTAGAATGCAGGAGAGGACGACCTCTGGTGGCAAACTTGGGGAAGTGTGGAGTGAGGATATGACAACATGCAATGCAAAGGGGGTGCTGTTTTTCTCTTTTCACAACAGCATTAGAATTTGAATAAAGTCCACGATGAAGTGGGGGAAGTCTTTCAAAATGCAATTGCAGTTGGATTTTGCATTAAAAATGTTATATTGTCAGTGAATGTGTGTACTATTATATGAAAATACAAATGCAAATGTGATTATTGCATTTTCATTTTGACCCAAACAATAAGAGCATAAGAGCGTCAGCTAAATGACAAAAATAATAATAATAAATGCAAAATGAATATGCAACTGTGGGACTGAATTTTCATTATCCAAGTTAACATTCGAATAAAGTCTACTATATGCTTCTATAGTACTGCGTGTGTTCAATATGAATATGCAATTTCAACTTTGAGTGAAGAACTATCTGTGAACAAGGTTACTGCCTTAGTGCTCCTGTACTGTACATACCCAGAATATCCAGTTTTACCAGCAGTTTTGAACTAATACATCACACAACAAGACCTCTAATATAACATATTACACATACCTCCAGTTTGATCATACTTGAGACCAGGGCCGGTTCTAGACATTTGGAGGCCCTAGACAAAATGTATGTTGGAGGCCCCAATCTTGATTGGTGGACTAGCGCAGTGGTTCTCAAACTTTCTGGGTGGTGCCCCCCAAAAACATTTGGGTCACAGCCCCCGCCCATGTCCCACAGGTTCATATTGATATCACCATTTTTTTTTTTTGAAAGCCCTAACATTTACCAAGGGTGAATATAATTAAAAACTTCTTTTAATTTCACTTTTCACAATTTTAATTGTCAATTTAAATTGGAATCTCTCTATGCATGAACCTATTCTTACTCCATCTAGTACGGATGAGCCTGAATCAACGTAGTTACAGAAGATACAGTAACGCTCTCTTTCCATTTTATACAATTTTACTAGTTATTTAATATATAGGATGAGACTGAATATTCAAAAATGCAACTATTCATTAAAGATGGATAAATTAAGTGAATCTAACATTCGATAGTTGAAATAATAATAATAATAATAATAATAATAATAATAATAATAATATTGATTTTATTTTAAAGCCTGTACGGTTGATTGGCTCTCTATGTAGCTGTAATGAAGATTGATGGGAGGGTGGGATTTGTTATATCTTGTCTGTGATTGGCTGACAATGACAGATCTGCGCGACTCCGCCAATGGGATTGGTGCAATTCTGCAGATCTACGCAGATCTGCGAAGATCTGCGGCGCTACAAGAACACGACCAATGGCTTCCTCTCAGAGAATTTCTGCGTAGCCAGCCTAGTGGAAGGGTGGGTTCTTTTTTCAAAAAGTGGACCTTTTTGCAGTTTTCCCCCTCATTTTGTATTTAATTATGAGGTTCAAATACTTCATTTTGGTGACTTTTTATGCACTTTTTGATGCACCGACAATATTTACTAAAATGTTGACAAATTGCTTACGAAGATAATGTTCCACCTTTTTCAGTCCAAACATACACACACACACACACACACGTGAATGGAGAGCCGACACAGAGGAATAATGTCCTTCTGAATCAGTCACTGTAGCTAGCTAGTTCCACTGGACAGATAATGGTCAGAATTGACTGTGTTCTTCCTTGACCCATGCTACACCCCTCCACTGAGTTTTGTGAAAATCAGTTTTTCCATAATCCTGACAGACACAGACACACACGAGTAAAAACATTAGCTACCTTCTGCTCCTGTGGAGTTGACGACTGTTAGCTAGCACGTAGCTAGCGTTATCTATCTCAACTGTTACATTAGGTAGTAAATATAACAACCTTACCCTGTTTTGCAGTGTTTTTGAACATATGTTCAATATTCTGTGACAATGACACTGCTGCGTGCTTTCTCTTCCGTCTCTCCTGCTCTTTTCGCCCCATACTCACTTTGTCGTTAGCCTCACAGATTTTGCTATCAGTGCATAACGTCAGTTGCTGCGCACAGGGCCGGCCCTGGCCAATTTGGTGCCCTAGGCAAGATTTTAACTGGTGCCCCCTGCATCGCAGTCAGTTCCACCACAGATCATTGTGTTCATACACTCACACAGACTGCATACCTTTATGTCTTTGAGATTTTCTTTATTTTAGAAACAAAAACCCCACACAAACCGTATAAAAACAGTATTAAAGAAACAAGTGACTTAAAATGAATGATAAATACAGTATTAAAAAAGTGTTGCACGAAAAAACGATATTACAGATGTAACGGGTGTGCGTGGTCTGCCGTATATCTGGCTAAATGCACATCCGTTGACGTCTACGTGATCTGCGTTGTGTTCTGTGATTGTGACTGTGCTGACGGAAGGAAGGACCCGGACTACAAACAGCTACTGGTTGCTCCTTTAATGCAAGCCGTATGGCGGTGGTATCTGTACAAATCAGTAAAAAACAGAAAAATGTTCTTTAACCTGCAGTCTCTTCCACACACGTAGTTCGTCAGTCTCCTCCTCTCAGTGAGCAAAGCGCGAACTGCTAATTTACACTTACATAGGCAATCTAAGTTAACATAGTTCCTACGTTAACACAAGAGTGATTTAGATGACTTTAAAAATAAAATGAAATAAAATACATTTCCAATACATTTGATTACATACGGTTTTCAGAATGTTAAACACAACCAGTAAAATATTTGTGTAAATAATGAACTAACTGAATAAACATACCTGTACAAATCAGTAAAAAACAGAAAAATGTTCTTTAACCTGCAGTCTCTTCCACACACGTAGTTCGTCAGTCTCCTATTAGCAAATAAACACACAGGAAACCCCGTAGCACTGAAAAACATGTGTCTCCCGTATAACTTGTAAAAGTGTATTTACAGGGCTTACATTTTGACAACACGGCTGCATGTTTACACTCTTAAGACTAGCATTCACTTTATAACTGCATATGGTTATATTATATTATCTACAAAACGAAATAAACTCTTAATGATAACCAGCGGAAAAATCATTACCTCCTCTCAGTGAGCAAAGCGCGAACTGAGAGAGGCGCAGAGTTGACGTCGTAATACTGAGACCTCTTAAAGCAACAGTACAGGTATTAACACTTCAGTTTGAATATACTCTAAACCGTACAAAACATGTTATGAACTTAATAAAACACATATTATTCAATATTTATCAGGATTTGGTGAAGTTTCAACAACAAAAAAAATAATAATTTCAACCTGGTTACATTCACCCCTCCTGAAATTCACCAACATCCTGATTGAGGAATGTCTTACAGGAGGAAATGTCTACTACTGACACAAACTGGCACAAGTGAAAAGGTAGACCTAGTCCACAGTTAACTTAAAAGTTACCTCAAATACAAGGTTCAGGAAAGAAAGAGGTTGATCAGGTCTCTAAATTCCCCTAGATTAATGTGACGCCTAGTACGCCACACAACACTTGACCTCAGAAAATATTATCCTGTAGACATTTGTACACATAATATCACTCAAATTTTGCACTAAACCAAAAATCTCAGCGCATACGCATTTTAAACATATGGTAAAGCTCAATAGTCACTAAGTAAAATATTTGGACCCTTTTGGAATGGTTTCTGAATCATTGATTCTATCAATCTGTTAACTGACTTCACCAGTCTCCCTGCACGTGTCCTAATGTGGCTATTCGATCCACTGTGTGAGTGTGAGTCAGTGCGAACTGAGGTGTCAACATGTGGTGCAGGTGCAGTGGATGGACTGTCAACAATGACCCTAGCAGGACTAGGAACTAGACCGGGTGGGACTAGTTCTTGTGAATCAGACAACTTAGACTCGGGACAGTCTCCAGGCGACAAGACTGCAGGCTCCGTCTCATCCCCAGAGCATGACAAATCCTGTGCAGTGTCTTCCTGAGGCATCACTCCGACCATAATAGCTGTTTCATCACCAGAGTCGCAATCTTCCTGATCAGACTCCTCACTTTCCAATGACACGTCACCAGCATGTTCAGATTCATCTTGACACATCCCAGGGAGTGGCAGGAAGTTGACCTCAAGTAACAGATTCCTATGCACAACTCTTGTGTGTCCATTTGTATCTTGTATTTTGTAGACATGGATGCTGGGATTCGCACCCACAACTGTGTATACCCCATCCTCCCACTTGTCGGCCAACTTTCTCTTCCCACGTTCTGTCTTATTTGCCACCAGAACACGATCACCTACAGACAGGGAAGTACCCTTGACACGTCTGTTGTATTGCTGGGCCTGGTGTTGCTGCTCGGCTGATGAGTGTTTCTGGGCGATCTCCATAGCACTTTGCAGGGAGGAAAGCAGAGACTTGCCATACGAGTCATAGTCAACGACTCCAGGGTCATTCAACCCCTGCTTGAACATGACGTCAACTGGCAGTCTAGGGACACGCCCAAACATGAGGAAAAAGGGCGCGTAGCCTGTAGTCTCATGAACAGTGGCGTTATAAGCGAACGTGAGGGTCTGGATCTGTTGAGGCCACTGGTGCTTTTCTTTGAGGGGAAGAGTACGGAGCATACTGCCCAAAGTGCGGTTGAATCGCTCTGTCCCCCCATTGCCCATTGGGTGGTAGGCTGTTGTATGGGATTTCGCAACACCAGCCAGCCGGAGTAGCTCTGCAATCAAACTGCTCTCGAAATTGGCGCCCTGATCAGTATGTATCCTTTCAGGGAAACCATAAACGCAGAACACATTATCCCAGAGCTTCTTTGCGACCTGCTTTGCTGTTTGATTGGGACATGGGAATGCATGAGCGAGTTTGGTGAAGTGGTCGGTGACAACTAGAACGTCCACAGATCGCTGCTTGCTGTCTTCTGCCGACCAAAAATCCATGCACACCAACTCCATTGGAGCAGAGCTCTTGATGCTTTCCAGGGGTGCACGAGCAGCAGGTTCCGGTGTTTTTCCAACCACACATCTTTGGCAACATCTGACATACGCCCGTACATCTTTCTCCATATCAGGCCAATAAAAGCGCTGCCTCGCAAGTGAAAGAGTACGATCTTGACCCTGATGACCTGCCAAATCGTGGATGCCTGACAACGCTTTATCCTTTAGACCCTGAGGCAACACGTACTGGGATCTTTTCTGCTTGGAAACAGGGTCCCTTGTCACCCTATACAAAACACCATCACGGACTTCCAGCTTGTCCCATTGTTTGAACAACCTGAGTACATTTGAGTCAGCACCATGCCTTTCTCGCCTAGATGGTCGCCTCCTGGTGGCAATGAAGGGTAAAACCTGAGAGATGACAATGTCTTGCTGCTGACTCAACTGTAGCTCCTGGGCAGAGAGCACTGGCAAAAGATCCAGACCACTTGATAGCTGCTGAACGTGTTGGGCTAAACAGAGTGCTCTGAACTCTGCCGCATCCACCCAGTCACAGTGTGCCTGACAAAGAGCTCTGATCTCGGCCGCATTACACACAGAGTTGTTTATAGATCTGTGGGTCTGGGACTGGCAGCTGACCCTGAAAACATCCTGCACAGAATCCTCCTCCACGGCATTGGCTACCTGAATCAGATTGGAATACGGCTCCTTCAGCAGCCTCCGTCCAATGGATTTTGAAAAAGGGTCACGGCTCAGGGCATCGGCCACCACATTTCTCCTTCCAGGCAGGTGTTTGAGATCAAAGTTGTACGATGCAAGTTTAGACACCCAGCGGATTTCACACGCGTCAAGCTTTGGCTTAGTTAGAAGGTAAGTAAGTGGATTATTATCCGTCCAAACAGTGAAGCTATGCCCCTTCAGCCAGTGGCTAAACTTATCGCATACACTCCACTTCAAAGCCATGAACTCCAGTCTATGGGCAGGATATTTCCGCTGTGATGCACTGAGTGTCTTGCTCGCAAAAGCAATAGGTCTGGCCTTGGATTCCCCTTGGGGCACTTGAGACAGCACCGCACCAAGCCCGTCCAATGACGCGTCAACTGACAAGATAAATGGTTCATCGAAGTCTGGGTGGGCAAGTACGACACATTCCAACAGCATGGTTTTCAACTGGTCAAAGGCGACCTCACATTCCACAGACCAATCTGCAGGAGTAAGCTTGCGATAAACACCGAGAGACTTCCTGTCCTTCGCCAACTTTCCTCGTCTCTTTTGCCCTGCCGTTAGTGCAAACAAAGGTTTTGCAATGGAGGAACAGTTTGGGATGAAGTGCTGATAATAAAACACCATGCCAAGGAATGATTTAATCCTCCGAACAGAGGGCGTGCACTCATCATTCTCCATCAGATCTTGAACTTTCATTTTAGAAATTACCTCCACCTTGGTGGGGTCAACGGACACACCCCCACCGTTGATGACATGACCAAGGAAGCCGACTTGTTTTTGCAACAGATGGCACTTCTTAGGGGCCAGTTTTAAGTTGTTCTCCCGTAACCTCTGAAACACTGTGTGGAGCCTGGACAGAGCCTCTTCCTCTGATGGTGCGAAGACTAAAAGATCATCAAGATAACACAGGAGTTTCGTGAAGTTCATGTCCCCAAAGATCCCAGTCATCATCCTCATGAAGGATGCCGGACTGTTACACAGCCCCTGTGGCATGCGGTTGTATTCATGCAGTCCAAGGGGAGTCGTGAAAGCTGTGTATTTCTTGTCGTCTTCGTGCATCGGAATGTTGAAAAAGCCAGAGGTGAGGTCCATTGTACTGAAGAGGCAGTTGCCACCAAGGGCAGCCAAGCAGTCAGACTGGTGTGGCAATGGATGGGCGTCCTTTAAAGACCTGGCATTCAACCACCTGAAGTCGGTGCAAATACGCAACCCACCGTCCTTCTTCCACACCATCACCAGTGGCGAAGCATATTCACTTGACGACTTCCTGATAATCCCTCTCTCCTCCATATCAGTGAGAACCTGCCTCAATTTCTGGTAATGGGCTGGGGGAACTCTCCTGTATGGTAAGCGAAAAGGCCGATCATCAGTGAGATGAATGCGGTGCGTATACCCCTGGACTTCACCACAGTCCAGTGGGTGCTTGGAGAAGATGTCCTGGTATTCGGTTAGCAGCTGCGTTAGCTGAGACCTACAGGCTTCACTAACCTGACATGAGCTTATGTCAATGTCGCCAAGGCCTAACTCAACCAAACTCTTTGTCAGCGGAGTATCAGGACAGGCACTGGAAGAGATGTTAGTTCCTGGATTCTCTGCATCTGGTTGTTTATCTCTATTAGGCCGTTGCTTAAATGCCTGTGATTGTTGTTGCTCTGTGTCCTTTGGTTTCTCTGCAACCTGTAGACCCTGGAAAGCATCTAGGTCTTCGATTGCCAAGCATGGAGATACATCCGCCAATTTGCAATTCCTCTTTAGGGTGATCGCTTTCTCAGAAGGGTTCACAACTGTCATTGGCACCCACCCATCACCCCAGAGAGGTGTGACAAGACGACCTACGAGCACACCTCGTGGCACGGCCTTTGAACTGGTCGGTTCTACAACAACTGTGCTGCCAGGTGACATAGGTACATTAGCAGGGAGTCTGCCCCAAACCAAGTGTTCATGTCTGGGTAGGAGTGTCACCGCCTGGGTGAGCTTGACAGTGCCTATTTTTTCCGGGGCTGCAATCCCTCTCCAGCGTTCGACATTGGTGAACATCGACAAGAAGCGATCAACCTCAGGTTCAGACTGATGGTCATGTCTGGATGCAATATCCCAGTAACCGTCGTCACTTTTCAGGACCCGTATCAGATGTTTAATGACATTGGAACCCAAGATGAGATCGTCATGCTGACCGGGCACAACCAAGGTGGGTACAACAATGCGAACACCGTAAATCTGCATCTCCAAGTCATAAAAGCCCTCAGGTCGAGCCTGCAAGCCACCACAGCCAATCAGGACAATGTTCTCTTCAGGGTGCTGTTTCTCAGGTAAGACACCGGCAGAGCTGAGTCTCTCAACTGCGTGTTCACTGATGCTACATGCCATCGAGCCAGAGTCTAACATGCCTGTAAGTTGCACATTGTGATTGACAAGGACAGGTGTGTAGAACAGCTCGCCAAAGGCTTGGATCTTCTGAGCAGCTTGGATGACTACGCGAGACCCCTTAGGTGCAGCAGCGCAACTATCCGCATATAGGTTTGCCAGGTCGCAGGTGTCAAAGAGGGATTCATCTACGTTACCCACACCGCCCCTCCCCGGGTGTGGGTCTCCTAGTTTAACTGCTGATTTTGCCCACCAGCACCGTCGCCAGACTGAAAGCGGTTGCGTTGGTTGGTCCGCTGACAGTCCCTTTTCCAGTGACCAGGGGATAAACACTTCAGACATCTGTTTTCCCGTCTGCAGTGAGACAGTGTTGAATGATCAGGAGTCCCACAGACCCTACATGCCCTCTGGGAGAAATGTGGCACAGCCGCTTGAGTGACGACTTTAACTGGCACTTGTGTCTGTTGTGTGACTAGTCGGTCTAACAAGCTTACCAAGCTCTTCATGCAATCATTGTCGACACCAGCAATATTCGGAGAAGTTACAGGAACAGCGATGTGCGGAACATGTGAGTCAGTCACAGGCACCTGACACTGGGAGTGAACTTTGTGCACTGCTGTGCTTGACTCAGGTGGCTTAACAGCTGCAGCTCGAGCCTTCTCACCCTGCATGTGCTCATCAAGCCTCTCTTGGATTTCACAGGCCGACCATTTCTCTGCAGACTTGAACTTGAAAACACCTGCGAGAGACTCATCAGGACAGTGTTTAATAAACATCATGCTGACTTCATGGCCTGGGTCATCGATGCTACGGCCCTGTCTCTTTAGGCACTCAACTGCTACATCCACTGTCTTATTCAGCCTGATCCAATACTCCATAGCGTCTTCACCTGGCATGGGCAGTGTATTATAGAAATCCGCTAGAGGCATGCTTGAGTACGTTAGTTCGCTAAAGTATTGTTTCAGAATGTCAAAGATTATGTGAGGATTGGCAGTGTGGTCAATAGATTTGTCATTCCGCAGCTTTATCCTTACCACATCCCCTGCTTTGCCCATAAGCCTTGCCAGGATTTCTTGCGAATGCTCAGAGACTGGGACTGCTCGCTTCGTTAAGTACAAAGACATTAGATTTTCCCATTCGTGAACTGTAAACTTGTCTGAGCCGTCACCTCTGAATATAGGTGGCTCCCTTGCATCTGACCGCATGATGACACTAACATTAGGTAGCGTCGTCTCTGTAGGCTGTATAGGGGTGGGTGTTGTGGTGCTATGTGAGGCCCTGTCAGATTGTAGCTGAGCTGTAATTGACTTGCCTAGCTGTTCAGCTAACTGTGTAATTAATGAACCTAAGTCTGGGCTCTGCTCACCCTGCCTTGACCTGACATGATCTACATAGCGGGTAGAGGCAAATCGTGGAGAGCCTAACTCTGCAACACTAGGCCCTGGTGTTCTGGTCTCTAGAGGTCGATGGAGAAACCCCCTACCCACACCAAACTGGCACTCAAAGGAAGCACGTTCGGCATCATCACCTTCACTCTCAACTGAATATGTTTTACCTTCTGCCATGTTTCAGTCACTCTGCACACAAATGAAACTGAGAAAAACAAAATCAAATAGAATCAGCAACAATGTGGCAAAAATCAAAGAGCATCAAATAACAAAGTTGAACAATCATATCATTCAGTCTCATAGATGTTGTTATATTGGCCAATATTTTTTTTTTTTTTTTTTTATGTCCGGTCTTCGCTGAAATAGCCCAATTCGTGGGTTTAACTATAAAAAAAAAAAAAAAAGGTCCAGTGAAATACTTGGCACAGTCCAGAGAAATACCTGAGTACCCAAAGTGATAACAGCCTCCCTCGGTGAACGAGCTGACGTCGATCTTTAGACCAATCCTTGAAAGGTCACGGCACCATTGTAACGGGTGTGCGTGGTCTGCCGTATATCTGGCTAAATGCACATCCGTTGACGTCTACGTGATCTGCGTTGTGTTCTGTGATTGTGACTGTGCTGACGGAAGGAAGGACCCGGACTACAAACAGCTACTGGTTGCTCCTTTAATGCAAGCCGTATGGCGGTGGTATCTGTACAAATCAGTAAAAAACAGAAAAATGTTCTTTAACCTGCAGTCTCTTCCACACACGTAGTTCGTCAGTCTCCTCCTCTCAGTGAGCAAAGCGCGAACTGCTAATTTACACTTACATAGGCAATCTAAGTTAACATAGTTCCTACGTTAACACAAGAGTGATTTAGATGACTTTAAAAATAAAATGAAATAAAATACATTTCCAATACATTTGATTACATACGGTTTTCAGAATGTTAAACACAACCAGTAAAATATTTGTGTAAATAATGAACTAACTGAATAAACATACCTGTACAAATCAGTAAAAAACAGAAAAATGTTCTTTAACCTGCAGTCTCTTCCACACACGTAGTTCGTCAGTCTCCTATTAGCAAATAAACACACAGGAAACCCCGTAGCACTGAAAAACATGTGTCTCCCGTATAACTTGTAAAAGTGTATTTACAGGGCTTACATTTTGACAACACGGCTGCATGTTTACACTCTTAAGACTAGCATTCACTTTATAACTGCATATGGTTATATTATATTATCTACAAAACGAAATAAACTCTTAATGATAACCAGCGGAAAAATCATGACCTCCTCTCAGTGAGCAAAGCGCGAACTGAGAGAGGCGCAGAGTTGACGTCGTAATACTGAGACTTCTTAAAGCAACAGTACAGGTATTAACACTTCAGTTTGAATATACTCTAAACCGTACAAAACATGTTATGAACTTAATAAAACACATATTATTCAATATTTATCAGGATTTGGTGAAGTTTCAACAACAAAAAAAATAATAATTTCAACCTGGTTACACAGACACCTTAGTGCAATATGCATAATGTAGCAATGTTCTACAGCAGGGGTAGTCAATTATGTTGTGTCAGGGTCCACATTTCTTGGTCAAGGTATAGTCAAGGTCCAGACATGGACTAAATCTGTGAATTAGTCATTTACCCCATTGCTTATATTTAGTACATTCATTTCACAAAGTACAAAAATAAAATGGTTAAATAAATGTATATATTTGTATTAAAACGGTTTCAGACCATTTACATTTTAATGTGTTATTATTGTAGTCATATATACACTCAGGATTATTAGGAACACCATACTAATACTGTGTTTGACCCCCTTTCGCCTTCAGAACTGCCTTAATTCTACGTGGCATTGATTCAACAAGGTGCTGAAAGCATTCTTTAGAAATGTTGGCCCATATTGATAGGATAGCATCTTGCAGTTGATGGAGATTTGTGGGATGCACATCCAGGGCACGAAGCTCCCGTTCCACCACATCCCAAAGATGCTCTATTGGGTTGAGATCTGGTGACTGTGGGGGCCAGTTTAGTACAGTGAACTCATTGTCATGTTCAAGAAACCAATTTGAAATGATTCAACCTTTGTGACATGGTGCATTATCCTGCGGGAAGTAGCCATCAGAGGATGGGTACATGGTGGTCATAAAGGGATGGACATGGTCAGAAACAATGCTCAGGTAGGCCGTGGCATTTAAACAATGCCCAATTGGCACTAAGGGGCCTAAAGTGTGCCAAGAAAACATCCCCCACACCATTACACCACCACCACCAGCCTGCACAGTGGTAACAAGGCATGATGGATCCATGTTCTCATTCTGTTTACGCCAAATTCTGACTCTACCATCTGAATGTCTCAACAGAAATCGAGACTCATCAGACCAGGCAACATTTTTCCAGTCTTCAACTGTCCAATTTTGGTGAGCTTGTGCAAATTGTAGTCTCTTTTTCCTATTTGTAGTGGAGATGAGTGGTACCCGGTGGGGTCTTCTGCTGTTGTAGCACATCCGCCTCAAGGTTGTACGTGTTGTGGCTTCACAAATGCTTTGCTGCATACCTCGGTTGTAACGAGTGGTTATTTCAGTCAAAGTTGCTCTTCTATCAGCTTGAATCAGTCGGCCCATTCTCCTCTGACCTCTAGCATCAACAAGGCATTTTCGCCCACAGGACTGCCGCATACTGGATGTTTTTCCCTTTTCACACCATTCTTTGTAAACCCTAGAAATGGTTGTGCGTGAAAATCCCAGTAACTGAGCAGATTGTGAAATACTCAGACCGGCCCGTCTGGCCCCAACAACCATGCCACGCTCAAAATTGCTTAAATCACCTTTCTTTTCCATTCAGACATTCAGTTTGGAGTTCAGGAGATTGTCTTGACCAGGACCACACCCCTAAATGCATTGAAGCAACTGCCATGTGATTGGTTGGTTAGATAATTAATGAGAAATTGAACAGGTTTTCCTAATAATCCTTTAGGTGAGTGTATATTTATATATAAACATAATAGAAACTTTCAAGCATTTTGTGTCTTATTAAAGTCTGTACCATTTCCCTTTGTCCCACTGTGCACTGCACAAAATTAGTGTTGAAAAATGAGGGCGAAGACGATTGAGTAATTCATGGCGGGGGGTCTGGGGGTCCCCCAGAAGAGTCTGACAGCTGGAGACCTGAAATGCGCGATTCTGAGTCATTTCGAATTCAAAAAACAGCTCAAAATCTCCATGAAATCAGGCAGATTTGGACTCAAACATATCTTTGCTTCACAACCACACATCAGCAGCGGAAAATCCCATATCAAGCAACATTATATATGCAAACTGGACGCGGTGCCGGTGGGTGTGATGGAAACGTGTCGCTGCTGAAACGCGTCTGCACTGAAATCCGCTGCGTCCGCCGCTGCCGGACGAGTTTCTAGGTGAACACAAGCTATGGCACCGTGACCCCCGGTCGTGTGCGCACTTTTATATTTTAGAGGCGAGGTTGACAATGTCCAATTTGAGCTGCTTATGTATAGAAATCAGGAAAAGCGAATAGCTGTGTTTGTGACAGTACTAAGTGCCGCTGTTGCCCAGTGCAGAGACTCGCCTACTCTGTCTATTATTATTATTATTATTATTATTATTATTGTCATTTAGCTGACACTCTTATCAGCTTACATTTGTACCCATTTATACAGCTGGGCATTTTACTAGAGCAATCTAAGTGAAGTACCTGCTCAAGGGTACAACAGCACTGCCTGACCCGGGATTTGAACCCACTACTGCACAGGGCCGGCCCTGATTGAGACCATGCAAGTCCTGTTGTCTCTCGCTCTCCTGTCCGATCTGCATAAAGGTGTCTAGACTCCATACAAAATGTCATTGTTCAGGGTTGACCATACATCTTTAACTGGATTATTTTCGACTCTTCACTGAACATTTTGTAAAATGAAGTTTAGGTATAATTATGAATATAGTAAAATCCATTATTTTTAGATTAAGGTTTTTCACTTAACTTAAACAGTAAATAATAATAATAATAATAATAATAATAATAATAATAATAATAATAATAATAATAATAATAGCCATGAAAAGTTTGGGAAGTTAAAAGTGTGCCGCAAGCTGATCAAGTTTACAGCACTGCTGTATATTGTATCAACTCAGTGTTTTAAGGCAATATTTTGCAGTCACAGCAAATGTCAATGACTTCCTGAAGTCTGAACCCATAGACATCACCAGATGCTGGGTTTCTTCCCTGGTGATGCTCTGCCAGGCCTGCACTGCGGCTGTCTTTAGTTCCTGCTTGTTCTTGGGGAGTTTTGCCTTCACCAAGTGAAATGCTGCTCAATTGGATTCAGGTCAGGTGATTGACTTGGCCATTGCAGAACCATCCACTTCTTCACCTTAAAAATGTCTTGGGTTGCTTTCGCAGTATGCTTCGGGTCATTGTCCATCTGCACTGTGAAGCGCTGTCCAATGAGTTTTTAAGCATTTGACTGAATCTGAGCAGATAATAAGCCCTAAACCCTCAAAATTCATCCTGCTGCTTTTGTCAGCAGTCACAGCATCAATAAATACAAGGGAACCAGTTCCCTTGGCAGCCATACATGCCCATGCCATAACATGCTTCACAGATGAGGTGGTGTGCTTCAGATCATGAGCAGTTCCTTCCCTTCTATATACTCTTCTCTTCCCATCATTCTGGTACAAGCTGATCTTTGGTCCAGAACTGTACAGGGTTCTTTAGATGGGTTTTTTTCTCGCAAACTCTACTTTGGTCTTCCTGTTTTTGGAGCTTACCAATGGTTTACGTCTTGTGGTAAACCCTCTAGTCTCAAGTCTTCTCTTGATTGTTGACTTTGACACAGATACGCCTACCTTGATTTGGCCACACCCAATTATTATTATTATTATTATTATTATTATTATTATTATTATTATTATTATTATTATTATTATTTCTTGACAGATGCCCTTATCCAGGGCGACTTACAACATAAGTGCAAAACAAAGTGCAAAAATACAGTTAAGTACAAGGCATCAAACATTACAAATTCAATTTACATAAAACATAGCAATTCAAAATATAATACATTTTACAGCTTCCAATTGAAACAGGCAAGTTCAGTAAGTGAGGTCCTACATCCTGGATGCCAAAAGCTGTCAAGATACAGGTACAGTCAAGGGCTACAGGAAAGGGAGCAAGGAGGAAACAATCAAAAACGCAAGAAGCAAATAAAACTCTGTGAAGTGCTATCTTACGGGGATTAAAAGGACTAATATTACAAGTACTGTCTGAAAAGATGTGTCTTGAGTAAGTGCTGGAAGGAGATCAAGGACTCTGCTGTTTTGACTTCGGTGGGAAGGTCATTCCACCATTTAGGGGCCAGGGATGAATGTTTTTGGATTGGATTAATGGATTCATGTTTTTGCTATCTCTCTGATTGTTTTTTTTTTATTTCTAAGGCAAAAGGCCCAAGAACAAGCAGGAACTAAAGACACTGCAGTGCAGGCCTGGGAGAGCATCACCAGAGAAGAAACCCAGCATCTGCTGATGTCTATGGGTTCAGACTTCAGGCAGTCATTGACTGCAAAGGATTGAAACTCACAATTTAATTAATGATTATGTTAGTTTGTCCAATTACTTTTGAGCCCCTAAAATTGGGGGCACCACATATAAAAATGTGTGTGTGTGTGTGTGTGTGTGTGTGTGTGTGTAACTTAAGAACATCCATGCACTACAGCGTCTTCACTTCTATGAGGTGCTGGCCCAAATAAGGCAAAAGTATATAAAGAAAATTTAATTTTGTAGCCGCACTCTCACTTCTTAGTTACTTAGACCAGACTTTTATATTATTAGTTTCATTTCATTGAATAACTCACACTCAATATATATATATAACATTTCTGCTAATACGTTATGTATATAAAGTTTGACCTAATTAGGCCTGCAGGTGACTAAAATTGGCCCCCGCTTCTTCCAAAAAAACAAAAAGTGTTTGTGTTTGCAATGTGTTGGGACCTATGACAGAGGATGTGCGGGTGCTTCTCGATATACAAGTGTCAGACCGCTTTCTACTGAAAAGGTGGTGTGAATCAGGTTGATGGTTATCCCAATACCCACAGTTTATCCCCTGACCGAATTAACAGGAGGCGTCAGACCCGTCAGACTCGAGTTCAGCGCGGTGGGATGGCGAGCGCACTCTGCGGGACAACATTACTTCTCCTGCACCGTGAGTTTACAGCCCGATCACACTGTAGTGGTTGTTTTTTAAAATTAATGTATATGTTGGTGTATATAATGTATTATCAGATACACTTTCTTGAAAACAAACATGACTGTGCCATGATAACAACTTTCTGCTGTCAGTCAAAATAAACATAAAATTATAGAGAGTTATTGGCGAGAAACAGGTGTACATTGTACATAGAACAATTACAGTTCTACAAGACAATATTCTCTTTGGTTATATTAGTAGTAATAGTAGTAGTAGTAGTAATTTTTGCTCCGAACAGACTAATTGCTGACCGGCAGGATATACTTATGTTAATTTGTGTCTTTAATACTATATTACTTTGATCGAATATTTAACCCTCAGTTAATGATGTGTAAATCAGAGACATACCGTGTTTGAGATGATCACAGAAGGACACCCAGCCATCGGTTTCAGCTGCGCGGCTGGGGGTCTGCTCAACACCCCGGTCACTCCCGGTCATACTTTATTCAATGTATTTGTTATAGTGCTTTATCGCACATCATTGTGCTGTTGTTGACCATTATTATTATTATTATTATTATTATTATTATTATTATTATTATTATTATTATTATTATTATTATTATTACTACTACTACTACTACTACTACTACTATTGTGTAGTTACTGTCAGATACAAATAGATTGATTTTTAAAGGGCTAGTTGATATGTTCAGGAAATTGAAAAATGATGGAAGGGGTTGAAATAATTATAAATATCCAAATATAGATAAATAAAGATAAATATCTGTATCTCACGTCGGTGTGCCTGGATTCTTTCAGGATACTCTCCTCGTTTGCTGTGACTACCGTTCAAATACAAAAAATGTGTATAATAAAATAACGTTTTCGTGCTAGTGAGTGCATCGGCGACCCCCACGCAGAGGGTGGTCCGGCCCGGGGAGAGCATCACCCTGCCCTGCAACATCACACACCAGTTTGAAACCCTGTGGTTCGCACAGCATGAGAAACGAGCCCCGTTTCTGGGCTTTGTGACCAAGGCAAAAGAGACGGGAGGGGAGCTGGATATTTCATCTTATTTTGAATCTTGTAATCTAAGCCCGGAGTGGAGCCCGTCCACTGGGTCCATCAGCCTGCGCATCCGCAACATCAGCGCAGCGGACCTGGCGCTGTACTACTGCGCTCAAGTGCAGAGAGGCGTCGTGACATTCGGCAGCGGAAGCAGACTGGTCTATCAGGACGACGGTAAATAAAAAGATACAGAAACACTTGCCCGTACACACACGTAGAGCTACACATATGCATTATTCAAGTTGCAACAGGTAGCCTATAGGATCCAGTCTCGTATGTCCCTTCAGCACAGCTCTCTCTCAGATCTTTACTGCATGCCTGCTAGGCCATAAGCTGTAATTCAGAATGTGGCTAGAAATATGGTTCCATTCCACCAACATGGGACTACTTCCTCCAATGGATTCTTGATCTCATATGTGTACTTAAACTGTAAATAAAAGTTCTCCACGTGAAACTTGCCAGTATTTCAGTAATACAACATCAAACTTCATACTTTTGGTCAAAAATTGATATTTCATCACTTTTTATGACCCTGTAACTTTACTCTCTCTTCAGTTAACAAGCTGATTATTGGTCCTATAGACCTTAAACATAACATAAATAACACTTTGTGCAATATCTCAAAGGCACAATCGAAACTTCATCATACTTTACCTTCTTCTACCTATATTTGTTTAAAGCTTTAAATAAACTGTCTGCTAATCTATTAATCATTCTAATTAGAAATCCAAACTATCAATTATCTTAATCATGAATTAAATGAAATTTTGATCTAGACTTCTGTGATCTAATGCAATATAGGTGTACAGCAGAACTTGCTGAAAACAAGGTTAAGGTTGAGTCAGTGATCATTAGAATGAACACAGTCATCAATCAGTGTCACTTTCACCTGTCAGACTGACAGTCATCTATTTAATCAGTTTAGACATCATCAGAATCGAGGGATAATTCCTCTGGTGCTCATGCCTAAAGGCAAAGGTTTCACAATCTCCACATTGGCGAAGTGGAGAGCATGAAACCTTTGCCTTTAGGCATGAGCACCGCCCCTGCTGGTATTATTTTATTGCAGTACTTGTGCTCTTTAAAAGGTAAAATATGTATTTCAAATTTAATATTTAATAATATTTAACATATATTTAAATATAAACTGTTTAATGTTGTAAAATATAACATGTCGATAATTATAACTAGCCCTATTTTAAACACACACCCTCCTCCCCGTCTCTCTGGTGTACCACTCCACATTGCGTTTACATGCTGGTTCATATGTAAGTTTTCCTCCCAATATGTATTACTGAAATATTAGATCATAAACAGTTTTCCTTCATAAATGGTCCTATTCTGTGCAGAGTGAGGACAGTCTGCACGAGGTGAACACACCCGTGTATACAAGCAGACAGAGTGATGCTTTAGAGTTATCAAAAAAAAAGGGTGAAATTAAAGAATTGAAAACCAGACCACAACTGCCTTCAGTAACAGGACAATAAAAAAATTACTGTTTGTGAATAATAGGACATGAAGACATATTCTGTCTATATCAAATAGGTAAAGAATATGTCAATTGGTGATTAATTGTCCCTGGTGAGGAAAAGCTTGTGGTGAAAAGTGCTTGATGAAAAGATGGGATCCCTGTGATGACATCCAAGGCTTACGTACACCTGTGGTACATTTTGTTTTTTCAGCAGTGGTCTCAAACTCAATTTCTGGAGGGCCTTGTGTATGCTGGTTTTCGTTCCAACTGAATCCTCAGTTACTTAAGTTGTCCAAATTAATTTTTCAATTTGACATATTTAAAAAATATATTGTGATGTATTTTACAATTGATGGTCTAAAAGTGCATTTGATTCAAGGTACAGTTGCTTATAAAATATCCCAGGGCTTGGATAGGTGTTTAAATGTATCTAGCTGATCTCGCCCCTCTATGTGAGAACTCAATCAATACAGCCCTCTGATTGACTTGAGCGCAGGCGCAGTGATTCTACCCGTATGTTTCGAGTGTGATTAGTCAGTAAATATAGTTTAACATTGTAGTAACAATTGAAAAATACTGGCAGAAATCATGTGGAGAACTTTGAGATTCACCCTTAAATAGTATGAATAGAATATTATATAAGCATTCATTTTTAGACCTCCAATTATGGGAATGACCCTAACCGATACAGCATACAGCCTGTGGACTATGCAGTCTGTGCACCCCCTATATAATCATTTTCTAAACACTGAGGAAGCAGTTTAGTCATTGATCAATAGCCCAGCCCAGCCCAGCCCAGTCCAGCCTAGTCCAGCCTAGCGCTCCCACCAAACCAGGCTCCTGAAGGTCACTTCCCAGTTGGAACAATGAGTACACATGTATGTATGGAGCACTAAAGGATACTTGATATTGCATTTTTCTGTGTTTCTTATTCATAAGAGATCTCAATGATCGCTCTCTGTCTCTCTGTCTCTCCTATCTCTTTCCCCTCTCTCTATCTCTCTCCCCTATCTATCTCTTTCTCTCTCCTCTCTCTCCCACACACATATATTTATATAAATGTATACATTTCTCTGATTAATAAAATGCAACATTTTCTTCTGCACCCTCAGCCAGTCCATTCTCCCCTCTCCAGTGCTTTCTGTGCAGTACAGTTCTATTTGTGAGTGTGTATGTGTTTATTTAGTTAATTCATGATTCAGTTACTTAACTCATTATGTGTTTGTTTATTTTATTAGGAAAACACAACAGTGATTTGTCTGCCCCCCCCCAGTCTTATGCCCCCCCTCCCCTGTGCTCAGTGTGCTGGGGGCTGCTGGGCTGCGTCCCTCCGTTGTGTGTCCTGCTGTCCTCTGTCTGTGTCTACTGCCTCTGCAGGACAGGTCAGTGCTCCCAATCTGCAGAGACAAGCACTATACTTATATATCAATATAATATTTTAAGTATTTGTAATTAATTTAGAACAATTTGCAGGTTATATTTCTCACTTTGACATTATGGTCATATTCTGTGTTGATCAGTGGCAAAAACTCCTGATTAAATCCATTCTGATTTCAAGTCCAAAGGGGGTGAATACTTTTGAGAGCCACTGTATATATATATTTGTTTGTTTGTTTGTTTTATGGTGAATCTGTGATCTCTGCAGTTGTGTAATGTTCCCTGTTTAATATCAGGTGGAAAAGACACTGATGGTGCCCAGAAGAACAAGAAGAAGAGGAGGAATGGAGACAGTGAGCAGGTATGCTTCCTGTCCAAATCAGCCAACCTGTTATTGCTTTATATATGAATTTATCTGCACTTTTATCTGCAAAGGAAGATATGTAGATACAGATGCAGTAAGTTATAGAGATAGATACATAGATGTATACACACAGAACTGAAATACACACAGATCAAGACAGATGCAGATTTTCCTCCTCCTCTCTTTCCCTGGCCCAGGACACGGACACAGCAGTGAGCTATGCTACACTGAAGATCCGCCCCGCCCTCCCCCGGCACCCCAAGAAGGAGAGCACCCCCAACCTGGACTCCTGCACATACTCCGCTGTCAGGCGGCCATAGAGGATCCCACAGGTGGAGTCCCTCCTGTCCGTTCCCCTACCTCCTGCTGCCCCTGACCTGAGCATTAAACTGGCTAATTGAACCAATTAATCACTCAATCATCATTATTTCAAGCAATAGACTCCAACCTGAGCACCCCCCCAAATCCTGTTAGTCACCAGCCTCTATAATCACCATGTGTCTAAACACTGTGGAAACTAGTTATTGATCAATTAAGCCCAGTCCTGTCCAACAAAGGGCTCCTACAGGTCTCAAATGTACCTTATTTTCAGGGCATGTGACTCAATAATGACATCATTAATTCAATGAACTAATTTGGAGTCGGAGTGAAAACTGGATTAGTGGAAGTCTGTCTTTGCCTAAAACCTTCTTGGTTTATGTAGACATTTTCAGCAATGATGCAAGATACGTTTATGATCTGAGTGTCAGTATGAGTGTAACAGTGAGTCTCCGCCGCTGTGGACAGTGATGTGCTGAGCTCTGACTCTGTGGTTTGCGGTTCAGCTTCCTGTTGTGCAGCCCAGCGCTCAGAGAGGAGGCCAGTGCGTACACACATAGAGTCGGGAGCAGGAAACAGACTGACCGCTGAAGACAGCCCTGGTGTGTGTTTTAGATGAACATCGTGTTGCTTCCTGAAGCGAAAAAACAAACAAATAAACATTGGTGCTGTGTGGTTTTGTCCTCTTATTTATTTTGTCCTCCAGCTAATTTCCACAGCATCAATCGCAAATTGGAAAGGCCAGAGTGAAGAGGAGGGTGTCATTGTGGTATCTCTAATTTTAGACATGCTCACATACACACACTCTCTTAACACACACACACACACGCACACACACATCCTGCTGTAGACAATGTGCCAACTACATATGCAGTATGTGTAGTAACATTTTCAGAAAATATATCTCTATCTACAGTGGCAATAAGACATATTACTGTATTATGTAAATTTGATTTTGTAATATGATTTATGCCTTGAACTGCACTGTATTTTTGCACTTTGTATTGCGCTTATATTTTGTAATTCACCCTGGATAAGGGCATCTGCTAATAAATAAATAATAATAATAATATTCACCCCCCTTACACTTTTCCACATTATTTTGAGTTAAGACCCGAAATGTTGACACATTTAATTGGGATTGTTTTTCCATTGTTTTACACAACCTACTGAACACTTTGAAGAGGCAAGAGAGTTTTCATTGTGAAACAATAGTTAAAGAGAAATTAGAAAACTGAAATGTGTTGGTTAGAGAAGTAGTCACCGTGATTTATGATGATTCAATACTTTCTAGAACCTTATAGTTGTGGCTTTCTTCTTGCCCCTTTATCACACAGGCCAGATTTATGGCGCACCTGAGGTATTGGATTCACACAACAACAACAACACACACACACGAACACATTAACACACAGGGACATGCAGAGACACTGCAGAGGGCAGTGGCTCAGAAAACAAAACAGCAGTGCTGATGAATAGACGAATGGCGTGGTGGGGGCACAATCACAGCGATGGAATTTGCGTTGAGGGGTCAGTAAGGGCACTTGTTTAAAGAAACACAAGATATGTAAGTATGTAAGATATTCACTGGGACAGTATATTTACACAGTATACATATACGGTGTACATAGGCAGCACTGTGGAGTAGTGGTTAGGGCTCTGGACTCATGACTGGAAGGTTGTGGATTTGAATCCTGGGTGGGGCAGAGCTGTTGTACTAAGCAATGTACTTAGATTGTTCCAGTGAAATGCCCAGCCCAGTACAAATATAAGTACCGCATAGAGTATACAGACACACAGTAAATAGACAGCCTTCACAGGGAGGGAAAAACACCATTGTGCCATCATGACAGACTTGTGAGCTTATTGTCCAATTTCAGTTAAATTAGCCAGTGTGATGTTTAGCTAAGAACATTACGTGGTTATGTGTTTAGCTAAGAGTTAGATATAATGTAACGAAACCTGTCCTAGTAAGGTTGTGTTCTAACTGGATTTGACAGAGAACAGTCCGGTCAAATAACCCTGGAAGCTGGAGATAGTTATGTAAAATGCCAGGAAGAAAAATATATAAAAGTATTTTTAATAAACAATTAAATAAAAGCTGGGTACACAATGTGGAATTTAGGCAATAGAATACAATCACAGTATCACTATACAATCCATAAAAAGTCAATGTCCATTAAATAGTTTAGTTAATTTCTCAGTCAAATCAGTCCTCATACATTGAACCGATCATTATGATCAAACAGTAAACCTTCATAAAAATACTAAAACAAATGTAAGTGAAAAAGAACCACAATATAAATCAAAAACCATACAACACACCAATATAGATAACCACAAAATTTAAACTATAAAAAAGTTAATAAGCAACTGCAACTGACTTAACTCACTTTGTTCTTAGATTGACACACAGTTTCTGTAATTCAGAACCGGTTACATTGTAGGTTGTTATTATTTAGTATTGTTCCCAGATATTGTTCAGTGTAACTGCATGTGTCTGTATTGTGATTTAAAGCAGCCATTAATTGTACTATTAGCAGTCCTGCCTGGGAGGGAGTGCCATCCTGACAGCCTTGTGTCATTTAACGCAATGCAGGTGTGCACTGTCCTAATTAGTTACAGGTGGAGTATTTAACAGCCCCCTGGACCTCTGTGCTAGCAGCCAGCACCACAATTCCAAGGGGCAGAGACTCTGGCAGTGGGACTCCAGCAAGGAGAAGACTATGAGGAGACAGCTCAGCAACAGCAGGCAGCCATGATGATCTCTCCAATTCCAGTTCCATGTCTCTCCAACTTCTTGGCATGCACCTGCACGCCATTGGTTCCCTAATCCCTCCAAACACATCTCTCTGCCTCTCCCCTCCTCCTCCCTCCCTGCTACTCCTCTCCCTGGGGGCCTGTGGAACTGCCACTCGGCTTCCAACAAGGCCGACTTAATCTCCGCCTTCGCTTCCCATTAGTCTCTGGATTTCCTTGCTCTCACTGAGACATGGATCTTCCATGCTGCCTTATCCTCTCTTTGTCCTGTCCCACACCCTTTGTCTTACCGTGCAGGGAGGAGGAACGGGGCCCCTGCTCTCCTCTTCTCTGTCCTTTCTCTTCTCTCCTCTCCTCCTTCTACTAATAGCTTTGAATTCCACGCAGTGGAGCTCCCCTCTTCCTTCTAGTTCTAGTTCCCACTCTGCTGGATTTCTTCCCCTCCTTCACTCCTTTAACCCCTCTCTCTCTCTCTCTCTCTCTCATCTCCCTGTCTCCCCCCACTCACAGGGCAGGCCACCAGCTAGACCTCATCTTCTCTAGAGGCTGCTCCACTTCAACACTTTCCGTGACACCCATAGACCTCTCAGACCACCACTTCATCTCCTTCTCCCTTTCCCTCCCCACTCCACCCACTCCCTCTGTCACCTTCCACCATAATGTCTGCTCTGTCTCCCCCTCCACCCTGGCCTCCACTGCTCTCACTCTCTTACCTTCTATTGACTGTTTCCTATCTGTCTGTCAACTGTGGTACCTCCTCTTTGTTCTCCTCCCTCACCTCCTCCCTTGACTCTCTCTGTCCTCTGACGTCTCGTCCTGCCCGTCCCTCCCCTCCTCAGCCTTGGATCTCTGCTGTTCTCCGCTTAACCTGAACTAGTCTGCGTGCCGCCGAACAGAAGTGGGAAAGGACCAAACTCCCAGCTGCCCTGGAAGTCTACTGCTCTCTACTGTCCACATTCTCCTCCTCTCTCACCTCAGCCAAGAAGTCTTACTTCCAATCACTCTTCAAATCCACTGTCAACAACCCCCACAAACTCCACTCCACCTTCTCCTCCCTCCCTATATGAGTCTAGAGCCCTAACCTCTACTCCACAGTGCTGCCTGTAGTAACGATACAGACTGCTTTCCATGTAAATTGCCTGAAATTCAGATTTTATTATAGTTGAGGAGATATCTAGAGAAATGACAACACATTGGGTTTCACACATCAGATCAGTAGCAAAGTGCCCGTTCATCAGACCTGTGTCTGTCTGTGTGCGTGTGTGAGTGAGTGTATGTATGTATGTATGTCTGTGTCTGTCTGTTTGTGTGAATATATGTGTATAAAATCCTTGTTGGTCTCCCAGGCCAGCACACACAGTCTACACACTAAATGCATCTTGACTCCTCCACTGTGTGCTGATGTCGGAGTAAGTACAGGACTTCTGTTCTGGTGTTCGATTCTTCCTGGGGTGTCTGGTGGGGGCAAGAGTCTCTAACATGGTGTGGGTCAGCACTCCCTGCTCCTCCTGGGTCAAGAAAACAAGAAAGAAAAATTACTGAGTGAAAGCAAAGTCAACCTTAGAAGGTTTTGTCTTCAAGGACATCAAATTGCACACAATCCTCTTGTCTTCATCTGTGTGGCTTCAGAAACAGAGCTACAAGCACTGAACTATTCCTTCACAAAGGCTCTGTACAGAAGAAGCTTCTCTCAAAGGCATCCCAACACACTCAGCAGGGCTCAATCATGTGTCCAGATGAGGCGAGGGGAGTATTATCAGCTTCAGGGAGATTTTGTCCTGTTTTTTTTGTCATATTGTACTGAATTAAATGGCTCCAGTCTGCACAAAGGCTCTGCAGCCACTAACAGAACAGGAAACCACAAACACCCAGAATGCATCAGACCAGCTTCTTCATACAGGAAGGAGAGCAGAGAGCAAGGTCAGCTCATTCAGACCACACAGGACCCACTGGTCTGAGCATCTCAGCTGGAGCTCTACCTCACACTTTGTGTACCTATGTTGTACATGTAATCACTACATTCACTCTATTGCTTTATTCTGAATGTATGTATAGCTATCACCCTGTACTCAACAGTACAGGCAGGCACAGAAGAACTTAAGACAGGTAACAGATCAGAGGAAACAGCAAAATGAAAATCAATCAATCAATCAATTTCTCCCTCCATGCACGGTGCAGTAGGGTGGGAGCACTGACCTGTCCTGCAGAGGCAGTAGACACAGAGAGACGACAGCAGGACACACAGCGGAGGGACACAGCCCAGCAGCCCCCAGCACATTGAGAGCAGGGGAGTGGGGGGAAGGTCATCGGGATCACTGTTGTGTTTCCCTAAACAAACACACATAATTAACTAAACAACAAAATCAGTAATTAACTAAAACACATAAAGCTGGTGACAACAAGCCAACTCATCTGCACTGTAAAACTGATTTAATTACCTTTTTAATATAATTACTCACTATTTGGGTGTGTGTTCATGTGTGCATATATGTGTGTCTGGGAATGTGCATGTTCCTGTATATGTATTTACCATCGGTCCGAGAGTCATTTTCCTGCTGATAGTCGAGCCGGATTCCTGTGCTGAATCTGAGGACTCCGCTCTCCCTCACCGCACAGTAGTACAGCGCCAGGTCCGCCTCCGTGACGCTCACGATCCGCAGACTGAACGAGTGAGAGGACGAGTTCAGCTCTGTGGTCAAATCAGAGTCGCCGTATGTCGAAATGTCGCTTTCACTCCCACTCATGTCTGTGGCCTTGGTCGCGATGCACAGAAACGGGGCTTGTTTCTCACACTGTGCGAACCACAGGGTTTCATATTCGTGTGTGATGTCGCAGGGCAGGGTGATGCTCTCCCCAGGCAGGACCACCCTCTGCTCGGGGGTCGTGGATGCAGCAACTAGAACAAGAACTAATCATATCTTTATGTTAATATACACTAGGGTTGGCAGTGCTCTGGGTTTGCTCCAGCTCCAGTGCAGCTCCACACTGCTGCTCCAGCTCCGGCTGCTTTTAACCAGCTCCAGCTCCAGAGCCACAAAAAACAGTGCAAACTAGGATGGGATAATTATTATAACATTTCCTTTTTCACTTCTTTTATGTAAATAACTGTTTAACAAAAACAAAATATTAATAACAAACATGTTTAACCATTCAAACATGAAAAAGTAGAAGACTGTAAAGATGTCTGTGGTATATTAGGGTTATTAGGTATATGGACACCCCTTCTAATTAATGTGTTTGGCATGTGGGAGACTCTGAGACCAAATAGAGGAAGATTCTATGGTCTAATGAGCTTTCTGGCCTCAACGATAAGCGCTACAACACCGCACATCATCCTGAGAACAGCATCCCTGCCGTGAAGCATGGTGGTGGCAGCATTACGTAAAATGGATGCAGCAAAGTACAGAGAAATCTTGTAAAAAAACTTGCTGAAGTCTGCAGACCTGGGACTTGTGAGAAGTTTAATCTTCTAGCAGGGCAATGACCCCAAACACACAGCCAAATCCACACTGGAGTAGCTTAAAAATAAAAAGGTCAATGTCCTGGAGTGGCCCAGTCAAAGCCCGGACCTCAATCCAGTTGAGAATATGTTGAAAGAGTTGAACATTTTTGTTCAACAAAGGGCCCCAACTAACTTGATGGAGCTTGAGCAATTATGCAAAGATGAATGGGTAAACATTGCTGTGTCCAGATGTGCAAAGCTGGTAGAGACTTACTTAGAGACTTAGAGACGTAGAGACGTAGAGACTTAGAGACAAGCATTGGCAGTAGAATGAACTTTACTGAGAGCTCATTGACTTTCAACACAGCACCATCATAGGATGCCACCTTTTCAACAAGCAGTTTGTCAAATTTCTGCCCTGCTAGAGCTGCCCTGGTGAGCTGTAAGTGCTGTTATTGTTAAGAGGAAACATCTAGGAGCAACAACAGCTCAGCCATGAAGTGGTCGGCCACACAAGCTCATAGAACTGCAATGTTGAGTGCTGATGTGTGTAGCGCATAGAAATAGTCTTTCGTTGGTTGCAACAATCACTTCCAAGTGCTAAACTGCCTCTTGAAGCAACATCAGCAGAAGAACTGTTTATCAGGCATTTCATGAAATTGGTTTCCATGACCAAGCAGCCACACAAGCGTAAGATCTTCATGCGCAATGCCAAGTGTCTGCTGGAGTGGTGTTAAGCTCGCCACCATTTGACCCGGGAGCAATGGAAATGTGATCTCTGGAGTGATGAATCATGCTTCACCATCTGGCAGTCTGACGGAGGAATCTGAGTTTGTCGGATGCCAGGAGAACGCAACCTGCATGAATGCATAGACCCACTGTAAAGTTTGGAGGAGGAATAATGGTCTCAGGGCTCGGCCCTTCTGTCCCACTGAAGGGAAATAACGCTACAGCTTACAGTGACATTCTAGGTGATTTTGCACTTCCAAATTTGTGGCAACAGTTTGGGGAAGGCCCTATCCTGTTTCAGAATGACAACCCGTGCACAAAGTGAGGTCCTTACAGAAATAGTTTGTCAAACAACTTGACTGGCCTGCACAGAGCCCTCATCCCAACCCCATCCCACCTTTGGGATGAATGGAAAATCCAACTGTGCCCAACCTCACTATCCCCTCAATAATGTTCCAATATTTAGTGGAAAGCCTTCCCAGAAGAGTGGAGGCTGTTATTGCATCAAAGGGGGGACCAACTCCATATTAATGCCCATGATTTTGGAATGAGACGTTTGAGGAGCAGGTGTCCACATACTTTTGACCATGTAGTGTATGTACTTTGACTGCCTGTCCAGTACTTTTGGAAGATGTCCGGTTATTTTAAGTATTGTAATCTATTGTAACACCCTGGGATTCTGTCCACGACGGGGAACCCCGTTCGAACCACGTTCTCTCGCGCAACAATGCAGCGATCTTACCGCATCACTAGATCGAGATCGCTATACTATTGAATATGTCATTAAAAATGTTATCAGTGTACAATTTGCCCTTAAATAATAATATGGAAATACTTAAAATGAACTTACCTTCTTTTTCAAGTGTTTTTTGAGAAATGCCCTGAGATTATAGTATCACTTCTAGAAAGTGAGAGGTGTGAGAAAGTGAAGGTGTCATATAATTACAATTACTAAAAAATAATGTATTATGTACTAATAGCTGGAGTGAGAACTGATCTTATTTTATAACCCCCAACACACAACAATATCTATGAAGTTACATATTTTGTTAATTTAAGAAAACTGGACAAACAAATGTAGTTTTATACAGCTTATTAATATTACATGGTATTCCTAAATAAAGTAATTTGAACCAACAATCTATTTGTTTGGGTTTTTCATTCTAGGTTCATCCAACAGATATTGGTTGCATTTTGATGATTAATTTGATGTTAAATCAACGTTGACAATTCGACGTCTATTCCATTTGCAAATCCAATACATTTTCAATGTAAATTCAGTGTGGAAAAAAAGACGTTGAAACAACGTTGTTTCGAATGTATTTTGCCTGCTGTGAAGCCCTTCATTAAAAACAATATGTTTGAATTTGATTCCCACAGGATTCCAACATAGAGATAGCGACAACACTCTATTATTTATAATAATCGTTATTATTATTATTATCTGCTCCAGACCCCTGCCACTCTTCCTGTCAAGCCATTTTTTACATGCGCTCATTTGACATACTTTTATTCAAAGCATTATTATTAGCGATAAAAATCCCGCAGTCGACGATTGGTTTCTTTCTGGGATAATCACAAACAATGTGTTTCCGTATGTTTTGCACACAATTAACTGAGGGTTAAATATTCAAGGAAAGTAATAAGATACAAATCGACAGAAGACGCCTGTCGCTGTGCAATAAGAAATTATATTCATATGTACAGTGAGGGAAAAAAGTATTTGATCCCCTGCTGATTTTGTACGTTTGCCCACTGACAAAGAAATGATCAGTCTATAATTTTAATGGTAGGTGTATTTTAACAGTGAGAGACAGAATAACAACAAAAAAATCCAGAAAAACGCATTTCAAAAAAGTTATAAATTGATTTGCATGTTAATGAGGGAAATAAGTATTTGATCCCCTATCAATCAGCAAGATTTCTGGCTCCCAGGTGTCTTTTATACAGGTAACGAGCTGAGATTAGGAGCACTCTCTTAAAGGGACTCTCCTAATCTCAGCTCGTTACCTGTATAAAAGACACCTGTCCACAGAAGCAATCAATCAATCAGATTCCAAACTCTCCACCATGGCCAAGACCAAAGAGCTGTCCAAGGATGTCAGGGACAAGATTGTAGACCTACACAAGGCTGGAATGGGCTACGAGACCATCGCCAAGCAGCTTGGTGAGAAGGTGACAACAGTTGGTGCGATTATTGGCAAATGGAAGAAACACAAAATAAATGTCAGTCTCCCTCGGTCTGGGGCTCCATGCAAGATCTCACCTCGTGGAGTTTCAATGATCATGAGAACGGTGAGGAATCAGCCCAGAACTACACGGGAGGATCTTGTTAATGATCTCAAGGCAGCTGGGACCATAGTCACCAAGAAAACAATTGGTAACACACTACGCCATGAAGGACTGAAATCCTGCAGCGCCCGCGAGGTCCCCCTGCTCAAGAAAGCACATGTACAGGCCCGTCTGAAGTTTGCCAATGAACATCTGAATGATTCAGAGGAGAACTGGGTGAAAGTGTTGTGGTCAGATGAGACCAAAATCGAGCTCTTTGGCATCAACTCAACTCGCCGTGTTTGGAGGAGGAGGAATGACCCCAAGAACACCATCCCCACCGTCAAACATGGAGGTGGAAACATTATGCTTTAGGGGTGTTTTTCTGCTAAGGGGACAGGACCACTGCACCGCATCAAAGGGACGATGGACGGGGCCATGTACCGTCAAATCTTGGGTGAGAACCTCCTTCCCTCAGCCAGGGCATTGAAAATGGGTCGTGGATGGTATTCCAGCATGACAATGACCCAAAACACACAGCCAAGGCAACAAAGGAGTGGCTCAAGAAGAAGCACATTAAGGTCCTGGAGTGGCCTAGCCAGTCTCCAGACCTTAATCCCATAGAAAATCTGTGGAGGAGCTGAAGGTTCGAGTTGCCAAACATCAGCCTTGAAACCTTAATGACTTGGAGAGGATCTGCAAAGAGGAGTGGGACAAAATCCCTCCTGAGATGTGTGCAAACCTGGTGGCCAACTACAAGAAACGTCTGACCTCTGTGATTGCCAACTAGGGTTTTGCCACCAAGTACTAAGTCCAAGGGGTCAAATACTTATTTCCCTCATTAACATGCAAATCAATTTATAACTTTTTTGAAATGCGTTTGTCTGGATTTTTTTGTTGTTATTCTGTCTCTCACAGTTAAAATACACCTGCCATTAAAATTATAGACTGATCATTTCTTTGTCAGTGGGCAAACGTACAAAATCAGCAGGGGATCAAATACTTTTTTCCCTCACTGTATGTAATATTCCTAGGTTCAACTACTGAATTTCCTTTTAGAAAAATGTGAATTATTCGTCAATGAATTATCACTTGTCTGGAATAAAAACTGAACAAATCGTTATTATTATCACAGATAAATATGTGTTTTTAAAATGTGTATGAATAATTGCAACTACTTTGGAACATCTTGTATATGCATCTGTGTCTCGTCAAAGATTGAATTCAACAGACAGACGGACAGAGACAGATGCAGAGAGGAAGACAGTGTTTTGATTGACAAAAAACAATCAAGGTTGTTACCAGGGGCGCACGCCTCATTGTGCACAGTCTCATTTCTAGACAGTGTGTTTGATAATATACACCAACATGTAAATTAATAAAATAAAAAACAGTGAGATCGGTCTGTAAACTCACGGTGGAGGAGAAGTAATGTTGTCCCGCCCGCCATCCCTCAGCTGAACACGAGTCTGACGCCTCCTCTTCCTTTGGTCAGGAGGTGTGCTGTCGGTACTGCGATAACCAGCAAACTGACCCACATCCCCTTTTCTATAGAAAGCGGTCTGACACTTGTATACCTGTACTACTTTTTCATCAGGGTGTATGTGATGGTTTAAGCCTCTTAATTCCTTAAATCAAATTAAGGATCTCACTGCATTCATAAAACAAACCGTTTATTTATTTTGTGTGTTTTGTAATTTTCACTGTTAACACAAGTCCATGATTTTAATACCGCGTAGGCAGCATTATAATTATATATTATTTTAAAATTATAATTATTAAGTTAACCTCGATCATATTTAGAGTGGATACATATATTGATAATATTATTGTTACAGAGGAGATACTTTAAAATGGGTTTGACGCCTCCTCTCCGTCTGGTAACCAATAAACTGCTCCTTTTCATCATATTTTTAATATGTATAATTAAAAAAAAATACTCAAACACACACACATTATTTAGGCCTCTTTTATCCAATATAGCAAACATTTTTTTTAAGTTTCTGTGGCCTAAATTTGTCACCACAACAATAAACATCTAAAAAGACTCACAGACACACACGCACACATTCACACACTCAGATCCAGAAGGCAGCCGTTCACTATGTATGCAATAGGACTCCTATCCTTAATGAGTGCACTGTAGTATCTACACTGTTTTAAATATGCAAAACATATACAATTACGATTTATTATGACAGTGATTAGCAAATTAAAAAAATATATATTGACACAATTCCAGGACTTTCAAGCACTTTATTCAAAATTCAAGCACTTTCACAACCTTGAAAATACCACCTTAAAATTCAAGCATTTGCAAGGATTTCATGCAACCGTATTAACCCTGGATAGTAATAATAATAATAATCATAATCATAATCATAATAATAATAATAATAATAATAATAATGTATGTATGTATGTATGTATGTCCAATCGCTTTGACAATACAAATGTATTTGTCATGTCAATAAAGCACCTTGAATTGAACTGAGAGAGAGACAGAGACAGACAGACAGACACACACACACACACACACTCCTATTCTTAATGAGTGCACTGCAGTATCTGCACTGTAAAAATGCTGTTAATTCTCCTTTACATTACTGTACTCTTTTTAGTTAAACACAGTGTGACATCCTCACTGTACACTGCTGTAAATTGCCCAGATTTGGACACCCGTTCTCTTTTGAGGAAGCAATCAGCAGCAATGTGCACATTTTGTATCAGGGTTAATTAATTAAAATGGAACAGGAACACATATGTAATTTGTGTGTTTGAGAGTTTTGCTTTTTAAATATTTTGTAAGAGATGAAACATGCAGAAATCAAAAACTCAACCAACCAATCAAAAAATCTAACAATGCAGATTTATGGTTAAGCTATAATATATAAATACAATGTGAACCGAATAAAATAAAAGTTGTTCACAGAGATTGCCTGCAGGGACCCCTGTAGGATAACACATGCATTCAAATGATCGAGGTCAAATGTGCCACTATGTGTAACCTATACTATAGAAATTACATCAGTGAGTGACTGTGTGTGATTTAATTAGTGTGAGTGGGTGTAGTTGTATGTGAGAGAGTGTATGTGTGTATGAGTGTTTGTATAGCATAGCTGTGTGTGAAAGAGTGTGGGAGTGTGAGTGTGTGTTTGTATAGCATGGCTTCCTGTGGCAAAAACCACCCATGACCCTGTCGCCGGTTCACCGCTTTTCCTTCCTTGGACACTTTTGATAGGTACTGACCACTGCAGACTGGGAACACCCCACAAGAGCTGCAGTTTTGGAGATGCTCTGACCCAGTCGTCTAGCCATCACAATTTGGCCCTTGTCAAAGTCGTTCAGATCCTTACGCTGCATATTTTTCCTGCTTCTAACACATCAACTTTGAGGACAAAATGTTCACTTGCTGCCTAATACACTCACCTAAAGGATTATTAGGAACACCATACTAATACTGTGTTTGACCCCCTTTCGCCTTCAGAACTGCCTTAATTCTACGTGGCATTGATTCAACAAGGTGCTGAAAGCATTCTTTAGAAATGTTGGCCCATATTGATAGGATAGCATCTTGCAGTTGATGGAGATTTGTGGGATGCACATCCAGGGCACGAAGCTCCCGTTCCACCACATCCCAAAGATGCTCTATTGGGTTGAGATCTGGTGACTGTGGGGGCCAGTTTAGTACAGTGAACTCATTGTCATGTTCAAGAAACCAATTTGAAATGATTCGACCTTTGTGACATGGTGCATTATCCTGCTGGAAGTAGCCATCAGAGGATGGGTGCATGGTGGTCATAAAGGGATGGAAATGGTCAGAAACAATGCTCAGGTAGGCCGTGGCATTTAAACGATGCCCAATTGGCACTAAGGGGCCTAAAGTGTGCCAAGAAAACATCCCCCACACCATTACACCACCACCACCAGCCTGCACAGTGGTAACAAGGCATGATGGATCCATGTTCTCATTCTGTTTACACCAAATTCTGACTCTACCATCTGAATGTCTCAACAGAAATCGAGACTCATCAGACCAGGCAACATTTTTCCAGTCTTCAACTGTCCAATTTTGGTGAGCTTGTGCAAATTGTAGCCTCTTTTTCCTGTTTGTAGTGTAGATGAGTGGTACCCGGTGGGGTCTTCTGCTGTTGTAGCCCATCCGCCTCAAGGTTGTACGTGTTGTGGCTTCACAAATGTTTTGCTGCATACCTCGGTTGTAACGAGTGGTTATTTCAGTCAAAGTTGCTCTTCTATCAGCTTGAATCAGTCGGCCCATTCTCCTCTGACCTCTAGCATCAACAAGGCATTTTCGCCCACAGGACTGCCGCATACTGGATGTTTTTCCCTTTTCACACCATTCTTTGTAAACCCTAGAAATGGTTGTGCGTGAAAATCCCAGTAACTGAGCAGATTGTGAAATACTCAGACCGGCCCGTCTGGCACCAACAACCATGCCACGCTCAAAATTGCTTAAATCACCTTTTTTTCGCATTCAGACATTCAGTTTGGAGTTCAGGAGATTGTCTTGACCAGGACCACACCCCTAAATGCATTGAAGCAACTGCCATGTGATTGGTTGGTTAGATAATTGCATTAATGAGAAATTGAACAGGTGTTCCTAATAATCCTTTAGGTGAGTGTATATCCCACCCACTGACAGGTGCCATGATAACGAGATTATCAGTGTCATTCACTTCACCTGTCAGTGGTCATAATGTTATGGCTGATCGGTGTGTATGTATTTACTGATTTATGTATTTATTATTTTCTCTCTGTATTTATTTTTAATGTAATATTGTTCTGATTCATTTAGTGTCTTTGCTCCTGCCTTGTCACACTGCCTGATAAATTTGTCTCTGTTCTTCAGTATTGCATTTAATGTTGTTTTCTGGTAAGGTCCCTTCTGTCGATATTTGCATTAGGGTTTTTTCAAATTTGATATGTCATTTATGCATTTAATTTTTTTCTCAATATGTTTACTTGTCATTCTCATACTACAGTTGGCTAATAAGTGCCAATGACAAGAGCGTCTCCAAAGATTTGTTTTACTATCCTGATTGTACATTAAGAAAACAACAACTTAAAGAGTCCGTTTTAACCAGAGGAATCCCCCAGTAAAAGCCACGCTATTTAGCCTGTCCAGTGCGTTGTACACAGAGATCAGTTGTTAGCGCAGTGCACCCGTATGAAGCGGATAAAAGGTGAAGAGGACGTGATACTCAGAATGGACACCAGGGGGCGCCAAACGCCATGACTTAATAGGACCTCTGATTCCCCAAAAGTGATTTGAAAGTATGGCGCATGTTTTTGCACTTTTCACTTTTTAATAATACTGTATCGTTCTAAGGGGGGCAGAAGGAGCAGTTTGGAGAGAAGGTGTGTTGGATAGAGAAAAGGAGGGAAACGTGTATTCACCTTAACTGTATACTTGTTCAATACCCGAGTTCGGCTACCGAGGAGAGCTGTTCGTTTGTTTGGACCGTGTAAGGCTGTGTGCTGGAGCCGAGAAAAGGGCCACAAATAAACCGGTTATTGGTGACGTTATTTGTTGTGCAGAACTCTTTTGTCTTTATTATTTACTGTGATCGACCGCAAGTCATCACAATACAATTATTGATCTGTGTTCAACAAACTGTGAATCTATGGCATTTAAACAAGTACAGGTACACTTTAATTAATAGTATTCCTTAAACAAACCTCTAGAATATACATCAGCACAGCACATTTGAATGTTTGAATTTAACACCATGAGAGTTCAACTTAACACTTTTGAAGTGTATATATGGGAACCACCACAAAAGTGTTAAATCAACACTTTCTCTGAATTCATTTTTAACACTTTGAGTGTTCAACATAAACACCAGATCAGTGCTAATAGCACTGTGCTCAGTGTTGAAACAGCATTTCCCCAGCACTAGGTAGAGTGAGAAATGTACTCTGTACCAGTGTAAGCAACACAACCCCGCAAAACATCATTAGTACATTTAATGGCACGAGTGGTGCGGACAGCACTGATCACGTTGGGGTTGTTTTCACTGATTTATATTATTTGTGTGTTATTCTTATTGCTGTTGCACTAATTCACCATTGTGTGTATTTCCTTTTATTGCTGGTTGCGTGTGGGTTGATTGCGTGTTTATGATTTAATTATATCTATTGGTATTGGGTTATTGGTAAGGTGCTGTGTGTGCCCCATTAGCGGACATTCCCACGTAGATTTGATAGGTACTGTCCACTGTCCACTGTCCACCGTCCACTGTCCACTGTCCACAACACGATTGTTTTCACCTGAGTCTCCTTTTACAGCAGAGAAACACGGAGACACGGAGACACCACAGCAAGCAGCAGGGCGGCAGGGGCGTTTTCCCATGTTGGGCCCCCACCAATTGCCTGGGATGCCAACCCCCTTGCGACGCCCCTGTGCGAGTGACAAGGGTTTATTCGGTGGATTACAGATCACTGGGGAGCAATCGGACAGGACCCGAGGATCAGAGCAGAGCAGATCGGCGGAGCGAATTGAGGTACTGAATCGGGATTATATGTGTACTGAAATGAACAGAGTGCGGATCCGCTTGTGAAGGCACTTTATTGAAATAAGGAAGAGTGTGCCCAATCTGCTTTGATTCGGATCGAGATATTGTACCGTCTTCTCTCTGCTGAAAAGACCACCCATTGCGGCGACGGGATGTGCTGCTGTGACGGAGGCTAATGGGCTCCACTCTTCTGCATGTGTTCACAGACTCTCCTGGTCGGCGTGGTGTGCCAGGACGTGGGTACATGCTCTATTTTGCACAAGGACTTACTTTAATGATCTTTTGCTTGCAGCACTTTGACCTCATTGTCTTTTACAGACCCCTTCGACAAAGGCGAGGGTCTTGCGGCTACAACGGCGGCGGGCACTTACCTGCGGGGCCCGTGTGTGGTGCCAGCTGTGGGAATACACTGAGAGCTTGAGTTTAGGGAGAAGTAGACAACTTTTTAGCTTGTGTATATATATTTTTAGTAATTGTTTGTTTATTATCATATTGAGGTGATTAGCATTTTAGGATTTTAGCTTGCCCTGTTTTAGTAAAGGCATTATTTAGTTTGATTAATATTGAAAAGGTTCCTACTATTGTAACTGTAATATTGATTGTGATCCTGTGGATGTGGTACTGAAAGACTTCGTGCCCTGTATCGGTTACAACTATTGTAAAAATAATTATTGTGGGTGCGTTGAGCTCTTCCCTCATTAAAAAGGAAGTGGCGTCTGGTTTGGCGTGGTCACCCCTAGCACCCATAGGTGGTGACATTAACACTATAGGTGTTCAAATCAACCCTTTGAAAGTGTACATGCAGGACCATCCAAAAAGTTTTAAATCAACACTCCAGCATTGCTGGGTTCCCAACACTTCTATAGCAGTCCTTTATATATACATGCATATAATCTAAAAATGTATTGTAATTCCATTGGTTTCATACTTATCTTTTAAGCAAATACCCAGACCCAGTAAGACAAGTAAACTAGTCACGCATATACAGGTCATGCTCACAAGCAGAGAAATACACAAATGGAAATAAAATAAAAATGTGGTAGGTGTTGACTCAGAGACATGACTTCCGATTTAGGGTAGGAAAACACAAATATAAATATATTGGCGGGTGAGGACACATTGTACACTTAAACAATAATTGCTTTACACAGAAGTGCTTCAATAAAAAATAACACAACATATTTTTCTGGAACCTACCACAATGCATTGTGGGCAAGTTTACTTATTTGGTTTTACACCAGTACAGTGTAAATTCAACACTCTTTATTTTGACACCCAGTATTAACACTGACTCTTGGTTTAACTCTCAGAGTGTTAATTTCACGCACTGAGTGATGAAACAACAATGATTTTTAATACTACATTTTAACACTGTAATTTTAACACTATAGATTTTGCTGTGAGTATGTACACCAATCAGCCATAACATTAGGACCACTGACAGGTGAAGTGAATAACACTGATAATCCCGTTATCATGGCACCTGTCAGTGGGTGGGATATATTAGGCAGCAAGTGAACATTTTGTCCTCAGAGTTGATGTGTTAGAAGCAGGAAAAATGGGCAGCGTAAGGATCTGAGCGACTTTGACAAGGGCCACATTGTGATGGCTAGACGACTGGGTCAGATCATCTCCAAAACTGCAGCTCTTGTGGGGTGTTCCGGGTCTGCAGTGGTCAGTACCTATCAAAAGTGTCCAAGGAAGGAAAAGCGTGAACCGGCGACAGGGTCATGGGCGGCCAAGGCTCATTGATGCACGTGGGGAGCGAAGGCTGGCCCGTGTGGTCCGATCCAACAGACGAGCTACTGTAGCTCAAATTGCTGAAAAAGTGAATGCTGGTTCTGATAGAAAGGTGTCAGAACACACAGTGCGTCGCAGTTTGTTGCGTATGGGGCTGCGTAGCCGCAGACCAGTCAGGGTGCCCATGCTGACCCCTGTCCACTGCCGAAAGCGCCTACAATGGGCACGTGAGCATCAGAACCAGACCATGGAGCAATGGAAGAAGGTGGCCTGGTCTGATGAATCACGGGTTCAAGGTGTTGACTTGTCCTCCAAATTCCCCAGATCTCAATCCAGTCGAGCATCTGTGGGATGTGCTGGACAAACAAGTCCGATCCATGGAGGCCCCACCTCGCAACTTACAGGACTTAAAGGATCTGCTGCTGACGTCTTGGTGTCAGATACCACAGCACACCTTCAGAGGTCTAGTGGAGTCCATGCCTCGACGGGTCAGGGCTGTTTTGGGACCACAACAATATTAGGCAGGTGGTCATAATGTTATGGCTAATCAGTGTATATATGAAACTATCCATTATATACATCATCATCATCATGACAGCGGTGTGGAGTACCGGTTAGGGCTCTGGATTCCTGAGTGGAGGGTCGTGGGTGAAATCGCATGAGTGTTGTTTCTCTTGGAAAATCTATTTAATTCTCAGTGGATGTGCGTCTGTCGTGCACCTGTTTCCATAATGAAAGACAGACATCCTCTGAATTTAAGGGGTTTTAGCCTTTGTGGTACAATTGTACATTTCGCCCTGGCTATGGGCTTCTGCTAAGAAATAAATTATATTATTATTATTATTATTATTATTATTATTATTATTATTATTAATAATAATAATAATAATAATAATAATAATAATAATAATAATAATAATAATACATATATCGGCTATATTAAATATTTGTATTTTCTGATTTGTTTGGTGACTTTGCTCCTGTCTTGTCAAACTGTCTGACAGATTTGTCTCTGTTCTTTATTGTTGCGTTGATTGTCACTTTAGATATGTGCAGTTGGTAATTTTCCCATTTAATATGTCATTTATTAATTTAATTTGTTTCTAAATAACTTTTTTCATCATTCTCATACTACAGTTGGCTAATAAGTGCCTATGACAAAGTGTTTTCAAACAGTTGTTTTACTATCCTGAATGTACAATATGAATGGAAAATACAGTAACTGAAAGAGGAATTCCCCATTGAAACACATGCTATTTAGCCTGTGCAGTGCGTTGTAAACAGAGATCAGTTGTAAGTGGAGTGCACCTGTATTAAGTGGATAAATAATAAATAGTTATAATAATTTTAAAAGGTAATGATAACGTGATACTGCCCAGCGATGGCCTGGCGTCCAGTGGGGGGCGTCGCAAGGGGGTAGGCATCCCATGCCTGGGGTGCCGAGCTGGAAGGGGGAATGGAGTCCCTTCTTTGCCTAGGGCCCCTACAGACTCTAGAGTCGCCTCTGCGTCCCATCCTGGGTGTATCCCTGCCTTGTGCCCTATGCCTGCCGGGATCGGCTCCGGCTTCCCCGCGACCCTCACCAGGATAAGCGGTTTTGCAGATGGATGGATGGATTGATAGATGGATAGATAACGTGATACTCAAAATAGACACCAGGGGCGCCAATCTGCCCCAAACTAATTCGTGGGCAATATTCTTTATGACTTTTATGACCTCTGCAGACGTGATCTACTGATTTGAAAGTATGGCAATGTTCTTGCACTTTTCACTTTTTAATAATACAAATATTGATCCAGCGACTGCCTGTGTGTTTGTCTCTGAAAAATCTGTGTTCAACAAACTCTGAAATTATGGCACTTAATCAAGTACACTTTAATGAATCGTATTCCTCTACTGAATGGTGAATACTGTTAAGCACAACATCTTAAATTCACATCCATGGACTCGTAGTACTTACCAAATGCTCTTCCACCTCCAGAATATACATATCTGTATGTATGTGTGTATATACAGTACTGTGCAGGTGTGAAAAAATGCTGTAGTAAGTAAGAATGCTTTCAAAAATAGACATTAATAGATTATATTTATTGTCTGCCAAGAAATAATAATAATAATAATAATAATAATAATAATAATAATAATAATAATAATAATAATAATTAACTAAATGCAAAGTGAGTGAACAGAAGAAAAATCTAAATCAAATCCATATTTGGTGTGACCACCCTTTGCCTTCATTAACATATATATATATATATATATGCTAACTCACATATGACATCCATGTACTCAGCCAATAGAAATACTTGTGGCTTGATAAATGAGAACTGTGTGCTATTCTTCTTCTCACATCCTGTTTATAAGAAGCATCAATGCAGGGGTCTGGTGCTGTGGTTAGCGCATCTCTGCAAAGGGCAGTAAAACAGGAAGTCAAGCCCCAAGACCACTGCAGAGACCGGAAGGGAGGGCCATGCACACGGTCGGCTCACAGACCAAATCAAATAAGAAGTTTCCATTTTATTTTGCACAAACAATAATACCTTGTGTGTCCATCATATGAGGCCGGTTAAACCCTTTGTATGCATCAGAGATATAAAAGGTACAGCGATATTATGTACACTGCTGTTCACACTATGAGTCCACAGGGTGTGGACAGTGTGCTTAACAGAGCTCTAACACTCTATAGCACTGGTTCTCAAACCTGTCCTGGAGTACCACCTACCTTGCTAGTTGTTGTTCCAACCGAGCTCTCAATTACTTAATTGAACATAGGCTCCCTCTCTGACTCTGGGTCAGAAGTGGAGGCAGAGGGAGAGTGGACAGTGGTAGCGGGGAAGAGAAGGAGGGCTGAGAAGAGGAGCATGGGTAGGGGGGGTATGATGAAAAAGAGGATTCATTCTGCAGATTCTCCCCCCCCTGCCGGCTCCTCCCCCGCTCCAGAGTCCCCTCCCTCTAATTTCTATACGCCCCACTCTGACTCCGGAGAGGAGAGTGGTGGGCCTTCTCCACTGCCCCGAGTGGGCAGCCTGGTAGATGAGAGGCCCCCTAGAAATAACATTCCTCCTGCCCCACAACTGAGACTCTCCCAGGGGAGGGGTCAGGTATGCCCTCCCGGCAGTAGTGGGAGAGCCGCAGGTCCTCAGGAGACGAGAGTCGGCGCCAGTGTCCTTTCCCAGAAAGACATCAGGGACGTGATGGCAAGGTCACTGGCGCTGGGGGAGGAGGCCTGCGGCGGCAGACAGCCGGGAAGGGAGAGACCACCCCCTCCCCCACCATTAGTTAAAAGAACGACTAGCGGGGTCTACACAGTTTTCTCCCCAGTTGTACATAAAGCCTCTGCCCTGCCATCTGTTCGTCGGGCCTCGGCCTCAAAGGAACCAGGGAGAACCTCCAGCACCACGGGCCCTGAGCCCAGTGGAGTTTTGCCCGCCTTACCGGGTGGCGGGAGCCGAGCCCCCCCCATAGTCTTCCTAGAGGATCAAGCGGTGAGGCAAATGATTGAAATGATGGGTGCTAGCGCTAAGCTAGGTGAGGGAGAAGAGAGGAGTGGGGAAGAGAAAGGTTTCTTTACATGATTGTTACGGAGCGGGTAATTGCCCTCACAGCCATTATGGCATTAACCATTATTTCAATTAATGTGAGGAGCATTGCTGAGGTGAAAAAGAGGACCGATGTTTTAAACTCTCTGGCTGGAATGAAGGCGGATATTATCTGTTTGCAGGAGTGCGGCATCCCGTTCCAAAAAGAATACAAAGATCTCCGGGACACTTGGACCCTAGGAGAATCCTTCTGGTCGGGGTCCAATGTGTCCCGAGCGGACGGGATTGCCGTACTCCTGAAAAACCCCTTCTTAACAGTTAAAACATTTAAGGTTATAGAGGCGGACAGACTGGCCAGCCTCGATTTTAAATACAAGGGGGCTGTATTGAGGCTGGTCAATGTCTATGCCCCCACCAGCCAGAGAGAGAGAGTCCTCTTTCTCCCTCAGCTACGCCCGCTCCTGATCGGCACCTTGCCAGTTATCATTTCAGGTGATTTCAACTGTGCTCTGAGGGATGTAGACCGGAGTAAGCCCCGCAACGATAGATCCAGCAGGGACCTCGCTGCGTTCGTGGAGGACTTTGAACTCTGCGACGCAGGTCGGGACCTGGTCCCCTTGTTCACCTGGGTGAGTTCTTCTGGCTCCTCCTTCTCCAGGATAGATCTCGTCCTCCTCAGCAAGCCACTGGAGAGGACCGCCATGTCTTCGGAGGCGGTCTTCTTTTCAGACCACAGGCTCCTGACGACAGAGGTGCTCATTCCGAGCACACGGGAGTCGGGGCCTGGGGTCTGGAAGCTCAACACCTCTCTGCTCGATGACCCTTGTGTGATTAAGACCTTTAGCAGACGCCTCGAGGAGTGGAGGACCCTGAAGGACCTTTTTGATTCTCCCATAGAGTGGTGGGAGATGATGAAGAAAAGAACCAAGGGCTACTTCATTCAGCTGGGGAAACGGAAAGCTCGCGAGAGGCGGGCGAGATATTCCCATCTAAACGCCCGCCTCCAGCGCCTGAGTCTTTTACAGCTCAGAGGCTTCGACCTAGCTGAGGAGGTGGCCCGGGTCAAACTGAGTCTCTCCGCCCTCTATCGGGAGGAGCAAGAAAAGATCAAGGTCCTTTCCAGGGTCCGCATCATGGAGGACGATGAGAAATGCAGCCGCTTCTTCTTCAAGAAAACGAAGGAGAGGCGGCCTGCAATGTCCCCCATGATCGACTCCTCGGGGCAAGAGGTGGAGGGCAGAGAGGCTGTTGAGACAGTGGTGCGGGATTTCTACAGGGAGTTGTACGACCAGAAGGTGGTGGATCAAAATCTGATCCATCACTTTCTGTCCCTGTTGGAGTCCCGCAATGAGGGGGACGAGGAGGAGGAGGAGGATCCAGAGATCACCACCACTGAACTCTCCCAGGTGATAAAGAGTCTTAACTCTGGAAGGACACCGGGTCCCGACGGGATCCCTGCTGAGTTCTATAAGATCTTTTGGGAGGTGCTTAAGGAAGATCTGGGCCAGGTCCTGGGGTCGATGTACAGAGAGGGCAGATTGGCCCCTTCGATGAAGAAGAGTATCCTCTCCCTTCTTCACAAGAAGGGAGACACGAAAGATCTGAGGAACTGGCGGCCAGTCAGCCTCCTGTGCACCGACTACAAGATACTGGCCAAAGCACTGACGCTCCGGCTGCAGCGGCCACTCCCTCAAGTCGTGGGTCCCGACCAGGTCTGTGGTGCCCGGGGGAGATCGGCGGCCGACAACGCCATGCTGCTCAGGGATGTCGTGGCCTACTCGAACGAGAGAGGGCTTCCCCTGGTCCTAATCAGCTTGGACCAGGAGAAAGCCTTCGACAGAGTGGGCCATGAATACCTGCAGCTTGTTATGGAGAGGATGGGTCTCGCTCTTGGCCTGAGGAGGTGGGTTAAGATCATCTACAGCGGCCTAAGCAGCAGGGTCCTTGTGAACCGCCACCTGACCGAACCATTTCCGGTCAGGTCGGGGGTCCGGCAGGGTTGTCCCCTGTCGGCCCTGCTGTACGTCCTCTGCTTGGAGCCGTTCATGCAGGCGATCCGCCGGGACGTCCGGGTGACAGGTTTCCATCTCCCGGGTTCCGGCGGAGAGCAACTGAAGGCCCTGGCCTATATGGACGACGTGGCCGTGGTCTGCACGGACGCTCCGTCCGTGGCCAGGGTCGAGGAACTGCTGGACGGCTTCTGCAGGGCGACGGGGGCCGCTGTGAATAAGGCCAAGAGCGAGGTCTACCTCTCCAGGGCATGGCCTGTCGGCCGGGGCCCGCCGACCGTGTTCCCTGTGAAGCCGTTTATCAAGGTTCTGGGGATCACGATCGACGGGACCAACACGGGCACCCGGAGCTGGGAGGAGGCCATAGCAAAGGTCCAAAGGAAGATCCACGGCTGGAGCACAAGGACCTTGACGATGGCTGGTAAGGTGCTGGTCGTAAAGGCCATCCTCTTCCCGATACTCCTCTACGTAGGAATGATCTTCCCCCCAGACAAGGGTATCGCAAAACTAGTGACCCGAATTATATTTCGGTTTGTCTGGGGGAGCAAAATGGAGAGGCTGAAAAGAGTGCAGATGGTGAAGGGTACCCTGGATGGAGGCAGGGGGGTCCCGGACGTTGTGCGGCTGATAAAGGCGCAGGGGCTGGCCTATGTGGTTAAGAACATCCAGGCTGCTGGCAAGAAAGTGAGTTTCATGAACCGCTTTTATTTTGCCAGCAGCCTGAGACCATTCGGCCTCTGCGCCATGGACAACACCAGGCCGCACTCGTGGGATCCCCCGCCGTTCTACAGGGCGCTCCGAGCCTTTGCGCTCGAAGTAGGCCTCCATAAAGTCGTGCTGGCCTCCTGGGATTATAAGACCATCTGTAGTCAGATGAGATCTGCCCAGGAGACCAGCCGGATAGAAGATTTCCCTCCCGAAACCTGCCGGTTTATCTGGGCTAACGCTACGCACGTTTGCCTCACGAACACGCAGAAAGATGTCTCCTGGATGGCTGTGAGTCGGTGTCTCCCCACCCGAGTGTTTATGCACAGAAGGGGCATAGCTCCTTATGACACCTGTCCCTATAAGGGTTGCTTGGGGAAGGAGACGGAGGCTCACATCTTTAGTGAGTGCCCCTCCGCCCACAGGGTCTGGCTCCTGTTTTCTCCGTTCCTCCACAGGTTCGCCGTTCCTGCGCGGGCGACCGCCCAGCAGATCCTATACGGTCCAGCCAAGGGAATTTCTACATCTACCTTGAGGTGCTGGTGGCGTGTCGTCTGCGCAGTGAAGCAGGCACTGTGGGAGGGACGGAACATCTGTTTGTTCAATAAGCAGGAGCTGGACCCGATCGTCATCGCGCGGAGGGGCATGGTGTTTGTGAAAGACTACGTCAATCTGGAGGTCCATCAGAGGGGCAAGGAGGAAGCCTTTAAGAACTGGCGCATACAAGATCTGGGGGAGCTCAGGATCCCATGATGGGACCCACCTCCGGGGACGGTTAGTTCCCCCTGCTGGAGCCCGAGTCCAAGATCTTTTAAAGATTTTATGAATGATTGTTTTTAAAAGAAGATTTTAAATAATGATTCTTAATTGTTTTTAAAGATTTAGTTGTTTTTAAATCACATTGTTTAGGGCTTTTTAGGTATAGTTTTGTTATATTTTGTTGTCAGATACATTGACCGTTTTGGGTTTAATTTAAAATGCATTGGACCTTTTTTGTTTGTTTTTTATTTTTTCCTTTTTAATTGTTTTTTTAATTTGTTCAATGCATTTTCTGTTATTTTCAATGTATCTGACTCTTTTGTTGGTGTGCAATTTTTTGCTTTTATCACGTTTTGTTTATTTGATTTGAGCACGTTTATTTTAAAGTTAATTGTTTTAGTTTGGTTAAAAATCACAAGATTTTAAAAATTTTAAGTGATTTTAAGGATTGGTATTTTAACGATTTTAATCATAAGTATTAAATATTGAATTGTTTTTATTTCATGCAATGTAAAATACTTCAACCCAATAAACAGTATTTTACGTGGTTTGTCAGGCTTTCAACGCTATGCACAAGAAGTGTAGTACGCAGTGAGCATAGGGAACTATGGTATATTGTATAGGCAATATAAGTAATAATAATGATTTTCATTTATTAGCAGATGCCCTTATTCCATGGCGACTTACAAAATATAAGAGCCTTATCAGTTCAAAACACAATACAATTACAAAGTGTGCTCTGCATGTGCAAACGTATACTTGTGTAGTTAGCTGTAACACTTATTCATTAGGGTGTGTGGAATAGTTTAAGCCATTGTTTGTATACTTAGCATATAAAATACCGTGTCAACAGCATTTTCATAATTCATTTTAATTAAAGCTTGATCAAAATTATAGTTGACAAAAGCCTACTCTTAATGTGAGTTCTGGGTCCCCTGGGGGCCAATGTCCCCCTGCTGTCTCTGCTCTCTGACACAGAAACACTTTCAAATAATCAGAGACAGACAGTTGAGACTCTGTTTAAACTGACTATATAAGTAACTAATTCAGCGTGCACTTACAGATCCACAGCAGAAGCGATATCCCACTGATCAGCCCGCTCTTTACCGGCCCCATGGAGCCGCTGCGGGGGCCAAAACTCTGGGTCCGATGCCTCCTCTTCATGTGGCCAGGCATTATGACCAATAAACTGCTTCACGTCCTTTTTTTGTTGTTAACTATATTTTCAATAGGGCGGGCAGCAGGTGACGTTTCTAATATATATCTTTAACTTTAATACATCCTGTTCAGTCGATAATTTAACCACTCCCTCCCGCAAACGTTTTTAAGTGGTGCCGGCACAACAATAATCTCGGTAACGTCTATAATATTAATTACAGTTTACATATGAATTAAGTTAATAAGTTACACCTTTCATTTTACACAGTCGTGTTGTGTTATTGCTGTAAATAGATAACGTGGATTACAGGGGCGTTATGCAGCTAGATGTATTTTTTTTGGGGGTGGCACAGTCGGAAAACAAATTACAATTGTCACAACTGGTTGGTATTTAATGCTTTTAACTACATCTATAGTGTACTTTAATTTACTGCTCCACATACATATTCAATAATATTGCTCTGCTGTTTGTGTTGCATTTCTGATACCAGTTACTGTAAGACATCTTCGCTTGGGGTTCACTAAAGGTCGGCATCTAACAGTGCTGGAGTGACACCCTGTCTTATATATTCATCTCTTGCCAGTCGATATTTCGGGAGGATTAAAGTGATTATTAAAAAAGCTCTTTAAAAATGGTGTGAATACTGTATTGTACAAACTATAAGAACAATTGGGTAAATAAATATTATTGCGACTGAGCTTTTAGTCCCACTGAACAGTAACCACCTCCCACCTGTCTGAGCCTCACTGGTGCTGCTTGTGATACTAGAGCTGCTTCAGAGACCCTGTTGGCCTAGTTAGTAGTATTACTAGATGTAACTTTCTTTTTCTTCTTCGTTAACTTAAGTTTAGGAATTGAAACGCAGGAAAAGCACCTCAACACTTAAATAATAAAGTACCAAAAGTTAAATGATTGTCAGCAATTTATGCTGTACACCACAGTTACACAAAAACATTGAACATTGTTTTGTAAAAACACGTTTATTGACTCACGTGTTGTCAATGCCTTAGAAAACAATAGTATGAGAGATAAAACAATGCCTATATTTTGTATTTACTTAAATATTGTTTTAAGCAAATTGTATTCTGATTAAAAACATTAGCACAAAAATACATTTCTTATTTTGTTTCTAACGGGATAATATACATGCTTCAAACTGCCACCGGGATAATCTGCAATGTGTAAACAAGGGGATTTTGAAAGCGTGTTGTAATAAATGTTGTTCAGTGTGTGAGCTGTATCTGCGTCTTTCACTCAACGTGCCCCAGGTACACTCGGTGCCACGCATGCGCGGATTAAGGGGCTGTGGCATCTAAGATTAATCAAGTTTACGGAAATGTTTCTACACGGGTTTGACAGAAACAAATATGAATAATGGAAGTAATTCGGCATGACGACACTGTTTTCTTAAAAGGATTTTAAAGGAAATTTCAATGAGCTCATTGATGGTGACGCTCTGCTTCTGAGGAAGCCTAATTCCGGACGGAGTGAAATACAGAGACAGGTGATTTTGTATTTTATTATTTGCATACATCTTTGTTTTCATTTCAAGTGTAAAATACTGATTGTAAAGGGAGCTCATGTGTTTGTTTAGCTTTCTGGTGTTATTGAAAGTCAGCTTGAGGGAGCTTTACTTAAAATTCAGAAATAATGGCATGGGGCAGTTTCAGATTATAAGCAGTATAAATAAATAATTCTCAAGGCAATCGCTCCTCCAATGTTTAGGCTTATTGGGGATTGCAGTGCACTGAGTAGGTTAGTGGGGTGTTGTTAATGTCTCACTATGTCTTACTATGTGTAAACCTGTGACTTAATGTGTCTGCTCTGACCCACAGTGCACACCAACAAAATACATTTTATTAAGAAAGTAATAATCAGAAGAATAGGATTAAGTTACAAAGTGAGAAATAGAAGAACACACCTGGTGTTATATTATAGATTTAGTTTGTAAATACAAAATATTTGCAGAGGAAGGGTGGTGTTACACTACCTCTTAAGTTTACTCATAGTCTCATCATTTCTTTATAAGGGTGCTATTGCCGCTACTGTTAATACTCAATTTCCTCGTTTTAAATTCGCTATGGGGGGTTCAGAGGAGCACCTTTACTGCCAGCGCCCGTCTCTCCTCTTCCTTCTTCTCCAGGGACACTTTTAGAAGTTAATAGCGATTGGCTGTGTCTGATTGGCTGGGTACAAATGATTGACAGTTGGCAACTCCTCCGATTGTATTATCTGCGGGCAACACCTGCTTTCCTGTATTATTCTTCATGTGAATAAAAGAGTCAGAGCCACACAGGTAAGTGCTTGAGTCTTGTAAAACAAAATGTGTTTGTGCGTTTCTGTCTGCTTGTGGGCGTCTATATGTGTGTCATGTATAACACATCATTTCTGAAGATATAACCGAAATTGCTTTATTGTTAATACACCGTAGAGTGCATATTATATGGGAGTTTGCCAGTTGAGAAACAATACGTCAGTTGTGTGTTTGTGCGCAGATTTAATGGACGCGTTTTGTAGGTTCTGGAGATCTGCACCATTCCTCTTCCAAGTAAATTTTTGTATGGATTTCGGCAAGTTGTTGTACAAGATATTATTATTATTATTATTATTATTATTATTATTATTATTATTATTATTATTATTATTATGTGGACATATTGTTAGCTTAGATCACCTTCTAGTTTTATACTACTTCAGTAATTAATTAATTGATGGGTGCCGAAACGTTTGTTCGCTCTACTTTCTAATCATATATTTAAATAATAAATAAAGCATTGTACATTATCAATGTATTATAATTCCCTTCATAAATAATTGATCAATATGTGCAACTGTCTAGCTAGCTATATTTACATGACAATCAGATGTGTAATGGGACTACAGTTGGGCTCCGGTCACTAGGGGCCCCAATTGCAGAACGCGTCTCGGAAACAGATCAGTGCCTTTGACCAGTTGTTGACTGACTGTCTGACTGCTCATTCGCTCATTTCTGCTCTATTGTTGTTTTTCAGGTAAGACCCCCCTGTTCAAATAATCATATGAATCCCCTCACAAGTTTGACATGTAAATAATGTTGTGGTTAATTAGCTAAGTAATCGATGGTTTGCCATATACAACAGAAGTTGTATACCGGAGGTAGGAGACCGCCATGTTCGAAATAGGGTTTGTATGGTAGTGAAGAGGTACTGAGTTTATACAAGTTACTGGGATTAAACCTTCAGCACAGAGAGAAAAGAACAGTGTTGTTGTGAATTAAATTAGGCAATTAAGTCCGCTCGGCATTTAGCGGCAAGCGTGCACGGCAGTCGGATGTAACGCGATGGCCGCCATCCTGCCGTACCATGGGAGCCGCCATTCTGCCGTACTCGGGAGTGAGGAGTTTAGGCAGACCGAAATCGCTAATGACTGCGTGTGGATGGCTAGAACTTGAGGAAAGGGAGTAAAAGCCAACATATGGTAATAAAGAAGGAGATACCACTGAAAGTTCATTTAATAAACAAGGTCAGCAGTGGTATTGAGAGGAAACAGATCAGTGCATTTGACCAGTTGTTGACTGACTGACTACAATCTGTGCTCATTCGCTCATTTCTGTTATTTTTCAGGAATTAAAGCCATTTGCTTCGAATCTCACCTCACAGTGTATTTATTTAATACCACCATACAGTCAGGGTGTAACATATGCACCGGCGCTATCATATTGTCTTAATTGACTTGTCTCCGCCTGTGTTGCTAGGTCCATAATTTACCCCCAGTCTGGTCCTACAAATCCCCCCAAATCCCATATTCAAAAATGTATCACCCAACATTTTCCCCATACAAATGTTGCCCCCAAATTTCCACTTAAAAATTGACCAAATTTGGGAGAATATCACCCAATCTTGGCAAAAGTGGTCTCCACCTTTAAGAACACAGTTCTGGGACACTTGTGTTTTGTTCACTCTGGAAGGGAGCATTGGAGGAACCAACAGCTCGATTAGGCTACCTTCAGTTGCTCAATAAGGTATTGGAAACTACCCTCTATTTAAATAGAGGATGGTTGGTATTGGGATACCTCTTAAGATGGCCACCGTAGCACTTCCGCCCCGCAAGGGAAGGGAACAAGGGAGTAAATGCGATTTGGGACGTGTGTTGTTATGGGACTATTTGACCTAGCGCATTATTATTTACGTAACGCCACGTTTGAGTGTGGTCTGTCATTGACAGTGGTTTTAATCAGTCCAATGCTGGTTGTGAAGGAGCCCGGTTCGGCAGAGCCTGTTGGTAGTTGCAAATAGGGAAATAATCTTAATAAATACAGTGCAATCAAGAAAGTCTCATCATTCCAAGGTAACACGACAGGACGCAGCCGTAGTTTCCTTTCCTTCATCAAATCATTACGTGTCAGAACACAACGTCGAGTTTTTTTTTCGGGATATCAACCAAAATACAATGGCGATGGCTTTATCCGATGCGGCATGGACAGGTTACAACTGCCGCACAGTCACAAAAAAGGGGTTTCCCATCTCCGCGAAGAAACAGATTATAGAACGTTAGAGAGAATTCTAGAATTGGGGCGGGACTTTTGTCATGGGTCAAATGGCTGTACAAGCGGGCGTCAATCATTTGCTTTTTGAACACCACAAAACTTTGAAGTTGCGCAGGTAAGATCATTGCTGTCTTTTTCGGGACTTGGGAGTATTTATGAATTGTGTGGGAACATTAAAACGTTTATTTGGGGTGAGAACCCGTTTTAATTGAATCAGAAGAATGATAACACTTGCTGTCTTGTTGTGAGAGATGGAAACCAGTATGCCTCAGTACCAGTGTATAGTAATAATGAAGTGTAACTCCCTCCAGCACAACAGGTTATTTATATAGTTTCGGCAGATCAGATTGAGCTCTTGAGGACGCAGGGGAATCCACGAAAAGTGGTGTCTGACGCGAGGGACGCCCTTTACGTCTATGCTTATTAATTGTGTATGTTATGTATGTATTTATTAAGAACAAATAATCCTTCCTATACAGCAGTATAATCAGCGTCATCAAAGGTAAATCCGTCCAAGAATCTTTAAGCAAAGAAAGTCTTGTGTGTGGCAAATATGTCTGTTTTAGGTTCTAGTACTTAATTCACCAATTTTGGTCTGTTTGTAGATATGTGTATATGTGTATACCCAGATAGCACAGCAGCGTCGGGCCAACATCGGACCGACTGATCATGAGTGGTCGGGCCGTCTTTGTGCTCAGTCAGCCGAGACACTATTAAGGAATAACAAGCACCAGTTTTATTCTCGAATAGTCGATGAAACATGTAAAACAATAAACGCAATAACAATAAACAATCAATCTCGCTCAAATCGCTCCTAATCGGTGCCATTCGTTTGGCTCGATTTGTGCCGGTTTGTGCCGTTAAAAGAAACAATCTAACTAATTCCCTTTACATAGAAATAACACAATTATCTCCCGCATCTGTGACGTCAGTCATGCATTTACCCCATCTCGTCATTTTCTGACTCGTTCGTCTGTGCTCTCGGTGCGGGTTTCTTACCGTTACTGTCGTTGTTTTTTCTTTTAATATTGACAGTTTGATCATTGGCAGTAACTTCAAGCCTCAAATCCAAATCCCATATGTCCTGTATCTGTGCTCGGGTAGCACTTGTTTGAATTCACCTCGTGTATATTGGTACTTAATATAATGTGTGTGTTCTGGTCCATCGCTGAACCAAGTATTACATCTCGTTTATTACCATCATGCTTTAGGAGTTTATTCAAAGTAAAAAGTAGACTAACTTTACCTCAGTGAGTACATCGTTAAGACCACTGCGTTGCTCGATTAGTTAGTGTGGGACTTGATACAAGTGCAGCTTATGTTCACAATGGTTATTGCATTATGCAAGGACCACGATGGGATGATTGGACAGGATAAACAGGTTCAGAAGAAATGGAGATAGTTGAAGCTTTTCATCTTTGCATTTGAAAGTATACACAAGCATTAGGTGTTGTCTGTTCTTTGTTCTGCTTGATACTTTAATCTTCAATATTGATTTCATGTTGAAAATTAAACATAACTAATTACCAAGATATTTGACATTAATGATATTTCAGATGATACTGTGATGAAAAAAAGAAAAAAACTTACAACAGCATAAGATGGTTTTTTGGTCTTAACTGGTCTACCAGCCTTGTCTTTCGGCTGGGTTTAAATGGGTTTGTGCACTTTTCAAGTGGTCAGACTGGGAAACCAGGTTAAACCAGCCAAGTAGAAAACCAGCATAGGTTAGTTTCATATGGTTGGCGTTATTTCATCAAACTATTACTTTTGGCCGGGAACTAAAACGCGTCACCCGGGGAGGGGCGAAATACGAGGCAAAATGATAAAAGTAGCCGTACTAGCCACCTGAATTTCGGCTGTTGAGTATCAGGAGTCTTAGGGCTGCAACACCCCGAGCAGCCACAACCAACTACAAAAATACCTCTTCCAAGATTTTTTTATCCAGCGGTCCACACACCAGTTGCAGCAGAACAGTACAAAGGGATGGGTTTCAATAATTTAATACAATTACTTCCCACGTTTCATACAAAGGTTAAAAAGAATTTAAAACAACAAATGAAATACTGAACTCGTCCACCAGAGCTCCCACTCGAGTCCTCCACTGGAGCGGCAGGCGAGCCTCTTGATAGAAATCCCGCCTTCAAACGCAATACCTCAAAAAATAATAAAAAAACAGAAGGACAACAGAGAGAAAAGAAACAGCCAGTCGAGTAACAGGAGCTCCTACATAATTGCAACAGCACAGCCGGCGGAGCAGCAGCCTCCAGTCCCGTGGCTGGTCCTCGGACAGGGGCCCTGATCTCCAGTGTCCCGCCTGCGCCTCCCGGCCCCTTGCTGCTCTGCTCCCCCTGGAGGCTCTGCTGCTCTCGTGTGAAGATCCAGAGAAATATAAAAGCACAAAAGGTTTAACAGCAAGCAACACAGGGGCCCCAAATCTCTATTACCGTCCGTCTCACTGGGCCCTTGGCTGAGCTGCGGCGTGAGAAACAAAAGAAATTATAAAAGAGCGCTCAACATAAAAATAGAAAATACAATAAAAGCGAGAGCGAGTGGTTTTAAAAACGTGAATACGTACAATCAAATTAAAAAGAAAATAATAGTGAAGTAAATAAGTAGTCCAACCAAAATAAAGTGCTCAAAACGAAATAATGAAAAACAATTAATAATAAATCAACAAAACGTGCAAGTCCCAAGGGTGACAGGTTCCCGACCAATTGCTTTACACGTCCGTCCGGGTCAAATTGATGACTAAGCGGATGATCGTTATAACCGATTTCTTATTCATTTTTTTATTTCTCATGCAGATTACCATTTAATTACCATTTATATATTTATTATATGAATATAAAGTAATGAAACTGACAGCTTCGCTATTACCTGAATTTGATATACTTTCAAAATACGTCGGTTGTGCAAATAGGCTAAGACACAGCTTGCCGGTGGTTTCACAATAAATAAACTAGACTATCAATGCCGGCCGTATGTCTGTATTGTATGTCGGCTCTTGTCCGCCTGGAAAAGTCAATTCACAAACTTGTCAATTGATGCCTGGATCTTGGTTTTGTCCAAAACCAAGTTAACTTTTTACTAACTTGCATGAGATTAGTCTAGCTATCAAATTAAGACTAATCTATGTTTCGACTTTTTTAGTAACGTGGAGACCCCTTATAACGATCACGTTCGTCGTTGTATTTATTTTTCTCCATATGTTGAAATGTATGAAAAGACCCAAAATGAACACTATAAGCGGAGTACTTGATCACTATAAGCGAATTATTTAAACAGCATTTGTATAGGAACGATTCCGTCCCAAGCTTTTTGATCCATATAAGCGGTTGATCAATATAACCGTGATCGCTATAAGCGGTCTCCACTGTAAAATATTTGAAACATAATAAAACACACACCTCACCTGTACTTGCTTCACTGTTTATGCAGCTTTCTCTGAGAACTGCAAGCAGAGATGAGCCAAATCTGAAGATGAAAAGCTTCAACTATCTCCATTTCTTCTGAACCTGTTTATCCTGTCCAATCATCCCATCGTGGTCCTTGCATAATGCAATAACCATTGTGAACATAAGCTGCACTTGTATCAAGTCCCACACTAACTAATCGAGCAACGCAGTGGTCTTAACGATGTACTCACTGAGGTAAAGTTAGTCTACTTTTTACTTTGAATAAACTCCTAAAGCATGATGGTAATAAACGAGATGTAATACTTGGTTCAGCGATGGACCAGAACACACACATTATATTAAGTACCAATATACACGAGGTGAATTCAAACAAGTGCTACCCGAGCACAGATACAGGACATATGGGATTTGGATTTGAGGCTTGAAGTTACTGCCAATGATCAAACTGTCAATATTAAAAGAAAAAACAACGACAGTAACGGTAAGAAACCCGCACCGAGAGCACAGACGAACGAGTCAGAAAATGACGAGATGGGGTAAATGCATGACTGACGTCACAGATGCGGGAGATAATTGTGTTATTTCTATGTAAAGGGAATTAGTTAGATTGTTTCTTTTAACGGCACAAACCGGCACAAATCGAGCCAAACGAATGGCACCGATTAGGAGCGATTTGAGCGAGATGGGGTGGAGAGTGACGTCACACAGCCCAAAAAAGAATGCTTAATATCTTGAAAACCAAACCAGCAGAAATGTTCATTTTGCGGCACAAATCAGCACAAACACAGCTCAAATGAATGGAATAGTTTTGGTGATTATTTAATTATATGGGGTGCCAACTTCACGGAGGTGCTGGACCTCCCCCTTACCAACACACGCCTATAGACACCCCAGTGCGGCTCACACAGGTACTCACGCAGCGGCGTCTCTCAGGACAGCAGGAACACAGCGATGGACACCGAGTGGACACACCGGAGAGCAGCTATCCACTGCATTGCACACACAATGCCGACTACTACTACTACTAATAATAATAATAATAATACAAACCCTTATCGCTTTTACCGTATTTGGGAAGTAAAGGTTTTAGTATTACACACCCCACTTTGTATTTTTATTGTCCAATCAAATAAAGAAATAAATCGCCATATTCACTGCAGTCCTTTGTTTGCGTTCGGCTTTCGTTTTCAGACCAGGAAGTTTTCGGTCTTCCTGAGTCTTGCGACACTTCACAGGGGGCGCTTTTGCGCTGTGACGCCTGTTCGGATATTAACATCAAAGCAATGAATCCAGCTGCGCAGGGGCCCCTCGCATTTACATTTAAATGTAGATTTAAACTAAGCATTTATTTGAAAGCTATATTTATTTTGTGACTCAGAGATTTAAGGTTAAAGTTAAATGTTTAGTTTGCAAAACCCATATTTAGGATTTAGCTAAGAATTTAATCAAACGATAAATATGTATTTTTCAGAAACTGAGATTTAGCAATTATTTGTTTATTTATTTGTTTATTTTTGGGGAAAAACAGCTTAAGTATTTACATAATCTGGAAAAAAAAAGCTTCCTACAGAAAGCTATGGCAGAGTGGAACAAGTTTATTAGCTAGTCTGTGAGTGTAGTCGCGACACTTTCCAGAGGCCTTTTCATAATATGTTCCAGATAAATTCATTTGGTTAAATTAGAGGATGTCAAGAGAATGCTTTGAGGATGCCTTTGTCCTCTCTCAGCCTCTGCTTTGTTCTTTCTTTGGCATGTTCAAGCTACTGTTGTGAAGACTGGAGGCTGTACATACAGTATAATATTTTGATACAGCAACATGGTGCAAGTGCAACGTTTGAATTTGAGGTGAATAAATGACTTCCTGAGCAATTTATTGTTGTCTGTTATTTAGATCTAAAACTATTCTCATTTTAAGTGTTTTTCACTGATTTTTAAAATCTGTAATCTGCTTATATTTAATATATTTTAAGATATGTTATAAAAATATTAAATGTATTTTATAACCGATGGTGAAAATATACTTGTATTAAAAAAAAAAAACGTTATGTACTCTTATTAAACCTGATTACTAATGTATTTTTTTTTACACTTTTATAATTTTACCATTACTACTCCCGTTCCCCAGGGGCAGAACTCTTGAATGTTCACTCATTGTGTGAGATGTGTGCTTATTGAATTATACTGATTGTATTTACAGCACTTTGTAATGTTCAAAAATGTCACCCTAGGTAAATATATCTGATTGTAAATGACTTCTGTAATAAATGTATTTTAATACCTTTTATGTATATAATTTTTGTCAGGATGATTTCTAATACATGAATCACTCCTGGCTTTAAGATTCACACAAGGATAGGTAGTTTTTACACATTTTGTATTTGCATTTAATTTGCACTTGCTGTAATACCACACCTTCGATGTTGCTTTGAGAATCTAAAATAATGACTGCAAAAATAAATGAATAAATATTTATTTTGACTCATTTGTCTGGAGCCAGAATGGTTTAGCAGTGCAGCTGCATCAAGACCACACAGGAAACTGAACTGTCAGCAGTTACAGCAGCGGCAGTGTAGTGTCGAGCGATTGTGCAACAAGGCTTAATACACAACTGAAGCAAATAGAAGTGCAGCTACTGCAGACCAGCTGCAAGACTGCAACACAGTCATCTGATACAATGTAACACAATACAATACAGTCAAGTACAATAGAAATAGGCACAGTGAAATACGATACAGTAGTCAGTAATATGGTAGATTGACACAGAACAGCAGCACACAGTACAATACAGCTGTCCTGAATAGTCCTGGGACAGTAGATATGCTGCCTCTTGCTAGATATGGCATTGAGCTTCAGTAATTACTTTCAAATATGAAGGAGGTCATTTAGGTCTTTTTAATCTTCAAAAACTTAAAAAAAAAAAAAGACAAGCATCACATTCATAGAAAAACAAATAAATACCTTAATAAACATAACTGTCAGAGGGAGAGGTTAGCTGAGGTAGGTAAATATCTGAGCTGGTGAGGTAGGTCAAGTCTCTCTTCTCTTTCGCTGTCTGTCTCTCTGTTTCTTTCCCCAGCTCCTTCTTTATTATCTTTGTCTCTCCTTTTCCCCTCCTTCGCCTCTTCTTTCTTAACTCTCTCTCTCTACAGGCCAGCCCCAGCCGGCTCCACCTGCACTCTGATGTACAGGGTGTCGTTGTGCAGGTAGGCAGACCTGCCCTGCCCCCCAGCCCCAGCCCCGCTCCCCAGCCCCAGCAGGGACAGGCTGGCGAAGCGCGGGCAGCCACTGGCCAGGTTCATGGCGCCCCTGGGCTGGTGGAAGGAGGCAGAGAGCGGGTCGGGCAGGAACGTCTCCCCCCGGTGACGGCGGGCAGCAGTGCAGTCTAGCAGCGTGAAGCTGACCTTGTGGGCGAAGGGCCAGGGCAGCAGCTGGTCACACTCGCCCTTTAGCAGGCACAGGAAGAGGGACAGGTGGGTGCCGCGGCCCGCCCCGTCACCCTGGGGGTACAGCCGGCAGCACAGGCGGTACCCCAGCGGACTGGTCTGGAAGGGGGGTGAGGTGAGGGCGTAGGGCTTGGGTCTGGAGGAGGAGGAGGAGGAGGAGGAAGAGGAGGAGGAGTAGGGAGAGGAGACAGGAGCTGCAGCTTTGAAATGGGCGGAAAAGTTCTCAACCTTCCAGAGCAGCACTCCGTTCTGGGAGGCCAGTGGCAGCGCAGGTGGCGTAGAGGCGGCAGACTGGGAGGACGGGGACAGAGGGGGAGACATGGCTCGGGGGCAAACCAGGGGCTGGGGGAGGCAGTTGTGGGTGGAGAGCTGAGGGGCAGCCCGGGGAGGAGGCGGGGAGAGGTTCAGGTGGGCAGGGGGACAGCCAGGGGGGGCTCCCATTCCGCTACGGGCCGCAATCTGGGGGGACATCAGGGGCTGGGGGGGTTTGTCCTGAGAGAGATTCACAGAGGAGGAGGAGCGGGGCGAGCAGGGGGCGCCTGTCCCTGCAGGGGCCGGTGGGGGGCTCAGCTGGGACAGGACGCGCTCGTAGCGCTCACAGCGGGACTGCAGCCCCTCGATGGCCCGGTGGCACGCCTCCAGGTCCTGGCTCAGGACCCCGAGGAGCTGGCGCACATTGGAGGCATCCTCGCAGGTGCCCGACTGGCACTGGGGTTGGGCAGGGGCAGGGCTGGGCGGGGCTTTCTGGGGGAGCTGGGGCAGCACTTTGGAGGCCAGGGACAGCAGGCGGTCCATGGCCAGCTGCTTGAAGGCGGAGTTGACCTCCTGGCTGCGGTGCTGCCGAGTCTCCAGGGAGAGGCAGAAGGACAGGAGCAGGGAGAGGTGGGGGATGAGGGACGAGTGCAAGTGGGCAGAGAGGGAGAGTGGCTGGTAGAGAGAGAGAGGAGGAGAGTTGATGCACTAGATTATAGCAGTGCACTGTTATCATACTACTACAGCACATTAACACTGACTGACTGGACACTACAGCACATTAACACTGACTGACTGACTGACTGGACACTACAGCACATTAACACTGACTGACTGACTGACTGGACACTACAGCACATTAACACTGACTGACTGGACACTACAGCACATTAACACTGACTGACTGGACACTACAGCACATTAACACTGACTGACTGACTGACTGGACACTACAGCACATTAACACTGACTGACTGGACACTACAGCACATTAACACTGACTGACTGACTGGACACTACAGTACATTAACACTGACTGACTGACTGGACACTACAGCACATTAACACTGACTGACTGACTGGACACTACAGCACATTAACACTGACTGACTGACTGGACACTACAGTACATTAACACTGACTGACTGACTGGACACTACAGTACATTAACACTGACTGACTGACTGGACACACAGTCCACTAGACACTACAGACAGATGGAGGCACAGACAGTGTCTCACCTTGTCATTGCAGCCCACAGCACTGAAGGGACAGAGACACTCTGCGCCACTGTAGTCCTACAAACACAACGACATCATCATCAATATATAGCATTATTATTATTGCTGTTATTATTTGTGAGAAGCTGCATCTGAACAGGCAAGGGTAGACAGACAGAGTGACATGCACAGTGACAGATAGATAGTCACACAGACTGACAATAACAGAGTACAGGAAGATTGTGACACACACACACACACACACACACACACAGTGGCAGAGCTACTGACCTGTCCCTGGCCCGTCCCCCGGGGCTGGATGACCGCAGGGCTGGTATGATTGTGATTGAGGAGCTGAGGACAGCTGGACTGGTGATCCTGCAACACAGAGACACATTGTCAGACACACTGTCACACACACACACATAGACACACACACGCAGACACACACACACTGTGCGATACAAAGACACACAGTCATGTATGAACTATGGTCTATGGGGTATGTGCAGTAATTATTTAGGATGTGTATGTACTGTGTGATGTGTATGTACAGTATATGTATATGTGGCGTTTGTATGCACTATGCAGAGCTGAGTTACCTGTATCAGAGCCCAGGCCAGTTCCTGCTGGCAGTGTGGGCAGGACACCATCCTCCACTCACACGCCTCGCTCTCGTGCTGACACAGTGCCAACCGATCGCCAACAAAGCGGCAGCCCAGGTTGGCGTTGGCACAGGGCTCATCTGTGCAGTCACACTGACCCTGGTGACTGGACTGGAGAGAAAGAGAGAGGAGGGTTAATACACACAGACTGACTGACTGACACACTGACTGAATGCTGTATGCCGAGTGACCCCTCTCTTCTCTCACCAGGTACTCGCTCAGTGCTCCAGTCCAGGCGCAGCCATAGTGTGAGAATGGACAGCTGATCTTCACACTGCCTGCGTCGCTTTCTGCCGCCCGGTCCACAAACACCTGCCGCACAGCAACACACTCCCATCAGCACACTCCACATACACTGATCAATACCATAGGTCAGTCAGTGAACATATCAGTGGGTCAGATTATTAGTCAGTCAGTGTATTAGTCAGTCAGTCAGTCAGTGTATTAGTCAATCAGTCAGTGTGTTAGTGTATCAGTCAGTCAGTGTATTAGTCAGTCAGTCAGTCAGTCAGTCAGTCAGTCAGTCAGTGTATTAGTCAATCAGTCAGTGTGTCAGTGTATCAGTCAGTCAGTATGTCAAACAGTCAGTGTGTCAGTCAGTGTGTACCTGAGTGGACAGTATAGGGTCCTGGCACACGCAGCACACTCCACTCTCAGACTTCCTGTCAATGAAGCACAAGACAGAGACACTTTTTACAATGTGACCCAGAGGAACAAGCAGAAACACGGACAGCCCCTCTACAGTGAGCTGGGTTTCACTTCTCAGTCACAGCTACACAGATGCTCTTTTCTGTTCCATTTATAGATCACCACCCCACACACACACACCATACTCCCCACCCTCCCAAGAGAAATTCAATTAAAAGACAATCAGATAAAACCACCGCCCCGCCAGCTGTGTCTGGCAGCTGCTCCCGGGGGACGAGGTCGGAAAACACCAGCCCGTAAAGGTAAAGTACCACCAAAAGTACACCGTTAATCCCCAAACAGCGCAGAAACAGCTGAGTTGAGTAGCTAATATCATATAACATGGCTCTAATATTGCTGTTGCCTGCTGTGAGAGATGCTCACCCCAGCATCCTCCCCAGGCACGCCTCGCAGTAGCGGTGGCCGCAGGCGGTCTGGCGGGGCCGCACCAGCAGGAAGCCGCAGGACGAGCACAGCAGCCCGGTGTCCGCCGCGCCGTCCAGAGGGGTCAAGCCGGACATGAGTGCCACCATCTCGGGAACAACACACAGCTGTGCTGCTCTGTCGTCCGTGTGCCGCTCGTATCCCTGCGCCGCTCCGCTGGGGTCCGTGTGTCCGCGCAGAGATGGTCTTTACCGGCGGTTCAAGTGTCGACTGAATCGGATTAGAATCGCTCCGGCGTCGGCTGTCAAATTTGAGTTTATTTCCAAAACAAAATAGGCAACGCGTAGATACAAAGATAGCAATACAACCCAATAAATATAAATATAGCGCTGTTCCGATAGTAATGGCTGTAATGAAATAATCGATGACGCTCCGGCGCGGCTGTACGCAAGAAATGAAAGTGCGCGGCGCGGCGGGGTTAATAAAGCACGTCACTTCCTCTCTGTGCTTCCCCGGGCTGCGTCACACCGCCTGACGTCATGGCTGTGGAAACATGCCTTGTCTAGACCTCTCTCTCTCACACACACACACCTATCCCTCTGATTACAGCACAATCATCTCGCAATCTGGCTATGGCAGTATTATATTTACAAAGTATATTAACACACACACATACAAATAAAATCCACATCTGAATATGATCAAGAACAGAAAACTACATGCATGGCCATGAATTATAACACTTCATTAAAACTGAACTGTCCTCCAATCTCGTCTGTCATCTCTGGATATTACTCGTCCTCCATTCCCTCCCTCCTTCCTCCCTCTTTCTTTTTCCCAACCCCCCCTCACACTTTCACTTTCCAGTCATATTACTCTCTCATTCTCTCTTTCATTCTTCGTCCAGACACTCCAAGGTAAAGATTAGGGGTATTTGTCATGCAAATGCTTTGTTATTGTATGACTACATGGATGTTAGTGTGTGACATCTGTAAAGTTTTTGCCCCCCACACACAAAAAGGAAACCTGTCTGTTTTTTCGGTTTCTCATTTTAGACATTGGTCAGGATTGAGGATCTCAGTGTTTTTACAGAACTGAGGTCATGTGAATTCTGTGGCTCTTGGGAAGGTTCATTGTGGTCGGCGCTGTACTTTCCTTCTGTTCAGTTCTCTCTGCCGTACAGTACTGGATTAATCTCGTGTTGTATTGTACTGTACTAACCTGGACTCTTCCAGTTCTGTGATGGATTCTATAATGAATGCTCTATTATTGCACTGTATTGACAAGTGCCAATCCATGCTGTACTATTGTATGGCATACTGTCTTGTACCGTACTGTCTGTACTCTGTGCTGTGCTGTAATTGCACTGTCATCGATTTCTATTCTGCTGTACTTTACAATAAAGTTCTGTAACGCCCTGCCGTGCTCAGGTAATCCTGTACCAGGACAGACCAGTACATCATGTACAGCAGCCTGTGATGACACGCCCATAGCCTTGGGAAACTTATCAGACCCTGTGTGTCAGGGGACCAGGCTGCTGACATACTGTGGTATAGCATAACATAGTGTAGTGTAGTGCACTGCGGTCATAGGCGGAGGTTTAGGGACGCACCCCCGCCCCCCTCAACATTGAGAGAACATTAAATTGTTTCCCCTCCAATAATTTATGCCCAGCTCAAATAATAAAATCCATAGGTGTAGTTTACAGTAATGAAACGTACTGTACTGTCCTGTCCTGTCTTTCTCTTTAGTTTACAGTAATGGAACAATCTGTACTATCCTGTCCTGTCCTCTACTCCTGTGTCCCAGCCTGCTTGTACCGGTAATACACTGCACCGTGCTAGAAAGCTGGACTGAGGGAAGTTCAGAGGGGAAGTTGCATCAGCTTCGACTTCCCCTGCGTGGCAGTGTGAAGTCCAGAACGTGTGCACTGTCTGGGGCCGACCGCAGGGACAGGGACACCACGTTCCCAGGCCCTGTAGCAGAAGCAGGGAACAGACGGGGCTGTATCAAAACCAGTTCCATGCGCTGGGTTAGAGACACCTCAATGGACACATGTCTGCAAATAATACTGCCATTGGGATCTGTAGAGGGGATCCATAGTTCTGTCTTCTGTTTGTTTCTGTTTAGGTCACTGACTGTACAGCAGGAGCTCAGTTTGACATCTTTGCAGGATGGAGACCCAGGAGGTTCAGTTCAGTCTGGGGTAGTGAAGTCCTGTCTAGTCCAGTAACTCAGTCAGGGGGAGACACAGTGAGTCAGGGAGAGGAGGGGAGAGCAGAACCTGGACTCAAACTGGGAAAGTCCTGATGATTCGCCTTTACCATAACCAGTGAACCAGACCTGTGTCACACACCCAGACACACAAAGTCATACATAGTCAAACACACAGATACACACAGACGCACACAATCACCCACACACAGATGCACACAAAGATGCACAAAGTCACACACACAGACACACACAATCACACACAGACATACATAGTCATACATAGTCAAACACACAGATACACACAGACAGGCAAACACACATATACACACCCACATACACACACACACACACACAGTCAAACACACAGACACACACACAATCACACACAAAGACACACACAGACACACACACACACACACACAGTCAAACACACAGATACACACAGACGCACACACAGACACACACAGACACACATTGTCAAACACACAGACACACACACACACACACAGTCAAACACAAGGATACACACAGACAAACACACAGACGCACACAGACACACACAATCTCACTCAGACACACAATTACACAACAGGGCCATTCACAGTGACGCACACAGTCACGCACACAGACACTCTCTGGCATCTCCAGTCTTGGGCAACTCTCTCCGATTCCCTGTCCCGGCGCAGCTGTCTGCCCTGCCTCTCCCTGCGCAGGCTTCAGATATGGGAATGTTACACACAATTTATTCTATTTCAAAATTTGCTGGACTCCTCTGAGTCCAGTTTCAGATTGATGTCTGACCTCCTTTCTTATAAAGACCATCTTGTATAAAATATATAAACAGATGAACACAATTAATATCTAGTATTATTAAGGCATAATGTGTAGAAATATCAGAAATGAAACATTTAATGCCACTATGTTACAAACTGTCGTTAAACATTAGTGTAACAGGTTGGACAAGTTTTGTACTCGTATTGGGGTTTGGTTGTTGATTGCAAATGTTTTCTTTGTGTGCACTTTTGGTTTGTACAAGTTTAATTTGTTTGTTCTCTTTTGATTCATTATTACTATTATTATCATCAAGTCCTATTTAAGTAACAGAGCAGGTCACCAGTAAACTGCATATTAAATCTTTGTCTCACCACAGACTCATTACATTGTGTGTTAATAGTTTTAATATGTGCTCCACTAATTTTGCTTTTGTTTTGTTGTAATAAAAACACTTTCAGTTTACTTCATTTATTTGAAAAGACTCGCCGTATATCCATCATAGTATCGGGAGTTTCCCCTATAACTACTAGAGTATAGAGGGTGGCGTAGTCGGGATCCAGTAAAGGGTGCCGTCGTAAACGCACACCAACCACATGCTAGATTAGGAATACAATAAGTGACAAAAAAAAATGCAAACCAGGCTGTGCAGTGAATGTCAGACTATTAAACTGAACAAAGCATCAAAGTATTAATATTATAGTATAATGTAATGAGAGATAGAAAGGGAATAATACAGAATCCCTCAGGAATACACACATACAGCGGGACAGGAAAGATGTACTCAGTATACAGTACTCAGTCACTCAGTCAGTGTGTCAGTCAGTCAGTCAGTCAGTCAGTGTATCAATCAGTCAGTCAGTGTGTCAGACAGTCAGTCACTGTATCAGTCAGTCAGTCAGTGTGTCAGTCAGTCAGTCACTGTATCAGTCAGTCAGACAGTCAGTCAGTGTGTCAGACAGTCAGTCACTGTATCAGTCAGTCAGTCAGTTTGTCAGACAGTCAGTCACTGTATCAGTCAGTCAGTCAGTGTGTCAGTCAGTCAGTGTATCAGTCAGTGTATCAGTCAGTCAGTCACTGTATCAGTCAGTCAGTCAGTGTGTCAGTCAGTCAGTCAGTGTGTCAGTCAGTCAGTCAGTCTGACAGAGGAAGTTGAGGTCCTCCTCGCAGTCTCTGGCAGTCCAACTCCCTGTCTCTCTGTTCATGGCAGCGCAGGGGCTGGGGGGGTCTGGGGGTAGATCCCAGCCACTCTCCTGCCCCCCCTCCCACTGCTGGAAGCTCAGGGGCTCCCCACTCACCCAGAACCAGAATCCGAAGAGCCGGCTCTGACGCAGACCCAGCCACAGCCAGGGGGAGGCAGCGCTCTGGGCCACTGAGACGGAGTAGAGGAGCTGGGTGGAGGAGAGCACTGAGGCCAGGTCCCCCCGCAGAGAGGAGCGGCAGTGAGACAGAGCATCCGCCCAGGACAGACGCCTGTCACTCACCAGGGACAGCCCACGCACATCTGGAGAGAGGGAGAGAGAGAGGGAGGGAGGGAGTGTGAGGGATAGAGAGAGGGAAGGAGAGGAAGAGCGGGAGAGAGGGATATAGAGAAAGGGGGGAGGGGAAGAGAGGGAGAGGAATAGAAAGAGGGGCAGACAGGGAGGAAGAGAGAAGGGGTAGGGAGGGAGAGGAAGAGAGAGGAACGGGGAGAGGGAGAGGAAGAGAGGAACGGGGAGAGGAGGTAGGGAAGGTGGAAGCAAAGGAGAAGGGAAGAAAGGGATTAGAGTGGGAGATAGAGGGAGAGGGGAAAGAGTGAGTGGTTAATATAGATACACTGCCTGATTGGATATTACAGAAGATGGAACACTGATATGTGAGAGAGACAGCGAGAGAGAGAGAGAGAGAGAGAGAGAATGAAACAGAACAAACAGAAAGAAAGGAACACCTGTGCACCTTCGTAGCAGAAGAAAGCGAAGCTTTCGTAGCACTGGCGGTCATTCCAGGCACCCCTCCTGTCTAAATGCACGCAGCCCTGCCTGCCATCCTTGTTGTTGGGCTCCCCGTCGCCCCAGTTCCTGTAGGATGAGTTCCCCCCATCGGACCACTGCCAGGGGCCCCTGAGCAGGCCGATCCACACCTCCCTGCCCCTGGCTGCCTGCCTCACAGCTTCATTCTCAGAGGGGCTCCTGATGCTGGCCAGGTGTCCGTGGTGCTGCTCACAGTGGGTCCTGGCTGCTGACCGGTTCATGGGCACAGAACTCAGAGTGTATGTCCCAAGGCTGCTTTCTGAAATTAAATAAATACATTCATATCCAAAAAACAAGCAAACACACAATCACACACATCACACACATTGATACAGAGACAATTACACACCTAACAAATGCTTGCACACAGAATCACACACAGACAGACAGAAAATGACACACAGACAAATACCTGAAGCTTCTCTTACACTGCAGAACATTGTCTTTCAGTCTCACTAACTGACAGTCCTGCCTGTGTTCTGTGTGCCTCTGTGACTGAACTGTCTTCCCTTCCGTCTCTCTTAGTGATCTGTACATCTGTCCAGTTGACACACTGCCTGCCTGCCTGTCTGTCCAGCTGCTCTCTGGGACACTGGTGTGACACGTGGGGGTTGTGGACAGTGAGTGAGTCTCACCTTTACAAACAAAGTGTTTCTCAGAGTCACAGGAGCTGTTCTTCCACATCCCCTCCACGTCCATGATGACGCAGAGCTTCTGCCAGGAGTCTCGCAGCCGGGTCCAGTTGTTGTAGACAACAGCCTGTCCATCCGACCACTGCCAGCCCTCTTCCACGCCGTGGTGCAGCCCGATCCAAATGAACGTCTCGTTGGAAAGATTTGTCAGGTTACTGTTGAAGGGCTGGTCCTGGACGCTGGCCAGGTCTTGGTTTCTCTGCCTGCAGAAGCTCTGTGCCTCAGGCCAACTCTTCGGCGTTGTATGAACCGTGCAGTTTGTGGAGGACTGGCCTTCAGACTGGGGGGCTGTGAAATTAAAGAGCAAATTGTGATGCTGCACTGGGAGTAGCGCTGAATGACTCTCTCCGACTGCCCCAAACTGCCCTGCACCTGACTGGACACTGGGGAGAAAAATGACCCTCCATGACTGTCTCCCCCCACTCAATAAAACAGGAAGTGTCAGGTGAGGAGAGGAGAGTTGAAACTGTGACAGAGAGAGACCGAAGGAGATTTATTGATGGTACCAGACTTAGGATTTGGACATTACCTATGGATGTGGACTGCGACTGGGATCGTTATCTGTGTGCCTTGTTGGTTTTCTAATTAGTTCTGTGTGTTGAGAGGGACCGGTTGGCTGTGTTTAGTTTTGACTCAAAGAGGACCTAGGTCATTGTTTTGGGATTTCATATGTCTCTTTAGTTTGATCAATGCACACTGTAAATATAATAATTTCACCGCTTTTGCACCGCACCCCTGCCTACTGCTTCCTGAGCCTCACCACAGTCACTCGTGTTGTCCTGTTAGACTGTGCTTTGTTTGTCTTTCTGCTCCAAAGGCACAAGTGAAACCAGCAGCGTGGGAGAAGGTCACCTACCATCGCAGCAGATGAAGGCGCTCTCATTCCTGCACTGCACGTTCCTCCACTTGCCTCCTTTGAGCAGCAGCACACAGGCTTCAGACACACACGGCATCAGCTCACTGTGCTCCCAGTTGACATACTGAACACGCGACCCACTGGACCACTTCTAGGGCTGGTTGATCAGACCAATCCAGGCTGTGTTGCCATTGGCTGCCTGGATCACCGCTTTGTTCTGTATTTTGTCCCGCACTGTGGCCAGGTTACAAGATTGATTGGCTGCAGTCCAGGTTTTTTCTTCAGCTTGCAGGGTGTACGTCTGATTGGTGGCTATAAATGAATACATGAAATAAATATGTATGTAACAATGTAGCTATTCACAAAATAAATGCAAACTACAATTACCCAGTATCTAATTCAAATAGTGTGCCTGTGTGTCTGCCATTCTGTGTGTCTGTGTCCATCTACCTGTCTGTGTGTCTGTCTGTCTACACTCGTCTATGTGTGTGTGTCTGTCCAACTGACTGAGGTTGGGGGAGCGGAAACGTCCTCAGCAGCTGTACCATTGAAGCACATGAAATGTTTCTTGTCACTGCAGGAGGCACCAGTCCAGCCCCCGTCAGAGTCCAGGTAAGCGCAGTAGAGGTCTCTGTCCCAGTTGAAGTAGGTGGCATTGTCTCCGTTGGACCAATGCCAGCTGCTGAGGTCCCTGTGCAGCCCGATCCAGGCATTCTGAACCTTCTGCTTGTCTGGCCCATTCCTGGCTTTCTGAACCGCCTTCTGCAGCCACTGACTGTCCAGCTCAGTGGCCACTGTGAACAGGTCAGTGCCCTCCTGCCTGCAGTGCTCGCGGGCCTCAGACCACCTCCTCTTTTGCTGCACCAGCCTCAGAAACCTGATGTGACCGGAGACGGACAACGAGCCCCACAGAACTGAGAGAAAGAGGGAGAGAGATAGGCAGAGAAGAGAGTTTTTGTCTTTTTTTTTAAGACATTGAGAGGTGAACACTATCGGTAGGGAGGCTGAAAATGGTAGAAGGAAGAGAACCACAGTGAGATGCAGACAATGCACTGTATTACTTCAAACCAATAGAAGCACTCAAATCATTAGTAATAACTACTATTTATTTCTAAGGAGATTCCCTTATCTAGGGCAACTTACAGTTTACACAAGAAACAAAGTGCACTATAATACAATCAACACAAAATATAATTTAAAGCATTACAGACGAGCAGTAATAAATTCAATATAAAATACAATTTAAAGCATTACAAATGTACAATACAATCAATTCAAAATAAAATAAGCATACATCCTAGTTCAAGCAGTACGAGAAGTTGCTTTTTGAAATCGCCAATCTGTTGTTAAAGCCAGCAACCAGGAGGCAGCGCTGTGGTGATTGGTGGCTTACTTGGTGGCACTCTTGAAAGGATGATATGAAAGGAGCAACTGTTGCTCAACATCATTGTTCAAACCCCCCAGGCAGGCCACACAGTTTACACACAGTCACAGTACCATTCAGCGCTTTGTATTTGAAGTAGTTTTGCTGGGTAACATTGGTTAACATCAGGCTCAACAAACAAACCCGTCTCGCGGGTAGGACGGAGACCATATTAAACATATTATACAAAAAAACTAACAAAAAAAACAACACCAACTAAACTATTTATTTTCCCACAAAAAGAACACATTCACTTTGTGTCAAGAATAATGTAGGGACACTAAAATTTGGTACTTTTCTCAACCAGAATGATTACAGTTTTTCTTGATTGCTAAGACACTTTTAATGAAACTGGGGTCCACTTGATCTCCATTATAACCTAATGAGCACAACAGTCTTCTTTTTTTGCAAAACAATAAGTTATTTTTCATTGCTTTCACTCACAATGCAAGCACATTTGCTGCAAAACAGTAAACACGACTCTACAGAAAACACAAAACTCAGCTGAGTAAATCATGTCAAACAAAATGAAAACATTTGGTCACAGCTGATACAAATTACTGCCATGAATGTTAACCTCTTCTGCACATGTGCAAAACATCTTTGCACAATTATTCAATCAGCAATCAGTCCTTATTCATGCATAAAAGAGCTCACCTCTGAGGTGCTGTTTGCAAGAATGGACCAAGTAAGAGGCTTGAGGGCGAGGGGGCGCGGGCGCGGGCGCGGGCGAGGGCGAGGGCGAGGGCGAGGGCGAGGGCGAGGGCGAGGGCGAGGGCGAGGGCGAGGGCGACAGGTGCGTGTTGCTGTAATAGCTCGAAGAAGAATATGAAGAGCTACTCGTTCAGATTAAATTCGTGCCACAATTATTGACCATGTTGTCTCTCATGACCTTTCCACATGAGAGACTGTGCAGCAGGTCCAGCCCAATCTCCGTATAACTGTAGCATCAATAGTAAGAATATTGAAGAATGAGAATAAGTACGTTACAATGCTATCCCACACTGTATTTCAATATTACTGTACTGTATACAGCCAAATGTATAAAAGTGATTCTTTCAATGCCCTTCATGTGACCATCAAACGTCAGTTTGTATATATGTACTGTATGTATAGAAGTCAAAGACGAGCACACACTGGTGGCAGCGGTAAAGTCTTCACTGCGGCACAGGAGGCTGCCATAGTGGATATGGTTGTCACCATCAATTCTATAAGATTGCAAGTGATCCACACAAGTCATCCATGATCACTGCATGTTTGGAAATGTCAACAGTGTGAGTTTGGCCGCTATTGATTGGGTCCTTAAAAGGCACAAAGTGGGAGTCATGGTCCCATTGCAAAGACACAGTGACAGGGTGAAGCAGACTAGACTCCATTACAGGTCATTGCATTGTATGCAGCTGGTCTATTTTACAATGCATTTACTTTGTGTACATAAATACTGTTTCTATTGTGTTTATCTTGGAGAATAATGGAGCTTGAAGCAAATGCAACACCCCATACATTCATTTGTGGATGAAGCTGGATTCAACCTTTCCAAAGTAAAGGGACGAGGGAGGAGCCTCATTGGTAAGAGGGCCACTGTAAATGTGCCAGGGCAAAGCGGTGCAAACATCACCATGTGTGCTGCTATCTACAATAATAAGTGTAAGAAAATTGGGCCATACAATACAGAGCATCTCCTCACAGTTCTTGATGCAGTGCACCAGAGATTGGTACCACCAGAAGAGAGAGGGCTGGTGAGGCCTGACACATCCCGCTTTGCCATCAAATGGGACAACATTGCTTTCTACCACTCCCGGCTGGTTACTGAATAGTTTGCAGCCCAGCCCACGGATGATGCAGTTTCTCCCTCCATACTCTCCTTTTCTCAATCCAATCGAGGAATTCCTCTCTGCGTGGAGGTGGAAAGTGTATCATTACTGTCCACATGACCAGATGTCTCTCCTTGACACAATAAATGCAGGTTGTCTGGCAATCACTGCAGAGGACTGCCAAGCGTGGATGTGCCATGCAAGGAGATTCTTTCCTCGCTGCATTGTGAGGGAAAACATCCAGTGCGATGTTGATGAAAACATGTGGCCTGATCGACAGCGAATGGACTGAATGTGTTGTATACTGTATTTGTGTTGCCTTTTTTACATTGTTTATTTTTTCTTAGCTTGGCGTATAAGCAGAGAATAATAATAATACAGCAGCACTGAATTTGTAAAGGACACAATGAAAAAATAAAATAATTTTAGGAAAAAATAATACAGCCCATGCATGTTCACTTGCCTTTTATTGTACATACTAGAACTATAGTTATATGATCATGTGCTCGTCCTCTGTGCCATTATCAACAAATGGCACAGACGTATAAAAGAGGGTTAACCATGTTGGTAAAAACTGTATTAACTGCAGTAATGTACTATTATAGTATTGTTGAATTCGTTATACTGTAGTGTTTATTTTCATTGTTTTAACATTCAAACGGTTTAATTATTTTATTTTAATATAAAACATGTAAATAAATGTAAAGGAGTGAAGAGTTTCATGCAAATATCCGACTCCTGGTGCTCAAGCTCGAGGCATTTCAGATTTGCAATGCAAATACAATTCTCGGATACCATTTCGCTGAAGTAAAAATATAACTGTATATATGGATACATATACAGCATGCATATATATATATATATATATATATACACTCACCTAAAGGATTATTAGGAACACCATACTAATACTGTGTTTGACCCCCTTTCGCCTTCAGAACTGCCTTAATTCTACGTGGCATTGATTCAACAAGGTGCTGAAAGCATTCTTTAGAAATGTTGGCCCATATTGATAGGATAGCATCTTGCAGTTGATGGAGATTTGTGGGATGCACATCCAGGGCACGAAGCTCCCGTTCCACCACATCCCAAAGATGCTCTATTGGGTTGAGATCTGGTGACTGTGGGGGCCAGTTTAGTACAGTGAACTCATTGTCATGTTCAAGAAACCAATTTGAAATGATTCGACCTTTGTGACATGGTGCATTATCCTGCTGGAAGTAGCCATCAGAGGATGGGTACATGGTGGTCATAAAGGGATGGACATGGTCAGAAACAATGCTCAGGTAGGCCGTGGCATTTAAACGATGCCCAATTGGCACTAAGGGGCCTAAAGTGTGCCAAGAAAACATCCCCCACACCATTACACCACCACCACCAGCCTGCACAGTGGTAACAAGGCATGATGGATCCATGCTCTCATTCTGTTTACGCCAAATTCTGACTCTACCATCTGAATGTCTCAACAGAAATCGAGACTCATCAGACCAGGCAACATTTTTCCAGTCTTCAACTGTCCAATTTTGGTGAGCTTGTGCAAATTGTAGCCTCTTTTTCCTATTTGTAGTGGAGATGAGTGGTACCCGGTGGGGTCTTCTGCTGTTGTAGCCCATCCGCCTCAAGGTTGTACGTGTTGTGGCTTCACAAATGCTTTGCTGCATACCTCGGTTGTAACGAGTGGTTATTTCAGTCAAAGTTGCTCTTCTATCAGCTTGAATCAGTCGGCCCATTCTCCTCTGACCTCTAGCATCAACAAGGCATTTTCACCCACAGGACTGCCGCATACTGGATGTTTTTCCCTTTTCACACCATTCTTTGTAAACCCTAGAAATGGTTGTGCGTGAAAATCCCAGTAACTGAGCAGATTGTGAAATACTCAGACCGGCCCGTCTGGCACCAACAACCATGCCACGCTCAAAATTGCTAAAATCACCTTTCTTTCCCATTCAGACATTCAGTTTGGAGTTCAGGAGATTGTCTTGACCAGGACCACACCCCTAAATGCATTGAAGCAACTGCCATGTGATTGGTTGGTTAGATAATTGCATTAATGAGAAATTGAACAGGTGTTCCTAATAATCCTTTAGGTGAGTGTATATATATATATATATATATATATATATATATATATATATAAAGAGAGAGAGAGAAATACAGTGCAGTGCAACGTTTTAAATAAATCTGATCACTCTTAATATCATACTCAAAATAATATAATATATTGTGTTATTAGTAATATTGTTAAAGCTTAAAACGTGAGGTGTATTGATTCTTTTTTTTTCTTTTCTTTTTTTGTAAACTGATCCGATAAACTGATACTTCTTTATATATGTATTTATTTAGGATTCTTTATTTAAAGGCTCCTCCCTAAAAATAAATCCACTTACAAAAATAAAAGGTTACATATTTAAATCATCGTACAGGCCACATAACGGAGGGCGGTACCTGTCAGCAGGAGGCAGCGGCAGCTCGGACTCATCCCTGCGGTCACCTGTGTCCGGGTCCGGCCGGCGAGGCTGGCAGTGCGTGTCGCTCACTGGGCTGCAGTTTACTACAGTACAGTGCAGTTTACTACAGTACAATGCTTTGCAATATGTACTACAGCACAGTGCAGTATGTGTCCGGGAAAGGAGGCGGGAGAAGGGAGGGTGGGAGGAGGCGGAATTAATACAATAGTGCCTCTATTAATACATCGGGTAGATAATTTTTTTTAACTTTTATTATTGGATAATGCTTTTTCACAATAATAAACAGGACAATACAATCATTACACTGATAACTGTAAACTTTTCAAAATAGGCCTATGTGTGATTGTACGGTTTTTTCCAGTCAAGGGATGCCATTACATCTCTAATCCAGTGGGACGGTGAGACATCTTCCACCCAATACTAGAGGTGCACCTCTCCAAAAGCTGCGGGGTGAGCAATCGTTACCACCGGGCAGATATTTTAACTCTGGTTTCTTTGCTTCTCTTTTTCCTTATTATGTTTTTGTTTCAGTAACGTGTATAATTATTGTAATTAATTAATTAATTCGTTTTTTTTTTTCTTAATATATAGACACGGAAAAAGGCAGAAGCGGGGACAGGGTGTAAGATATTATGATTATGAAGTCTATGTTAAGTAAATCACAGCTACTGCGTGTTCAGTGAAGTCATCAGTGAAGCACAGAGCAGCGCCGAGCAAGACGGAGAAGCGAAGAAAACCCACAGGCTGACTTCACCCTCGTCACATGACCCGCCGCCGGCCAATGGGCGTCCAGAGCGCTGCGCCGCGTTGCCGGAGAGACGGCTGTTTGGGGGAGAGGGAGAGAGAGAGAGAGAGAGGGAGGGAGAGAGAGAGGGAGGACAGGACAGGACAGGACAGGACAGGACAGGAGAGAGACAGACGGGACAGGTGAGATTTCAACAGCAGCCCACACACCGGTGTTTCATTACTACCGTCCTGCAGGCGCCTGTAGATTCATTACGAGCTGTTAGTTACACTTACACAGCCGCAGACAACGAGCGACAATTATTGACCAATTAAGAATTTGGTGGATGCACTTTCAAACGTGTTTTTTATTTGAATATTTTGTCTATTTCCTCTCTTTTGTCACCATATTATTAGACAATCGACATGCATTGTTTAATACCAATACTATTACTTCTGCTAGTGCTGCTCCTGCTCATACACCTGTGAAAACATGCACTCATTTAAATATACACACCACAATGCTGCAGATAAAGAAATAACTGTATATTTGACTCGACGGGAGACACCTGTGTATAAAGTAAATGATGTTCACACATCTTATGATGTATGTATTATAGTAGACCACTGCCAGGCAGTATATATAGCCTATATATAATGGTTTTAGAATTAATCCAACACTTTCATGTGTTGACAGGATGCCGGTGCAGTCTATCCCGCTGGCCACGGTGACCATCGGGCCGCAGTCATGGCAGGAGGACACGCTGCGCTCCATCCGCCTGGCCGGGCACCTGGTGCGCCGCGCCGCGGGCAGGGGGCCCCTGTCGGCCGGGGCCAGCGGACCGCGCTGCGCCTCTTCTCCTCTCCGGACCGGCAGGTCTGGAAACACTGAGGCCGACAGGCAGGTGTGGGAAGATAGTGATGGGATTGTACGTGAGCAGGAGGGGAATCCAGTGTCCACAGTGGACATGGTGAGAGAGCTGTATGAGCTGTTGAGTTTGAAATACTTGAAATATTCTTGAAATACCTGGCCACCTCACACTGCAATTTTAAGTGGACTAACCAACCTTTCTCTCTCACTGCCTTCCCTCTCCCTCTTCCTCCCACTTGCACACTGTCCCCTTTGCTGTCCCCTCCCTATCATATCCCGCTCCTTCCTCCTTCCTCCTCCTCTCCCTCCACATCCTGCCCACCCACCTCCCAACTTCCTCCTCTCTCTCCTTTCTCTCTCCTCTCTCCCTTTCCTCCTGCCCCAGTGCTCCCCGCTGCCCCGCTCTGCCCTGCCGCCTCCCTACCTGCGGGAGCTGTGTGCGGGTCGGAGTGAGGCGGTGGTCCGGGGGTACCTGCGGGGGGTGCGGGGGGTGCGAGCGGCGCTGCAGCAGCTGGGGGCCAGGGTGGCCCGGGAGGTGAGCAGTCTGGGTCGCCGCCGGGGGGCTCTGGACGCGGCGCTGGCCTCGCTGCGGGGGGACCTGCTGCTCAACCACAGCTGTGTCGAGAGACGCAGCCTGAGGCCCCCCACCGCCGAGACTGTGAGTAAACTGCACCCAGAGTGTATGATTTAATACAGTACAGAACAGTGCCATACAGTGAGTAATAGAGTAAAATATAGTGTAATGTGATACACTGAGTGTAATATTCTTTGTGTGTGTGTAACTCTGTGTGTATGTGCGTCTCTATGTCTGTGTTTGTCTCTGTATCACTCTGTGTGTGTGTCTGTGTGTCACTCTGTGTTTGTCTCACTCTGTGTCTGTGTGTCAATCATGTCTGTGTCACTGTGTGTGTGTCTGTGTATCTGTGTGTCACTGTGTCTGTGTGTGTATCTGTGTGTGTGTGTGTGCATCAATCGTGTCTGTGTGTGTCACTGTGTGTGTGTCTGTGTATCACTCTGTGTCTGTGTGTGTGCGAGAGGTGTGTGATGGAGTGGACAGTCTCCTGCAGAGAGAGAGGAGGGAGCTGAAGGAGTTGAAGACACAGCTGGAGGACATGCTGAGAGACACACTGACACACCTGCAGGTACCTGAGGGAGGTGGGAGGGTGGGCGAGAGAGAGCAGGCGAAACAGAGGGGGAGGGACGAGGAGGGAGGGAGAGAGGGGTAGGGGGTACTGTAGTGTCCAGTCCGTCAGTCAGTTATTCAATCAGTCAGGCAATGTGTCTGTGTTAACCTCCCACTCTCCCTCTCTCTCTCTCCCCTTCCCTCTCCCGTGTCAGGTGCTAGGGGAGTGCAGTAGGAGGCTGCAGAGCTGCGTGACCGAGAGGTCCCGAGTTCTGGACCTGATCCCTCACAGCGGGACGCCCTGGCGGGGGTGCGGCCGGACCCCCTCTCCGAACCACTCCCCCGCCCCCCCCACGCCCAGCCCCACCGGACCGTACACCCCCGGTACTTTGCCTCTCTCTCTCTCATTCCTCATCCCTCTCCATCCCTGTCTCTGTATTCACCTCTCTCTCCTCCTTTTTCTTCCTCTCTCTCACTCCTGTCTTTATGTATTAATCTCTCTCTCAAAGTGCATGTCTCTCTTCTTCACACTCTGCCTGTGTCGGTTTCTGTTTGTCTATTTCTCTCACTCTTTCCATCTTTCCCATTGTTTTAGCATCTCTCTCTTTTTCAGAGTCCTCTGTTTATCTCTCTATCCCAGTTTCCATCTCTCTCCATGTCCTGCACAGTCTTGTCAGTTCATCTGTATTAACAGCCCCTTGCTCTCCCTCTTTCTCTACCTCTCTCTTTTTCTCAGAGTGTAAAGAGGTCATGGAGATCTCCCAGGCAGCCCTCAGCCAGTCACAGCAGCTGAGGAAGAGGATCACAGAGCTGATTGGCCAGGCCGTCTCCCGGCAACAGGCTGCCCACCAATCAGTGAACAACGGCCTGGTTCAGAAGATTGCAGAGACTGTGACCCTTTCTGTAAGAGGGGTCAAGGGTCAGCAAGCGCCTGTACTGTTGTTCAGTCAGTCAGTCACAGTGTTTCCTATTAAGCTTTTTGCCACCTTCCTTCCCTCCCTCCCTCTCTCTCTCTCTCTCATTCAGCAACACCTGGCAGTGAGCTCAGCTGCGACCAGACAGGCGATAAACCGCAAGCAGAGACAGCTGGACTGGATACAACACAGCCAGGACCGCAGCATGGTACAGTAACAGCACCGCCCACTACAGTGTTTGTGATCTGTCCAGTCCAGTGTGTGTGATCTGTCCAGTCCAGTCCAGTGTGTGGTCTGTCCAGTCCAGTGTGTGTGATCTGTCTGTTCCAGGGAGTGTGTGGTCTGTACAGTGTGTGTGATCTGCACAGTGCAGAGGGAACAGTCTGTGTAGTACCTGTGTGTGTACAGCCACCATAGTGCCAAGCATATGTGCCAGGGTGTGGCAGTTTGTGCGTTTTATTGACAGGGCCCATTGTCCAGAGCTGACCTTCTGACCCGGGAGCGGCTGGACAGGCCGATGGTGCAGCTCTACCACAGACACCCCGGCACACAGCTGCCCGAGGCCACACAACTCATACAGGTAACACACCCCACAGAGTTAACACAGCACAACTCACAAAGGTAACACTATACACCCCACACAGGTAACACTAAACACCTCTCACAGGTAACACACCTCACACAGATAACACAGTCCATACACACAGGTCACACAGCCCATGCAGGTAATGCACAGAGTGTGTACAGGGAGTTTACAGTGATATATCACATCATTATGAAGTACAGTGCTGTCCCCGGGGGCAGAGTGGCTCAGTGTGTATAGTCTGTGTAATCCCCCTGCTATCCACAGGGAGGCGCTGTGCTCCGGAGCTCTCTCCTCTCCTCCGGTCGTGACCTGGCGCTGCTGCGTCTGGCCCGCCTGCGACTGGACGACGACCTGCGCGGGAAGAGAGCGGCGGCCAGCGTGGACTCCTCCGTCGCCAGGCTGCGCCGGAGCCACGAAGACTGCCGCCGGGGAACCCCTCTGCTGCTGCAGCAGGGTGCCTGCTAGCTGGGACAGACAGACAGACAGATCTTCTTCTTTTTAGTTCATTCTAACTTTCTTGTTTGCTTTGTGTGTGTGTGTGGGGGGGGGTGCAAACTTTGGACTGCAACTCTACAAAAATCGGTGCTCGATCAGCTGTAATCCTCAGATTTCTCTCCAGGGCTGAATCAGCAGACTCTGGGAAGACATGGATGAGTTCCTGTGTTGATCAGCTGTTATTAAAGACAATGAATCGCCCTCTGACACTGTTTCTAATCTAGTGTGACGATGCTCTCGACTCCTCCTGTACTAACTCACAGTTCTGGACCGATTACAATGGAGTTCTCCAGTTTGAGCAATGACAGCGCCTGGCTTTTACAGATTTTAAGAGTGCGGTTCGACTACCGATCTGCTCCTTTATACTGCGTTTACACTGCAGGCTCAAGCCTAAGCAGCTTTGGTCCGACTGCCAGCAAGATTCGTTTCACATGTAATAGATTTGACGTTCTGCTTGTTGGAGTTACTGAAAATGACGCTCAAGTGAAAGGGGCGTCGCTTGGAGACGCTCAATTTGTGCGTAAGGCCGATTGTGTTTACGCTGCAGTTGGGACAGACCTGAGCCGTCTCGGGGCCACCTCTTAAGCAGGCCGCTTTTAGGTCGGCTTTGGTCCGCCTGTAGTGTTTACACTGCCCTATCAGAACAGAGCCCTCATAGAAGGGGCCCGTGTGAACGCAGTATTCGAGTAGAACGCAGTAGATACAGTGTGTGTGTGTTACTGTGTGTGAAGAGTGTCTAATGGCGACAGTAACCAGTATCTGATCCAATAAACTGTATTGATGTGATGGTGTGGTTGTGCTGTCTGTGTAGACCAGAGGTGTCAAGGCAGGAGATTCAATCCAGAGGTTTAATTCATAAACAAGGAACACAGAGACATCTACACCAGCAGAGTAAGATTATTAGCACTGTGCATTCTCTTATCAAAAAGAAGCACAATTTGGTACATGATGAGTACACTTTAATTTACCTCAATTGCTCTTATATTATGCTTAAGTATACCTCTTTTACTTCTTATTGTAAGTAGTAATATTTCAGTTTATTCCAGTTGTGTTGGAGTGATGTAGTTCCACACAAGTCCTGATGGTGGTGCTGTCCTTCATCTCTGCTTAGTTGTTCAAAATTATTATTATTATTATTATTATTATTATTATGGTTTCCAATGCATGCAATGAAACTACAACCTTTGTATATTTGTATATCTGTTGGTCTGAGTGCCCACTTGTCTGTGTGGGTGTTTCTGTATGTGTGTTAATGTGTGTGTATTAATGTGAATGAGGTCCTGCCTGTGTGTGTGAGTGTTAATGGTGTGTTTGTGTTTCAGTGAATAGAATTAGTTTACTCTTCAACCCAGTTAAAAATACATCTTCCTGCCCACTGCTTGTCGCTATTGAAATATCTGTGGGTTGTTATTTATGTCCTTATATTTGAAAATGCTGTACACAAAACCACACGGCCTCTGACTTTTCACAAGCGTACGCCAGAGCTGGCTTCAGCGATCAGGCCGTTGACTGCGCCCGGCTCGGTGTGTCACAGAAAGCACTGGCCCTATCTCTCAACAGGAAACTGAACCGCAGACCACAGTGACAGAGCACACTGGTACAGATACTCAGATTTTAAATTATAATAATAATAATCTGTGCATAAATATCCTGCACTGAATATGCAACACAAATATAGTACAGATATAGAGATACTATTAAACAGTATAGTAGAACCATTGAGTTCCCCAAGACAGCAGGATTTGTTTTTTGTTTTTGTTTTTATAGAAGTTACCCTATTAAATAAATCTGACATTTCCAGCAGGTAGTTCTTGTGGGACAGTCCAGTTGTTAAGTCTACACAACTTATACAACCTATATGATGATATCTGTGGTGGTCAGCCTGTCTGCCTGTAAGTGTGTTTATCTGTGCGGTTGTTTCCATGTGTGTTTATGCTGATGTGAGTGTGTGCTTCTAATGTGCCTTTTCCAAAAGATTGAAGAGAGAAATATTTGAATGATTAAGCAGGCAGACAGTTGAGCTCTTGGGGGCGAGTTTCAGATGGTTTCAGTCCAGGGGTTCATGTTATTCATTAAAGCAGTTAAATTGCTCAGATTGGAAGAACGCAACTGAGGAACCCGGAGCACTGGGGTTCCTTCACGGACGCCTGACCTTGGCGTAAATACTGGAGTCCTGATCAGGTGTGCTCCCCTTCTTGGGGTGCCTGGGGAGTGCGGGGTGGATCTCCAACATAGCATAGCTCACAGCTCCATCCATGTCCTGACTCAGAGAGAGAGGAGAAGGTGGAAGAGGAGTGAATACTTTCAAACAACACTGGTTCTACACATCTTTCTATCTGCCAGGGTTGTGCCCAGGTTCACAAGCCTACAATCTTCTCTCGTGTGTTCTCTCGCACAGACAGAAGTGCAGATAGAATCACATATAAAGCGATAACAGTTTGGCTGACTCAGAGAGGAAGGGTACCTGCTCACTGTCATGCCTCCTCTTCTCTCTCTTCTGGGCACCATCAGACTCTTTCCCACCTGGTGTTAAACAGGGAGCATTACACAACTGCAGATATCACTGCTGCCTGGGAAACTATATGCGTGCATGGAAATAAGATGAAAATACTTTATGCATCAAATAAGTCTAAAATAATACTTTATTTCTAAATTTAAAAACGTGTTTTTTTCTGCCACAATTATATCTAGGGGAAAAACTAAATATAAGGAACTGAACTGCAGTATTTTTGCCAGTTTTACCATTGCAATATTAAGGCACCATGCTTAGTGCTGTTTGTATAAATATGTGAGCATGGCAGGCGTGTTGAGGAGGAGTGCTGTTGTCGGTGCAGCAGGGTGGGAGCACTGACCTGTCCTGCAGAGGCAGTAGACACAGACAGAGGACAGCAGGACACACAGCGGAAGGACGCAGCCCAGCAGCCCCCAGCACACTGAGCACAGGGGAGTCTGGGAGACACAGGTGGTGTTATTTCGGCATATCCCTGAATACATAAATAAATAACTACATTAATAAATAGTATGTATGTGTATATTTATTATGTATACATACACACATGCATGCATCATACGCATTTACATATATCAATGAATTAACCCTGTAGAGAGAGCTGGGTTGGATGTAATATAACTGTACAGGAGATTCTGGACAATCAATGGCTGTTGAACAACTTGACCAATGCACAATAAGATTAATTAATTAATTCAACATTCAATAAATAAATAAATAAATAAATAAATATGTTAATCTCTCTCACAGGACACCCCTTATCCTCTCCCATGTGTTCATCACCTTCACAGCTGCAATGGTCCTCCCGGCTGTGCGGATAGACGAGCCGGACTCCTGTGCTGAATCTGAGGACTCCGCGCTGCCTCTCCGCGCAGTAGTACAGCGCCAGGTCCGCCTCCGTGACGCTCCCGATCCGCAGACTGAACGAGTGAGAGGACGAGTTCAGCTCCGTGGTCACATTAGACTCGCCGTAAGTTACAGTCATGTTCAGATGTTTAATCTGACTCGAAATGACCAGAAACGGTGTTTCTTCGCGCCGCTGTCCGAACCACAGGGTTTCGTGATGGTGTGTGATGTCGCAGGGCAGGGTGACGCTCTCCCCGGGCCGGACCTCCCTCTCCACCGGCGCTGTGCCGCACACCTGGGCCAGGCTGGCTGAGGGGAAGAGAAAGTAATGTATTTATTAATTACAGATCATACATTTAATTATGTGACACATGGAAATAAATGACTGATTCCCCTATATTCTTAATTTCATCTCATAGCCATCTGACCCTTAGAAAAAACAAACCATTTGCTTATTTATGCATTTAACTTAAAAATAAAGTCACTACCAAACTATATAGTAGACAAATCTACATATATACACATATAGATGGGTGATTTAAATGAAGGTAAAATCCAACATAAAATGTCTCAGTGAGGTGTTCAGTACCACAAGCCACCAGAACAGCGTCAATGCTCTTGGCACAGATTCTACGAGTCTCTGGACTCTACTGGAGGGATGAACACCATTCTTCCAAAAGATATTCCCTCATTTGGGGTTTTGATGATGGTGGTGGAGAGCGCTGTCTAACACGTCAGTCCACAATCTCCCATAGGTGTTCAATTGGGTTGAGATCTGGTGATTGTGAAGGCCATAGCATATGATTCACATCATTGTCATACTCATCACACCATTCAGTGACCCTCGTGCCCTGTGGATGGGGCATTGTCATCCTGGAAGAGACACTCCCATCAGGAGAGAAATGTTTCACCATAGGATAAAGGTGTTCACTCTGAATAACTTTGTGGTGGCCAGGAATGGAGGCTCAGCAAGACCGCAGGTAACAAAAATACAAGACTTTTATTAACAAAATATGCAAATCAAATGGGCACGAGGGTCAACCAAAAAAAACAAACCAAAAGACTCATACCAGGATGGACCTAGTCTTACACGAAAACAAACAAAACAGGAAGCACACAAAACACCACTTTATTTCCAGCACAGAAACTCCAATTCTCCAAAACCTCTGGGAGGCTGAGGCCTCCTTATTTAGCAGGTGGCTGGGGTTGATTGATCAATTAAGGTCAAATCACCCCAACCACCTGCAGTTCATGAGCAGGCAGGGAGAGATAATGAACCCCCTCCCTGCCACATACCTCCACACAAAGCTGAGGGGAGGCCTGGAGGGCTGAATGCCACCTCCTCCCCCAGGGTCATACACTCTGGCATTGACAACGACAACCAATGTGTGTCGTCCCCGGGCGACCTCTTGGGCTCAGGAAGGCCACCTCCCTCAGGTGGCAGGAGCAGCAGGAGTTCCGCCTCAGAAGGCAGAGGCGGGAACGGCAGGACGTCCTCCTTGGTTGCTGGGGACTCTGACAGCTCCAGCCGGGGCAACCTGTTACACCTCCAGAGCCTCCAGCTCCTCCCTGTCGGATGTGAGAAGCCCTAGGGACTGTTCCAGCAGCTCCACCCCATCTGGCTCTCAGGACGGCAACTCCAGCGCTTCCCACTCTGGCTCTGGGGATGGCACCACTAGAATATCCTCTGCCAGGTACTGCAGCACCATGAGGGCAGTCTCTTCGATGGACCCCGGGTGGTGTTGTAGTTCCCAGGCGTCCCACCTCCCCCCTTCTTGTTCTGGCTGGTTGTTGGGCCATCCTGCCCAGTTGTGGCTGTACACCTCACAGCGGCCACAGCAGTCCACCGGTGCTAGGGGCAGGATCGCCAGCGGCACCAGGGGAAGAGGCTAGCTGGATCCTCCGGAGGCAGGGGTGGCAGCTGAAGGCTCACAATCAGGCTGGACCACAGTGGTGGGGGAGGAAACTGCAAATGGGACACAGCTTTACTAAACACTGTGTCCCATTTGCAGCCCATCTGCAGTGTGCTCCCCGGCGCTGTGGTTCAGCTGCAGACGGTTTTATTTCTCAGAAGATAGTTCTCACACTTCACTGCTCCGTAGCTCCCCTGCTAACATACAATGTTGCCACAAAGTTGTAACATAATTTATGTTGCGGCAACGTTGTGTGTTAGCTGGGTCATTATTTCAGTACAAGTATAGTGAAAAAACAGAGATTACATTTTTTTTAGAATATAAAAATATATATGATATGTTTATAATATACATTTATCCAATATATATATATATATTAAAAAAAACTGAAAATAGTACACAATTTGTTTATTTTTTAAATTGTCATGAACTTTCAGAAAATAGTTTTTATACATGTCACGGACTCATTACGTACATTTTTTTTCTGCACAATTTAAAGGCCATATTTATACTAGGCTACTTAAAAATACATTAAAAATATAGCAATAGGAAAGCAAAATGTTTCACCAAACATCCAAGCGATTTAAAGACAATCATTCTGCAAATTGTTGCATTCATAATAATAATGATAATAATAATATATGAAATTCGTCATGTTTCTTACATTGATTCTTATATACATTTAAAATAATACTATTTTTCAAGCCAAAAATATAAAATATTTAAAAATCTTAACTCAGTCCTCTCTCTCTCGTTCTCTCTGTAAAGAAGTCAACCTTTCCCATTTCACTTCCATGTTCTCAAACCGAGTTTTTTGTTTATTTTCTTTTCTAAAGTTATCAGTGGCATGAGTCAAGCAATGACAAACCTGTCTGTATATTAAAATCAGTAAATCAGTAAAATATCAGTAAAAGCTGCAGAATTGTATTTCAATGGAATATATAGGCTATATAGTGATTGTATTTGCACATTTCTGTTTCATAATTAATAACACAGCGAGGATGGGTGGTAGTGAAAGAGGCAGAATAATAAACATAAATAAATACAGCTAAATAAATAAACTAATGAATAAATACTTAAATGTGACTCACAGGTGAGCAGCAGAAGCGCAACCCCGCTGTACAGAGACTGCATCACTGCTGTGGAGAGTCCGGGTCTCTGGGTCTGAGGCCTCCTGTCCATCGGGTCAGAAGCTGCACAGTCGGGTATTAGAATGACCAACACACTGCTTTCCATCCCTATTTCACTGTATTCAGTAGAACGGATACCAAGTGATGTTACTAAAATGTTGAAACGTAACTTAGAAAATCACAAACACATCCTGCATTTAGGCCAGTAATTCAATCAGCAGAATCACTTTAAACAAAAACAAGAATTAGAACATGCGGGGGGTGAGTAATATTTTGTTCACCAGGCTAAACTAGGTCAGTTCTACATTTATAGAGACTTGGACAGTAACGCACATCCTTTCCCAGAGCTCCTCACACTGACTTAATTGTGATAATCATGTGATAATCATGTACAAAGTACAACAGAAATTACTGTAGGAGTTTTAACTAAGGTTTACCTCAGAATATTACAGCAGTACTTCTCTTAACCCTGTTAGATTACTACTGTGACTCAATTTGATTTGAATATCATAAGATAGCTGGTGCTAAACTTTACATAAAATAAACTAACAAAGAATACTTTGCATGGTTACATGGAATACAAGAGGACCTTCATCACAAATACCTCACGCCAACTGAACATCACACTGTGTAGTAGCAACGTCACAGAACCTATGGAATATCTGTAAGCAATATAACAACGACTATATATGAACCAATTAAAATTCAACAACACCTGTACATTAGTATTAAATCATGACAGTTACTTAAACATATTTTTTAAATAGTAAAATATTCTATATCATGCATAAAACTACTGATGTTTACTGCTTTCAGGGTGTGGTGTGGACCACGCAAAAGTGCCAGAGCCGACCCTGACTCCAATCATCAAACCACGCCGCTTCTCACGGCAGTGACGCTGATGACATCCAGCTCCGCAGACAATAGAGAGCGACAGAGGAAGTGTTTCAAAAGTACTTGTGTACCAAAGACTTGAAATAATTCCTTATTCCTTTAACTCTCTGGCACAATGGCTCTCAAAAGTAGTTACCCCCCTTGGACTTTTCCACATTTCATTGTGTTACAACATGAACTCAGAATGGATTTTTGCCACTGATCAACACAGAAAATGTCCATAATGTCAAAGTGAAAAATTGAATCTGCAAATTGTTCTAAATTAATTACAAATACAAAACAGAAAATACTTGAATGCATAAGTAATCACCCCCTTTGCTATGATTGATTGAGCTGTGGTGAAACCAATTGTCTGCCTTCTTGTCTCACTATCTCTCTCTCTCTTTCTCCTTCTGTAAACCCTGCTGGACTGGACTGTGTCTCTTAGGACCAGGATTAAACTTCACAGAATATCCACCGAGGCAAGGGGAGTCTGCACAGGAGTGTCCAAACTCAGCACCATGCTGTGCAGTCAATATCAAACACAGACCGACAACTTCAGACAAATATAGACAACCATCATAAAAACAGGGTCCTTTTTGAAACTGCAGCTGTTATGTTGTATTTGGGAGAGAGGGGTGGGGGGATTGGGCAGGTGTGTGTGTTCTCAGTGTTCTGTATCGGTGCTCAAAGTATGGAAAGTTCCATAGATATAGAGATATAACCACAGTTACTTACTGTGACATGTAGTTCTCCGCTCACTGATTCTGAGAATTGAGGATGTGGTTACATGTTTTAAATGAGGTCCCACTGTCTGAGGTTTTGACTTGCTGTGACTGGTTTATAACAATCAGCTTTTATCAGATATCAAGATGTTCCCTGATTTAAACAAAACATAAAATCTGTAGGAATGGAAAATGAACTGTATACACTCACCTAAAGGATTATTAGGAACACCATACTAATACTGTGTTTGACCCCCTTTCGCCTTCAGAACTGCCTTAATTCTACATGGCATTGATTCAACAAGGTGCTGAAAGCATTCTTTAGAAATGTTGGCCCATATTGATAGGATAGCATCTTGCAGTTGATGGAGATTTGTGGGATGCACATCCAGGGCACGAAGCTCCCGTTCCACCACATCCCAAAGATGCTCTATTGGGTTGAGATCTGGTGACTCTGGGGGCCAGTTTAGTACAGTGAACTCATTGTCATGTTCAAGAAACCAATTTGAAATGATTCGACCTTTATGACATGGTGCATTATCCTGCTGGAAGTAGCCATCAGAGGATGGGTACATGGTGGTCATAAAGGGATGGACATGGTCAGAAACAATGCTCAGGTAGGCCGTGGCATTTAAACGATGCCCAATTGGCACTAAGGGGCCTAAAGTGTGCCAAGAAAACATCCCCCACACCATTACACCACCACCACCAGCCTGCACAGTGGTAACAAGGCATGATGGATCCTTGTTCTCATTCTGTTTACACCAAATTCTGACTCTACCATCTGAATGTCTCAACAGAAATCGAGACTCATCAGACCAGGCAACATTTTTCCAGTCTTCAACTGTCCAATTTTGGTGAGCTTGTGCAAATTGTAGCCTCTTTTTCCTATTTGTAGTGGAGATGAGTGGTACCCGGTGGGGTCTTCTGCTGTTGTAGCCCATCCGCCTCAAGGTTGTACGTGTTGTGGCTTCACAAATGCTTTGCTGCATACCTCGGTTGTAACGAGTGGTTATTTCAGTCAAAGTTGCTCTTCTATCAGCTTGAATCAGTCGGCCCATTCTCCTCTGACCTCTAGCATCAACAAGGCATTTTCGCCCACAGGACTGCCGCATACTGGATGTTTTTCCCTTTTCACACCATTCTTTGTAAACCCTAGAAATGGTTGTGCGTGAAAATCCCAGTAACTGAGCAGATTGTGAAATACTCAGACCGGCCCGTCTGGCACCAACAACCATGCCACGCTCAAAATTGCTTAAATCACCTTTCTTTCCCATTCAGACATTCAGTTTGGAGTTCAGGAGATTGTCTTGACCAGGACCACACCCCTAAATGCATTGAAGCAACTGCCATGTGATTGGTTGGTTAGATAATTGCATTAATGAGAAATTGAACAGGTGTTCCTAATAATCCTTTAGGTGAGTGTATATTGTTTTATTTTTTTCTTTCTTTCTTGCAGTACCTTTGACCTTGCAGTGTAAGCATGGCAGCATCTCTCACAAACCACAAAAGAAAAATAGTTTTTGCAGCAAAGTTCTAAGGAAGAGAACATTTTCATTGGACCCCCGGATGCTAAAATAAAGGGCTGGTGCATGACAGTTATGCTGAATGAAGACAAGATGCAATTTAAAATGGAAACAGTGTGGCAGATGTCACAGAATCTATGTATACTGCATTTGAAAAGAAACAGCGTCTTCTGTTAAGGAAAACAGACAGAGTGTTGATGGGACCTAGAAGGAATGCCTTAAATATTCAAGGAGTCTTCACTGCTTATATAACTACAAATGGAACAACAGTGAAGGAGGACGTGTATGTTGTGTGGAACCTCTTCACACCCCTACTAGGCAGACATGCAATTGAAAAACTCAACTTGTTTGCTCAACTAGATTATTTGATGCAATGCAAATGACAGGAAGAATGCAAAGATCTTTTCACTGGCTTGGGGGAGCTTGAAGATCAATATCACATGGAGCTGAAACCAGGAGCAAAACCATTCTTACTAACTGTTCCAATATGAATTCCTTTTCCTTTAAATTAACAGGTTAGACAAGAGATCTCTAGAATGGAGAAGCTGGATGTCATCACAAAATATAATGGACCTACAGACTGGTGTGCTGGAATAGTCATCATTCCTAAATCTGACCACACAGTGTGAAATTGTGTAGACCTCACCAAATTAAATGAATCAGTGCATCGGGAGAAATTAATCTTGCCTTCTGTTGACCACACACTAGGCATGTTAGGAGGTGCTTCATTATTCACAAAATTTGATGCAAATTCTGGATTCGGGCAGATTCTCAAAAGAATCTCAAACGTTGACCACATTTATCACTCCATTTGGCTGATACTGTTTCAAGAGATAGCCTTTTGGAATTTCCTCTGCCCCACAACATTTTCAAAAGAGAATGTGTCAAACTCTGGGAGGTTTGAAAGGTGTCATTTCCACATGGATGATATCCTTATCTTTGGATTTACCAGAGAGGAGCATGACCAATGAGTAGAATGCATTCTCATTACTAAAAACTGAGCTCGTATCAACACCCACCTTTTTCGATCCCAACAAGGATATCAAGATTGCAGCTGATGCCTCATCCTTTGGTCTAGGGGGCATCCTCATGCAAAACCAAAAAAAAAAAAAGAAACCGGTAGCATATGCCTCAAGAGCACAGATAACCACAGAACAACACTATGCTCAAATAGAGAAAGAGACCCTAGCACTTGTTTGGGCATGTGAGCCATTTAGTTGCTAACTCATAGGCAACACATTTCCTGCTTGAGACAGATCACAAGCCAGTTGACATGACACATGACATCACACACATACCTGGCAAAGATTTTACAACACCAGATACATTGTCCAGGATGCCATGTCAAAACAATGTCAGCAATGCAGGCTCAGCTCTCTTGGAAGATACTAACATTTATCTTGCTCACATCAGTACTAATCTTCCTGCTTCACAAAGCAGACTGGATCAAATCCGAGAGAAGCTGCTTGAAGATCCTATTTGCAAACAAGTAATGTGATTCTGTGAGAATGGATGGCCACCAAATACAAAAGGGACAGAAGAACTGAGACCTTTTTGGCTTGAGAGACACACTCTCACTGTCCTAGATGGCCTTCTTATCAATGGGACCAAACTGGTGATAGGTCCTTCTCTTCAACCAACAATTCTCGACCGACTCCATCACGGGCATCAAGGCATCGTAAAGTGCATGGAAAGGGTCAAACAAACAGTGTGGTGGCCTGGCCTCAGCACCCAGTTGGGTATTTTAGTTGACCACTGTGATACATGCAGAAAACTCAGAAGGACCCCAGTAGAACCTCTACGAGTCTCAGAGTTTCCTGATTATCCATGGCAAAAAGTTGCGTACAGTTGATTACTACTCCCATTACGTGGAGATTGACAAGTTATCATCTACATCCTCAACAGCTATTGTGGAACACCTCAAAGCACAGTTTGCATGACACAGAATTCCAGAGACCGTTGTATCAGACATTAGACCCCAATACTGCTGTTCTACTTTCAGTGCATTTGCAAAAGCATATGGATTTCAACACCTTACTAGCAGCCCACGACACCCACAGGCAAATGGAGAGGTGGAAAAGGCAGTCCAAACGATCAAACAGCTGCTCTTGAAAACGCATTATCCCTATCAAGTTTTATTAGCTTACCATTCCACTCCACTAGCAAATGCATGCAGCCCAGGTGAACTTTTGATGGATCGGAAGCGGAGGACGACTCTTCCAATTTTGCCAACGCTCCTTCATCCCCGTATTCCCAACAGAGAGAAGTTGGAGAAATTTGGACCGTGGGAAAAGCAAACAAGCAGATGACCTTAGACACTGAGCACGATCCTTGTCAACACTCACCACTGGAGACAATGTCAGGATTTCTGACCAAAGCACCCCTGCTCAAGTGATCAGACAACATGCTCCAAGGTCATATGTGATATGATATCCCACAAGGTGAGATACGACGAAACAGCCGACAGAGTGTCGTCCTCCAATTTGTCTTGCATACCTGATGAAGAGCCAACAACCATGACACAACAACATGCACCTGCTGATCTGTAGCCACAGGCTACAGGCCGCAGTCTACCCTGACCTCCATTGTTAGACATGTTAAAAATAACATGTTCTGTCCATTCCTCCAAACTGGATGAAAGAGCAAGAAGGAGACGGATCAGAGAGGCTACCAAGAGGCTAATGGCAACTATGCAAGAGCTGCAGACTTTTATGGCCAAGACTGGTCAAAGTGTGCATGTGAGAACAATATCACAAGCGCTCCACAAATCTGACCTGTATGGTACTCAAGAAAGCCCAACTTGAATCTGTTTGAAGTCTCTGGCTCAGTGCTCTCTTTCTGTATGTCTGTGTCTTTCTGTCTCAGTGTCTCTCTCTCTGTGTCTGTGTCTGTCTGTCTCACTGCTCTCTCTCTCTCTCTCTCTCTGTCTCTGTCAGTGTGACACTCTAAATTACAGATCTCCATTGGACAGCTGCAATGCTGTGGTTGCTCTTCAGTAACTCACTAGCAGTTTGACTGCTGTCCTCACCTACCATCCTCCTGGGAGACTTCATCATCCACCTCTCCAACTCTTCCCACTATGCCAGATTTCTTCCTCTCCTTCACTCCTTTAACTTCTCTCTCTCCCCATCTCCCCCCACTCACAGGGCAGGCCGCCAGCTTGACATCATCTTCTCTAGAGGCTGCTCCCCTTCAACACACTCCGTAACACCCATGGACATTTTGGACCACCACTTAATTTCCTTCTTCCTCTCCCTCCCCTCCCTCCCCACTCCACCCACTCCCTCTGTCACCTTCCGCCGTAATCTCCGCTCTGTCTCCCCCTCCACCCTTGCCTCCACTGCCCTCACCCTCTTACCTTCCATTGACTGTTTTTCAAATCTATCTGTCAACTGTGCTATCTCCTCTTTGTTCTCCTCCCTCACCTCCTCCCTTGACTCTCTCTGTCCTCTCACGTCTTGTCCTGCCCGTCCCTCCCCTCCTCAGCCTTGGCTCTCTGCTGTTCTCCACTCAACCTGAACTAGTCTGCGTGCCGCCGAACAGAAGTGGAAAAGGACCAAACTCCCAGCTGCCCTTGAAGTCTACTGCTCCCTACTGTCCACATTCTCCTCCTCACTCACCTCAGCGAAGAAATCTTACTTCCAATCACTCTTCGAATCCACTGTCAACAACCCCTGCAAACTCTTCTCCACCTTCTCCTCCCTCCTTGCCCCCACTCCCCCTCCTCCTCCCCCATCTCTCACTGCTGATGATTTCGCCTCCTTCTTCTCCTCCAAGATTTCAGACATCTGCAGGCTCTTCAATACTCCACCCTCCTCTCCCATCACACCCAAACCTCCCACTGATCAAGCTTCCTTTTCTTCATTCTCTCAGATGCTGAAGTTTCTGCTCTCCTCCTACATCACAAACCTACAATGTGTGCCCTGGACCCTCTCCCTTCTCGCCTCTTCCAAGCGACCGCTCCTGATCTTCTCCCCTTTATCTCCTCCCTCCCCAACTCCTCACTCCTCTCTGGCTGTTTCCCCTCTGCATTTAAACAAGCTGCTGTCATCCCACTGCTCAAGAAACCAACCCTTGATGCCACCTCTCCTCAGAACTACCGCCCTGTCTCCCTACTCCCCTTCCTCTCCAAGACTCTCGAGTGGGTGGTCCACTGTCAGCTCTTGGACTTTCTGTCCCAACACTCACTCCTTGATCCTCTGCAATCCAGCTCACTCCACTGAGACGGCTCTCCAGGCAGTAACTGACTCCCTCAGCTGTGCTCGGGTGGCCTCCTTCTCCTCAGTCCTCATCCTCCTTGACCTCTCCACAGCATTTGACACTGTCGATCACTCCATCCTCCTCTCCTGCCTCGCTGATCTCTGGGGCTGCTCTCACCTGGTTCTCCTCCTACCTCAGCGACCGGTCCTACCAAGTGACATGACGGGGCTCCTCATCCATCCCCCAGCCTCTCCTCACAGACGTACCCCAAGGCTCCGTCCTGGGCCCCCTCCTGTTCTCTCTCTACACTCGCTCCCTGGGCCCCCTCATCGCTTCCCATGGTTTCTCCTACCACTTCTATGCTGATGATGCCCAGATCTTCCTGTCTTTTCCCTCTTCTTACCCTCTCATCGCCTCTCGCATCTCTTCCTGCTTGTCTGCTATTTCCAACTGGATGCACTCGCACCACCTCAAGCTCAACCTCTCCAAATCGGATCTCCTGTTTTTCCCCGACTCTTCCTCACCTTCTGCTGACCTCCCCATTTCGATCCCCTTGGAATCCACCACACTCTCTCCTTCTTCTTCCGCTAAAATGTAGGAGTCACCCTCGATCCTGCGCTCTCCATCACCCAGCACATCACCACGCTGACACGCACCTGTAGATTCTTCCTGACCAACACACGCTGGATCCGTCCCTTCCTCACTGACTACTCGACTCAGCTACTCGTCCAGTCACTGGTCCTCTCCCGCCTGGACTACTGCAACTCCCTCCTGGCCGGCCTGCCTGCAACTACTACCCGCCGCTCCAGCTCATCCAGAAATCTGCGGCTCGTCTGGTGTCTCTCTGCCCTGATTCGCACACGCTACTCCACTGCTCCGCTCCCTCCACTGGCTCCCTATACCGGCACACATTCAGTTCAAGACACTGACCCTCACCTACCGCTGTCTCGACCACACTGCACCAAGCTACCTTCAGTCACTCGTCTCTCCATACATCCCCTCCAGACCACTGCGCTCCTCCAGTGCCAGAAGACTAACTCTGCCTCCTCTCCACTCTCCTTCCTCCAGAGCCGCTCCTTCTCATCCCTGAACCCTAAATGGTGGAACAAACTGCCACCGAAGTCAAAACAGCCGAGTCCTTGACCTCCTTCCGGCGCTTACTCAAGACACATCTTTTCCAACAGTACTTATAATATTATTAATTTATCCTCGCTAGATAGCACTTCACAGTTTTATTATACTTTATTATACGTTATTGATTGTTTTCCTCCTTGCTCCCTTTCCCGTAGCTCTTGACTGTGACCCTACAACTTGACAGCACTTAGCTTTCACCATCCAGGATGTAAGACCTCACTTACTGTACTTGCCTGTGTAAATTGTAAATAGGTATTTGTATAATGAATTTTATTTTGAATTGCTATGTTTTAGTTAAATTGAATTTGTAATTTTTGATGCCTTTTACTTAACTGTATTTTTGCACTTTGTTTTCCACTTATGTTGTAAGTCGCCCTGTATAAGGGCGTCTGCCAATAAATAAATAAATAATAATAAAAAAAAAAATAATAATAATCCAAAAACAGAGCCAGCAATCTCAACCGCATCAGCATTTGTCCAACTTTGGAAAAACACAGACGGGAGATTTAATCAGGATTCAATATTTCCCTACCTTGTGTGTTCCCAATTGAATATTAAAGTGTTATTAATGCTACCTTAGGGTTCCATTACTTTTAGGATAACGCAGTATGTTTTTATTTAATACTATGTCACATTATGAATACATTGTGCTGGATATTGTATCTCAGCCCAAGTTTCAAGATTGTCTCCATCACAGAACAGCAGCTGCTCCCTGTCCTGAGTGCTGTGAAATGGAGACTCTCCACATTTGAAATTGGTATTGAGATGATTGATTGGCTCTGACTGGGCCAACCACAACAATAGGGACATTTCATGTTGTTCATGTTGTTGTTGTTGTTGTATTTTAAGTAAAAAAAATTAAGTCACATTTGAATATGTTTAATTTAGTTTAGTATAAGTGTTCAGCCACAGCTCTTTTAATTAAATGATTATTAAATGTAATTGTATTTTATTATTGTCACAGAGGCTACCAAGGCTCCACATGATTCCTTATTTTTTTCATTGCACTTATATTATTCTTTATTGTTTGTTGATTTAATTTATTATTCACTGATTGATTTATATTTCACTAATTGTTGCTTTATGATTAATTGTTTGATTTCACTAATTGATTGCTCTTCACTTGTTTCACTTATGTATGATTGCATGGGACTTTGACAGCTAATTTCAATGTTTCAATAAGCAGCGCCCCACCCTTCACTCACAGCCACCGCACCTGTTAGCACACGGTATGGATAAAAGCTGCCCTGACTAGGAGAGAAAATCAACAGTGAAGCAGCAATGAAAGGTAGTTTTTGCGCACCAGCAGGAACCGGACCGCAGGGCTGCAGTAAGACAGCGGGGTGGGCTGTGGAGGACCGTATACCGACTGTGAAGGTGCCAGCTGGTGGGAGCGAGTCTCCGTGGGTCAAAGCGGTTCCTTGCGTACGGATGGCTGGTTTGAGAAACATGAGCTGCTGAATGCTGTATGCCTAGTGTGGTCAAAGAACATCGCGGATTATAATTGGCAAGACATTTGAATCCATCTGACTAACCTTGCAGGCTTTGTGGCTTCCAGTTCTGTGGCGGTAGATGGCACCTCGGGCTCTGGACCAAGCAGCACCCAGGGAGAGGAGCATAGTATAACGGGTGAGAAAGGGACGCATTTAATACCATCCGCAAGTGTGTGATTTCAGCACTTCCCTTTGAGTGCGCGTGTCCTTTTCCAGAGCCTGTTCCAGTCTCTCTGTCCCTCTTTTCCTAGATTGGCGCTGGTTGTGTGGACGAGCAGGCTGCTTGGAGGACATGCTGTTGCGAGGATCTTCATTCCCAGCCTGGGATGTGTGTTCTGAGCCAGGCTGTGACTGGTGGCGATCGCCGTATATAGGACTGTGCATTGGGACTATTTTTTTTTTTCTCGTTGGACACTGCTATCGGTTAACTTGTGGGTATAGTTTTGGGCATCATTTTTAGTTAGGGTTTTAGTATAGTTTATTTTTCTACTTAACTTTCGTATGTCCTGAGATTTTGCCGAACCTGCATGGGGGACTACTTGGGTGGTAGTGAGTCCCCATCCCGTGTAATTAAGTTGGGGTGGCGTAGTGGGACTACATTGGGACCCAGTGGTCACTGCCACCCATGACACTGACATTACCTTCCATTCAGTAAGGATAATGTATGTCCTGTATACAGAATTTGGAGCAATAAGAGCATGCCTATAAGATGTATTAGTTCTTTATTGATTGTACAGTAAGTAATAGTAGTATGTAGAATGGTAATCAATGAAATAATTCCTGACGGGATAAAACTTTAAGATTACATCGGGGCTCTAAGTACACTAGGAGCACTGTAGCCCCTAACTGAACATTTAGGGGCGCACACCTTAAATCGACCTGCAACACAATGAATGCTTTGGTATTAAATAAACTACAATGTGCCGTTTTATTTTAGTTGATTTAACAAATGCACATTCAGAAATGTAAACACAGTATTACACTCCAAAACAAAACGTATGCAATAGGCCGTGTTGAATTTCACTACCATTTCAGCCTCATCAGATGACTGACGGGTAGCTTCCTGCCTGCTACTGGAAATGGAGAAGCTGTTTCATTTGTGTATCTGTCTCGGCATATTTTATGTTTTAACTGCTGTTGTGCTTCATTAATATGTCGTGTTTAAACTGTGTGGTGCCAGTTGCATCGGCAAACTTGGTTTTCCCCGCATGTTGTGGACCACATCTAGTGAAGTAGATGCAGTTCATAGTGTTGGTATCTTTGCTAAATCTAAGCCATGTAAACTCCCTCAGCCATTCCTTTCGGAAACGGTGTGTTCTTGCCTTTTTCGCCACTGCCAGCTGTTCAAGTCCTAATGCAGTCCTATCCAGGCCCGCCCTGTATAAGCGCTGTCTGCAGTGTTGAGTAGTCTGTCCAGTTCTTCTGTATTGTCAATGGTGGCCAGGTCAGTGTGTTTCTCTCGACAGTATTGTTGTGCATCACTCCAGCCCAGGGGTTTGTTCACAAAGACATACTGATGAGTGAGACATGAGGAGAGACTGCAGAGCCCTGGAAACACACAACACACAACACACAACACACACAGACTGTGGGGCTGACAGTGGGTTTGAAGGAAACTGGGAGATCAATGTGTCCTCTTGTCTTTAGTGTTGTAATGTTGGATATCACTGAGTGTCCTACAGCAATGCTGGTTAGTCGGTGTGGAGAGTCAGTCAGTGCTGATTCAGGGTCTCTAGTGTGTGTGTGTGTGTGTGTGTGTGTGTGTGTAGCTGTAGCTGTGCTGGTGCTGTGGAGTCCTGGCTGTGTGACAGTGTTGCTGGTCAGTGTTGCTGCTGAGAGACTGGGCCCAGTCAGCAGAAGGACACTGGCTCAGGGCTGCAGTCCTGTCGCTGTAGTGGGTGATGTTGGGCCAATACTGGGCCAACAGTGTGAGGTGATGTGATCAGGGCCGTTCCTGTCAGATTGTGTGTCAGACAGTCAGGATCACAGGCGACACTGACCTGAGAACAGCAGGATGAGAAACACCCTCCGCTCCATGGCTGTGGCCTGTCAGTTTGCAAACGGAGACACGGGTTAGTGCTGACTGGTAGGACAGGAGATGGCTGGTGTGTTCAAGCAGGACAACACATTTTTGGTGTAAAACTCAACAGCACTGAATGGATGCAAATGTTGTTGCAACACAATGATGTGTTTTGGTGACATGGTGCTCCCTCACATAACATCACCTCAACACTGGAGCTGGAGTGAGGCGTGTATATAATTAGCACAGTGAAAAATAATGAATAAAGCAATGGATACATGTTTCTGTATAGCGCTCTGTGGCTACCCTGCAAAGGGCACTATATAAATACAAAAGTATTGGAACATAAGAAAGTTTACAAATGAGTGGATGCCATTCCACCCATTGTGCTCGTTTGGTGTCCATTAATAACTGAGTGATCCAAGGATTCTATCCAGTCTATTTTTAAATGTTCCCAAATTTTCTGCTTCAACCACAACGCTGGGGAGGTTGTTCCAGATTGTGACGCCTCTCTGTGTGAAGAAGTGTCTCTTGTTTTCTGTCTTGAATGCCTTGAAGCCCAATTTCCATTTGTGTCCCCGGGTGCGTGTGTCCCTGCTGATCTGGAAAAGCTCCTCTGGATTGATTCCAATAAACTAGTAAGACATGATCCGCCTCGTCTAAACCCATGCTGACTATCTCCAAGAACATGGTTTTCATTAAGATGCTCCTCTATTTTCTGTCTAATCATCTTCTCCAACATTTCACAGGTGATGCAGGTGAGACTGATTGGTCTGTAATTTCCTGGCTCAGTTTTGTCCCCTTTCTTGTGGATTGGTTTGACATTTGCTGTCTTCCAGTCAGTTGGCACATCCCCTGTTCTAAGTGTCATTTGGAATATTTGAGTTAGCGGCCTGTAAATAATTTCCCTAATTTCTTTAAGTACTGTTGGTAATATACCATCTAGCCCAGGTGATTTTTTTTCTTTTGTAAAAACCTCTGTGAAATACTCATTTAGAATATTTGCCACATCTTGTTCATTTTCCAAGATGCCTCAATTTTTGCCCTTTATCTGTTTCACTTCCTCCTTTATTGACCTCTTGCTGTTGTAATATTGATAAAATCTCTTTGCAGTAGTTTTAGCTCAAAGAGCTATGTTCCTTTCCATTTCCCTCTTTGATTTCCTGATCCCTTTCTTAAGATCTCTTTGCAGCTCAACATATTCTATGTATTTTGTTTCGTCACCATCCCTTTTGTATGCGCTATACAACATTTTCTTTCTCTTGATATTTTTTGCATACCTCTATTAAACCATTTTGGCCAGTGTTTTTTGTTCCTCAATTTGCTACGTTTTGGTACAGATTGCTCCTGAGCCTCAAGTAGTATATTCTTAAAATATACCCATCCATTTTCAACTGACTCTGTATCCAGTGTGCTCCAGTCTGCCTCTTTTATGTGCCGCCTCATACCTTCAAGGTTTGCTTTTCTGAAATTGCAGACCATTGTTTTAGACTTGGACCTTGTTTTTTGAAAGAATGCCTCAAAGCTAACCATGTTGTGATCACAGTTTGCCATTGGTTCTCTAACTAGTGTCCCTCTGACTCTATCCTGGTCATTTGAAAAGATCAAGTCAATGCCTGCACTCTCTCTGGTTGGTTCCCTAACAAATTGAGTTAGAAAGCAGTCATTTACCATCTCAACCATTTCTGTTTCTGCTTCTGTAGTCCTCACTGGGCTTTCCCAGTCTAAGTTTGGGAAATTGAAATCCCCATTATAACAGCCACATCCTTGCTACATGCAGTCCTGATTACACTGTACAATGCAGCATCTTTCTGAATATCTGAGTTGGGTGGTCTGTAACACACTCCTACCACTAATCCTCCACATCTCTTGTTCAAAAGTTTGACCCACAAAGATTCTGTTCCGTTACTGGTATCTAATTTGAGATCTTCTGCCTCAATGTCATTTCTGACATATAATGCTACCCCACCCTGTCTCTCCTAAACTGTGTGTATCCTTCCAACTTGTATTCATCCCCATCATTTTCTGTAAGTCATATTTCTGTCACTCCTACAACATCATAGTCACACACCAGCACTGTGGCCTCTAGGTCTAACATCTTGTTCCTTATACTCCTGGCATTGAAGTACAGACATTTCAGGACTTTCCTACTAGCAGTTTCCCTTTGTTTTCTTTCCTTAGAGGAACATCTCCCATTGTCAGAGCTCCCTGCCCCCCTGGGCCCTAGTTTGAAAGATTCTCAATTTCTCGGCACATACGCTCTCCCAATGCAAACGGTCTGGTTTGTACAGGTCCCATCTATCCCAGAAGAAACCCCAATTCTCCATAAACCTAAAACCGTCTTCCCTACACCAAGATTTCAACCACGTGTTAAACTTTGTAATCTCTGCCTGTCTCCCTGGCCATGCACGTGGTACCGGAAGTATTTCAGAGACAACTACTGTGGAGGTTCTGCTCTTTAGTTTTGTTCCAATTTTTTTTAATTTGTCTTGCAGAACCTCTGTCCCAACTTTTCCTATGTCATTGGTTAAAATGTGGGCCATGACCAGTGGATTCCCCCCGGCTCAGGCCAGTAGCCCGTCTACTAGTTTAGGGAGATCTGCAACCTGAGCACCAGGCAGGCAAGATACCATGCGGGTCTCCTTGTCACTAGAACACACTGTGTGATCTACATCTCTAAGAATTGAGTCTCCTACTATAACTACCTCCCTCTTCTGGGGGGGAGTGAGCACCTGTTGGGCAATTCTAGCTCTTGGGGTGTCTCCAAGGGTTGTGTGCACCCTTTTCTGTAGTTATGACCTAGTGTAACCCAGCAGTTCTCTATGCTGTCCTGCTCTAAGGTCTCAACTCTCCTAGGTTTTGGCTGCACACCATCTCTCTCATGGGCTGATTGACCAATTATTCTATATCACTAATACAGCACAGATCAACAAGCTGAGCTTCAAGATCACAGACCTTGATCTCTAGGAATTCAACATGTCGACAACGTCCACAAATGAAATCTTCTTGGATGAGTTCATCCAGGAAGGCAGTGATTCTGCAAACCTGACACTGTAGTGGCCACATGCTTCTAAATGTAGTAAGTTGTTGGTGCCCTAAACACTGTCTCTTGGTTTTTGTCCCCTAATTCAACTGCTTGACCTTTCTTTTTCTATTTTATTACCAAAAAACAGCAGAGCTCTTTCTCTACAGCTGCTTAAACACCTGTGTGTTCAGCTTCTGGCCAGCAATTGACACCTCACTGACTCCACCTCCAGAATCCCAAACTAGGTAACCTTTCCTTAACTCTAGTGTAACAGCTGGACTGAATTAACTACAATTAGGGCAAACTAGGAATAAGATTTACTTCAATTAAGGCAAATCTAAAACAAGATTAGGAGTGCTAAGACTTTCTCAAAGTACAAGCACAACAAAATCGCTTGCTCTCTCTCACCTGTCCTGACTGACTTGGGTAACTCTAGAACACTTTTGTCTTTTTGTTTTAATTGATAAATTGAAAGAGTATATTCTTGAATCTAACATTTCTGAAAAATCAATATTGCAGGAGTTATCTTTTGAGTCGAGACTACTACCCACATGTAATCGGGGCTCATTCGTACTATAATGAGCCCGTTACAAAGTGACATAACCCCTCCGTAAAAAATTAGGCTGCTTTCTTTCTATTAAACTTCAAATTAACATTATGCCATCTTGTGGGTCATCTGTGTTGTAAACGACACAGAAAAGGCAAAACACCATTGTACTCCACACAATTGATTTGTTTGCTCAGTTTTTCAAATTGTCTACAATCATGTAATCTTATCACATTTCCAATCAGTAACTGCATATATTGACTCGGGCTGTGATTTAAACCTTGTCTGTATCAATGAGGCTGTTACCACTGGGATTTATTCCACTGAGACTGAGACTCATATCCAGGCACTGGAGAGACAGGGCGCGGCTGGGAACAGATCTGGACTAAATTACTCAACAGTGTAGGAGCCCGTCTGTTACTGAAGTTCTTATTCAAGAACCAATTATATCAACTCTGCAACACAAGGTAGGAGAGGAGTAACAAAGTTTATAATTGGCTCAAAGTACATATGTTTTGAGATTGTTTTATACTTCAGATGACAACATTTGAGAATACTCTTCTGCAGTCTTCCAGTGACAGAATACTAACCTTGCCTCCCCTTCTACCAGAGCTGCTCCTTCTCATCCCTGGCCCATAAGTGGTGAAACAACCTTCCCACTGAAGTCAAAACAGCAGAGTCCCTAACCTCTTTGTGGTGTCTTGAGTAAATCACAACTTTTCAGACTCTACTTGTGTTTCAGTCATTTATTCTCTGTAAGATTGCACTTACACAATGTTTTGTCATACTTCTTGCTTTTGCATTAATAGTACTCATATTGGGGTTTTTTGTATTTCCCCTACACTCCCTCTCCATTAGCTCTTAACTTTGACATCTTGTCTGCACTTTTCAGCTTTTCAATCTAGGATATAAGACTTATTTACTGTATATATGATATACACTTGTGCAAATTGGAATGTGTAAACTGTATTATGCCTTGAACTGCACTGCATTATTGCACTTTGTATGACTCTTATATTATAAATCATCCTGGACAAGGGCATCTGCTAAGAAAATAATAATAATTATTATTATTATTCTATTCATATTTTCCCCCTTTATAAATTACGTAGATTTATTTAAAAAAAAAATCTGTTTCCTCTGGCTTTTTTAATGCGCAAGATTCAGAAAACATCAGACTTTGTCAAGGCCTATATTTCCAGGTGTTTTCACAGGTTTATGTCTCAGCTCATTTATCACAGTGGGAGCCAAGAATCTAACCATCAGCATAGATATAGAAATGTGCCAAGCATTAGGAAAACTAAGAAAAACAACATTAAAAAATTACATTACTCCTATTACATGTTTTTCTTCCAGCTGTGTACAAAAGGAATTGGAAATCAAAGCATAATCAATTGCAAATCCTTACCAGTTTACAATGTAACTGAATATAACTTTTTTCCAGTCTGGTTGTGCGTGTCTCTATCTCAGTGCTCTCTCCGTGTCTGTCTCTCTCTGTCTCAGTGCTCTCTCTACTCAAATTCTAAACAAGCTTTATTGGCATGATATGTTTACACACAAGTATTGCCAAAGCAATTGGGTACATTGAAATTATATACAATAACATTAAAAAATATATAAAAAAAAAAAGATATAAAATATCAGGTTCATTTACAATTTACATATATTTTACATGGTCAATGTGCTGTGTTGTTGGTTTGGAGACATGGTTGCAGTTCTCTGGCTGTGTGGCAGGCTGTGATGTACTCTGCTGCGATCACGGCACAGTCTCTGTGCTCCCCCAGCCTCACTCTGAGCCGCGCCTCTGCTGAGCTGGGGAGTCGGGGACTCTGCTGGCGAATCTGGGGAAGAAGGCGTCTCTGACCTGTGTGTATTTGGAGCAGGTCAGGGCGAAGTGCACCTCTGTCTCTACCTCCCCAGACCCACACTGTCTGCACAGGCGTCTGTCTCTGGGGGTCCAGGTCTGCCTGTGCCGTCCGGTCTCCACCTCCAGGCTGTGGTCGCTCAGTCTTTACATGGTCAGAGTCTGTCTCTGCTGGGGGTCTGTGAATAGTGTCAGGCTGTATCCTCTGCCCAGGGCCCTGTAGCACTGCAGCTTGTTCTGCTGTTTGGTTTGTTGAGCTCAGTGCAGTGATATCCAGTGAGATCGGGGGGGGGGGGTGTTGGCTGACGGAGTTTTATCAGGTGTGAGAAGGGGGGGTTCAGCCATCTTTGGGGGCCCCCTTCCAGCTCGGGGCCCCACGCAATTGCATGGTTTGCGTGTTGGTTTGCGCCAACTGATGTGAGGGATAGGGCTGTCTTTCTGGGTGTTCTGAATGACACACTGGATAGCTGTAATCCTGAGGATCTTTTCGTTTTGGGTGGGGATTTTAATTGCACTACCGATAGGATGGATCGGAATCACAGAGCCACACACGCTTTCAGGTAGGATTTTCAGACGATCCATGGAGAAATTTGATTTACAGGATGTGTGGAGGAGTTTTTATCAGGAGGACAGGCAGTATACTTGGATGCAAGTTAGGGGTGATGCTCTCTCTCTTGTTCATCTGGAATGGTTTTACTGTTTTAAGCACTTTAGAAGTGGAGGGCACAGAAGGGAGATTTTGTTTCTCTCAGACAGTTGTGGAATGTGGGGAAGCTGCAGACCAGGCAGTTTTGCCAGCAGTATACTCTGATTGTCACCCGGAACAGCACCCGGTCTGTGAGAGACCTGGAGATTCTCTGGACTTCTCTGGAGACCACAGCAGACAGAGCGCAGATTGAGGCTCTCAAAGTCAAAAAAGCATAATTGGCAGACCTGCTGGGCAGCAGGGCACAGGTAGGGCTAGTGAGGTCGCAGTTCCTGAGTACGTCTCATATGGGTGCCCCCACCAAGTACTTCCTCGTTCTGAAGAAGCGTGGCCAGAGTAAGCTCCTCCACTGCTTGCGCTCGGCCTCAGGGCAGGAGCTGCGGGCCCGGGGGAGATCCAGAAGAGGACAGTCGAGTTTTACTCGCAGCTCTACACCAGTGAAGCTGCAGGGGGCAGCACCAGGCACACAGCAGTTCTGTCAAGGGCTACCACAGGTCCCTAAGAGGGAGCAGGCAGGGCTGGAGAGAGTGCTGTCACTGAAGGAGCTCTCCGCTGCCCTGGACAGCATTAGCATTGGCAAGGCCTCTGGCATAGATGGTCTCCCAGTGGAGTTTTATAAGGGGTTCTGGCCTGTTATTATTATTATTATTTTTATTTCGTGGCAGACACCCTTATCCAGGGCGACTTACAACATAAGTGCAAAAATACAGAGAAGTACAAGGCATCAATCATTACAAATTCAACTTAGCTAAAACATAGCAATTCAAAATAATACATTTTACAAATTCCAATTACAATTTACACAAGTACAGTGAGAGACTTCCTACATCCTGGACGGTGAAAGCTAAGCGCTGTCAAGATGTAGGGTTACAGACGAGGGCTACGGGAAAGGGAGCAAGGAGGAAAACAATCAAGAACGCGAGGAGCATAATAAGCTGAAGTGCTATCTAGCAGGGATAGAGGACTAATATTACAAGTGCTGTCGGAAGAGATGCGTCTTGAGTAAGCACCGGAATGAGGTCAAGGACTCTGCTGTTTTGACTTCGGTGGGCAGGTCGTTCCTCCACTTAGGGTTCAGGGATGAGAAGGAGCGGCTCTGTAGGAAGGAGAGTGGAGAGGAGGCAGAGTTAGCCTTCTGGCACTGGAGGAGCGCAGTGGTCTGGAGGGGATGTATGGAGAGACGAGTGTCTGAAGGTATCTTGGTGCAGTGTGGTCAAGACAGCGGTAGGTGAGGGTCAGTGTCTTGAACTGAATGCGTGCCGCTATCGGGAGCCAGTGGAGGGAGCGGAGCAGTGGAGTAGCGTGTGTGAATCGGTGCAGAGAGACACCAGACGAGCCGCAGAGTTCTGGATGAGCTGGAGCGGCGGGTAGTGGATGCAGGCAGGCCGGCCAGGAGGGAGTTGCAGTAGTCCAGGCGGGACAGGACCAGTGACTGGACGAGTAGCTGAGTTGAGTAGTCGGTGAGGAAGGGACGGATCCGGCGTATGTTGCTCAGGAAGAATCTGCAGGTGCGCGTCAGCGTGGTGATGTGCTGGGAGAAGGAGAGCGCAAGATCTAGGGTGACTCCTAGATTTTTTGCGGAAGAAGAAGGAGAGAGTGTGGTGGATTCCAAGGGGATCGAGATGGGGAGGTCAGCAGAAGGTGAGGAATAGTGGGAGAAAAAGAGGAGATCTGATTTGGAGAGGTTGAGCTTGAGGTGGTGCGAGTGCATCCAGGCGGAAATAGCAGACAAGCAGGAAGAGATGTGAGAGGCGATGAGAGGGTCAGAAGAGGGAAAAGACAGGAAGATCTGGGCATCATCAGCGTAGAAGTGGTAGGAAAAGCCATGGGAAGCGATGAGGGGGCCCAGGGAGCGAGTGTAGAGAGAGAACAGGAGCGGTCTCAGGACGGAGCCTTGGGGAACGCCTGTGAGGAGAGGTTGGGGGGTGGATGAGGAGCCTCGCCATGTCACTTGGTAGGACCGGTCGCTGAGGTAGGAGGAGAACCAGGTGAGAGCAGCCCCAGAGATCCCAAGGTTAGCGAGGCAGGAGAGGAGGATGGAGTGATCGACGGTGTCAAATGCTGCAGAGAGGTCAAGGAGGATGAGGACTGAGGAGAGGGAGGCTGCCCGAGCGCGGCTGAGGGAGTCAGTGACAGCCAGGAGAGCCGTCTCACTGGAGTGAGCTGTGCGGAAGCCGGATTGCAGAGGATCAAGGAGTGAGTGTTGGGACAGAAAGTCCGAGAGCTGACGGTGGACCGCCCGTTCGAGAGTCTTGGAGAGGAAGGGAAGTAGGGAGACAGGGCGGTAGTTCTGAGGAGAGGTGGCATCAAGGGTTGGTTTCTTGAGCAGTGGGATAACAGCAGCTTGTTTAAATGCAGAGGGGAAACAGCCAGAGAGGAGTGAGGAGTTGAGGAGGGAAGAGATGAAGGGGAGAAGATCAGGAGCGGTTGCTGGGAAGAGACAAGAAGGGAGAGGGTCCAGGTCGCATGTTGTGGGTTTGTGACATAGGAGGAGAGCAGAAACGTCAGCATCAGGGAGAGGTGAGAATGAAGAAAAGGAAGCTAGGTCGGTGGGAGGTTTCGGTGTGATGGGAGATGAGGGTGGAGTATTGAAGAGCCTGCGGATGTCTGCAATCTTGGAGGAGAAGAAGGAGGCGAAATCATCAGCAGTGAGAGATGAGGGAGGAGGAGTGGGAGGGGGGGCAAGGAGGGAGATGAAGGTGGAGAAGAGTTTGCGAGGGTTGTTGATAGAGGGTCCTGTGCTGGGCAAGGACTTGCTTTCCGTCCTGCAAGAGAGTCTGGCTCAAGGGAAACTGCCTTTCATCCACAGGAGAGCAGTCATTACGCTCTTGCCCAAGAAAGGGGACCTGTGTGACATTAAGAACTGGCGGCCTGTCGCTTTGCTGTGCGCTAATTACAAGCTGTACTCGAAGGCTCTGGCCACCAGACCGCGGGAGGTGATGGGGGCTGTCACGCACTCGGACCTACTCGGACACCCCTTCCCCCCCCGCACTCTACCTTCTGGACTACAAAGGCAGTGTGGAGGCTTCAAGTACTCAAAGGTGCACCTGGGGGATGAGGCCTCTAAGGAGAAGAACTGGGAAGGTGTGCTGGAAGGGGTGCAAGGGAGGCTAGGCCGCTGGCACAGCCTGCTCCCCGAGTTGTCCTACAGGGGGAGGACACTGATTATTAATAACCTGGTGGCTTCGGCGCTGTGGCATTGCCTGGTGTGTGTGCTGCCTCCTCCACTACTGCTGGCCGAGCTCCAGAAGGCGGTGCTGGATTTCTTTTGGGACAAGCTGCACTGGCTGAAGCAGTGTGTGCTGTTCCTGCCCTGGGAGGAGGGGGGCAGGGTCTGGTGCAAATCGGCAGCAGGGTGGCTGCTTTTCGACTGCAATCCCGCCAGCAGTTGCTGTATGGCCTGCACACTGCTGTGGCAAGCCGGTGGCCTGCACCTTGGCCTCCCTCTGTTCCTGCTGCACAGCAGCCAGCTGACCCTCACAGCACTGAGCCCCTTTTACCGTAGCCTGATGAAGGCCTTCCAGCTGCTGGGAGTTAAGAGAGCAGAATGGGCCCTGTCTGCTACAGAAGCCTCTGGTCCACAACCCCCACCTGGACATCACCCACATCCTCCCCAATTTCCCCTGCCTGCTGATCACCGCGAGCATCACCCAGCTGTACCACCTGCCGGACATTCCAGGGCGGTGCTGGAAGGAGCGGACAGTTTGGTTGGAGCGCTGGGCCTGCGCTCCCTGCGCTGTGTTGAGAGGCTGCTGGCGCACCTCCGCTTTGTGCTCCTTGAGCAGGATACAATCCTACTGGGACAACTGTTTGAGGGGCGTGAGTTCCCAGATGTACAGGACCCTTTTCCCACTCTGCTGCTCACCCCCAACATCACACTGACTGCCACCCCAGGGTCCCTGCTCTCCCGGGGGGGACTGGAGGCCCTGTCTTTTGACTCGGCGACGGGTAAGGGCCTGTGCAGAGAATGTGTATGGTCCCAGCACCAGGCCTTACTCTCCACAATTCCTGACACTCCCTGGCGAGCCTGGGCTGGGGGTCGGGGTGGACGCGCAGCCCTGCTGGAGGGTTTTGTACAAGCCACCATTAAATAAGAGAGCTTGTGATCTGCAGTGGAGGGTGCTGCACACTGAAGACTCCGTTTAGGAAATTTGAGAGAAAGTGTTTTGTGATAATTATATAATGTTTTATATTAACATTAGCACTAGAAGTAGCTTGTATACAGACTGAGCAGATTAGCTTTAGCAGGCTAAGCAAAAGGTCAACAAGGTTAATTTGTTAGAAACTCCTGTCAGTAATAAAAGATCACACAATGCCGAAATAGCCTACAGCTGTTTTGTTGAAAATCTGTTTGTGACTTAATTGTTTCTCCAGATAGGCAGGAATTGTTTCTGTTAATGAGCGATTGACACTAGGTAAATGACGACCGTGGGATTGTATCTTCCTAGTGCACATCAAAGACAGACATCTGCTTTTTGGATCCCACACATCTTCCGAGGAAGACTACCATGAACATTACCAGGGTCAGAAATCTGACCTCGAGATAACACTCTGGCAGACTCCGGCCACAGAAACACATGTCCTGCAACGTATATAATGCTGACCACTTGTGCTGTTCAATAAGTCTCTGCTGAGGTAGAGTGCTTCCATGTCGGGCCCCTTCCAGGCCTGGCATGTTAAATAAATACATTTACCATCTATGTATCCAGACTGGGTTCTTCACACACCATCGTTGCAGTTAATTTGTGTTGTTTCTTCATCCCAGTGTCGGTGATGTCTGCCAGCGTCGGGAAACTGTTTTTCATTGTTTTAGTGAGTGTGCACATCTCACCCCTCTTTTTACTGTTTTATCAAGTTTGTTTAAGGATTTTAACCTGGTTTTTAGTGCTTCTGTTTCTATTTTTGGTATAATGTATACGAAGCGCACAAAATATGTTGCCCAACTAGCCAACTTCCTGCTTGGCCAATCCAAAATGGCCATACATTTAAGCAGGAAAAACTAGATTGAGGGCAGGGCCAGTGATGTTTTATGGTTGTTTTTCTGCCAGGTGAAGTGCAGGATCACAGTTGAATTTAACTATTACACAGTGATGCATAACCTTGAAATGTTTGAAATGCTTTGGTGTTGTAATGATGCTCTGTGTTTGGTAGTTGATTGCAAACTTGTATTTAATGTGTAGAGATGTGGGGTTGACTTTATGGCTAGAATAATGGAGGAACAACAAATGATGGAGGATTATTGAGCTCTTGCTTTTTCAATTAACTGCTAATAAAGTGCAGTTAAAAGTCAAAGTCTTTCTCTCTCTCTGTCTTTGTCAGTGTGATGCTCTGGAATATTAACCCGTGTGTCTCCTGGGCTGACACCTCCCTGTCTGGAACTACATGCAAATCTATTCTCTGTTTGCAATGAGTTCCTGTCCAGGGGAGACTGGAGTGGAAGACTGATTTCCATAGAGAGTGGAGAGAGTGATCACATGGTGCTGCCTCTCCCTGAGGCCCTGCTCACACCTTCAGTGGGGGGATACTGACAGGCAGGGGTCTGCAGTCCTGGGCCTGGAGAGATACAGTACAGCACAGTGAACAAGCGCAGTGAGTTTTCCGTCAAAAAAAGCAGCCAATGAGGAGAGGGGTCCTAATCATTTAACCCAATGGCCAAATTTAACCCAAAGGATGGCCTCCCTAGATTCCCTCTCTTTGCATTAGTGTAGCTGCAATTTTTCAATTGCTCTTCAGTGATTCACCTGCTGACGATTTAAAAAACAAATCTGAAAACAAGTGATGCCAACATTTTCAGCATTTGTACAGGATTCAGGATTCAATATTTCCTCTACCTTGTGCATCACCAATTGAGTGTGTTAAGTGTGATTAGCTCTTTTAATTCAATTATTACAATTGTACCAAAATTGTAAATGTATGTTATTATGACATTAAATTCAGTACAGTATGGAGAGTTTATGCTTAGTAGTTGTGTATTCTTTATTGATATAAGTAATAGTAGTAGTAATGTTAATCAATAAAACATTTAATGACTATAAAATATTATATAGCAGGTAATCTTAATAAGCTTTAAATTTGAAATCTAATCAGATTGTTAAGGAACAAAAAAAAAAAAAAATTCAATCCAACCTCCATAAAATAAAATCCAGTTAATATTATCCCTCTTTCCAGTTAAAGAACTGCATTTCTTTCCCTGTGTGTCTGTGTGAACAAGGTCACTGTCTGTTTCACTGTGCTGCGGCCCTGTGCTATAGTGCATCCCTGATACCTAGAAGAAAAGGGTCTGATAAGAACCAGTTTTCACCAGCAATGTGGGCTTGATACATCGTACAAACCCCACACTTACTTAATTTTCCCCAGTTTAGCCATATACAGTGGGGGAAAAAAGTATTTGATCCCCTGCTGATTTTGTACGTTTGCCCACTGACAAAGAAATGATCAGTCTATAATTTTATTGGTCGGTGTATTTTAACAGTGAGAGACAGAATAACAACAAAAAAATCCAGAAAAATGCATTTCAAAAAAGTTATAAATTGATTTGCATGTTAATGAGGAAAATAAGTATTTGACCCCTTCGACTTAGTACTTGGTGGCAAAACCCTTGTTGGCAATCACAGAGGTCAGACGTTTCTTGTAGTTGGCTACCAGGTTTGCACTCATCTCAGGAGGGATTTTGTCCCACTCCTCTTTGCAGATCCTCTCCAAGTCATTAAGATTTCGAGGCTGACGTTTGGCAACTCGAACCTTCAGCTCCCTCCACAGATTTTCTATGGGATTAAGGTCTGGAGACTGGCTAGGCCACTCCAGGACCTTAATGTGCTTCTTCTTGAGCCACTCCTTTGTTGCCTTGGCTATGTGTTTTGGGTCATTGACATGCTGGAATACCCATCCACGACCCATTTTCAATGCCCTGGCTGAGGGAAGGAGGTTCTCACCCACGATTTGACGGTACATGGCCCCGTCCATCGTCCCTTTGATGCAGTGCAGTTGTCCTGTCCCCTTAGCAGAAAAACACCCCCAAAGCATAATGTTTCCACCTCCATGTTTGACAGTGGGGATGGTGTTCTTGGGGTCATTCCTCCTCCTCCAAACACGGCAAGTTGAGTTGATGCCAAAGAGCTCGATTTTGGTCTCATCTGACCACAACACATTCACCCTGTTCTCCTCTGAGTCATTCAGATGTTCATTGGCAAACTTCAGACGGGCCTGTACATGTGCTTTCTTGAGCAGGGGGACCTTGCGGGCGCTGCAGGATTTCAGTCCTTCACGGCGTAGTGTGTTACCAATTGTTTTCTTGGTGACTATGGTCCCAGCTGCCTTGAGATCATTAACAAGATCTTCCCGTGTAGTTCTGGGCTGATTCCTCACCGTTCTCATGATCATTGAAACTTGCATGGATCCCCAGACCGAGGGAGACTGACAGTAATTTTGTATTTCTTCCATTTGCGAATAATCACACCAACTGTTGTCACCTTCTCACCAAGCTGCTTGGCGATGGTCTTGTAGCCCATTCCAGCCTTGTGTAGGTCTACAATCTTGTCCCTGACATCCTTGGACAGCTCTTTGGTCTTGGCCATGGTGGAGAGTTTGGAATCTGATTGATTGATTGCTTCTGTGGACAAGTGTCTTTTATACAGGTAACGAGCTATGATTAGGAGCACTCCCTTTAAGAGAGAGCTCCTAATCTCAGCTTGTTACCTGTATAAAAGACACCTGGGAGCCAGAAATCTTGCTGATTGATAGGGGATCAAATACTTATTTTCCTCATTAACATGCAAATCAATTTATAACTTTTTTGAAATGCGTTTTTCTGGATTTTTTTGTTGTTATTCTGTCTCTCACTGTTAAAATACACCGACCATTAAAATTATAGACTGATCATTTCTTTGTCAGTGGGCAAACGTACAAAATCAGCAGGGGATCAAATACTTTTTTCCCTCACTGTATGGGTCTTCCTGAGCAGTGGCCAGACAGAAACCAAGCTTCTGCTCATCACGGGACAGACATGTGGACCTGTTATCTTTCTTCCAATCTTTTCAATTGGAGGTGCAGTTCTCTCTGGATTTCTGCGACTCTTCATCTGCGCTATAGTTGCTATTGCAAAATAAAACTAATGGATTATAGAGCTGGACTGTGTACACACTGCACTGATAGAGCTACACACTGCACTATATCTTATAGACCTCAGTGATGTATTGGTGTGTCAGCTGAGCAGCACATTAGCACTGCAGCTCCAGTGTCTCTCCTCCTCACTCCTCCTGGTGGAAAACCTGCCCGTCCAGCTGCTCTCTCCAGCGCAGTGTGGTGTCCTCCGGCAGACGCAGCCTGATCCATTCACTCTTGATCTGAAAACACAGCAGCAGCACATGACTGGAGCAGCACTGTGGCCAAGGGCACAGATTGGAGGGCAACATCCTTGTTGAATGGTGAATAGTACAAATTAATAAAGCTCATAATAAAGCTTGACCCCTGTAGCCATGTGTCTCCACACTCTCTCTCCCTCCCTCCCTCCCTCTCTCACAGTCACAGGGTCATCTGGTCCTCAGCACTCAGGGCCAGAGCCAGGGTGTCACTCACCTGCTCTAAGAGTGTCTCTCTCATTGCAGGTGTGTTGAGGTTCACACCATGTTTCCCCAGGAAATACAGCTTCATTACTTCTCTGTTCTCTGTGGAGACCAACAGACCCATCGTTACAGTACACACACTCACAGGCCTTTAGCATCCTTAGTGACGTAACCTTCTGCCCCCTACAGGCGACGCTCTGAAGTGTGTGTTCAGCAGGTGTGTGTGTGTCTGTCAGTGAGGGACAGAGTGACTGGGCTGTGTGAGCACCAGCAGGAGAGAGAGTGATGAAGGAGAGAGATTGTGAGGTGATGTCAGCTGTGCTGCAGTGCAGTGAGCTGCTGTGTGTGGAGGCAGGTGAGGGGAGCAGCAGGTAGAGGTGAGGAGGGGCTGGTGTGACATCAGTCCAGGTGGAGTGGGGGAGAGGAGGAGGGTGGAAGTGTGATGAGATGAAGTGTGTTGGTGTGAGAGAGGAGGTGTGGAGGGCTGAGATGCAGTGAGGTGGGGTGAAGGGCGCTGGGTGGAGGTGAGGTGACCCTCAGCCAGCCTCTCTAACCCAGGAGCTCAGGTCAACTCACCATGGTAACAGAAGAAAGGGAGACTCCAAGAGCAAGGAATATCACCCCACGTCCCGCTGACAGCCATCCAAAGATACACTGTACCACAGTTCTCATTTCCTCCATAATTGTTGGGTTCGCCTGGGTTCCAGTTGCAGAATGAGAAGTTCCTCTGGTCTGACCACTTCCAGGGATCCCTGAACAGACCGATCCACATATTCTGCCCGTTTGCTGCTTTCATTACCTCCTCATTCTCACTCTGGTTCCTCACACTGACCAGGTCTGTGTAATTCTTTCTACAGAATCTCTGCGCCTCTGTCCAGTTCTTTGCTTTGTCAATCAGGACGTATCTCTGTGTGGCGTTACTGGTCTCTGTGAAGACAAAGCCCAGCTGGTTCAGACTGCAGTACATCTCTTGATTAATGTATTTAATGGATGTAACAGAAAACACAGCCAATACAATGTACCAATGTACCAAAACAAAATATCAATAATATGAAACAAAATACCAAGAATATCTAGGACTCTAAAGAAATGTTAAGAGCGGGATCAGGAAAGCAAAGAGGGAAATAGAACAAAACAAAGCTCTTGGAGTTAAAACTAATGCAAGAGCTTTTTCAATATTACAACAGCAAGAGGTCAATAAAGGAGGAAGTGAAACAGCTAAAGGGCAAAAATTGAAGTATCTTGGAAAACGAACAAGATGTGGCAAATGTTCTAAATGAGTATTTCACAGAGGTTTTTACAAAAGAAAAAATGCATAACATGCCACAGATTAACAATCAGTCCAGTCAAACCCTAAGAGAGATCAGGATAAATAAGGAGGAGGTATTAATGGGTAGAAGCTCAAAATTTGGGAACATTTAAAGTCAGACTGGATAGGATCCTTGGATCACTCAGATATTAATCGATACCAAATGATCATGATGGAGCGAATGGCCTCCTCTAGCTTGTAAATGTTCTTACAGTATGTAATGTCTCATCCTATAATGCCCAAGATCAATATTCTTCTTCCTGTGCTGTACATGAATGTAACACAGTTTACAGGTTTGCTGGTGAACAAAGTAATTTATTGGTACATGATGTGTAATAGTATTAATGGTAAGGGCATCACTATATAAGTGTCAGTAATCTCGGGAAATCCAAGAAGCAAAGGTCATAGGGATAAGCAAAGGTCAGCAAACAAAGGTCAGGAAATAAATAACAGGCTCGGGATTGCTACTGGGCTGCAAACAAAACTTTGCAAAGACTTTTGGAAGCAGACAGGTATAGGCTATATAGAGATGTGAAGGTCAGGTGAAACTGGAAACAGGTGTGTGGCGCAAATGAGAGAACAGGTAATGGGAATGGTAATCTGTGGGGAAGTGGCGACTTCTGGTGGTGAAGGTGGGGAATTCATGAAGGAAATGTCACAACTTGAGATGAAGGAACCTCTACTTTGGATCCTTGTTTTGCCTGGCTGACCAATTGATACACCTCTGGACTGTTCTTTAATACGTCTTTTGGATCTCCCTTCTGTACTTTTAAGCCTTTGCCCTCCTTTTGGTTGAGTACGCACTTGAATCCACATTCTGTTAGTCTCCAATACATTAGAGGTGAGTTAGAGACGTCACTATTTTAATTGATTGTACAGTATTGATTCATGTTTTACCTTAATGGCCTCCATTGAAGTGAATTCTATGTGAATCCAGGAGACGCTGTCGAGTTCATAACATCCCTACAGTTATTACACTTAGTTTGTAATTACTGTTTTAGTTGTAACACAGATTAGAGCAGACTACTGGCAGATTGCTTTCTTTTCTATTATTGCTGAGCCTTTCTGAAGTTGCTGATTAACTTGTGTGTAACTTGTGTGCTTCATTAACAGTTGTCTACGCTGTTGAACTGAGAACTAAGGTGAACCACTGCACTTATTTGGTATACATTTAAAAACGCATTACCAGACTACAGAGATTAGTCAAATTGTTTTGCATGGCAAAAGGAAGGAATGGGGGTAATATAATGAGTAAAATAACAAGGAACATTTTAAATGTACTAATATGTAAATTTAAACGAGCACGATGGGTCGAATGGCCTCCTCTCGTTTGTAAACTTTCTTATGTAATACTAGAATATAATTATTATTTTTTCTCAAGAAACAAATAAAGACTTATGACTCCAGCTATATTGAGTAAGTTCTAAATTATTCATTTTAAAAATTTGCTCACATGATTGAGTGGTATGCATCTTATACAGTATAACAACACATTAAGACACATAAAACCATGATTTTAGATCTGACGGGAGTTTTCCTTTGAGTCTTTCATAGGGACTAGAGATTGTGAGGAGCAGTTGTGTGATACTGGCCTGAGGGGAAGAATTGTGGCTGATGTACCTATCCACTCCTCCCTCATTTACCTCAGCTGCCGTGTTTAATAGTATATCAGATTGAAGTAATGAAGAGGCTTACCTTCATAGCAAATGAAGGCAAGTTGTACTCCACAAACAAAATCCCGCCATTGACCATAGATGTCCGTTACTCCACAGTTCTCTTTGCCACCATGGTTATTTGGTTCTCCTAACCTCCACATGTGATACTCCAACTGCACCCCTCTATAGAAAGCACTTTCTGTCAGGGACCACTGCCAGCTGTTCATTTCATAATACAGTCCTATCCAGGCCTGCCCTGTATAAGCGCTGTCTGCAGCGTTGAGCAGTCTGTCCAGTTCTTCTGCGTTGTCAATGGAGGCCAGGTCAGTGTGTTTCTCTCGGCAATATTGTTGTGCCTCAGTCCAGGTGAGGGGTTTGTTCACAAAGACATACTGACGAGCGAGACATGAGGAGAGACTGCAGAGCCCTGGAAACACACAACACAACACACACAGACTGTCACTCAGAGCAGAGACACACAGGGGCCCAGCAGCTGTGGGGCCAGCAGGGGTTGACAGTGGGTTTATAGGAAACTGGGAGATCAGTGTGTCCTCTTGTGTCTTTAGTGTTGTGATGTTGGATATCACTGAGTGTCCTACAGCAATGCTGGTGAGTCGGTGTGGAGAGTCAGTCAGTGCTGATTCAGGGTCTCTAGTTGTGTGTGTAGCTGTGCTGGTGCTGTGGAGTCCTGGCTGTGTGACAGTGTTGCTGGTCAGTGTTGCTGCTGAGAGACTGGGCCCAGTCAGCAGAAGGACACTGGCTCAGGGCTGCAGTCCCGTCACTGTAGTGGGTGATGTTGAGCCAATACTGGGCCAACAGTGTGAGGTGATGTGATCAGGGCTGTTCCTGTCAGATTGTGTGTCAGACACAGTCCGGAACACAGGGGACACTGACCTGAGAACAGCAGGATGAGAAACACCCTCCGCTCCATGACTGGCCTGTCAGTCTGCAAACACGGAGACACGGGTTAGTGCTGACTGGTAGGACAGAAGATGGCAGTTTTACATTTTTGGTGTAAAACTCAACAGCACTGAATAGATGCACATGTTGTTGCAACACAATGATGTGTTTTGGTGACATGGTGCTCCCTCACATAACATCACCTCAACACTGGAGCTGGAGTGAGACGTGTATATAATAAACACAGTCAAAAATAATGAATAAAGCAATGGATACATGTTTCTGTATAGCGCTCTGTGGCTACCCTGCGAAGGGCACTATATAAATACAAAAGTATTGATTTGATAAATTGAAAAAATATATTCTTGAATCTCACATTTACTTGATTTGACTTTCTGAAAAATCAATATTGTACGAGTTATCTTTTGAGTTGAGACTACTACCCATAGGGGAATCGGCTGTTGTCGATAGCACGGGAACACATGAACTCATTGTATAATGGACATCCCTGCAGCGAAAGGGACTCCTTTCTTACCAGACCAACGGCTATGGCCCACAGCAGCAGCTATAGCCAGGGATCTCCTTCCTTCTCCTCCTGGGACTCTTTTGCCCCGTTTCCACTGGCGGACGCATCGGCAAAAAGTATTGTTTGCAATTACAAATCTGTATTAAGAGTAATAAGATAAGGAAGTCACGCTGTGCCGTTTAAAATACATATATACTAGCACAAATGATGACGATAATAATATCAATACATATTTGCTATTTAGTATTATTGTTGCACATGGAAACGTATTCTTATGTGAACATGCTTGTCTGAATATAATGTTGTCTCTACACGTTTAGCTCTTCCTAATATCTCTGAACAGAAACATGTATTTATTATGCTGTTTACAATCATGTAAAGCACAAATAATAAAACAGACACAAAGTCCTCTCCACTCAGGCTGTGTCGCTCATAGTGTTTCCAAACCCACAGTCGCTGCTCCTCCATCAGAGGGACGGATCACAGCGGCCTGCTTTTGCAAAAAGCTCTGGGACGCGTCTGAGGATGGCTTGGCACGACACGACGCTTAAGCCAGTGGAACCGAGGCATAAGAGTTGAGATTCAGGAAGCTGCTCTTGTCATGCATGCCTGAGAGCCGGAGAGAGACATCTCTGCCATGTTATCATGAATAATTGGCCTCAGTTTTGCACAGCTACCGGCACATTCATGTGCTCCCGTTGCAATTGATGTATCGTGGTGCATCTCAGTACTGACCCAGTCAGAGCACTCCAGTGCCCACACGGTGCAGTACAGCAGTGATTCAGTGCAACTCTAAAGACTGCAGAGGGTTGTAATATAGTTGAGTAAATCTGCTTAAGAGCACTAACTCTGCCTGCCAGTTACGCTACAGCAGTGTGATTTTTCCACAGTTCAGCCAGACGCAAGTAAAAGTAGTTGGCAAAAAACGTTTACATTGTTAGCTCCCATTCAGTGTGTTTAGCCAGACCAGTGTGCGTCGCCGACAAATTGTAAGTTATATCTATGCTTGTCACTCTGGTGTCCCATCCTGGGTGTATGCATGCCTTGCGCCCTATGCTGGGATCAGCTCTGGCTTCCCTGCGACCCTCACTAGGATAAGCGTGGATAAGTTTCGAAGATGAATGGATGGATCTATGCTTGTTTATGTGTCAGCAGATGTAAACAGTGTTTAGTTATTTTTATCTGTATAATTCTTAGTAAGAAAAGTTATATTAGCCTGTTTAAGTCACTTTGTGTGTGTGCTCATTCCAGGCTTCCTTGTCCTTGGTAATTTGTTTACATTCTTCTGTTGCTGTATATTGTGCTGTGACACTGGTGGAGAAGATGGCAGTATTTAACCCAGCCTGTGGTGATAAATTAGTTAAATTAGTTATTATTACATTACTAATATAATATCATATACACTCACCTAAAGGATTATTAGAAACACCTGTTCAATTTCTCATTAATGCAATTATCTAACCAACCAATCACATGGCAGTTGCTTCAATGCATTTAGGGGTGTGGTCCTGGTCAAGACAATCTCCTGAACTCCAAACTGAATGTCTGAATGGGAAAGAAAGGTGATTTAAGCAATTTTGAGCGTGGCATGGTTGTTGGTGCCAGACGGGCCGGTCTGAGTATTTCACAATCTGCTCAGTTACTGGGATTACACGCACAACCATTTCTAGGGTTTACAAAGAATGGTGTGAAAAGGGAAAAACATCCACTATGCGGCAGTCCTGTGGGCGAAAATGCCTTGTTGATGCTAGAGGTCAGAGGAGAATGGGCCGACTGATTCAAGCTGATAGAAGAGCAACTTTGACTGAAATAACCACTCGTTACAACCGAGGTATGCAGCAAAGCATTTGTGAAGCCACAACACGTACAACCTTGAGGCGGATGGGCTACAACAGCAGAAGACCCCACCGGGTACCACTCATCTCCACTACAAATAGGAAAAAGAGGCTACAATTTGCACAAGCTCACCAAAATTGGACAGTTGAAGACTGGAAAAATGTTGCCTGGTCTGATGAGTCTCGATTTCTGTTGAGACATTCAGATGGTAGAGTCAGAATTTGGCGTAAACAGAATGAGAACATGGATCCATCATGCCTTGTTACCACTGTGCAGGCTGGTGGTGGTGGTGTAATGGTGTGGGGGGTGTTTTCTTGGCACACTTTAGGCCCCTTAGTGCCAATTGGGCATCGTTTAAATGCCACGGCCTACCTGAGCATTGTTTCTGACCACGTCCATCCCTTTATGACCACCATGTACCCATCCTCTGATGGCTACTTCCAGCAGGATAATGCACCATGTCACAAAGGTCGAATCATTTCAAATTGGTTTCTTGAACATGACAATGAGTTCACTGTACTAAACTGGCCCCCACAGTCACCAGATCTCAACCCAATAGAGCATCTTTGGGATGTGGTGGAACGGGAGCTTCGTGCCCTGGATGTGCATCCCACAAATCTCCATCAACTGCAAGATGCTATCCTATCAATATGGGCCAACATTTCTAAAGAATGCTTTCAGCACCTTGTTAAATCAATGCCACGTAGAATTAAGGCAGTTCTGAAGGAGAGGGGGTCAAACACAGTATTAGTATGGTGTTCCTAATAATCCTTTAGGTGAGTGTATATATAGCTCTGGAAAAAATTAAGAGACCACTTAGCATTGATTTCTGAATTTGGAGTGGTCTTCCAGAGCTGTATATATATTGATATAGCCTGCCTAATACATATACACATATGTGTGTTCTATGGCTCTACAATACTGTAAGTGAATGCACTCATGGTTACAAATGCTCAAGTGGAGATCGTATAACGATGGGGGTGAACTGACGTTTGGGGACAGATTGTCACGGGGCAAATTGACAGGGACGAATTGACGTGCTCCCCCTGTGCCCAGTGTTTTTTTTCCATTACCTTTACGTTAACATTAAGTCATCGTGTGGGTAACTGACACGCAGGAGCGACCACACACCGGCACCACTGTGACAGGACGCTGCCTGTCACGGCACGGCTGCTGCTGACGCTCACTGATGAGGTGCTCATGTGCCGCAGCTGTGTTGTCCTCTCCTTCGCAAACTGGCTGCGGACTCACGGCTGCAGGCAATGAGCACCGTGGCGATTGTGATGTCAGCGGCAGCTGTGCCTTGTCTATTTAATCCCTCTCCTTTCCAGTCAGAGGCAGCTAACCCGCTGAGAAGGAGGACTGCCACTACAACCCCTAACTGCCCGGAGCACCCTGTTTGTGTAGACATATGTGTGCATGTTTTGCTTTGTTTTGCTTTGCTTTGGCATTTACAACCACACCGAAGGGTTACAGTCCTCTTAGCTTTGCCCCATAGGGTGCAAACACCTCTGCTGAGCTGCTGGTGAGCCTGTGGGTGGAGTGACACAGGTCACCCTGGTCACCATACTGGCCGGTGTGTGATTGTCACCTACCTGCAAGACAATGTTTGAATTGGCTATCCCTGCTGCGGCTATTATAATATATATACACTGATATTGTATCAGCAGTATATACCTATTATAAGATCTATGTGTCTGTGTCTGTCTGTCTCAGTGCTCTCTCTGTGTCTGTGTCTCTGTCTGTCTCAGTGCTCTCTCTGTGTCTCTGTCTGTCTGTCTCAGTGTTCTCTCTCTGTGTCTGTCTGTCTGTCTCAGTGCTCTCTCTGTGTCTCTGTCTGTCTGTCTCAGTGTTCTCTCTCTGTGTCTGTCTGTCTGTCTCAGTGCTCTCTCTGTGTCTCTGTCTGTCTGTCTCAGTGTTCTCTTTCTGTGTCTGTCTGTCTCAGTGCTATCTCTCTGTGTCTGTCTGTCTCAGTGTTCTCTCTCTGTGTCTGTCTGTCTGTCTCAGTGCTCTCTCTGTGTCTCTGTCTGTCTGTCTCAGTGTTCTCTTTCTGTGTCTGTCTGTCTCAGTGCTATCTCTCTGTGTCTGTCTGTCTCAGTGCTCTCTCTGTGTCTATGTCTCTGTCTGTCTGTCTCAGTGCTCTCTCTGTGTCTCTGTCTGTCTGTCTCAGTGTTCTCTTTCTGTGTCTGTCTGTCTCAGTGCTATCTCTCTGTGTCTGTCTGTCTCAGTGCTCTCTCTGTGTCTATGTCTCTGTCTGTCTGTCTCAGTGCTCTCTCTGTGTCTCTGTCTGTCTGTCTCAGTGTTCTCTCTCTGTGTCTGTCTGTCTGTCTCAGTGCTCTCTCTGTGTCTCTGTCTGTCTGTCTCAGTGTTCTCTTTCTGTCTGTCTGTCTCAGTGCTATCTCTCTGTGTCTGTCTGTCTCAGTGCTCTCTCTGTGTCTATGTCTCTGTCTGTCTGTCTCAGTGCTCTCTGTGTCTGTCTGTCTCAGTGTTCTCTCTCCGTGTCTGTGTTTGTCTCAGTGCTCTCTCTCTGTGTCTGTGTCTGTCTGTCTCAGTGCTCTCTGTGTCTGTGTCTGTCTCAGTGTTCTCTGTGTCTGTCTCAGTGCTCTCTCTCTGTGTCTGTGTCTGTGTTCTCTCTCTGTGTCTGTGCATCTCTGTCAGTGTGGTGCTCTTCAGTATTAATCTGTGTCTCCTGGGCTGACCGCCTCTCTGCCTCACACCAAATGCAAATCTTCTGTATGTTTGCAATGAGCTCCGGTCAGTGCAGATCCAGGGGACACTGCAGTGGAACAGGTATTTCCATAGAGAGAGGAGAGAGTGATCACATGGTGCTGCCTCCCTGAAGATCTAATGCTGCCACAACGTTGTCGCAACCTATGGGTGTTAGCTGGGTAGCCAAGGTCATGATAGAGCTATGAGATTAGCCTACAGGACCTACACTTGTCTGTATACAGTGCACCTCCACTACTTACAGTTTGAATTGGCTCTCCCTGCTGCTGCTATTATAATATATATACGCTGATATTGTGTCAGCAATATATACCTATTACAAGATCTATGTGGGATTTACATATGAGAGCTGTTGGATTTTTCTGTTTCAGATGTCTAAAAAAGTGAACTTACTATATTCAAGGTTTGTTTTTCTTCATACATTTTACTGGTTTACATAAACAAAAAAAACTGTTCTACTTTTAACTTCTACTTTGCACACACTGCACAATGGAGCCGCTGGGTCTGACCAGGCACACCACGCCCTGGCAGCTCCCGTCTCCTGCTCACAGTGCAGCTCGAGGGCTTTACTCTCCCTATTTCCTTGTGCAGAGACGAGACAGAAAACAGCATGGAAATTATGCAAAGACTGAAGCGTCTTCCCGGTTTTGGTTCAACACAAAACACCATTGTACTCCACTGTGGCTGTGGCTGTGATTTATACCCTGTCAGTATCAATAAGGCTGTTATCAATGACACTTATTAGACTGAGACTTCCTAATATCCAGGCACTGGAGAGACAGGGAGTGGCTGGGAGCAGCTCTGGACTAAATTACTAAACAGTGTAGGAGCTGTTATTAAAGTTCTTATTCAAGAGCTGATTTTGTAACAAAGTTTATAATTGGATAAAAGTACATATGTTTTGATATTATTTTGTACTTTAGATGACAACATTTGAGTATACCTCTTATATTCATATTTTTCCCCTTTTATACATTATGTAGATAATTCTTTAAAGAAAATATCTGTTTCATTTGTCTTTTGTAATGTGCAAGATTCAGAAAACATCAGACTTTGTCAAGGCCAATACTTTCAGGTGTTTGCACAGTTGAATGTCTCAGCTCATTTTTCACAATGGGAGCTAAGAATCTAACCATCAGCTTAGATATTGAAATTTGGCATGTATTAGGAAAACTAGGAGAAACATTTAAAAAATACATTACTCCTTATACATGTTTTTCTTCAAAAGGAATGGGAATGTACAAAAGTAATGGGAAATCATGATGTATCATAAATTGCAAATCCTTACCTGCTTAGAATGTCACTTAATTTAACTTTGTCCAGTCTGGTTCTGCGTGTCTCTGGCTCAGTTGCTCTCTCTCTCTGTCTGTTTGTGTGATGCTCTGCAATATTAATCTGTGTGTCTCCAGGGCTGACCGCGTCTCTGCCTGGAACTACATGCAAATCTATTCTCTGTTTGCAATGAGATCCGGTCAGCGCAGCTCCAGAGGAGACTGCAGTGGAACAGTGATTTCCATAGAGAGTGGAGAGAGTGATCACATGGTGCTGCCTCTCCCTGAGTCCCTCCTCACACCCTCAGTGGGGGGATACTGACAGGCAGGGGTCTGCAGTCCTGGGCCTGGAGAGACACAGTACAGCACAGTGAACAAGCGCTGTGAGTTGTCCGTCAAAAAAAGCAGCCAATGAAAAGAGGGGTCCTAATCATTTAACCCAATGGCCAAATTTAACCCAAAGGATAGCCTCCCTGGATTCCCTCTCCCTCCATTAGTCCAGCTGCAATGTTGTGGTTGTTCTTCAGCGACTCAAAAGCGGTTCACCTGCTGATGATTTAAAAAACAAATCCAAAAACAAGCAATGCCAACCTTTTCAGCATTTGTCCAATTTCAGAAAAACACAGATGGGAGAGTTTATCAGGATTCAATATTCCTTCTAACTTGTGCGTCGCCAATTGAATGTGTTAAGTGTTATTAATGCTACCTTAGGGTCCCTTTACTTTAAGGAGAATCCAACGTCACATTATGAATACATTGTGCGGGATATTGTAACTCAGTCTCAAAATTGTCTCCATCACAGAACAGCACCTGCTCCCTCGTCTGAGTGCTGTGAAATGGAAACGTCTGAACTTCGTGGTGTGTTTGAAATTGGGTTTGCCCCCATCATTATACGGTCTCCATTTGAGCATTTGTAGCCATGAGTGCATTCACTTATTGTAGAGCCACAGAACACCAATGTGTATATATACACTCACCTAAAGGATTATTAGAAACACCTGTTCAATTTCTCATTAATGCAATTATCTAACCAACCAATCATATGGCAGTTGCTTCAATGCATTTAGGGGTGTGGTCCTGGTCAAGACAATCTCCTGAACTACAAACTGAATGTCTGAATGGGAAAGAAAGGTGATTTAAGCAATTTTGAGCGTGGCATGGTTGTTGGTGCCAGACGGGCCGGTCTGAGTATTTCACAATCTGCTCAGTTACTGGGATTACACGCACAACCATTTCTAGGGTTTACAAAGAATGGTGTGAAAAGGGAAAAACATCCACTATGCGGCAGTCCTGTGGGCAAAAATGCCTTGTTGATGCTAGAGGTCAGAGGAGAATGGGCCGACTGATTCAAGCTGATAGAAGAGCAACTTTGACTGAAATAACCACTCGTTACAACCGAGGTATGCAGCAAAGCATTTGTGAAGCCACAACACGTACAACCTTGAGGCGGATGGGCTACAACAGCAGAAGACCCCACCGGGTACCACTCATCTCCACTACAAATAGGAAAAAGAGGCTACAATTTGCACAAGCTCACCAAAATTGGACAGTTGAAGACTGGAAAAATGTTGCCTGGTCTGATGAGTCTCGATTTCTGTTGAGACATTCAGATGGTAGAGTCAGAATTTGGCGTAAACAGAATGAGAGCATGGATCCATCATGCCTTGTTACCACTGTGCAGGCTGGTGGTGGTGGTGTAATGGTGTGGGGGATGTTTTCTTGGCACACTTTAGGCCCCTTAGTGCCAATTGGGCATCGTTTAAATGCCACGGCCTACCTGAGCATTGTTTCTGACCATGTCCATCCCTTTATGACCACCATGTACCCATCCTCTGATGGCTACTTCCAGCAGGATAATGCACCATGTCACAAAGGTCCAATCATTTCAAATTGGTTTCTTGAACATGACAATGAGTTCACTGTACTAAACTGGCCCCCACAGTCACCAGATCTCAACCCAATAGAGCATCTTTGGGATGTGGTGGAACGGGAGCTTCGTGCCCTGGATGTGCATCCCACAAATCTCCATCAACTGCAAGATGCTATCCTATCAATATGGGCCAACATTTCTAAAGAATGCTTTCAGCACCTTGTTGAATCAATGCCACGTAGAATTAAGGCAGTTCTGAAGGCGAAAGGGGGTCAAACACAGTATTAGTATGGTGTTCCTAATAATCCTTTAGGTGAGTGTATAACAAATAGCTACGTGACGCAGAGTACACCCATGGGTTTCTTACCTAGCCCTTCTCCATACTGACAGGAAACTGAGGGGAAACAGAAACAGAGCCAGGCAAGACAAAACAAAACACCACTATAACAGTCTTCACACACTAAACCGCACAGGTATGTATGGGTGATGGGGCCTTCTGTGATTGGCCAGCGACAGAGGATGGGGGGAACCAATGAGGACAGGTAACATGCCCCCTCTTCAGCAGCACATCCCCACACCCATAAGAGCTCTTCAGCAGCAAATAGCACCTAAAAGAGAACTACAGACAAAGCAAAGACAAACGGCAAAACACAGATTCACAAGAGAACAGGGACATAACACTCCCACCCATAAAGCGCAACCCTATATGGTTTGTAAGACCAGTCACATCTTTAAACTTTACACAATCATAAACCGTATAAAACCATAACAAAACAATGTGACCACTAAGGATCATCAGTCAAAAAAAACATACATATACATTTTAGACTGGAACACTACAAAATACAAAAGCAGACCTAAACACAAGAGCCATCAGCCATCACATTCTCTGAACCTTTCTTATGGATGATTTGTAAATTAACACCTTGAACCATCAAGGCCCAATGCATAAGGCAGTGATTATGGTTGTACATCCTATATATATATATATATATATATATATATATATATATATATATATATATAGCTCTGGAAAAAATTAAGAGACAACTTAGCATTGATTTCTGAAGTTGGAGTGGTCTTCCAGAGCTGTATATATATTGATATAGCCTGCCTAATACATATACACATATGTGTGTTCTACGGCTCTACAATACTGTAAGTGAATGCACTCATGGTTACAAATGCTCAAGTGGAGATTGTATAACGATGGGGGCGAATTGACGTTTGGGGACAGATTGTCGAGGGGCAAATTGACAGGGACGAATTGACGTGCTCCCTCTGTGCCTAGTGTATTTTTTTCCATTACCTTTAAGTTAACATTAAGTCATTGTGTGGGTCATCTGTGTTCTAACTGACACCCAACTATGTTCTAACTGCTGTCTGTCACGGCATGGCTGCTGCTGACGCTCGCTGATTAGGTGCTCACGGCTGCGGGCAATGAGCACCGTGGCGACTGTGACGTCAGCGGAAGCTGTGCCTTCTCTATTCAATCCCTCTCTTTCCCCGACGGAGGCAGCTAACCCGCTGAGTAGGAGGACTGACACTACAACTCCTAACTGCCCGGAGCACCCTGTTTGTGTAGACATATGTGTGCTTGCTTTGCTTTGTTTTTCCCTTCTTGTGTTCCCCTACTGGTCCAATCTAATCCTCAATAAAGCCCGGAAACCACCGGAACCCGAGACACTCCAGGGGACACTGCAGTGGAACAGGTATTTCCATAGAGAGAGGAGAGAGTGATCACATGGTGCTGCCTCCCTGAGGATCTAATGCTGCCACAACGTTGTCGCAACCTATGGGTGTTAGCTGGGTAGCCAAGGTCATGATAGAGATATGAGATTAGCCTACAGGACCTACACTTGTCTGTATACAGTGCACCTCCACTACTTAGTCAATAGTGTCATCATATGTATTCAGGTTTATTTTAAAGAAATTAAGCGGGGGTAACAACCAAAATAATCGTAATACCAAAAGCTGTGTGATTTCTGGGTCTGCATCAATACGTATACTTGAAATCGAGCTCTTCAAGGATAAAAAAACGAAAAAGAAAAAAAGCTAGCTAGGTTAAGCTTTAATCAGTGCTTTGAAGCGCAACCCCGCAAAGCAATTTTTTCTGTTATTAAATTAACTTAAAATTAAATTAAAACATAGTGAAACTTCATAAATGCATATCTTACGAGGCATTCTAAATTAAACTGTCTGAATCTCATGATCTCTCCTATATTGAGCGTTTTATACACGAGTATCCCACTATGCATCCGGTTACAGGCATGACCCGGCCACTCTCACATGCGTTTATATTCACAAGCTGGGCTCCTGCCCGCTGGCCGCTCACTGTATGTAAAGCCTGCGCTGACCCTCCCATCCGCAGTTCGCTGGATTGTATTGAGTTCAGCTGCAACTGGGAGCCAGTCACTCAGTGGACCGCATCACGAAAACACTTTGCCGAGTCTGCGCAGCCTTTCCGCAGACTCTGCGACGACACTGTCCAAGTACCGTCTTCGTGAACTCAGTCGGAGCAGACGTCAGCAGGCGACGCATCCACAGGCTGCAAAGTCTGCACCGCCGCGCAGCTGCTCAAGAGGGACTGCGCAGGAGCAGCCGCGTCTGCACAACGACAAAGCAGCGCTGAGTGACAGAGACGTGTTTAGTCAGAGACAGAGACGCGCAGGGCAGCGCCAGTCAGAGTGAATCACCCTGAGTCATGGCATGAAGGATCTTATTCATTTCATGCTAGATAAGTACAACAGAAATATCATATTTTAAAGCTCGTCAGTTCAACAATAAAAGAATATGCATGTTAAATGGTGTACGTATACATTATAACCTAATTTCCACTTATTATGTTGCACACATACAATACATACAAGATATTGTACATGTGTATTTCTGTGAATGCACAGGTTTAATGTAGATTCGGAACCAGTGCATATATAATATTGTACACACACACACAAAATATGTTGTAGTTAATTTGATCAGTATGTGAGTATTTAACCCGTAAGTGTCCCAACAATGAGTAGGAATAAAGATGTCTACTAATTAAAGACTATTAACGGATGGTAAAGCGACTTCATCTGATATGAACTGATTAAATGGCCCATTTTCTGATTACAGTGTAAAGTATGAAGCTGGTGCAGCACGAAGGGAACTGATCGCATGAACTTCTGTGAACAGACTGACTGCAGCTCCAGAGCCGGAGCTGTACCGCTCCGTCTGCGCAGACTGTGACGTCACACGCAGACTCGTCTGCAACTCACTGAAATAGCGCCCTGCGCGCACGACGCCACAAAGCTTTAGACTAAGCACTTATTTCAAAGTTATTTATTGTGTATATTTATTGCCTCATAGATTTAAGTTAAATATGTATGTCAAAGTTAAATGTTTAGTTTGCAAAGCCCATATTTAGGATTTAGCTAGATATTTATTCAAACGATAATTATTTATTTTTCAGCATTTAGCATTTATTTAAGCTAAATCTGGAACAAAACAAAAAAACACAACAAGTTAAATCTGTGAACAAACACACTCGAAAAGTGGGCGCTGTTTTACATATCGGTGTGACAGGCGCCGGGTCCGACCCTGCTGCCTGTGCATTACACCCGTTATTTCCTTCATAATAATTCAGACCAGCGTCGTATTACATCTTTAGTCCTGATAACACGTATTCACCCACTTGGACTTTTCCACATTTCATTGTGTTACAACATGAAATCAGAATGGATTTAACCAGCAGTTTTTGCCACTGATCAACATAGAAATATCCATAATGTCAAAGTGAAAAATACAAATTAATTGCAAATACAAAACAAAATGTGCTGATAACAGGAATGTATCTGAAGTACTGTGCATTGCTACATTTTTCCATTTAAGCTCAATACCAAAGGACATTATCACATTAACTCCTGTGATAAAGTGTCCCAACATTTCATAGGACATTTTCATAAGACTACTACTACTACTACTATTATTATTATTATTATTATTATTATTATTATTATTATTATTATTATTATTATTATTATTATTTCTTGGCAGATGCCCTTATCCAGGGCGACTTACAGTTACAACATAAGTGCAAAACAAAAATAGTTAAGTAAAGGCATCAATCATTACAAATTCAATTTATATAAAATGATTATTATTATTGTTCAGTTGCTTTGACAGAATGAATACCATACTTTAATGTGAATAAACTTCAAGATTTACGTATTTAATATTAATGTCTTCATATTCACCGCATTTCTGAACGACTTCCGCTCTGAGCGCTCAGTAACCGGAAGCCGCGGGGGCCGCCGGGAGCATATCGTCGCCGCCCCGCCTCGCCGCGGCCCTTTTTCCTGCTGGAGAAGCGTGGAGACACAACGTGGATCCGAGTGAGTGCTCCATATTTACTATGAAATACACACATTTCTCCCGAAAGATGCCGGGGAGACCCGTTTAAAACCCCACACAACCGAGTTTCTGCGGTTTGTTGATGTCCTGACCTCGGCCGGTTGGTTTTAATGAGTTTTACGTCGCTGTGTGGCGCGATGGTGGACGGATGGTTCTGTACTGAGGCCGTCAGGGCTGATTTCTGTGCTGAGGACAAGTGAAGGCCCACACAGGCGTTTTTCTCCACTTATGATTGTTATTCATGTTCAAATTGACCACGTTTCATGAAATGCAGAAGGACTGGGCGGTGGTGATGGGTTATAGTATTGCACTAGAGCGGTAGTCTTTGAGGCCTAGTTCTCATTCACGCCGCCTAAGCGCAGCTGTGCAGCCGCGGCCTCTGCCGGTCCGGTGAAGCGGCACCGCGGGGTCTGCGGCGTGTCGTGATGCCCAGGCTCGGCTCCCTCTGGGTTTACGTGTTTTTTTGCACCAATAAGATACCGTTGTAACCGGGGGTGAGCAGTGCAGATGCGCGCAACGGACCCGCTGGCACTAGTTTATATTTTAGGTTTAAAGTGCACTACAGACGTGAAAACACTTCCCATTATGAAGAGCCGATATTATAATTAAATGAACAGTAACGCACTAAAGTACAAGTTCAGCCTCTTCTCAATCCTAGTGTCCAGCCGTGAGGTGGCGAAACGAGTTGCATTCATTTCCAGAACTATAACCTGGGTGTCAATGGCTGTGTGTTTAATACGCGTTATTTAGATCATGTGTCCAATCGAGAGGAGGCCATTCGCCCCATCGTGCTCGTTTGGTGTGCATTAATATCTAAGTGATCAAGGATCCTATCCAGTCTTACTTTAAATGTTCACACATGTTCAGCATCTACCACATCGCTGGGGAGTTTGTTCAGACTGTGACTCGATCATTTCAGGATGCTTTCTGTCCAAAGGCTGCGTATAAAGCAATCTGTGCAAAATGCGCTTATCAGGAAGCGAATAGGTACCGTTGCTGTTGGCAAGCGGGACTTCCAGTATTAAACTGAATACATGCTTTTCATCCATCTATATTCAACGATGCAATGCCTTCCCCTCATTTGTAATTGCCGATGTCGGTGTGGAGTTATCTTCCGTTTCTTTTGGTTTTATCAGTCTGTGTTGTCAATCAATTGTGTTCTGGTCTCTGTGGTTTTGCACTTATTTAAACAGCAAATACACATAATCGGTAACTTAAGTAAATCATATTAAACCGCTCATCACGTGTAAAAAATAATTGTAGGAGAAATGAGATCACACTGGATTTTAAACCATTTTTTGTGATTTAATCTTAATTCTACATATGCACTCTATACACATGTACACAATTTGTACGTATAGTTTAGTGAACAATGCGCCAAATGAATTGCGAAATAAAACGTTTCAAATAGGAGTGAGTGCTTTTCGTTACAGCTGCCCTCCAGGGGGCAGTAAGGAGCCCATACTGTGCGTTGCTTTCAGGCCGGACGCTGGATGTTTGTTTGCTTTTAGTCAGAAAATACTTTCAAAGTAACAATCTTTTTTTAAGGAATGCACTTCGTTTTGCGCAGAATCAGGCGATTTCTTGGATTCAAATGATCACGCAGTTCTGTCCCTGCATACGTGATGGCGATCCTGAAAGAGGCAAAAGGAGTTGAAGCGTCTCCAATGGAAAACAAACACAACTGCACAATCTGTACAAACGAGTTCCCTAATAGGAGATTTAAAAGACTTTTTAAATGATGAATGCATTAAATTGGCAATAACTCATTACAATGGCAATCTAAATATCAACAGTCTTGGCTCTTGTTACAGTAAGGTACACAGTGGACCTGGTTGTATGGATACAGTAGAGACTAGAGCTGCAGTACAGCCCTGCATACCCCGTGACTGTTGTATAAGCAGGCCCTGGTGTCTTGATCAGCAGCAAGACCTGTTCAGTTAAAGTTCACCTTGCCTCGAAGACAATGCAGGTATCTGGGAGTGTCAGTCCGTTTTAAAAAATCGGCATGTGTGTGCTGTACTAACACTGGTGTAACTGTAATCTGGTTCTGTACTGACCTCTCCCTCCTTGTCCCCCCCCGTGCAGGATGACTGAGTGGGAGACCGCCCCAGCTGTGGCTGAGACCCCAGAGATCAAGCTCTTCGGGAAGTGGAGCACCGACGATGTCCAGATCAACGACATCTCCCTGCAGGTACTGACCACTGCTGTGTACATGCTGTCCAGCCTAGAGGACGCTGCAACATGTATGTAAGCTTAGCGCACTTATCGCTATACCAGGTTTAGTATTGCAATGCTAAATTCTGGAAACAATACTCTATACCAAAACGATACCCCAACAAAAACGTTTAAAGGCACAGAATAGGCTTTGTGATTTTTTTCTCCCCTGCTATCTTCAAACATTGAACAATATGCTGATAACTAGGTAGAAAAAACAAAATCACTGTAAAGCAACAACTTTTTCAATACTGGTATATCATTTCTCTCAAGCAGCTCATTTGTTACAGAACAGCAGCATCATTTTTTCAGGGAATTACACATTATAATTGAATACGAAATACAATCTTCATTGGTGTTCAGTTATCTTATTTTAATCTGACCGAACTGATCAACTATTTATCCATATTTGGAATAGTCAACCCACCAAGAAAATAAACATGACCAGGGAATAAAATTAACACCTGCCAAATGCAGGTAGATTTAGCCAGTGTCTGGTAAATGTCAGTTTTACCTTTGGTAGGTAGCCAACAAGTGTGCGGGAACTCAACTTTTAGTTGAATGGCTCGGTTGGTATCTTTCAACATATGAATCAATTTGTTGTCGTGGTGTTGGTATTTTAGTTGATTTGGCAAACTGCAATATGTTTTTTTTAAATGTATGGCATCTGGACAGTCTTCGGTGCAGGAGGATATGTTTCATGGCAGAGTGGCTGTCTGAGTGTTGAGTGTGGTTTGGAGAGGAAGAGTCAATCGTTTAGTCAAGTAGATTGTATAACTTAGCTAGCTAGATAGGTCTTATACATCTTGTATTTTGCTGTTGTTACCGGTAAACATTGCCACAAGGATGCTAATGTTCTAAACTGCAATTGAATGAAAATGTCTAAAAAATGAAAAAACGTATTGCTAGGTCAATTACTGTTGTAATTACAAAATATTCCTTTATAAAACAAATAGTCACAACCTTTATAGTTCATTTGAAGTTGTGACAATAAAATGTGCTGATGTCGGGACAGTAATACGAGAGTCTGAGAAGAGGTGCGTGAGAGATGACAGGTCTTCCGTTATGCCATTTCCATATGGCTTTTAATGTATTTTTACATTGATATTTAACAAAGTTGTTGTGTCAAATAAGTATTCATCAGTTACAAGGTATTAATTTATTGGTAAACGATTTGTGTTATAGACTGCGGAAGAGAAACGTGCGGTTTGCATCGTGTCTTTGCTGGCGTGCATGGTATTGACCAATGGAAAGGACGTTCCTGTCTGTCATCATTCATAGAGATATATTTTTGACTGTGACTCATTGAATATATAGCCAATCCAATGAAATCCTTTTAATTATGTACAGAGACCCAGAGAAGGGAGTAGCACTGAATAGTATGAAGAGCAATAATGTCACCATATAACACCTTTCCTCATGTGTTAGTCGTTATACAGATCCCCATTAGCTGCCATGTTATTTCTGTGATTGATTAATTTGAAAACGATGCTCCCGCATACTCTCTACTAGCAAGTGTTATAATTCAATAGAATGCAATGTTTTGATCAAAGACCTTATAACACTTGCAAGTAAAAACTGTGTGGGAGCTTGTTTTTTCTGTCCAGATACTTTTCCCTCATACACACCTGCCTAGTCTATACAGGTGTGCAATTAGCTACTTCACTGCATTGTCTGTCTGTCCATCCTGATCGAGACTAGAGTCACGCCCTGGCACTCTCCGTTGTCCTGGTGTGCTAGAGTCCTCGTAGAGCATCCCTCACTGCTTATTCATTGGCTGCTGCCGCCCCGTGGCCCAGCCAATCACCAGCTCTGAGACACTCGCAGTGTTGAGTTCAGGGTCCTGTCACTGTCTCTGTGCAGTTGAACTGTACTGTAGTGACCAGTTAGTCTGTAATTTCCCTCTCCCTGCTTTGCATTTTGCATGACACATGTGAAATGTGAATGTGAATCTCGAAACTACATAATACCATCTAATCTCTCATCAAAGAGCAGGAGTGGACAATAGGTGGCATTCCATTACCAGGCCTTAGTCATGATGCCAGGAGCTATTCTTACACTGAACCTGTTGTGACAGGTTTGGATTTCCGTTTTCATTTTCTCTCACGCACTCTGCGGAACCAGAAAAATGTATGACGTATTTTTAAGAACAGGTTTGTAATTACCCTCTCTCTCTCCTGTCAGGACTACATCGCAGTGAAGGAGAAGTATGCGAAGTACCTCCCTCACTCCGGGGGGCGCTACGCCGCCAAGCGCTTCCGCAAGGCGCAGTGCCCCATCGTGGAGCGGCTCACCAACTCCATGATGATGCACGGCCGCAACAACGGCAAGAAGCTCATGACCGTGCGCATCGTCAAGCACGCCTTCGAGATCATCCACCTGCTGACCGGGGAGGTAATACACCGTAACACACTGCCACACTAACACTGAGAGATGCACACCTGCTCACTGGGAAGGTTGCATTCTCTACAGTACAGTATTAACCCCTGTCCGTCTCTCTCAGTGCAGTGTGCATTATTAACCCCCTGTCTCTTTGTGTATCAGAACCCCCTGCAGGTGCTGGTGAACGCCATCATTAACAGCGGCCCCCGGGAGGACTCCACCCGTATCGGCCGCGCCGGCACCGTGAGGAGACAGGCTGTGGACGTCTCGCCCCTGCGCAGGGTCAACCAGGTCAGCCAGCACAGCATCTCTGTCCATTCATCCATCCCAAGCGAGACTAGAGTCACGCCCCGACACCCTCCGTTGTCCTGGTGTGCTAGAGTCCTCGCAGAGCATCCCTCGCTGCTTATTCATTGGCTGCTGCCGCCCCATGGCCCAGCCAATCACCAGCTCTGAGACACTCACTAATGGTGTCTAAATCATTAGTCTCCCTTCAAGGGTGATGGGGCATTTTTCTGTTCTTCCTAAATCTCTGGAACTCGATTCCCACAGAAATCAGGAATTCAAATGCCGTGTTTTACACAACAACACATCCAGTAACACTCGGTAACGAATACGCTAAATATTGACCAGCATTGTAATAGTTTTTAGGATTTTAAGGTGCGGTGAGTAATGCCCCAATTCAGCAATTGTTTGCAGTCTTTGTGTGTGAATATATTGTATAAATACTGTTAACCCTGCCCCCCCTTCCACAGGCGATCTGGCTGCTCTGCACTGGTGCTAGAGAGGCGGCCTTCAGGAACATCAAGACCATCGCAGAGTGTCTGGCTGACGAGCTCATCAACGCTGCCAAGGTGAGGCGGGTGCCAGAGATCTATACACATGATCTATATGCACTGCTATATCTATATCAGTCTTTTTATCTATGCATCTCATTAGGTCTAGTGGCTTTGTGACCATTTTGTTTTTGTAATTCTTATTATATAATGTAATGCTGAGCTGTTTAAGTGTTTTTACAATGCTCTAGTGTAACAGTGCTTTTACTGTGCCTTAACTTTCTCTCTCCCTCTCAGGGCTCCTCTAACTCCTACGCCATCAAGAAGAAGGACGAGCTGGAGAGAGTGGCCAAGTCCAACCGTTAAGGTGCTGGGTGGCCGGCGGAGCTCTCCTGTCTGTTGTGTTCAGAGTAATAAACTGTTTCAGAAAAAACACCACTGCCTGCTGGGGGCTTTATTTGAGCTGGGTGAGTGAGTGACTGGCATTGTGTGAGGACACGTGTAGGTTTTACTTCATTTTCTTTCCTCACACTCGGCTTTGTCTGATTCCAGGGCGATTGCACAGGTAGCTCTGCAGTGTAACGTTATTTAATGCTGCAGAACATTTCGTGTCCAAGATGTAAATCTTCAGTTTGGGAGGTTCTTCTCCCTCTTATCTATCTTGCCAGTCTTTTCAGCACAGAGAGGTTTTATTAAATCTAGTGGTTTTCCTTTGTGGCGGGTGAAGTGACCACAGAGCCTCACAGCACGATTAGAGACACTTGCTTACACAGGAGAAGAGTCCTGCTAAAACCGTAATCATAAAACAGTCAAAGCTGCTTGTGGCCAAAGTGTGAAACAGGCACATGTTTACATACTCGGTAAAATCACTTAAATTAGTTCAAATAAATTCTGATGGCAACATAGTCCTCCCTAAATGGGATATGACCAGAAAAGCTGAAAGTGGAAGTTAGGTAAATGGTAAAGTTAATTTTGTTCAAAATATATCCAAAAACAGATTCATTTTCAACTGAAGATGTGAAGTCAATTATATTTTGAATAGGTATATATATATATATATATATATTTTTTTTTTTCTTTCTTTTCCCAGAAATCTGCTAGTTTGTCCAGGGGAATTTGTTTCCTTCAATGGAAAATATAAAATAAGGGCCTGTTCACACTGGAGGTTTTTTCATATTCAGTTTATTTGGAGAAGAATTAACAAGTTTCGATTGGCAAACCAAACCGATACCAGTGGAAAAGGTGGTCTCTGGCAAAATAACATTTCAATTATTTTGAAAAACTTGAATGTGAGACAAGAAGGTCTGTTCTTTTGCAACCGTGAAACTAACCCCATTTCACCCAGCAGTAAATAACATGTAGTTTTGGCTATACAGTACCAGCACGTTAAGATAAAGATACATAAGCATAAGCATTTTATTTATGAACCATAACGTCCGTGATCTTAACACAAGCGGAGTAATGGGCTAGATTCATCAAGGGTATTTCTCTAATTTGTTTCCTAAACCAACAATAACACTCGCTTGCAAAATATTGGAGACTGACGTGATGTGTGAGTTAGTTGACAGGTCTGTTTATTGAGCTGCTCTGATGTCATTTCTGTACGTCTCCTACTAGAAAGGTATTTTTACAGCCTAATGTTAATTTTATAGAACAGAAGTTTTAAAATAAGAGTAATTTTTTTGCACATTGTATTTTGTATTTAATGGATGTCAAATTTTTAATGGGTGGTGGCTTACTTTGATTAGTGGTGGACAACAGATGTGGAATTATTGGTCGCTAGAGGGTACAGGTCCAGAGTCGAGTGTCTCCCATGTGTTACACTGTTTCCAGCATCGTGCATCTTTCACTCTGTGTGGCAAGTTGAGTGACGTTACCGTCCTCGGGTTTCTTGGGGTTTGAACAAATATGTTGTGTCTTCCTCTTCAGCAGGATAAAAATGACAGACAGCACAGATATCATCACTGCTACAGTGGCAACAGCTCCAAGACCCCAGATCTTACTGGCCAGCTTATCGGGAGCTGCAGTGGAACACAAAACAGCATTTTTATTGATCTGGCATAATACTAATCATAGTAATGAGATGAAAGAGGAGGAGCGTCGGTGGTGGCCAGGCTATGTCCCCCTGCAGTGCAAAAAAATCAACCCCCCATTTGTTTAGTGTGCTGGAGTTGCGTGGCTTTGACTGCAGAGCAACACTGAGACTTCAGTTACCCTAACACTTCAGAGTTGTTCTTTTACACTAATGTAGAGTAACTGTTTCTCTATGTATTTATATTTGGGCTGTCAATCGATTAAAATATTTAATCACGATTAATCGCATGATTGTCAACTCGTGATTAATCGCACATTTTTATCTGTACTAAATGTACCATAAATTAATACTTTTCAAGTTTTTAATACTCTAATTAACATGGGCATGTACAAATATGCATGCTTTATGCAAATCTATGTTATTATTAGTGAAAATATGCTCAACATAGAGCATGAAGATGACGTTTCAAAGGTCATAGATGTTTTTCAAAGAACTTCATGTCATGTTCATGTCTATTAGACACATGAAAAAAATAACCAGGTTCCCATTACTTCTCTTTGCACTGAGCTGTAAATTATCTAGTGTGCTCTACCTTTGGCGAGGGGGAGGAGAGCTCTCTGCATCAGTTGTATGCTTCATCATCAAGTGATATTTTAAACTCGACGTGCTGCGGTGATAATTCACATCGACAATAAATGCAGACAACTTTTGCCTTGTCGACAGAACCATCAGACATCGTTTTCTATTTGAATTTTCTGTTCAGAAGACCTTTTTCTTTCTCCATTTTTTGCTGTATTCTTTCCTGTCTTATGGCTCGCTATGGCTGCATCTCCATTTCTCCAACTACAGGCTAGGCTACAGGTCAAAATGCGCGCTGCATTAACTGCGCGTTAATAAAATTAGTGCCATTAAAATGAATTTGCGTTAATGCGTTATTAACACATTAAGTTTGACAGCCCTAATTTATATATAGAGATGCACATCAGTGTGTGTAAATAAAGGGTTGCACATATCAATATCTTTCCTCACCCTCCACAGACACAGAGACAGTGCTGATGGCCCGTTTGGTCCTGGCGTCCCTCACTGTGTACTGGCCCTGGTCAGCATGGGTCACACTGTGCAGAATCAGAGTGTCATCCTGCACCGACACTCTCCTGTCCTCTTGGCCGGGCTTGGTCTGGCTCTTGGCTGGTCCTGCGACTTGCCTTACCACCCTACGCACTCGCCTCTGTGGGAACAGCACGGTGCCCTGGAACAGCAGCTCCACTGGCTCCCGAGTGTAGAGGTGCAGAGAGAGGTCCTTGCCAGACAACACACTGATGTTCTCACTGCGGCCTGAGGAGGGCGGCAAGAAGAGTTTAAATTGAGTGATTTTTTTTTTTTTTAATAAATATATAAAATTATAAATAATAATTAGAAGAAAGCAGTGAATTTACCTGTGACGGTGAGACGAACATCTCCAACAAACTTCATCCGACCTCCTCCATTCTCATAAAAGCACTCGTAGATGTCTTCATCAGAGATGGTGACGTTGTGAATGGTCAGAGTGAAGTCCCCCTGTGAGATCTTCTCTCTGGAGACCTTGGCTCTGCCCTCAAAGCCTGGGCCGGGGTAGTCTCGCCGATGCAGTGAATCCATCACTGATTTGTCTGGAGTTTTCCACTGGATGTGCAGTCTGTCCTCGGGGATCCCAGCAGCAGCAGCTCCATCACAGGGCAGAGAGATAAAGTCCCCCACCAACACTGACACTGACACTGACACAGGAGCTGAGGACCCAGGGAGACAGACAGAGAGAGACTGTGTAAACACACTTTGGAAAAACTTCTGTAAACTTGCCATACCATTAAAGCTTATTGTGAATTTGAGAGAGAGTGAAACTGAGACAACCCCTAAACTAGACAGAATTACATAAACACACAATGGCAGAGAGAGAGAGGGTTTAGAGAGCGAGCACAGCTAGGCAGAAGCTTATTATTTTTGATCTGTTAGAAGATACTTAACCAGGGTCACTTAGACAAGTAAAACATATAAAACACTGAATAGACAAATAGAGAGAGAAAGTTACCAAACAACAACTTCTTAACACCAATATACAATGCAAAATACACAACATGATCACATCAGAGCTGCAACATTTCACTGTTCATTTTCAAAACATAACCCCAGGGTAGCCCAGGCCATCCCGTCAATTTGTCATGCAATTTTCATCACCAGCAATAATTAATCGCCAATAACTTAAATCACTGATACAAAACTTATGATCAAGTTATATAAGATATCACTAAAGCAGTGCTAGAAAATAATACCGCTTTAATTAATAACAGATAAAGTACCACTTGCAAATGACATAAAACCCCAATAGAGCTATGACCATTTAGCCAATGAATGCGCAGACTTTCCGCAGATTCTGTGCAAAATTACTACATTTTGCTTGTGGCATCCTTGTTAACACATAGCCTTCAAGTTTGAAAACAGGTCAGCCTGAGGGGGTAGATGGTATTTGTTGAGGAGTTAGCGTGGTGTTAGTTTGAAGTGCCGGAGAGGGTGAGGTGGAGCCATCATAACAATGTACTGAAACATAACAAAAATAATAAAAATATGTCTATATAGGGGGTAGAAAACGTAATTTCCTTTATTCCTATTCTGTTTAATTAGCTATGAAGAACCTATGAGCAGCAGCCATAGCCAGCTATGTGAAGGGATTGTTTATGGTAAGGTAGCAGTAACAGGAAGAGGAACAATGATTCCCGTCAGTCACGTATAAAACTGGTTATACAACTTGTGTATATTTCCCATAAGGAAGAAGAAAGAAACCAAAGTTTTGCCACACATGTGAGAATAAAGGGACTTGGATCTGCTTACCCAGCCAGCACTGCCTGATCTGCAGGAGCACAAAGATGCAGACAGAGGGAAAGTGTGTGGGAGTCATGTGGTTGATGTGGTGCAGATGGAGGTGTGATGTGGGGCTGTGGGGTCCAGCAGTTGGTGGGGGACCTGAAACTAAAATGATCGGATTAGCAGGGTTGCCAGAATGGATTCTGATACAGTAAACATCTATTTTCTGATTGAATTGTAAATCACTGATGTGTTATGAAGACTCGCTGTCCCCTCCTCCCACAGAGCCGCTCTTTTCAACCCTGGCATGACTGCTGGGGTCGACTGGGAGATGCGCGGTGTTGGGTGAGGGTCTGCACCAAACATAACTCATTTAGACCAAAAATACAAAACTGGAAAAAATGATATCCAATCTTTACTGGTTCGCCGTTTCTCAAGGTCACAGACGTGTTGTATCCACAACCTACAAAACGCGTCCATTAAATCTGCGCACAAACACACAACTGACGTATTGTTTCTCAACTGGCAAACTCCCATATAATATGCACTCTACGGTGTATTAACAATAAAGCAATTTCGGTTATATCTTCAGAAATGATGTGTTATACATGACACACATATAGACGCCCACAAGCAGACAGAAACGCACAAACACATTTTGTTTTACAAGACTCAAGCACTTACCTGTGTGGCTCTGACTCTTTTATTCACATGAAGAATAATACAGGAAAGCAGGTGTTGCCCGCAGATAATACAATCGGAGGAGTTGCCAACTGTCAATCATTTGTACCCAGCCAATCAGACACAGCCAATCGCTATTAACTTCTAAAAGTGTCCCTGGAGAAGAAGGAAGAGGAGAGACGGGCGCTGGCAGTAAAGGTGCTCCTCTGAACCCCCCATAGCGAATTTAAAACGAGGAAATTGAGTATTAACAGTAGCGGCAATAGCACCCTTATAAAGAAATTATGAGACTATGAGTAAACTTAAGAGGTAGTGTAACACCACCCTTCCTCTGCAAATATTTTGTATTTACAAACTAAATCTATAATATAACACCAGGTGTGTTCTTCTATTTCTCACTTTGTAACTTAATCCTATTCTTCTGATTATTACTTTCTTAATAAAATGTATTTTGTTGGTGTGCACTGTGGGTCAGAGCAGACACATTAAGTCACAGGTTTACACATAGTAAGACATAGTGAGACATTAACAACACCCCACTAACCTACTCAGTGCACTGCAATCCCCAATAAGCCTAAACATTGGAGGAGCGATTGCCTTGAGAATTATTTATTTATACTGCTTATAATCTGAAACTGCCCCATGCCATAATTTCTGAATTTTAAGTAAAGCTCCCTCAAGCTGACTTTCAATAACACCAGAAAGCTAAACAAACACATGAGCTCCCTTTACAATCAGTATTTTACACTTGAAATGAAAACAAAGATGTATGCAAATAATAAAATACAAAATCACCTGTCTCTGTATTTCACTCCGTCCGGAATTAGGCTTCCTCAGAAGCAGAGCGTCACCATCAATGAGCTCATTGAAATTTCCTTTAAAATCCTTTTAAGAAAACAGTGTCGTCATGCCGAATTACTTCCATTATTCATATTTGTTTCTGTCAAACCCGTGTAGAAACATTTCCGTAAACTTGATTAATCTTAGATGCCACAGCCCCTTAATCCGCGCATGCGTGGCACCGAGTGTACCTGGGGCACGTTGAATGAAAGACGCAGATACAGCTCACACACTGAACAACATTTATTACAACACGCTTTCAAAATCCCCTTGTTTACACATTGCAGATTATCCCGGTGGCAGTTTGAAGCATGTATATTATCCCGTTAGAAACAAAACAAGAAATGTATTTTTGTGCTAATGTTTTTAATCAGAATACAATTTGCTTAAAACAATATTTAAGTAAATACAAAATATAGCCATTGTTTTATCTCTCATACTATTGTTTTCTAAGGCATTGACAACACGTGAGTCAATAAACGTGTTTTTACAAAACAATGTTCAATGTTTTTGTGTAACTGTGGTGTACAGCATAAATTGCTGACAATCATTTAACTTTTGGTACTTTATTATTTAAGTGTTGAGGTGCTTTTCCTGCGTTTCAATTCCTAAACTTAAGTTAACAAAGAAGAAAAAGAAAGTTACATCTAGTAATACTACTAACTAGGCCAACAGGGTCTCTGAAGCAGCTCTAGTATCACAAGCAGCACCAGTGAGGCTCAGACAGGTGGGAGGTGGTTACTGTTCAGTGGGACTAAAAGCTCAGTCGCAATCATATTTATTTACCCAATTGTTCTTATAGTTTGTACAATACAGTATTCACACCATTTTTAAAGAGCTTTTTTAATAATCACTTTAATCCTCCCGAAATATCGACTGGCAAGAGATGAATATATAAGACAGGGTGTCACTCCAGCACTGTTAGATGCCGACCTTTAATGAACCCCAAGCGAAGATGTCTTACAGTAACTGGTATCAGAAATGCAACACAAACAGCAGAGCAATATTATTGAATATGTATGTGGAGCAGTAAATTAAAGTACACTATAGATGTAGTTAAAAGCATTAAATACCAACCAGTTGTGACAATTGTAATTTGTTTTCCGACTGTGCCACCCCCAAAAAAAATACATCTAGCTGCATAACGCCCCTGTAATCCACGTTATCTATTTACAGCAATAACACAACACGACTGTGTAAAATGAAAGGTGTAACTTATTAACTTAATTCATATGTAAACTGTAATTAATATTATAGACGTTACCGAGATTATTGTTGTGCCGGCACCACTTAAAAACGTTTGCGGGAGGGAGTGGTTAAATTATCGACTGAACAGGATGTATTAAAGTTAAAGATATATATTAGAAACGTCACCTGCTGCCCGCCCTATTGAAAATATAGTTAACAACAAAAAAAGGACGTGAAGCAGTTTATTGGTCATAATGCCTGGCCACATGAAGAGGAGGCATCGGACCCAGAGTTTTGGCCCCCGCAGCGGCTCCATGGGGCCGGTAAAGAGCGGGCTGATCAGTGGGATATCGCTTCTGCTGTGGATCTGTAAGTGCACGCTGAATTAGTTACTTATATAGTCAGTTTAAACAGAGTCTCAACTGTCTGTCTCTGATTATTTGAAAGTGTTTCTGTGTCAGAGAGCAGAGACAGCAGGGGGACATTGGCCCCCAGGGGACCCAGAACTCACATTAAGAGTAGGCTTTTGTCAACTATAATTTTGATCAAGCTTTAATTAACGATTAATGTCAAATAACTTAATACACACAACAATGGTGCAATAACACTACACTCTTAGAACAAATGTGTTAAGGACAACACATGTTATAATTAACACAAGCTGTGTGTAGGAATATTAGCACAAATAATGTGTTCTTTAATTAACACATTTATGGGTTAGTTTTACTCAGAAGATGTGTTGCTTTGTGTAGGAATATTAGCACAAATTATGTGTTATTTAATGAACACTGTAATATGTTAGTTTTACTCAACATTTTGGCTTATTAAAGCTAAACAAAATATTAATTAAGAAAGGAAACTATGTGGTTAATGAAAACAGAGAAACCTTAATATAAATTGTTACTATTGCAAACATGTAGCAGATGTCTTTGTCTTGTTAAGTAATTTATTCAGTACAAAACACAATTGCAATCAAACAACAAGACGTAGTACAGTATATAAAATGCAATCGTTTAAATTCATTTTACTTATTTACCCTAAAGATGCTTTTCTGAAAATTAGTTATATCATGTCAAATAATGCATAATACAATAATTTGTATAACCAGTTATATACAGCGTATTATGCATTAAACATATGTGGGATAATTCACTTTTTAAAATAAGTTAACATCTGTTAAACATCTAAATATGGATATTTTAAATATGTAAATAACATGAATGAATACATAATAAATAAAAAACACTACATATGTTATACATTCAAAGTTGTCAAGTATACCAGCCCCACACACAGACTCAGTGCAGTGCATCTTGTCGTTGCTGGCGCTGCTGGGCTGCGCAGCTCCCGTGTTGAAGAGACAGTCTAGTGCACAGCAGGCCGAAAATAACATGATAATGTATCAATGTTCAATGATTAAACGATTAAGTATTATTAAAACCTCACTATATAAATTGCAGTCCCCCTGAGACACAATACAGAAACACATTGTAAGGCATTGGGGGGTGATGGCCGCGGCCACTGAAGACTGGCTTCACAATATTACATTACCTGCGTATTATATTTTAATTCTCGTTTCTAACAGTGCGTATAAGACTATTACTCTACTACTAAGCTGTCCTTATATCGCCCACGTAACACTAGACCCCTTCAAAACAATGTGGTCAACACGTTATATCTGTACGGAAGAGCCTGGGCCAAGAAAACACAAGATTGTCTCTCGATGAACCCGAACTTACAACTTACCCGACACCTAGTCCTGGAGAGCTACTGTGCTATTTATTTAGGTCTGTGTTTTTTGTTTAGGCAAACACAACAGTGACTCCTCCAGCCCCCCCCAACCTCCCCTGCTGTCAGTGCGCTGGGGGCTGCTGGGCTGCGCCCCTCCGCTGTGTGTCCTGCTGTGTCTCTGTGTCCGCGGCCTCTGCAGGACAGGTCAGTGCTCTGTGCAGAAGCAAACCCTGCACCCCTCCTCAGCACGCCGGCCAGGTGGACAGTGAATTGATTGACACCGTAGATTGAGGCAGAGAGGCATTTATAGATCGAGTCAGTAAATACATCAACACAGACCGGCAGAACTGACGGAGTTTAACTTCCATGCTTTTTTGCTTCTTCTTGGTGCGGAAGAAGGAATGACGAACTACACCATGTTACATCGTGCCCCCCCCTGGATGCCCCAGTAAGACAGAAACACCAAAACAACAGTCCTGTACTCAATCAGTGGACAGTAGTAGGTTTTGGAAGCAGTGACTGATGTGGACTAGAGAAGGTCTGTCTGTCCTGGAGTACCACCTACCCTGCTGGTTTTTGTTCCAACCAAGCTCTGTTACTTAATTGAACCCTTAATTGAAGTAATTAGATTTGACTCTTTTGATTGTGTAACTGATAACAAGTTGGTTCCTAAACAATTTTCTTATACAATTTTATACTTCACTTAAAAGGCTCTGATTTATGAAGTTATTAGTTCAATTAATTGTTCAATTAAGTAATTGAGAGCTCGGTTGGAACAACAACTAGCAAGGTAGGTGGTACTCCAGGACAGGTTTGAGAACCAGTGCTATAGAGTGTTAGAGCTCTGTTAAGCACACTGTCCACACCCTGTGGACTCATAGTGTGAACAGCAGTGTACATAATATCGCTGTACCTTTTATATCTCTGATGCATACAAAGGGTTTAACCGGCCTCATATGATGGACACACAAGGTATTATTGTTTGTGCAAAATAAAATGGAAACTTCTTATTTGATTTGGTCTGTGAGCCGACCGTGTGCATGGCCCTCCCTTCCGGTCTCTGCAGTGGTCTTGGGGCTTGACTTCCTGTTTTACTGCCCTTTGCAGAGATGCGCTAACCACAGCACCAGACCCCTGCATTGATGCTTCTTATAAACAGGATGTGAGAAGAAGAATAGCACACAGTTCTCATTTATCAAGCCACAAGTATTTCTATTGGCTGAGTACATGGATGTCATATGTGAGTTAGCATATATATATATATATATATATATATGTTAATGAAGGCAAAGGGTGGTCACACCAAATATGGATTTGATTTAGATTTTTCTTCTGTTCACTCACTTTGCATTTAGTTAATTATTATTATTATTATTATTATTATTATTATTATTATTATTATTATTATTATTATTATTATTATTATTTCTTGGCAGACAATAAATATAATCTATTAATGTCTATTTTTGAAAGCATTCTTACTTACTACAGCATTTTTTCACACCTGCACAGTACTGTATATACACACATACATACAGATATGTATATTCTGGAGGTGGAAGAGCATTTGGTAAGTACTACGAGTCCATGGATGTGAATTTAAGATGTTGTGCTTAACAGTATTCACCATTCAGTAGAAGAATACGATTCATTAAAGTGTACTTGATTAAGTGCCATAATTTCAGAGTTTGTTGAACACAGATTTTTCAGAGACAAACACACAGGCAGTCGCTGGATCAATATTTGTATTATTAAAAAGTGAAAAGTGCAAGAACATTGCCATACTTTCAAATCAGTAGATCACGTCTGCAGAGGTCATAAAAGTCATAAAGAATATTGCCCACGAATTAGTTTGGGGCAGATTGGCGCCCCTGGTGTCTATTTTGAGTATCACGTTATCTATCCATCCATCAATCCATCCATCCATCTGCAAAACCGCTTATCCTGGTGAGGGTCGCGGGGAAGCCGGAGCCGATCCCGGCAGGCATAGGGCACAAGGCAGGGATACACCCAGGATGGGACGCAGAGGCGACTCTAGAGTCTGTAGGGGCCCTAGGCAAAGAAGGGACTCCATTCCCCCTTCCAGCTCGGCACCCCAGGCATGGGATGCCTACCCCCTTGCGACGCCCCCCACTGGACGCCAGGCCATCGCTGGGCAGTATCACGTTATCATTACCTTTTAAAATTATTATAACTATTTATTATTTATCCACTTAATACAGGTGCACTCCACTTACAACTGATCTCTGTTTACAACGCACTGCACAGGCTAAATAGCATGTGTTTCAATGGGGAATTCCTCTTTCAGTTACTGTATTTTCCATTCATATTGTACATTCAGGATAGTAAAACAACTGTTTGAAAACACTTTGTCATAGGCACTTATTAGCCAACTGTAGTATGAGAATGATGAAAAAAGGTATTTAGAAACAAATTAAATTAATAAATGACATATTAAATGGGAAAATTACCAACTGCACATATCTAAAGTGACAATCAACGCAACAATAAAGAACAGAGACAAATCTGTCAGACAGTTTGACAAGACAGGAGCAAAGTCACCAAACAAATCAGAAAATACAAATATTTAATATAGCCGATATATGTATTATTATTATTATTATTATTATTATTATTATTATTATTATTATTATTAAAAATAATAATAATAATAATATAATTTATTTCTTAGCAGAAGCCCATAGCCAGGGCGAAATGTACAATTGTACCACAAAGGCTAAAACCCCTTAAATTCAGAGGATGTCTGTCTTTCATTATGGAAACAGGTGCACGACAGACGCACATCCACTGAGAATTAAATAGATTTTCCAAGAGAAACAACACTCATGCGATTTCACCCACGACCCTCCACTCAGGAATCCAGAGCCCTAACCGGTACTCCACACCGCTGTCATGATGATGATGATGTATATAATGGATAGTTTCATATATACACTGATTAGCCATAACATTATGACCACCTGCCTAATATTGTTGTGGTCCCAAAACAGCCCTGACCCGTCGAGGCATGGACTCCACTAGACCTCTGAAGGTGTGCTGTGGTATCTGACACCAAGACGTCAGCAGCAGATCCTTTAAGTCCTGTAAGTTGCGAGGTGGGGCCTCCATGGATCGGACTTGTTTGTCCAGCACATCCCACAGGTGCTCGATTGGATTGAGATCTGGGGAATTTGGAGGACAAGTCAACACCTTGAACTCGTGATTCATCAGACCAGGCCACCTTCTTCCATTGCTCCGTGGTCCAGTTCTGATGCTCACGTGCCCATTGTAGGCGCTTTCGGCAGTGGACAGGGATCAGCATGGGCACCCTGACTGGTCTGCGGCTACGCAGCCCCATACGCAACAAACTGCGACGCACTGTGTGTTCTGACACCTTTCTATCAGAACCAGCATTCACTTTTTCAGCAATTTGAGCTACAGTAGCTCGTCTGTTGGATCGGACCACACGGGCCAGCCTTCGCTCCCCACGTGCATCAGTGAGCCTTGGCCGCCCATGACCCTGTCGCCGGTTCACCGTTTTTCCTTCCTTGGACACTTTTGATAGGTACTGACCACTGCAGACCGGGAACACCCACAAGAGCTGCAGTTTTGGAGATGATCTGACCCAGTCGTCTAGCCATCACAATGTGGCCCTTGTCAAAGTCGCTCAGATCCTTACGCTGCCCATTTTTCCTGCTTCTAACACATCAACTCTGAGGACAAAATGTTCACTTGCTGCCTAATATATCCCACCCACTGACAGGTGCCATGAAAACGAGATTATCAGTGTTATTCACTTCACCTGTCAGTGGTCATAATGTTATGGCTGATTGGTGTACATACTCACAGCAAAATCTATAGTGTTAAAATTACAGTGTTAAAATGTAGTATTAAAAATCATTGTTGTTTCATCACTCAGTGGGTGAAATTAACACTCTGAGAGTTAAACCAAGAGTCAGTGTTAATACTGGGTGTCAAAATAAAGAGTGTTGAATTTACACTGTACTGGTGTAAAACCAAATAAGTAAACTTGCCCACAATGCATTGTGGTAGGTTCCAGAAAAATATGTTGTGTTATTTTTTATTGAAGCACTTTTGTGTAAAGCAATTATTGTTTAAGTGTACAATGTGTCCTCACCCGCCAATATATTTATATTTGTGTTTTCCTACCCTAAATCGGAAGTCATGTCTCTGAGTCAACACCTAGCACATTTTTATTTTATTTCCATTTGTGTATTTCTCTGCTTGTGAGCATGACCTGTATATGCGTGACTAGTTTACTTGTCTTACTGGGTCTGGGTATTTGCTTAAAAGATAAGTATGAAACCAATGGAATTACAATACATTTTTAGATTATATGCATGTATATATAAAGGACTGCTATAGAAGTGTTGGGAACCCAGCAATGCTGGAGTGTTGATTTAAAACTTTTTGGATGGTCCTGCATGTACACTTTCAAAGGGTTGATTTGAACACCTATAGTGTTAATGTCACCACCTATGGGTGCTAGGGGTGACCACGCCAAACCAGACGCCACTTCCTTTTTAATGAGGGAAGAGCTCAACGCACCCACAATAATTATTTTTACAATAGTTGTAACCGATACAGGGCACGACGTCTTTCAGTACCACATCCACAGGATCACAATCAATATTACAGTTACAATAGTAGGAACCTTTTCAATATTAATCAAACTAAATAATGCCTTTACTAAAACAGGGCAAGCTAAAATCCTAAAATGCTAATCACCTCAATATGATAATAAACAAACAATTACTAAAAATATATATACACAAGCTAAAAAGTTGTCTACTTCTCCCTAAACTCAAGCTCTCAGTGTATTCCCACAGCTGGCACCACACACGGGCCCCGCAGGTAAGTGCCCGCCGCCGTTGTAGCCGCAAGACCCTCGCCTTTGTCGAAGGGGTCTGTAAAAGACAATGAGGTCAAAGTGCTGCAAGCAAAAGATCATTAAAGTAAGTCCTTGTGCAAAATAGAGCATGTACCCACGTCCTGGCACACCACGCCGACCAGGAGAGTCTGTGAACACATGCAGAAGAGTGGAGCCCATTAGCCTCCGTCACAGCAGCACATCCCGTCGCCGCAATGGGTGGTCTTTTCAGCAGAGAGAAGACGGTACAATATCTCGATCCGAATCAAAGCAGATTGGGCACACTCTTCCTTATTTCAATAAAGTGCCTTCACAAGCGGATCCGCACTCTGTTCATTTCAGTACACATATAATCCCGATTCAGTACCTCAATTCGCTCCGCCGATCTGCTCTGCTCTGATCCTCGGGTCCTGTCCGATTGCTCCCCAGTGATCTGTAATCCACCGAATAAACCCTTGTCACTCGCACAGGGGCGTCGCAAGGGGGTTGGCATCCCAGGCAATTGGTGGGGGCCCAACATGGGAAAACGCCCCTGCCGCCCTGCTGCTTGCTGTGGTGTCTCCGTGTCTCCGTGTTTCTCTGCTGTAAAAGGAGACTCAGGTGAAAACAATCGTGTTGTGGACAGTGGACAGTGGACGGTGGACAGTGGACAGTGGACAGTACCTATCAAATCTACGTGGGAATGTCCGCTAATGGGGCATACACAGCACCTTACCAATAACCCAATACCGATAGATATAATTAAATCATAAACACGCAATCAACCCACACGCAACCAGCAATAAAAGGAAATACACACAATGGTGAATTAGTGCAACAGCAATAAGAATAACACACAAATAATATAAATCAGTGAAAACAACCCCAACGTGATCAGTGCTGTCCGCACCACTCGTGCCATTAAATGTACTAATGATGTTTTGCGGGGTTGTGTTGCTTACACTGGTACAGAGTACATTTCTCACTCTACCTAGTGCTGGGGAAATGCTGTTTCAACACTGAGCACAGTGCTATTAGCACTGATCTGGTGTTTATGTTGAACACTCAAAGTGTTAAAAATGAATTCAGAGAAAGTGTTGATTTAACACTTTTGTGGTGGTTCCCATATATACACTTCAAAAGTGTTAAGTTGAACTCTCATGGTGTTAAATTCAAACATTCAAATGTGCTGTGCTGATGTATATTCTAGAGGTTTGTTTAAGGAATACTATTAATTAAAGTGTACCTGTACTTGTTTAAATGCCATAGATTCACAGTTTGTTGAACACAGATCAATAATTGTATTGTGATGACTTGCGGTCGATCACAGTAAATAATAAAGACAAAAGAGTTCTGCACAACAAATAACGTCACCAATAACCGGTTTATTTGTGGCCCTTTTCTCGGCTCCAGCACACAGCCTTACACGGTCCAAACAAACGAACAGCTCTCCTCGGTAGCCGAACTCGGGTATTGAACAAGTATACAGTTAAGGTGAATACACGTTTCCCTCCTTTTCTCTATCCAACACACCTTCTCTCCAAACTGCTCCTTCTGCCCCCCTTAGAACGATACAGTATTATTAAAAAGTGAAAAGTGCAAAAACATGCGCCATACTTTCAAATCACTTTTGGGGAATCAGAGGTGCTATTAAGTCATGGCGTTTGGCGCCCCCTGGTGTCCATTCTGAGTATCACGTCCTCTTCACCTTTTATCCGCTTCATACGGGTGCACTGCGCTAACAACTGATCTCTGTGTACAACGCACTGGACAGGCTAAATAGCGTGGCTTTTAATGCGGGATTCCTCTGGTTAAAACGGACTCTTTAAGTTGTTGTTTTCTTAATGTACAATCAGGATAGTAAAACAAATCTTTGGAGACGCTCTTGTCATTGGCACTTATTAGCCAACTGTAGTATGAGAATGACAAGTAAACATATTGAGAAAAAAATTAAATGCATAAATGACATATCAAATTTGAAAAAACCCTAATGCAAATATCGACAGAAGGGACCTTACCAGAAAACAACATTAAATGCAATACTGAAGAACAGAGACAAATTTATCAGGCAGTGTGACAAGGCAGGAGCAAAGACACTAAATGAATCAGAACAATATTACATTCAAAATAAATACAGAGAGAAAATAATAAATACATAAATCAATAAATACATAAATATGTCAAAATAAATAAGACATGTATTTATTTATGTATTTAATTCAACATTTATTTATGGATTTATTTATTTATTTATTTAAAATATATTTCAACATTTATTTATTCATTCATTTCTCTCTGTATTTATTTTTAATTTTGGCATGGATTTTCCTACACGACCCTCAGATACTGAGCCCTAACCACTACTCCACACTGCTGTCCTGATGATGATGATGATGATGTCTAATATACACTCACCTAAAGGATTATTAGAAACACCTGTTCAATTTCTCATTAATGCAATTATCTAACCAACCAATCACATGGCAGTTGCTTCAATGCATTTAGGGGTGTGGTCCTGGTCAAGACAATCTCCTGAACTCCAAACTGAATGTCTGAATGGGAAAGAAAGGTGATTTAAGCAATTTTGAGTGTGGCATGGTTGTTGGTGCCAGACGGGCCGGTCTGAGTATTTCACAATCTGCTCAGTTACTGGGATTTTCACGCACAACCATTTCTAGGGTTTACAAAGAATGGTGTGAAAAGGGAAAAACATCCAGTATGCGGCAGTCCTGTGGGCGAAAATGCCTTGTTGATGCTAGAGGTCAGAGGAGAATGGGCCGACTGATTCAAGCTGATAGAAGAGCAACTTTGACTGAAATAACCACTCGTTACAACCGAGGTATGCAGCAAAGCATTTGTGAAGCCACAACACGTACAACCTTGAGGCGGATGGGCTACAACAGCAGAAGACCCCACCGGGTACCACTCATCTCCACTACAAATAGGAAAAAGAGGCTACAATTTGCACAAGCTCACCAAAATTGGACAGTTGAAGACTGGAAAAATGTTGCCTGGTCTGATGAGTCTCGATTTCTGTTGAGACATTCAGATGGTAGAGTCAGAATTTGGCGTAAACAGAATGAGAACATGGATCCATCATGCCTTGTTACCACTGTGCAGGCTGGTGGTGGTGGTGTAATGGTGTGGGGGATGTTTTCTTGGCACACTTTAGGCCCCTTAGTGCCAATTGGGCATCGTTTAAATGCCACGGCCTACCTGAGCATTGTTTCTGACCATGTCCATCCCGTTATGACCACCATGTACCCATCCTCTGATGGCTACTTCCAGCAGGATAATGCACCATGTCACAAAGGTCGAATCATTTCAAATTGGTTTCTTGAACATGACAATGAGTTCACTGTACTAAACTGGCTCCCACCGTCACCAGATCTCAACCCAATAGAGCATCTTTGGGATGTGGTGGAACGGGAGCTTCGTGCCCTGGATGTGCATCCCACAAATCTCCATCAACTGCAAGATGCTATCCTATCAATATGGGCCAACATTTCTAAAGAATGCTTTCAGCACCTTGTTGAATCAATGCCAAGTAGAATTAAGGCAGTTCTGAAGGCGAAAGGGGGTCAAACACAGTATTAGTATGGTGTTCCTAATAATCCTTTAGGTGAGTGTATATATATATATATATATATATATATATATACACCGATCAGCCATAACATTATGACCACTGATAGGTGAAGTGAATGACATTGATAATCTTGTTATCATGGCACCTGTCAGTGGGTGGGATATATTAGGCAGCAAGTGAACATTTTGTCCTCAAAGTTCATCCGTTAGAAGCAGGAAAAATGGGCAAGCATAAGGATCTGAGCGACTTTTACTGACTGGGTCAGAGCATCTCCAAAACTGCAGCTCTTGTGGGGTGTTCCCAGTCTGCAGTGGTCAGTACCTATCAAAAGTGCTCCAAGGAAGGAAAAGCGGTGAACCGGTGACAGGGTCATGGGCGGCCAAGGCTCACTGATGCACGTGGGGAGCGAAGGCTGGCCCGTGTGGTCCGATCCAACAGACGAGATACTGTAGCTCAAATTGCTGAAAAAGTGAATGCTGGTTCTGATAGAAAGGTGTCAGAACACACAGTGCATCGCAGTTTGTTGTGTACGGGGCTGCGTAGCCGCAGACCAGTCAGGGTGCCCATGCTGACCCCTGTCCACTGCCGAAAGCACCTACAATGGGCACGTGAGCATCAGAACTGGACCACGGAGCACGTACCACGGCAAAAGAGGGACCTATACAATATTAGGCAGGTGGTCATAATGTTATGGCTGATCCGTGTATATATCATATATATATATATATATATATATATATATATATATATATATATATATATATATATATATATATATTAAGCTTCCTGTTAAATTGAGTAATTTCCTGGAAGATAAAGATCTGAAACGGTCGAAGAACAGCGAATTGCTCACGGAACTATGATTTACATGATACCAGGTAAGAAGTTGTTTCATTCTTAATTATCTAAAACTAATCTTAAATTATGTCACCTTTTTGTAAATATCCCATTGTCATTATAAACCATTGCTGGTCAGAATCAAAGCGAAATGACTTTGTTTAAACCACAGCAAGGCCACCGAACACGTGGCAAAATCATACCAGGGCCACATCAAGATAAATCTCAGACACACCCCCTCATACCCAACTCAACCACAGGTCCAATCAAAGTAGAATTGTGTAAACGAGAAATACAGCATAGATATTTGCAGTTCCAAGTAAATAATGGTATAGAAATCACAGCAGGCAGACACCTGTGTAAGAGCAACTGGCCACTTCCCAGACCCTGCCCACACTGCCACTGTCCATACCCTGCCACACTGCCACTGCCAGAACCCCATGCTTTGAGTCTAACAGATCCAACTGTATTGCCGTCTCTGTGTATGGATGTGCCTGGCAGGTGCTAAAGAGCACACAGGCTGGCTCATTTAATTGATGTCTATTCCCCCAGCAGAACCATTAAATCCACACAATGAAATAAAAACAATAACAGAAAATAAATGTAGTCACATACAAAGTATCCTCAGACCCTTTACATTGCAGTCCTTCTTATGCCCACTAGGTGGTGACAGATTTCCACTGTCGATGATCACTGGCACAGCCCTCTAAAGCAGTGGTTTTCAAACCGGTCCTGGAGGACCCCCTGCCCTGCTGGTTTTTGTTCCAACTGAGGTCTTAATTGCTTAATTGAATCCTTAATTGACCTAACAAAGCAATATACCATTCAGTTAAGCAATTAAGACCTCGGTTGGAACAAAAACCAGTAGGGCAGGGGGTACTGCAGGACCGGTTTGAAAACCCCTACTCTAAAGCCACTGGGATGCTGGCGTGTGACTCTGGCTGCAGCTCTCTGCCTGCGGTGATCAACGGCTGCGTCAGTCGCCTTCACCCACCCTTTCTCTACAGGGTCATACTTTCCTGCACGACTGACAGAGAGGTGGTGTTTTAAACCACACAGGATGTTGTTTTCTCTGTGGATCATTTAAGAAAAGTTACATCATTCTGTGACCACTGACCTAACCCATCTCAATTTGAATACCTTTGCCTTTTTCTGCTGTATACATACTGCAGCCCAGACCAATCTCTGCTTCTTCTCCAGGTGTGGCGTTTGTGCCCGCCGCGCTGAGGCACAGTGAGACGCATCGATTCTGGGTATTCAGCACTACCTGTGAAAGATCTCCTGTGATTGGAGCTGGGGATTTCACTGTGGTGAGAAGTTGGACGCCCCTGCTGCCCCGACAAACTGCCCAAGAGCCCGGCCAGTGCACTGGACTCCTCTGATGCTCGTCGACATCCAATGACAGGATCTTCCTGAGCTTCAGCGTGAGCAGCTGGAGGTGAATCCCTTCAAATTTAAATGCTTGTTGTGAATCAACACTGTTCATGGTTTTATTCTGTGGGCCATTATTGAGAAGAAAAGCAGAAATACCTCAGATTTAAATCGTTATTCCTTCCAAACATTAGGATCAAATTCATTGTGACAGCATGTGGAGAGTGGTACATGAAGACAGGTATTTAAGGAGCACCCGGATCAACATGTTGTATGATGGTGTCACCATCTACTGTGACCCTTGAGCCAGAGTGTTCTTCACATGTTTCATTTGTGAGAGACTACAATGTTACACTCTCTCAGGCACACATATACACACACACACCTCCCCCTCCTTCAGCTCCCTGTCATAACCACAATTTATTAGAAATGACTGAATAGGGTTTCCTGCTGCCTGGAGCAGCAACAGCCTGGCCCCCTGCGGCTGTGTGCCGGGGCTCGGGTAGCTGATGGGTGATTTGCCACACGGAGGAAGCCATGCTGTTACTGAGGACCTGGGACGTGGGCTTTAGAGGAAAAAAACACCCCATCACCTGTCCCAAAAGTGAGAGATGACAGTTTTCCATGACAATATCAGCTTGTCTTTATCTGTTATTCTTTTATTTGTATGTTATTGTGTGTTCCAACCTAACTCTCTGATGATATTCACTGTGGAATGAATTTACTCTGCCAGCAATCATGTGTTTTATTGATTTATTGATAAATTATTGATATTTAATTTTCTTAAAAAGGTAACACTGTTAAAGAAGCCAAGCAGACAAACAATCATTCATTTGGAATAGCAATCCTTTTAGTCACTGTTATGTTGTGAAGTTCAGCAGGTTTTAATCCATATTATTTTGCTGCTGTCTTTCACCCCAGCAGCACACAGGACCCCCCCCAGAGCGCTCTCGAGCAGGTGGGTGAATTTACTGGCATGGGTGAAGCTGATATAGCGATCTCCATCACTGACGTATATGGCTTGTTAACTAGTGACCACCTGTCATCATGTGTGGTCTTGTGGGTGAATCTGAGGTGTGCAGGAGGAAACTGCAGACCCAGGAGTTGAATGCACCGATCTGAGTACATTGGCTGAATATAGGAAGTTAAAGTAAATCTCACACAGAGTCTTTATTCTCTCGACACACAGCCTACATCCTGCAACTAACCTGCTGATTCAGCCATTTCCAAGAAATGCCACCACGATAACGTCTGCCTCTTACAGGGTGGAGCTGAGAAATAACCAGAGTGGAAAGTCCAACACACACAGTGGGGGGGCACCATCTTCAGTCGTTCCTTGGATCAGATCAGACATATGAATGGATGGGGGGTCTGGGCTCTGAGGGAGCAGGGCTGGGGAGTCACTGGGCTTGAGATTGCTGGCCACTGCTGGTATGCTTTATGGCAGCAGTGCTCCGGCTCCTGGATATAGTCCTATTCAATGCAGATGCACAGCTTTGCTGGCGTTGGGTCTTTACTGCAGAGATATGGCAATGCATTATGAAATTACAATGAAAACAGCATCTGCACTCTGTACACATCTATATACGAGTTCTGTGTGCTCTGACTGTTGACACACTAGGCTGATGCTTCAAGCAGCCATGAGGAAGCTGGGTGCAGAGGCCTTGTCCAACACCGGCTGGGGAGGCACTGCCTGAACTTCTTCAGCCCCCCCTCCCGGTGGTTTCTGGTGTCCATTTCCTGCTCCTTCAGTGCATGAGTGCAGCGATTCTGTGGCTCAGCTCAGGCTTTCCAAACACCCTGAGCCGGCCATGCCCGCCTGCTGAGAGCCTGCTCAGGTGCTGCTTCGCTTGTTGACTTCGGAGTACATGCAGGTGGCACCCGCCGCCTCTCTCTCCCGGCCGAGGGGCTGGACTGTAAGGATCCCCACCCTGGCATAGTTCACCCCTCCGTTTTCCTCCTGTGGGATAAAACAAGGCAACAACAATGTAATGCCCAGCCGACACACCCAGCAGGCCATATGGAATGAGAGCGTCTTTGGTGCTGCGTTGTCTTCTGTTGTTTTTGCATTATTATTATTTTCCTCTCCCTCAGATTGATTGGGTTTATAATAATAATAATTATTTATAAAATAAAATTAATACAGTAAAAAATGCTACCTTCTTTAAAACTCCCCTTTAGAACTGTTCAGTGATGTAGACTGGCTATGAGAGAGAGAGGGGGTGAGAGGAAGAGGGAGAGGGAGAGGGAGAGAGAGCACAAACTCTTGGTTATAGTGTTTTTTAATGAGTGTTGCGGTGAGACAGGTACCTGCGCAGGGTCTCCATGTCTGCTCTGCTCCACGCTGTGTTGGGGGGATTGGGGCTCTGTTGTAACACCTGCTTTATACACAATTTCAGGAAAAATACACTCTGTTATAGAGCATGAACACTCCTACCTGACACAGTCTCTAGCACTCTCGCAGTATGGCTGGGGGGAGGAGTCAGCTCCACACCCCCGCCACTCTCATCGCATGCTGAAGCCTCTTCCATTTCTCAGTTTCCTGAAGGCCTTTAGCCCTGCTTTGCACCCCTTTCCCCAGGTTGGCACACTGGTGTTCACAGTGTGAGGAGCCACTGCTGCTGCAACCGGTCAACTGATGTGAAATAAAATACCACATTGTCCCCTGGGTGCTAACAGCGCTGGCACCCTACCTAGACTAAGAGCATGTCTTTCTCCATATAGGCCACAGCAGCCTGACACTTCATGATATATTCGGACAGAATGGAGAAACTGCATCTTCAGCCTGGAACAGAGAAGACTACAGGGGGCTTCATCCTGGGATTCAGAACAGAAAACAGGAGGCTCTTCTTCATACAGAGAGCTCTGGCAGTCTGGGACAAACTCCCCCGATGTCCTGGTGAAGCCCTTGGGATCCTTCAAGAACAGACAGGGTTTGATTTCTGGATCGCTAAGTGATCAGCTGCCATAAGAGCATGCTGGGGCCGGGGGCCTCCTCGACTGAAACCTCTCCTGTTTAGATGACACAAGCCATCATGCGTGTCTGAGTCGGCTCTGGAGCAGGAGACACACTCAACTCCCGGCACTTTCTAAATGACAAAGCAGTTCTGCTAACCAGCCCATCTTCCTTAAATTTCACCGGCTTAAACTGCTCAGATGTGTTTTCAAGGGTATTAACATGAAAAGGGAAGTTAAAAAAGTTGTGGAGAACCATGCACCAACACCCATTATTGTACACTTTATAGTGTGGGTAACTGAACAGGTTTATTTTATTTTCTTCACGAATATCAAACCATAAGGTAACTTTTGCAATGTTACAGACCTGTAGTCCTGATCACCCCCACCCTGCAGCCCTGATGTCTGTCAGCAGGACAGATCACACACCCCCTCCCTTACCTATCCTGTGACAGAGGCCGTAGACGCAGGCCGAGGACAGCAGCGCAGAGATCAGGGCGCAGGTGGCAGGGAGCCACGACCGAGACAGCCAGCCTCCCTCGCCGGCTTCAGGACAGCTGACCGTGGGACCGTCACTCCCTTACAAAATAAACACAGGCAGGTCACCGCATGTCCACAGTGCTCAGCAGGACACTGGCACCCCAGCCCTGCTCCAGCTGGCCTCACTGTGTCTGCTGGCTGGCTTCTCACTCCGGCCCCAGGTGTTGGGAGACTGACCTGCTGAGAGCCACTGACTGTGCTGAAGACATGCTGTATAAATGGCATGATTTTGATTTAAAAAAAATATATAACAGCTCTATGTCACTCAGGGAATAGGAATAACTAATACACACTGCCATGGTATGGTTGCATATTAAAGTGGAGTGTTTGTTACTAAGATTTAATCAAGCAAAACAAAACAAACAGGCAGAGAACAAATGACTCTTGCTCTCACCTTCATAGACCAGCCTGATCCCAGCTCCTATCTCTATCCTCCCTCTGTCTCTCACAGCACAGTAGTACAGCGCCAGGTCCACCTCGGTCACATTGGTGATACTCAGACTGCTGGTGTCACTGGAGGAGTTGAGCGCCAGACTGAGGCGACGGTCAGACAGAACAAGCAGCTCAAATGGACCCATATTCAGCTCTGCAGGGTTTCTAGTGGCTAAAACTGCCAGAGTCAGTGTCTGTTCGCGCTGTACAAACCACATCGTTTCTTCATAGATTTTGAAATCGCAGGGCAGGGTGGCGGTGGCACCGGTTCGGACCAGCAGGTGTGTCAGCGCGGTGTCTGTAGGGAGGCTCCCCCAACCCGCAGCAGCGTCTGTTAGAGAAGGCAGCAGATCTGGTATCAATTGATTATAAATGGACAGCATAATACTGTGTGATTCCACAAAGTAAGACACAGAATACAGACTACTGAGGAAAACACCCAACCAAACAAAACCACAAAGGCTTCTAATGCTTTATGTTAAAAGGTAATGCTTTATGTTATGGTGTCATTAAATAAATTAGTTAGGAACCATTATACTAATTAAATGTATATCAAAACACCTTTAAAACGATTTGTTTCAATTTTGTTTTATAAATTATAAATAATATAAAGGTTTATTTATAATTTGTACATGTTATTGGTTCCTAACTGATTTATTAACTATTTACAGTCATTTATTAAATACACTTAGTTACACAAACCCTTTATATACGTGACTGTTAATAATTGATCAGTTTTTACTCACACAGGAGCAGCAGGGTGGCCGTCCAGATCATCGCGTCCGTGTCGGTTGATTGTGTCGCTGATATAAAACTCGAACCTACAGGTGTGGAAGGGAAACCTCCGTACTGCGCATGCGTATTGGCTCACATAACTCACATAAACCGCAGTCAGCTCAGGCCTCCGCATCCGCCAGCCGCTTCTACAGACAGTGACGGTGGGTCGACTGTTTCCGCTTTACAGCAACATAACTGTGTGTGGTGGGCGCGGGGGTAGTTTTTATCTTGTGCTTAAAACCACAAAAACAAAAGTCACAGTGGGCATCATGTTGGCGGTGAGTTGCTTTGGTTGTGTTGATAAGTGACGCTTTGATGTTCACCTGCAGTCTCCGCCGGGACGGGAAGGAGGCGCTCAGGGAGATCAGTGGTCGCAGAGCCCCGGTGTCGATGCTACAGCCTGTAATAAACGCTAATAATATCACTGCCATCTCTTCTGGAAAAGGAGAGGAGGCGTAGTACTGCACATGGCTGCGGACTGAGTGACATAGAAGCGGATTGTGAATTTTGAGTGCCTTATCAGCAACCATTGTGACCTCACCCCCTGAAAGTGTCAAGGAACTTTAAATGTTATTTAAACTTCAAGACACAGGAAGAAAGGCAGAGGCAGTCAAATGTAAAAAAAAAAAATGTAACATTCATCCTCTTGCATATCTTAAAACCCAGGTGACAGGTTTGACATGACTGATGGGGGGTTATGTCATCACAGTTCCCTGTGAAGTCAGCAGGGTAATAAACAGGGTAATAGTGCCCAGTGCAGTGGCACTCAAGCTACTCTCAGGACAGTCTGACAGCAACACCAACATCAGAGACATTTCAGTATTCCTGCCAATCACAAACTGCAGCAGCCATGCCTCTCACCCCCGTGGACAGCCAGCGTGGACATGTAATGATTATTATTATTATCATTGTTATAGATCCCAGTTCTAATAGTTAACAAAGTGCAGACAATAAGTCACAGGCATGAGCTAAAGGGAAGGGGGCAGAGGGGGATCACAAATAGACACAGGAGTACCAGCAATGCAAGAGTAAACAGTTTAATGGAACAGTTATAGAAAGCAATAATCTAAAAACCAACTGAAGTGATTCAGTTATAGTCACCCTGACACAAGTATTATATACCACAAAGTATTGAAATATATGCATGCTTTATATATAGTATAAGTGCAATAAATACAATCAGACTGTCAGTTCTGCTCCTGGTCTCTGCCATGGGTTGGGGAAAGTAAGGGAACAGAAGAAGATACAGTAAAATTATCAAAGTTGCAAAATACATCAGTAAGCAGGAGAGAGTTTAATAAAGTGTGTAAGAGTTGTGTGCATCCATAGTAAACCAAGTAAAGGAAAAAGCAGGGGATAATGTATACATCTTTACAACAGTTCCGGCATCATCCTTGATTTTTATATCTATGATTATATCTATGAATCCACAAACTAAAGGGGCTGTGTGGCTTCATTGATCACAAGGGGGGCGGATACATTGATTACATAAATTACACATAACCACACATGGTGTTAGAATCAGAATGGGCTGGTGGACACTTCCTCTTCCAACCCATTTCAATACATTACTAACTATCCCACCCTGCCGTATCATCGACGATCATACAACTAACAGCATTTCGCACAACAGCTCCCCCTACATGCAGTACCACACCCACTGTCTTCAACAATACCATAAAACAATAACACAACCACACAATCCAAAACTCCCCTCTGTGAAACTCAACACACACACAATAGTAATAATAATGGTGATGATTTTAATAGTAGTAATAATAGTAAATCACTATAGAGGGTTGGTACTATCAGGACACTGGGTTTAAGGTGCTAGATAACTGAAATGCATGAACTCTTTCAGAGGCATTTCTTAACCAAGGGAATTTGTGATAGAGTTGGTTTAAACAGAGGATCAACCTGCATGAACCAAGAGACACTACTCTGAGTAACATGTATCAGCATGCACTCTTGGTCTGTGCCGTATAATTATACATACATATTGTTTAGTGTTAATAGTGAGTAATTAAATCTATGTGATTACAGTCAAAACCCCTTATCTTTGCACACGTTGTGGATCTTGAAGTCAACTGAAGTGGTGAATTTATTAGTAGTTGTGCCGACTCCTGGTCACTCACAGTACCAGTACAACCATGTTTTGTCTATAATCATGTGTCAATAATGCTTCCAGGATCGTGTGCAAATGTAACGCCGAGCAGCACCAGGGAAGGTGGACCCAGGTGCAGATCAAGAGGTCAGGTCAGGACAAGCGAGGGGTCTAGGGCCAGCAAACAACAACAACAAGGACAAGGCTAAGTTCGAGGTCGATAATCAGTCCACAGGACAAGGGATTGGTCAAGCAGGCTGGTCAGGATAATCCAAGATCGAAGGTAAAAAAGGGAAACACAGTTCAGATACACGAGGGATCAAAATGCCAGGAATAAATGTTCAAATGTTCAGGCTGCAGGGGGGGTGGGGGCAGGCTGCATGGGGCCAGAGATGGGCAGTATTTATGATACATGTGTTTAAAATACGTATTTCAAATACAAAATAGGATTTTGTAATTTTTATTTGATAGGGTTGATGAAAATGGCTTCATATTTTGTATCAAAATACTTAAGTGTTTTGTATTTTGTAGTTTAAAAATACTGTAAAATACTTTGTGAGAAAGTCTACATGATGACATCATAAAAATGCTGCCTGCTCAGTAATTTGCCCAGACTTGTTGAGATCAGAACAGAAAATTGATCCATACCCAAAGCAAACAGTCAGGGTGAGAAACATGTAGGTTGCCAGCTTTCCATCGATTTTTAGTATAAATTGCTAACATTTTTAACAGTTCATGTTCAGTTTTGGTGTTCGTTTTAGTAGCTTAGGATTAATCGTTTACCAATTTACGTAATGTGCTAGCTAACTATTTGACCCGAGTAGCAGCCCTCACAGTTAACGTTAGCTTGCTACTTTCAGCCTATGTTAAATTTTCGGATGTGGACGTTTTGCAGAAGCCAACTCAGAGCAAGGCAGAGTCCAGTCTTTGCACTACTTTGAGGATCAAAGGAGGGACTTGGCATCTTCGGATCAGTATCCCCTAATCAAGCACCTTTTTGTGAAGTTTAACACAATCATCCCATCCTCAGCTCCAGTAGAGAGTTTATTTTCCTTTGCTGGACTGATCAAACTGCCCCATCAACAAGGTCTAAATGCCACACTTTTTGAAAAGTTAGTTGTGCTTAAAGGCATCAGTAGCTAAAGAGACCTGCAATGTGTGTCACAGGGCACACACACTCACTCAATCACACGCTTACTCTCTCAGCCACACCCACACAAAAGTTTGACTGCATTTGGTAGGACTTTTGAACTGTTTTGGAATACCTGGTCTGTAGTATTCTCTATTGTAGTATTTTCTATTGGAGTTTAAGTAAATGTTCTTACTACACTATTAATGTGTATGTGTCCTCTATACCTATATTCTGAGGCTCTCAATAGATTCAGTGGCTACATTTAAAATCAAAACATATTGATAATTTAATAATTGTTGACAAAGTGCTAAAATGTTTGTTTTCGACTTCCAAATAGGTGCACAATAATTGATAAATAAATAATTGATAGCTAAATGATTGTACCCTAATTGAAGTAGCTGTTTACTAGGATCATGATTCTGCATACCATTGTATGAATGACTGCCTGACACATAATTTATTATCATATTTATGATTAACAATCAAATGATTAATTACTTAGAAACTAGTTGCTATGAAGAAAGGTGCCATCAGTTGTTTGGCAGAGAAAAGCTGTTGCTATCAAACATTGTCTACTTAATCAACTGAGTCAGTTTACTGGTGATAGATTAAACAGGCCGATAGATGAAAGGTTTGCGAAGTGATTTCATGCTGCCTTGTAAAAGTATTTTTAGTATTTTTAAAATACATAAATACAGTAGATTATTTTGATACATGGCATGGCTGCTGTATTTTGTAGTTTATTTTGATACACTTAAAGTGAAGGTATTTGGTATCTTATTTAAAAATACATATTAATGTATTAATGGAGGCTGTTGGCCTCTGTGTATTGCGCTTCTTTTGTCTCATTGCCAGGATAACGTCTCAAGCCCAGTGTCTTCAAAACAGTTTTCCTCTTCAGACACATGATCAGTGTAGTCACAGTGCAGACAGCAGTCACAGCTAGAATCACACCAAGAGTCACAGCTGCAGCTGCAGGAGACGATGCAGAGGGACTGGGGTCTGCAGGGAAACAGAGCAGCATTGTGGTCACATTGACAACAGCAGTCTTCTGAGTGAGCCGGACTGACGCCTCTCAGACAGCCTGGTGTGCGACAAGAGACCCTCTCAGCCACAAACACACTCATGTGCATCAGCCTGTGTCTGTCTGTCTAGATGTGTCTGTGATTGTATGTTGTTTGTGCGGAAGTAAAACTGAGAAGGTCTGTATGCTGGGGCCTAATCATCCATACATCATGACATGACAATCAACAGCACCAAATATACTGCACTCTTACTACAGCCCCCCTATTTTAACAGCACTATTATACTGCACTGTTACTACAGCCCCATATTGTAACAACACTATTCTACTGCACTGTTACTACAGCCCCCTACTGCAACAGCAATATTTTACTGTATATTTTGACAACAAATAGTACATCTGAAGATAGGCACTTCTAGGAACAGGATGTATAAAATGCAGTCTAAACTCTCAGCTCACCTTCCTCAGACACAGACACAGAGACGGTGCTGATGGCCCGTTTGGTCCTGTTGTCCCTCACTGTGTACTGGCCCTGGTCAGCTGCTGTCAGGCTGCGCACTATGAGACTCTCACCCCACACTGAAACTCTCAGCTCATCCCCAGGACCGGGCTCATCTGGACCTGCCACTAGCTTTGCCATCCTGGGCTCTGGGCTCTGTGGGAACAGCACAGTGCCTCCAAACAGCAGCTCCACTGGCTCCCGGGTGTAGAGGGGCAGAGAGAGGTCCCCGCCAGCCGGCACACTGACGCTCTCAATGCGGCCTGAGGGGGACGGGACAGACAGTGATGTCACCATGGGACACATCCGCTTCATTACAGTGAACTGACTGCGCTGCTCTGAGTGGAACTGACCCTGGAATAGCATTTGGATTTATAGACATACAGGCTGTGATTGAAACACAAGACAGGGAGAGACAGAATAAAGACAGCAATAATGAAGGCCACAGGAGAAATGTGGAGAGGCGGGTGGGTGTGCTGGAGAGTCATGTTTGAGAGACAACAACCTGAGCGAGATGTGAAACTGAAACGGGCACAGCTGGAGTGACAGCAGCAACTGGAAACTACAGAAAATCTCTATCCTGGCCATACAGATGTGCTGCTAAGCTCTGCAGTAATAATTCAACTGTTGTTCAGCCCCTTTGCAGTGCTTCACGCACTCCTATGCCCCTGGACCACACAGACATACTAAGTAATTTACTGTAGACTCTCAGTAACATTTTTTACATTCCCAGTCCAGTGAGGTACAGTATAGGCAACCCCCGCACTTATGACCTAAGTGGATCCTGGAGAGCCGTCGTGAGTCGAACCTTTATTTCCAAGAGGCACAGTGTTATCAAAATACCCTAAAAGTTCCATTATTGACTACAGAAAACTACATCAATCCTTAATGTACCTTTACAAATATTATTAACTAAAACAAAGCATTATATATCTCTATTATATATCTCTATGGTTATTGAGAAAAGCAGGCTCTGCACCACTCCCTTGTTTCAGACATGGTAAACAGCAACAATAGTTAAAAAAATACAGTGGCTTTCAAAAGAACCAATCAGGGGTCGGATATAAGAACATTTCCAAGGCACTGAATATGCCCCGGAGCACAGTAAAGTCCATTATTAAGACATGGAGAGAATATGGCTGTGACTTGTGAATCTGCCCAGATCAGGCTGTCCTCATAAATTGAGGATCTGGGCAAGAAGTGCACTAGTCAGGGAGGCCACCAAGAGGCCTATGGCAACTCTAAAGAGTTACAGTCCTCCACAGCTGAGCTGGGAGGCTTTGTGCTACTGCAACAATGGCCCGGGTGCTTCACAACAGTAGCCTTTATGGGAGAGGGGAAAAACAAAAGCCATTGATGAAAAAAAATTGTCTCTTTGATTTAATCAAATCTTAGCTAAAGTTGTTCACCAAAGGTCCCAAACCAACTAGCAAAGAATAATGGGCACAAATTGCTGTGTCTAGATGTGCAAAGCTGGTAGAGACTTATCCAAATGTGCCTCTACCAAATACTGACTGAAGTGGGTGATGACTTTTGCATTCAATTATTTTCTGTTTTGTATTTGTAATTAATTTAGAACAATTATACGGATGGAAAGCAGGTCGTGTCCTTACTTGTCACAGTGAGTTTGACGTTTCCCAGAAACTCCATGATGTCTCTGCCTCTGTAATAGCAGTCGTACAGGCCTTCGTCAGAGAGCAGGGTGCTTTTAATGGTCAGAGAGAAGTCCCCCTGTCTGATCTTCTCTCTGGAGACCTCAGCTCTGTCCTCGAAGCCTTGGCCAGGATAGGCTCTACCATAGATTGAATCCAGGACCGGTCTGGAGGTTTTCCACTTGATGTGCATTTTCTCCTCAGGGATCCCAGCAGCTGCAGCTCCATCACAGGGCAGAGACACAGAGTCTCCCACTGATACAGACAGTTGGACAGGAGAGGAGGACACTGGGAGAGAGAGAGAGAAAGGGAGAGAGTAATTATCTTGTTTCCAAGACACTGCAGCCCAACGCTGGCACTGTGTCACAAACACGACTGCTTGTTTCATCCAAACCTGCTTTTGTCCAAATATCTGATCAGTATTGCCACGGATGGAGCTTCAGATTTCACTGGGAAAGTGAGCAGACTTGTACCCAGGCTGAAACAGTCAGCACGCTGCCTAGCAAATCACCTCAGGGGCGGGATGTATTAACGAGATCCGATCGTTGTTGTATTGTGTTGTACTCAAAAATCCGACTTTTTACAATACAGGAACTCTGTATACTTCATCCAGTTCACCGCGTCAAATATGCAGACCGCAGGTATTTAAAGACAGGCAGAAGACTTTACAGGTTTTTCGGGAGGAAGACGTATGAAAGCGCTATAGAGTAGCAGCATGAAGCTTATTTACCCTCATAGACATAACTGATCCTGTTTTAGGACCTACATCGAAGCGCAGTCGTGAGTTTCCAAAACGTCTGAAGATGCGTTTAACGTTTTGCAACCTTTAGATTTCAGCAAATAGGTAACATTATGTACTTTGTGAGGTTTTAACGGATCCAAAGTGCCTGTCCATGACGGGCAACTTTTCGGATGACAGACTACAAATGATCGTGCCGGATCCAGTGGCAACGATAAGCACAGACATTAACATGCATTGGAAACGTAGTGAACTACTAAACTAATTGCATTAATAAACTCATCAGCAATAGCACAGTATAGGTTTCTGAAAGGTTTCTGATTGGCATCGAGTCATTAGACGGTAGATGCTCGAAGAGCCGCACAGAGACGGACGAGCCGGTTCAGTCCAGAGGAAACTGCTGAGTCACCGACTTCGCCGAACCGCCCGATTGTTTGCCCTGTCCTGCCGGTATCTGACCCACACTTGACTGACCACCAGGAGCGCACCTTGGGGACATTGAAAGATCAATTGGCAAAGCGCTAAATGGGTTATTGAACTGACAACCTAATTCAATACTTCATTAATTGACAAATACATGTATAAATAATAAAGACACATTAATGTCCACCCTTCCAGTGCTGAAAGCTACACAGGCTGGTGGTGTGCGCTATGCAGGGTGATCAGTGCCAAAATTAAGATGATCGTGATTATGAACATGATTATGAAGATGATTATGAAGACGAACGTGAAGAGGATTATGAAGATGAACATGATTATGAGCACTGGATAGGACAATACGCGCACTGGTCCCGCCCACCAGCTCTGATTGACAGTGCAATGTTTTGTCACATCGAAAAAAAAAGAAATACAAGAGACGCTACGAAAGGTAGAAGCGCATTGAGAAATGTAAATACAAATATATATGTATATATATATATATATATATATATATATATATATATATATATATATATATATATATATATATATATGTTGAAACTAATACACAATAAATAAATAAATAGATGAATAAATAGATGAATAAATAAATAGAAAGCCCTAAATGTCCATGTATTTGTATAATCGTGCATTTATGTTCTCTGTGTATGTATTTAAAATGTAAGCTTGGATAGTCCTCCAGTCCTCCAGTCTCACAGTCGTGCGCTTTAACCAGTACTGGAGCCTCGCTATGGCGCTGCGGTGAATGTGCATTGTGACGTGGAGAGCGGGTTCGAGTATGAATACAGTCTTGCTATGTCTTTATGTGTGTGTACTATAGCTCCACAACACATTGTATAAAGCCTAGTCAAATCTAGGACTTAATCTAACACGTCCCTTTATCTATAGATACCGTGTGAGCGAGTAGACGTGTCTGTAAATTTCCCGAATAAAAACAAACTAAACACGATATGGAAACTATTGAGTTTTAACTTCATTGAACCACGTGTCCGCCATCGCTCTGCGTCTGACTGCCGACCACTGTCTATGCGCACAGTCTGCATCTTCATCTTCATCACTGCGATTTTCTGTCCAAATTATGATGTATGGATGATGTTGTTTAGGTATATTTATCTATGTATGTATTCATCTATTTATTTGTTTATTTATTTAACATGTATTTATACATGCATTCGTTTCAACATGTATATATTTATTTCCCGTTTGTCTCAATGCGCTTCTACATTTCGTAGCGTCTCTTGTGTTTCTTTTTTTTTTCCGATGTGACAAAACATTGCACTGTCAATCAGAGCTGGTGGGCGGGACCAGTGCGCGTATTGTCCTATCCAGAGCTCATAATCCTCTTCATGTTCGTCTTCATAATCATCTTCATGTTCATAATCACGTTCATGCTAATGTTGGCCCCGGTCGCCCTCCACAGTGCGCTGTACTCACCCTGCAGCTCCCGTGTGAACAGCAGCAGCGCGGCGAGGCAGAGCGGCGGTCGAGGCCACATGGCAGGCGGCGCACACGGCCTGCGGGAACGAAAGCACCGATAGGGAACCTGCTGTTTCTAGCACTTCAGCACCGGTTTCAGATTCACTTTTAGTAGACTTCGCGTCAACATGAATGTGAAAATGGTTTTACCCAAAGATTGCAGGAAAAAACATATTTACGAAACATCTTGTATTACTGCTTGTTTTCCTCCTTGCTCCGTGCGGGTCCTCGGGTTCGGGTGGACCCGTGAAGACCTCTACTCCAGGGTACTGTATACTACTGTCCATGATCACTGCCACTGCAGTGCTGCATGTCACTAAACTGTGAGAGTCTCGTAGCTGCGTGTGTTTCCACGGAGAGACTTGTAATAAAACCTTTACATGGTGGTCATTCCTACAAACTATAGCAGTGATTTCATTGGCATCCAAATTCAGAGGTGTAAAAAGTACAAATATTCTTTCAAAAACTTACTCCAGTAAAAGTAAAAAGTCTCCCATTCAAACAGTACTTGAGTAAAGTAAAAAAAAAAAAAAGTAGCTACTTTCAAGAGTTCTCAAGTACCAAAAATAAAAGTAAATTGTGATTTATTAATAAAGTGAAAGTGCATGTGTTTGTGTGTTAGACTTATGAAGGGGGTACGCAAGAGATTCATTAGATGTTTTAATCAATTTTATTTTCCATAAATTATCAAGGCGTTTCTATGGTTCCTCAATTTTATCTTGAAGAAAACGACGTCACAGTTTTCTTTGTATGTTAAATTCCTGGGACAAGGCACTTGACAACGCAACCAGACAAGTATTCTAAAAGGCCTAACGCTGACAAAAGCTTGATGTGCTTTACACATGACCATTACTTTTCTAACTGTGTATGTTTACATTTGGAAACTTCCTAATGCCATCAATAAAGTATGGAAACATTTAAGTAACATTAACAATTGATTATGACGTTTAGCGCTGCATATATGTGAATATCACTTCATGTGGAAAGAGTTTAACATGGTTTACTGTACTTTAAACGTAACCATTTATGACCAAGCTTTATTTATGACAAGACAGGCACCACCAAGACTGGTACACAAAAGACTGGATGTATACAATTATTCAAAAAAACATAATTTTCATGTAAAGTCGAAATGCACTTAATGTTGAATGCGCTTAATGTCGAATGCGCTAAATGTTGAAAGGGCTTAACATGTCTTGCTGTACTTAAAACGTAACCATTTGTGCCCAAATTGTATAAATGACTAGATTGGCACTTAATATTTTCAGTCGGGACAGCTCATTCCAGACGGTAGCCCATTGTTTTCAGACACCGGGGAGGGAAGATCATTTTGTCAGGACACTGGCCCGGCCCTTGTCCGACAGCTGATCACAATCTCGGCCAGAGTCCCACTGGAGCCCGTTACACAGCCTATATTACTGTTGCAGCCATTAATTCAGTTTTGTTTTTAATGTAAAAGTAGTTATTTATTTTCATTTCTTTATTAAGTTAATTTAGAAAAATGTGTGGAGAATTTTTTGATTGTTAAATTAAAGTTTTTGTTTTTTAAAGTGACGACCAAGCGGCCGACAGTGAGTTGATCACGTTTGATCAATTTAGCCTCTCAAATCAACACTTGACTTGCCTACCATAAAATCCATAGATTTAAAACACTTCAAGCATCTCACACAATGTTAGTTTAAATGTTCATTATCAGCACCACAGTAAAAAGGCATTTTGACGAGCTGACCTGGCTGCTCTGCTGCTCGATCTGAACACTTAATAAAACACGCAGGTTATCTGACCTCAAACATCAATCGTCACACAGAACAAGGCCATTCTGATGGGCAAGAGTTTCCAACAGTTAGACTAATGAAGTGAAGTCCAATCAAACGAAACAAGACAGCCTCCTGGTCTTAAGAGCAGTCTCGTACAGAGCCTGGCGCACAACAAGCCCGGCGTCCACAGTGGTTTCAGTCAGTCCTGCTTCTTCTGTATCTGCCAGCTGCGCGGAAGACGCGAACTCCGGGCGAGCCGGTCTGCGCAGGCGCGGTAGCTCTCGTGTTGTGCATGAGCAGACTGTGTCATGCGTGTCAGTGTGATGGGTTATACATCGTCTTTCTGCCTTTGTTTTACCATCATCAACTTCTCATAGTTTCTTTTAATTAATTAATGTCTAAAATATAAAAAGAAGGAGGAGCCTAAAACAGGACGATGCCCTCCCCGCGTGTGAACTATGACGTGAAAATTGGCCTGAAGCCCCCCGGCCCGAGGGGCGTCAATAAGTCGGGGCTCGAGGTGAAACGCAGGGCTCTAACTCACACATACCAGTCCTATACAAAATAACAGCCGTTTAACTGAAGACAATCAATTTCCAATTCACGTTAAGCTAAATACGCAGTATGAATTGCGCAGGACCTCGGGACCTCTCGCAAAATCTGGTTTACTGTTCAAACATATCAGCAGTTCATACCCAAGCTTTATATTTTATATAACTTCCCAATACCATTCACATCACCTGTGATGTTCTTTTTCTGACATCTGCAATATCAAAATTTGGTCAAACATTGATGAAAGGGCTACGAGTAACATTGCTTAACCTGTCTCAGTTCATAAGCTACATGAAAGTGTCTTTGTGACATAAACTTTGTGTTTCTTCAATAAAAGTGTTGATTTTGTTACCTGTGGTTCTATCTTTGAGCCTCCATTCCCGGCCACCCCATCACTCACACTTTTGTGGGGCTTCTTCTATTAATTCAGCATTGAATACTTTTTCAACAGTAGTTGGTACATCTGTTAACCTTGTATTTATTATGGTGGTGAACTCATTGTTAGAAGTCACTACTGTATTACCACACTTGACACACACAATATACCAAAAGGAAAAGTGGCATTATGAAATAAAAGTGCCTTGAACTAAATAAATGTAGCATTATGAAAAACATAATTAAAAAAACAACTATTTATTTATATATTGACTCATATATTTATATATTTAGTCTCATTTATTTATTTCAGGATTTATTTCATAGTCGTATTTATGTATTTATTTATTTAATATTGACTCAAATGGCATTGCATACTGAACAGCCTCAGCGGTATTGCCCTTCTCTACTGGAATAGTACTTGTTTATTTGTGTGTTTCTCCTTGATAGTTTGTGCCATATGCATTTATCGTATATCAAATGAAACAACAAGTTGTGACCTTTCGTATTATAAGGGCTAATCGGCTGACAAAGCAATATCATAAATGACGGCTTGCCATACTCATGTAGGAAAAGTGGAGAAACGTGTCCCGTGTGGACTGTAACCAGTAGATGCCAGGTATGCAGCCTATATAGCAAAACATGTACTGCCTGCAGGCTGGTACCAGTCCTGAGCGCCGCGCAAAAGAGCCGATTCCATGCGGACACCAAAACGATGCGTCCGCGAACTGCACGTCATCACTCAGCTCTGAGAAATCAGCAGAGACGCCGCCGAGATCAAGAGGGGTATCTTAGGATGGAGGGAAATCGCTACTGTAACTACTGCCCTAGTTTGCGGAGGCGAACATCAATGTATTCAACAGAATGAAAGATTGAACAGCATTGTCAACACCATAGATATACAATTCTAGATTAGACCCTTTAGCATTGTCTGCGTTTAACAAATTTAACAAAATCTATGATGTATAAGAAAGTTCAATCCAAATTATTGGCAATTCCTTATTCATAAAAAACGATAAAATAGTAATAAAAATAACAAAATAAATAATGAGAAACAATTACATTGAATACTGTGGGGTTTGTGTTTTCAGACAGAACTCTGACTTCTGATTACACACAAAACAGGCACATAAGGAACCTTTAACCAGAGTGAAGAGGACAGAGACCGAAGTAATACTAAAAGTGTACTACTGTGGCGAAGGACAACAATTGTGTTAAACCTCTTGGGTAGTTTACGCTGTAATTGTTCATGTTTAAATGAACTGTGTTTTTTGTCATGGGCAATGCGTCTGCCACATTTGCTTTCTGTTCTGTGAAGACACGTGACTTCTTAGAAGCCCGAGTTCCAGCACCACGTGATTTCCGGCAGACTCGGCTACATTTGCTGTGGGATCGGAGTCCCCGGCACGAAGCTGCCCAGGCTGACCTTTATTGAAGGATCCAGATGAGTTGGACGGGGAACAATTTTTGCGATCGGACAGAATATGTCAGGAGCTCAATCAAGCCTTGCATTTGCGGTTTAAGTTTTTGTTTTAAACTGAACATTTCCATAGCGGACAGCACAGAAGTTCTACCTAAAACGAGTTATTTAAAAAAAAAACATAACTTCCTTTTCCTAACTCACGTGGCATGGCCAGTTTAGCTACTTCAGGATTAAAACTTGTCAGGGTTGACAAACTCTGATTGCCTACACTGGTGTTAAATGGTACTACGAAGGTAATTAAGATGTCGCTTAGTTGACTCGGTGTTAACTCAACTGGAGTTGTAAAACTGCATGTGGTTTTGCACAATGGCTCCGGCTCCGGATTTTTCCATGGAGGAATGCATGCTGATAATGTCTGGATTTGAGGAATTTAAAGAGAGGTTAACAGCTAAGTCTAACACCGTGGCGGCCAACAACACCAGGTAGGCTTGTTGGCAGGGCATTGCTGACAGAGTAAATTCATAAGAACAGAGTTCTTGTCATATGTTCTCTATCTTGTCTTTCGGACTCTTCTTTTATTTGTAATATGATTGAGTAAAATAATCTAAATATGTGAAGACACTTAGGATACTTCAATTATAGCCTACACATGGGCCACATCTCTGAAATTGACCCGTTACTCAATGTTAATGAATTAAGATCTACTAAAGCACCCAGGCTGTAGGGCTGCCTGGATGAATGTAATGTCATTGTGTTCAGAATAACTAACAATCATTTCAGCTGCAGCCCCAGTGGAAAGCACACCTTGCAACAAGTCCGGATGAAATATAAAAATATTATATCAAGTGGCGTGTATTAATATTTCTCATCATTAATACACAGTATATATGTGGATCGTAGCCTACACTTATAATAGCCTATTCATGTGTTCACAGCAAACAGAAAAAAGGCAGACATAGTGAAAACTGGAGGAGGGCCACCCCCTGCTACATTTTCACAGGCAGAGGAGTTGGCACTGGCCAACAATAAAGGAAGGCCTATAATGGAGGGGGTCAAGGGGGCAGTCAGTTCTGACCCTGGTGGCAGCTCGATTTCCACCCTTTATGTACAGGGTAATATCATATCAATTGTTTTGATTGCCCAGTATAAAATAATTGTATGTAGTTCACATGCCTGTCTTATGTACAGTTCAGGGGGATACTATTGATCTGCTCCAGCCACCAGCATCTCCCTCATCTGACTCTCAGGTAGAGGTAAGTGTGGAAATAATTGAGGAGTTTAGTGGATTTATCAATGCTGATATGTTGACACAATTTAACAGCTTTTCTCTTAAATTGTTTTCAGGAGGACTTGGGTGAGGAAACCATGTCAGCTGTGTCTGACACACACATCCAGGTTGACCCATGTCTATTTAACTGTGACTATGTATGGCAAATTGTCATGAGCTTATATTTCCAGTCATAGATCTATTTAATTAGAATTAACCTTCACATTGTCTTTCAGGAGTAGCTAAATCAACCACTCTCCCCACGCATCGCTACCTCCTCTCAGGCCTCACAGAGAACCCAAAGGGTAGCTTTTTCTTTGCTATTAAAATAAATATTCATACTGACAATATGAAACACAAATGATGTTGAATCCTGCATGCCATGTTCGTTCTCTCAATGTTTTGCTGTGCAGGCTGGATCTGACAATGTACGCTCGCTGTATAAGCGTATGCTTGAGCTCGACTGCCAGAAAAAAAGGCTACAAATAAAAAAACTTAAACTGGAAAATCGAAAAATTGGAACATGACAGAAAGGTATTGGTATACATTGACCATTGCTATACAGTGGACATCCTTTCATCAATATGTGTCTACCATCTGTAACTTTTTTTAATTTTCAGGAAAGGGAGAATGCCAATAAATAAATACACATATCAATAAAGAATGTTTTCATGGGTCTCTTCTTATTGGTTGTGATGGCTCTTCCTATTGGGTGATCCAGCGTCACTGGGTCCACTACATCTGGTGGCATCGGCAGCTGGCATGGTGCTCTTTCTTTTCTAATAGTGGCAATGTTATGGAGCAACACACATGCTGTCACCACCTCACATGCCCGCTCCACACACACCCGTAAGCCTTGCAGGCAAGCAAAGCGTGCTTTGATGACCCCAAATGTCATCTCTATCCTGACCCTTGTGTTACTGTGAGCCACGTTTTATTTTGTTCCCTTGTTTGTGGGTCAGGATAGGGGGTCATCAGGTAACGCAGACACGGGTAGCCTCTGTCCCCTAGCAGCAGACCATCAAAACGCTCTTTGAATGATAGAAATAAATTGTCACAGCATGACAGAAAAAGCATGATGTGTGACATATAGGGTGGTGGTTGTCTTACCTTGTTCAAATCTCTGACCAAGAGTGGATTCCTGAAATATGCGTGAATCATGCACCGACCCCGGCCACCTAGCCTCCAGACTGGTCACCATTAAATGGTGATCGCATGTCACCTGACAAAGGAATTCAGGCCATTTTAACATACTACCATTGTTAAAAAATCACCATCTAATGTGTCTTTAATTGTCTTGAATATAAGTAGAAGTTTTGAGGACAAAATAATGTAGACTAGCCTACATGTCAGATCAAATAAAATATGATCAAATACCTGAACATTGATGCTGTGAAATGACTTACTTTTCACATAACCCCCCTCATGTTCTCCCAGGGGTGCTCTAATGGGGATATGCCAATCACACCAATCACCCTCGGGATTCCTATGGAAAAGAAAGGTGTTGTGTATATAGGCCCAGCCTATGCATATTAAAAATAGACCAAGTACTTTTATATAGCGAATTAAAAGCCTCTTTGATCTTCAGAGGCTTAAACGGCCAGGGACGCAACACACGCATCCGAGCTGTGCGGCGGACAGTATTGCTGCTCAGAGGTGCCGCGTCACCGATGGGACACATGAAGTGTCCGCTGCGCAGCTTCCCAGCAAGACCCCCTGTCTGCTCACAGTGAGGGCATCACTCGGGCAGGTGGCATTGAAGCCGGCAAAGATACTAAATTCCCTCCGATGAGAAACGATGTCTGTCATAGAGAGCATCACCGGGTAAGACAGAGGATTTGCCCGGTCTCTACACCCCCTTGCCCTGCGCAGTGAGCCCCTCACAATCCGATGTCGACTGGGTCTTCCAAATGTCCCTCCATTTTTCTCGACAAGACTGTGGGCGGAGAGGCGGTGCTTATACAGGGTAACAGCGGGGTAGTGAAGCCTGCAGATGCCCTGCTGAGCAGTGCGGAGATGCGCGGGTATTGGCACGACAGCAGACCTCGGTACAACTGATCCACCTTCATAGTGCGGGTTAACCGGGAAGATACACCCGCCCTCGCAAAGTTACCCCTGAACTGACCTGGATAAGCCAGTTACCTCGCTTTGTAGTGCAGCCCTCTGGAGTACCACCTACCCTACTGTTTTTGTTTCCAACCGAGCTCTTAATTACTTAATTGAACCCTTAATTGAAGTATTTTGATTAAATTTGACTCTTTAAATTGTGTAACTGATAAAAAGTTGTTTCCTTAATATTTTCCTTAAACAATTTTATACTTAACTTAAAACCCCTACTGTTAAAAAATATTAACAGGCTTTAATTAGGAAATTTGTTCAATAAAGGGCTCAATTAAGTAGCTGAGAGCTTGATTGGAACAATTTAGGTCTAAATTGATCTGGATCTTTATGGAAACTTAAGTATTGCCCTGTGTCTGCTTTTAACTCTACCAGTTACCAGGGGGGGGCGCCTCATTGCTGCTAAATATAGAAATACTGTGCAAACTAAAATGCTTACATGTCATGTATATACATGTTCAAGTTGTTTTGGGTTCTTTACTGTCTATTTGTGTAATTTGTTATGCATTTATACTTTTGAAAAGACCAAGAGCATTAAAAATGTATATACATTTTATAGTTATTTACAGTTGTTATTGCCCTATTTGTATTATCTCAGGTCATCTTAGAGTCATTACATTTGCTTTAAGTTTTTTTCAGGTAGTTATTTACAATTATTTTATTGTCTTGTTTTTGTCTGCTATGTTTATACAGATATATATATATACATATATATATATATTACTGTTAAACAATGTGAAAATAAAACTGATTCTGTAAATGCTTTTTGACATTTGATTATTTATTGGGGGTTTCAGGAATATAATGGAAATGAACATTAGTTAAAAGGGTTATGGAAAAAAAAAAGGATTTTCTGCCTAGGCCCCTTCAGACTCTAGAATCGCCTCTGCTCCCTCTCTAACGAAGACAGTAGGGAGAGTTTAAAAGGGGCTGAGAGGAGAGACAAGGGGGAAACAGAACAGCAGTGAGACACAGAAGGACACTGTGGGTGCGGAGGGCAGATGGCAAGCCGTGGAAGTGCGTGGAGAGACCCTTCTATTTAAAAGATAAGTGTTTGGTTATTGATGCATAGTGAGAAAAAAAGCAATAATTGGATGTAATCATTACTAGTAAGAGGAATGATCAGTAATAGCTACACTTACGTGCAGCTACACTTACGCGCAGTGAGGAGTCCAGGTCTCGGTCCAGCTGAAGGGAGGCGTTCTTCACTGCTGAGGAGAGAGACAGTGAACGGGACAGTGTAATATGAGACGCACTATAAGTAAATGGACTGATCAGTGCAGAGCTTCCAGGAGGGACGAGCTGTCTTAGTGAGCCGTATTCTCTGCATCTTTGCACATTCTCTTTCTGCTAATTCGTATTGATAATTTGGGAAAGGAAGTATTGTTTTGATTCCTTTTCTCGTTAGATTAGTGAATTCATTTTTAGGATTTTTTATTATTTTTAGAGTACGTTTAGGCCCATTAGTATTAAAGGCATTTTGTTTACAATATACTGCGGTAAGGTCGTGGCATGGGGTTCAAATCCCGCCATGGTTGGAACCCCCAGTTCATTACAATATTCACCTGCCAACAAATGTAGCTTTGTGATGTTCAAGAACAAAGATATGAAGCAAATGTGCAGATGAGACGATTGTGATTATAACTACTGGAGGAATCTCGGTACAGGGCCTTGCTCAAGAGTACAACACCAGCACCCCCCACCTACTTTCTTTGCATAGATGTATTCAGAAAAGCCATCTCTGAAACCTTTAAAACTGTGCAAGTGCATTTTTAAAAATGTTTAAATGTTTTTAATGTATGCATTATCATTGTTTAATCTGCACATCAGTATCACAGTACAGCATCACAGCATGGCCTTACAGGTCCATTAAATGTACTATTAATATTTATGTCTTGGCAGATGCCCTTATCCAGGGCAACTTACAAAATATAAGCGCAATACAAAGTGCAAAAATACAGTTCAGTACAAGGCATCAAACATTACAAATTCAGATTTACATAATACAGAGCAATTCAAAACATAATACATTGTACAAATTTCAATTTAAACAAGTGAATACAATAAATGAGGTCTTACATCCTGGATAGTAAAAGCTAAGTGCGGTCAAGATCAGGGTCACAGTCAAGGGCTATGGGAAAGGGAGCAAGGGGGAAATCAAAATAATACTATCAGGAGCCCCTTTCTTCACCACACACTGCATGCACAAGACCACGTACCATATTTTTGCTAGATTATTTTGAAAAAAGGCTTGGACCCTGATGTCAGCCAGGACCCTCACTCTCTCCTTCCATCCCTCTCTTCCTATTGCTCTCAGACTCACTGTGTCAGTTGGGCAGCCCCGTTGGGAACAGGGCCATTGACCATCAGAGGCAAGATCACTGGGTGCTGCTCCACACCCCTCTCCCCATTTGCAATAACCCTCCTCTCCGTGCCTCGGGTCTGACAAGTATGAATCAGCTTCCACACTCCGTACACAATCGCTGCGATCAACGGGATCCCCAACAGGATCCCCAAGCTGATGGCCACCACTGTGGCTATGAAATATCCCACATAAAAAGCTTCTGCAATGAAAAATACATTAAAATGAGCTGTTACCAATTCAAATGGACAAACTTTTTATGGCAAGAAAGGTTCAGTGAAATGTATGCATCATTTATTAATTTGTATTACATGCAAATAAAAACTTCTATATTTTTACACACACTGCCCAGTACATAATCCTACTTTGTTTAATTCTTAGTTCTACTACATCACTACATCATGACACCCTCTGTAGCAGTTTTGTAGGTCACTATATTGCAATTCTGTACCTTATTCATACAACACACAAACCCAGGCACTGCTTTTTCTCCAGCTGGACTATCAAGTATTAAAATTAATTTTAATTTAACTGATAATTTGCCAATTTTGACATTTTAAAATTGTTTAACTTACAAAACGTTTGAGTATTAACAGTATTTCTCAGTCCTGGTCCTGGAGAGCTCCTGACCTGCTTGTTTTCATTACAAACAAGCTCTCAATTGAACTAATTAGCTTAATTTTACTTTTAAATTGTGCAAGTTGGATATTTGGATATACTTATGAACACGAACTCCACAACTGTTTAAAATTTGAGATCTCTTAGTAGGCAAATGATTAGTTAAGTACCCTACTAGTAATGGAGTAATTGAGAGCTCAGCTAGGACAGCAGGGCAAGGGGTCCCCAGGAGCAGGATTGAGAGCCACTGACCTAGTCCTTGACGTAGCGGTTCAATGACGTCATTGTGAGCTCAGCGGGAGCAAAAAGCAAAACGATATTTTCAATATTCAATGATGTGCAACTTACCCCCGATCGTTAAAAGCACCTCGAATAATCCACTGTTGAAACGACAAAGAAAGACCCACATCACAGCATTCATGACGAGCAGTGAAACCCCCCCAAACCCCATCCTGCTGGTCGAGCCCCCCTGCAAATACTTCACTGAACTACTACCTGAATTGGTCTCCCATGGCATCGTTTTATTGTCTTGCAAAGGTTTGGGCTCAAATTAGCGCCACAAAATAAAAAGTATTGTAAACAAAAATAAAGTTGAGAAAACTGATCAAAATGTATACAATCAAAAACAAAATGTATAGAATTGTAAACAAATAATTATATCAAAAGCAAAACAATAACAATATAAAGGAAATGATGTTAAGGAGACACTGGGTCCCCGTCTGGCTGCGATGCTGAAATCCTCGCTTTCGTTTTTTTGTTTAGGAGTTCTGTTAATGTTATGATGATGGGCGGGGCTTATAGGGAGGCGTGGATCATGGCTCTCTATTGGTCCACCAGGTTTGAGTGACGGTTCCTGACCCAATCCAACCGCCACTAGAGCCCATACATACAGCATTGAAACAACACAGGACTCACCTGCTAAGTGCACAGTAACATGTTTAATATCATGAGCATATTAATGTCACAGCATTTAGCACTTAGCATATTCATTAAGAGCGTGTGATGCGCCAGTTTATTGTTCTCCTCTTGCTCCCTTTCCCGTAGCCCTCGTCTGTAACCCTAGATCTTGACAGCACTTAGCTTCACCGTAAAATGTATTTTGAATTGCTATGTTTTAGCTAAGTTGAATTTGTAATAATTGATGCCTTGTACTTAACTGTTGTAAGTCGCCCTGGATAAGGGCGTCTGCCAAGAAATAATAATAATAATAATAATAATAATAATAATAATAATAATAATAATAATTTAATTTGATTACATTTGACTCTTTAAATTGTGTAACTGATACAAATGTGATTCCATAATAAGATCATAATTTCCTTATACAATTTTATACTTAACTTAAAACCTGTACTGTATAAAATTATTAAAAGGCCCAGATTTTGGAAATGATTAGTTCAATTAAGTAACCAAGAGCTCGGTTGGTAAAAACAAAAACAGCAGGGTATGTGGCCTCCCAGGACTGGCAACTCAGGACACTGACCACTGCTCTAATGTAATCAGCACAAGCAGAGGGAGGTGTGGGGGGCTGCTCTTCTCCCCTGTGGTCTGACTGCAGCCAGGGTGCAGGGCCCTGCAGCACAGCTAGATACAAAATAGTACCGCTGCCACTACTATGAAAAAACTACTGCTGCTGCTGCTGATACTACTTAAACTAAAACCACATTATGTTTTCAACTGTAAGACCAATTGTTAAGTGCACCATTCTCACCTTCATAGACCAGCCTGATCCCAGCTCCTATCTCTATCCTCCCTCTGTCTCTCACAGCACAGTAGTACAGCGCCAGGTCCACCTCGGTCACACTGGTGATACTCAGACTGCTGGTGTCACTGGAGGAGTTGAGCGCCAGACTGAGGCGACGGTCAGACAGAACAAGCAGCTCAAATGGACCCATATTCAGCTCTGCAGGGTTTCTAGTGGCTAAAACCGCCAGAGTCAGTGTCTGTTCTCGCTGTACAAACCACATCGTTTCTTCATAGATTTTGAAATCGCGGCTCGGACCCGCAGCTGTCAGCGCGGTGTCTGTAGGGAGGCTCTGCCGGCAGCTGCCATCAGCAGGAGACAGCGTAGAGGCGCCCTGCACCAGATTCAGGATGTCTGATAAATAATGATGATAATAATAATAATAATAATAATAATAATAATACATCTGATTAGAATTGTTAAAATTCCTAATAACAGTAATAATCGTCTTTCTATCTTCATTTTATTATGAAAAACAAATATATAAAAAATAATTCCAGTCAAAACTATGATTATTCAGCCGACTACGTCCTCCAGGTCGACTTAAACGGTTTAATGAACACTAACACACGATGTTGTAAAACTTATCAATGAGCTCAAAACAGCCTATATAAAACACACACAATAGCAATTTGTGACTTTAAAGAAAGCTATTAAACACATTCACCAGAGTATTATATCACTTAGTGAAATATACTCAGCAGTGTGAGATGTTGCCCAGGATAGAACAGATACAGCAGACACGAAAGCCATTAAACACTTGGGGTCCGATGCTGACGCCCAGGTGCGTCCACTTACAGGCATGAAGCCGGAGATACCGCTAAAAGGGGGCGAGATTAAAGAGCACCACATCAACTACACACTATGCTGGAAATGAGGGGTAAAACTAGAGGTTTGGTTTCAACAATTTAACGTTTTCCTTTTGAAAGCTTCATTAAACCTTTAGGGATATATGCTATATGGAACAAATATGTTTCTCTTGATGGGGATGATATTTCATTGGATACTATCTGGAATAATTTTCTCTAAGAACCCTGATAATCGGCTTATTCATTTTAAATTTCTCCATAGGACATACTTAACCCAATAAACGATACCTAATGCAGCTTACTGGTTCCACTTTATGTGAGGTCTGTCCCCAGGTATCATGGGCACAGGGTCGGCCCAAGTTACAGGTGGACTAGGTAGTCCTTAGAGCACCAGAATATGAAAGGCCCAATAAAATATGACAATTATATATTTCTTTTTACAAAACAATTTATTTTGCGCACAATATGCTGCTACAAGCAGAGTGACTGAGATATAACATGTGCTGCCTAAAAACATGAACTAGTGCCAAAATACCTCAATCATATAATAACGTGTTTCTAGTTTGTTTTTCTTTGCTACAGTATGTTTACATTAAAAGCATTTTTTAAATATTACTGTATCACTTGACTGAACAGTTTAATAAGACAATATAGGACTAAACACCTTATTTAATTCATGTATTAATTTATAACAATATCCATGATATAATCCATATTTAACAAGCTGACAGCTTTTTAACAAATGTCTACCTAGTTTTTTATTTTGCAAATGTGGAGGCAAATGAGAGCTCAGAGAGACATGGATCCAACGAGAAACTGGGAGGTCAGTTTCCTCCAGACTTATCTCCTTTATGCGTTTCTTTTCAAAAGCAGCTCGACACAAATCTACACACAGCTTCAGGGGGAAAAGGACCTGTGAACAGACTGGAATAGCACTGGAAGAGGTAGGTAGTAAGTAAAATGAGCCCATGACTGGATAGAGAGCTGAGCTGTCTTCCCCAGTTGTGCTCCATAGTGGGTGCCTTGGAATTGTGTTCTGGTTAATTGAACTAACGAATTAAAACCAGGTTTGATGCAGTGCCAGATGCCACAGTGAAAGACATATTTGATCATCCATTCCTCCATTGTTGTAGGGTAGTTGTGACACGTCCCCCCCAATATTGAGAGAGCGCCATTCAATTTGCCAATTGCCGTATCCCCCCCATCACAACATAGCCCCCACACCCCCTTTTCTCAACAACAACTCCACAACTCCACCCCCCTGCTCAATAACTCTGCAGCACCCCCGTCTCTGTGATTCTCCAAACTTGGCTGCTCACGCGACCGCAGTGGTTGATCTGCAGATGAATCATGCGGAGGCTTTTGTGTGAGTAAACACTATGAGTAAACAAACTCCAGAAAAAGCAGAGACAACTTATTTTGTTGATTTAATGCATGTTGTGCACGTGGGAAAACATCTTAATACATGCCATAATACAAAGAATGATCGAACAGCAAGTCAAGCAAGCAGTCCATTAGGGAATCACTGACAAGTATTAAAAATTAACAAAATACAATGAGAAATTGCATGGAAAAATAGAAAAATAGTTTTTGAAATTCCAGAGATGGAGCGGAGAAATGCGCAGACAGCATTACCATGCAACACTTAGAGACCATTAATGAGTGTGTGGCCAGGATTTAAAACTTCCCAGAACTGCTTTTCAACAGTACATTAAACCCCATGTCCCAGTATCTATCACTACCTGTATAAAATAAACACAAATACACTCCATACAAAAAAGGCTCTGCAATCAAATTGATTCTTTGCCTCTTTGAAATGTGACCATGTGGGCCTGCGTTGTGCAGTGTGCCTCAGCTCACTCCACTCTGAGCACTTCCTGTTCCGAGCAGAGCGTCGGGCTACGTGGTGTAAGTGTGTCAGTGTGAGTCTGTGGTGGGGATCTCAGAGCTACCAGCAGCAGTGCAGTGAGGTCAGTGTGAGCTCCACCTACACAGAGGCAGCTCCAGGAAACTGCAGACCACACAACCCCAGGAAACTGCAGACCACTCAGTCCCTGACTCTCTCAGTGTTTCCAATGAAAGCCACGCTGGAGGCAGGAGTGAAGTGAATGAGGTAGGTGTGATGCCAGTGTGATGGATGTGTCAGTGACATTCAGCAGGCTGGACGACAGTGTTACTCTCCCGGTGTATGGGATGCACAAGTCAGGATGGGCTACTGAGGTCAGCGAAATGTAAATGACTCTTCGATGGTCAGCTGGGCAGAATGAAGCAGAATCAGGAGGAGCAGATGATGCAGAGATCATGCAGGCGGCCCATGACAGGAGGACAGTTTGAACACTGTCATCATCTCCATGGCATCACAGCCTCTCTAGGACACAGTGTTCCCAGGGCGTCTGGCAGCCACAGTCACTCGAGTGTTCTCATACTGCGCCTGTCTGCCTTCCTCTCCCTGTGGACACAACAACAGATAAATGCAATCAATACAGGACAAAGTGGTGGCAGGCAGGGGTAACACAGACACACTGATGTAACCCCAGGACGCACAGTGTTGGATAATGAAAATTGTTAGCCTTGTTTTTTAATTGTGTCCAGTCGCACTTCACTAACATTTTATACCCGACAGCACAGAGTATAATACATAGCAGCCGTTCAGCTGGAAGGTTCTCCTTTCTCTACAGAGACACGCTGGAGCTCTGTCAGAGTGACCATCGGGTTCTTCGCTCAGTTTGGTCGGGCGGCCAGCTCTAGGAAGTGTCCTGGTGGTTCCAAACTTCTTCCATTTACGGATGATGGAGGCCACTGTGCTCACTGGGACCTTCAATGCTGCAGACATTTTTCTGTACCCTTTCCCAGATCTGTGCCTCAATACAATCCTGTCTCTGACCAATCAGGCCTGCCAGAGGGAAGCCACTCCTCAGTAAAAGGCACATGACAGCCCACCTGGAGTTTGCCAAAGGCACCTGAAGGACTCTCAGACCATGAGAAACAAAGATTGAACTCTTTGGCCTGAATGGCAAGCGTCATGTGTGGAGGAAACGAGGCACCGCTCATCACCTGGCCAATACCATCCCTGCAGTGAAGCATGGTGGTGGCAGCATCATGCTGTGGGAATGTTTTTCAGCGGCAGGAACTGGGAGACTAGTCAGGATCGAGGGAAAGATGAATGCAGCAATGCACAGAGACATCCTTGATGAAAACCTGCTCCAGAGCGCTCTGGACCTCAGACTGGGGTGAAGGTTCATCTTCCAACAGGACAACGACCCTGAGCACACAGCCAAGATAACAAAGGAGTGGCTCCAGGACAACCCCAGACTTGAACCCGATTGAACATCTCTGGAGAGATCTGAAAATGGCTGTGCACCGACACTCCCCATCCAACCTGATGAAGCTTGAGAGGTCCTGCAAAGAAGAATGGGAGAAACTGCCCACAAATAGGTGTGCCAAGCTTGTAGCATCATACTCAAAAAGACTTGAGGCTGTAACTGGTGCCAAAGGTGCTTCAACAAAGTATTGAGCAAAGGCTGTGAATACTGGTGTACATGTGCAAACAAACTTCTTTCACGTTGTCATTATGGGGTATTGTTTGTAGAATTTTTAGGGAAATAATGACTTTAATCCATTTTGGAATAAGGCTGTAACATAACAAAATGTGGAAAAAGTGAAGCGCTGTGAATACTTTCCGGATGCACTGTATAGAAAAGTTAAAGGTGACTGGTGGAAACCCTGATAAGTTGCTTAAAACTACATAGATTCATTGTATAAAATATGAGTTTTGTAAGAGTAATGCGAGTATCTTTTCCAAGAGTACTTGTAATATTAGTCCTTTATCCCTGCTAGATAGCACTTCTCAGTTTTATTATGCTTCTTGCATTTCTGATTGTTTTCCTCTTTGCTCCCTTTCCCGTAGCCCTTGACTGTGACCCTACATCTTGACAGCACTTAGCTTTTACCTTCCAGGATGTAGGACCTCACTTATTGTACTTGCCTGTGTAAATTGTAAATTGGAATTCGTAAAATGTATTTTGAATTGCTATGTTTTATGTACATTGAATTTGTAATGATTGATGCGTTTACTTAACTGTATTTTTGCACTTTGTTTTACACTTATGTTGTAAGTCGCCCTGGATAAGGGCGTCTGCCAAGAAATAAAAATAATAATAAAAATCTTTGCAGAGAGCTGCCGACACAGGTTGCTAAACTCTGAGCTGACTGTAAAGCAGAGAATTGACTCTGAACACTGAGGCCAGAGACTTGTGCAAACAAAGAAGTGTGTGTATCTGTGTGCGTGTCTGTGTGTTTATTTCTATGTGCAGAATTGTATTAAGGGATCTCTTACAAAGATCTATGGAGAACTTGCAAGTATTGTATATTGCTTTTGGATCTTCAATACATTGGATCATTGTACTCTTGAGTTGGTTTCTCTTTCCAGAAAACAACCTTAAACATGGAAGGATGGAACAGAACATACCAGTTCAAGCACCTCCTTCCTCCTCCTCATCTTCTCTCCCTTTTGACAGTCTTGGGGTTTTTCAGCCCCTAATAATAAAATTGTGAGGGAGAGAGAACAAACACTGAGACGCAGTTGACACCAAAGTTTGGGAGAACAATGAGGCTTTAGTTACTGATGCCATACTAAAAAGCTCTGAAAATACTAAAATTAATTAATTTCCTAGATCTGACACCAATATCAAATGGCAATAGTAGCCTCTTCTCTGTGTGCTGCCCAGTGTTAGGGACCAGGGGTCTCACCTGCTCTGTAGAAGAGCCAGAAAACACAGCAGGAGGAGAGCAGAGCAGAGAGAGGAGGGACCACCAACAGCACGATCCAGCAGGACAGAGCCAGGGCAGAGGGGTGCGGGGCACTGGGGTGGTCACCGTCTTCTTCTGCTTGTTTTTTTTCTGATGATAGTAATAATAATAATGTAATAATGTAACATTTCAATATTTTGATAACACTTAAGCTTGCCACTCTGTTGATCAGGTTACTTTGGCCATAAGGAACACTGACAATATGTAACTTTGAGCATCATAAATACATGTTCAATACAAAGTGTAATTATATAATTAATCAGCTTCATGTACTTCCAACAACATGTAAAGCAAAAGTCGACAGATTTTCAGGAGGAAGTTAATATTACTGGTACCTGGAAGTGGGTGGGGATCAGACAGTTGGATGTGTACATTATACCTGATGGCCAATATTTTTGTTATTGGTGCTATTATGGATTTGACATGGGGTGAAGACAAAGACAGAAAAGCATGGAAGTATCTGGTTTCAGCCTTATGCTACCATTGAAGTGAATATAAGCAAGTACTATTGTGAAAAAATTAAGTCTGAAACTGTGTCAGCAGACACTTCTGCTACAGGATGTCAGTCAATGGAAAATATTGCCATATTTCATATATTCTAAACTTACCGTGATAGACCGACTTCCCATAACTATATACATAAAACTCAATTAATTTCCAAGATACACAGCAATTCATTCATAGTACAGGTGCAGCAGTACCCTCGGTGTCCCCACCTTCATAGACGAGCCTGGTTGCATTGCCTATTTCAATCTTGCCCCTAATTCTCTCGCCGCAGTAGTACAGCGCCAGGTCTGAGACAGTGATGTTCTCGATCCGCAGGCTGACGGAGTAGGTTGCAATGTTCAGCACCGGAGAGATGCGAGGGTCGAAGTCGTCGGCATAGCTTAAAGCATCCTCGCCTGGTCTCTTGTTGGCCAAGATGCACAGAGACAGCCCCTCGTCGGGCCGCTGTACAAACCACATGGCTTCGTACTGGAGAGTGACGTCACAGGGCAGGGTGACGGTGGCGCCGGGGCTGACGGCTCTCCGCACAGTTGCTCCGGCCACCAGGGCTGCAGCAGCTACAAAAACCAACACTGACGGTTAGGTAAGGACGTGGTGGACAACAGGAAAACACTTCATTCACACCATTGAAACAAAGACATTTAATCCAAATGTGCCGTGACCGTGTTGTCATTTTAATTAAGTTTTCGATGTACCGCAAAAAACACAAAGACGCGCTTTCAGATTTTTTCACAGAGATAACGATGTCTGCTACATAAAACATGAATATATTGTTCACCGTAGATTAAACACTTCATTCGGAGCAGCTTCATATTAGCTGAAGTGTTTTGTAGCGGAATTTCATGAAACCCTTTTATTTTTAAAAATACACATTTAGAGTAAAATAATAAGGCTGTTTAACTGTGTATATATATATATATATATATATATATATATATATATATATATATATATATATGTGTGTGTGTGTGTGTGTGTGTGTGTTACTGTATAGCGTTATTTCTATTTAGATATCCTTTCAAACAACTTCTGAACTACAGTTTGATGTTACAGAACACAGGGCATAAAGACAGCTCATTATTTGTAACATAGATAAACAATTAAGATAAAATACACCGTTTTAAGACCAAACATGCAGAAAACAATGCTACTCACAGATCAGGAAGAACAAATTATGTGTGCTACAAAGCGCCTCCATCTGAGCCATTGTGTGGCTGCTGTGAAGAGAGCTGCCAGTACTTCCTCTGCGGTGGGAGTTGTTTTCTCACCTTTATAGGTCAGTGGTTTGTAACTGAAATGGTGTTTTTCTACTGGATTAATAATTCTGAGGACTCCGTCACTGGCAAACTCACCTGGGTGGCAACATGTCTTGCCACCTCACTCGCCACCAGTTGTCAGGAGTGTCTGCTATAATATATTCATATTTAATTTTATTGAATGGTATTATATTTGTTCTACTTTAGTTGTTAATCTCTATGGTAACCCGATCCCTATAAAATGGTTGAGTCCCGGGGTCGCCTGCTCCTGTCACCGTGCCGCTCCTCCCTTCCAGTGCAAACACGGGCGTCGGGCCATGATACTCTGCGACGGAGCAGCCAGGATTGCACTGGACTAGCCTAGCAGGGATGAAAGAATTACTGCTGCACATGTTTACTAAATACATGATACAATGTTATAATCTTTTACAGGGATCGGGTTACCATAGAGATTAACAACTAAAGTAGAACAAATATAATACCATTCAATAAAATTAAATATGAATGTATTATAGCAGACACTCCTGACAACTGGTGGCGAGTGGGGTGGCAAGACATATTTTTTAGGGTGGCAGCTGCCACCCCTTGCCACCCTGGTGGTTTCGCCAGTGGTTGTAACAAATCTTGAATCTCATGACTTTCACATTTTTTCACTGTGAGTCTCTAGAAAAGCTGTTTATCACCATGTTTTGCATTCTCATGTTTTTGTTTTTATTACTTTCTCTTGATATTTTTTCCATACTTCTGTTAAACCATTTTGGCCTCAATTTGTATATTCTTAAAATATAACCATCCATTTTCAGCTGACTGTAATTCAGTCTACCTCTTCTATGTGCCACCTCATACCTTCAAGATCTGCTTTTCTAAAATTGTAGACCATTGTTTTAGACTTGGTCCTTGTTTTTTTTAAAGAATGCCTCAAAGCTAACCATATTGTGATCACAGTTTGCCATTGGTTCTCTAACTAATACTATGATGCTTTTGACACAGCCAATCCCCTTGGCTCCAAACGTGGAATTCACAAAACTGGCTATCTTTATTCATGCAAGAGACTTGCCCCCAAAATTTAATTCAGTTTAAAATTAATTTGATATCACTTTTTCACACAAAGATCAGCACAAGTATGGTTTTGATGTTATAATGGAACTGTTGATAACACTATGTAACACAATTTTTGTTCCTTGGTGTTAAGTGTTATTTCCTAATTGCTTATGCCTCAGAAGTATAGAAAATGGCTATTATTCCCCACAAACTTTGCTTTTGTGACCAGGACAGTGATATTTTGAAATTGACCTATTTCCAATGAGAAAACGGGTGAATTTGTGTCTTTTCTTTCACATAAAGTCAGAAAAAACACACATGAATCCAAATTAACATGTTTTTATACTAAATATTTACACTCACCTAAAGGATTATTAGGAACACCATACTAATACTGTGTTTGACCCACTTTCGCCTTCAGAACTGCCTTAATTCTACGTGGCATTGATTCAACAAGGTGCTGAAAGCATTCTTTAGAAATGTTGGCCCATATTGATAGGATAGCATCTTGCAGTTGATGGAGATTTGTGGGATGCACATCCAGGGCACGAAGCTCCCATTCCACCACATCCCAAAGATGCTCTATTGGGTTGAGATCTGGTGACTGTGGGGGCCAGTTTAGTACAGTGAACTCATTGTCATGTTCAAGAAACCAATTTGAAATGATTGGACCTTTGTGACATGGTGCATTATCCTGCTGGAAGTAGCCATCAGAGGATGGGTACATGGTGGTCATAAAGGGATGGACGTGGTCAGAAACAATGCTCAGGTAGGCCGTGGCATTTAAACGATGCCCAATTGGCACTAAGGGGCCTAAAGTGTGCCAAGAAAACATCCCCCACACCATTACACCACCACCACCAGCCTGCACAGTGGTAACAAGGCATGATGGATCCATGTTCTCATTCTGTTTACGCCAAATTCTGACTCTACCATCTGAATGTCTCAACAGAAATCGAGACTCATCAGACCAGGCAACATTTTTCCAGTCTTCAACTGTCCAATTTTGGTGAGCTTGTGCAAATTGTAGCCTCTTTTTCCTATTTGTAGTGGAGATGAGTGGTACCCGGTGGGGTCTTCTGCTGTTGTAGCCCATCCGCCTCAAGGTTGTACGTGTTGTGGCTTCACAAATGCTTTGCTGCATACCTCGGTTGTAACGAGTGGTTATTTCAGTCAAAGTTGCTCTTCTGTCAGCTTGAATCAGTCGGCCCATTCTCCTCTGACCTCTAGCATCAACAAGGCATTTTCGCCCACAGGACTGCCGCATACTGGATGTTTTTCCCTTTTCACACCATTCTTTGTAAACCCTAGAAATGGTTGTGCGTGAAAATCCCAGTAACTGAGCAGATTGTGAAATACTCAGACCGGCCCGTCTGGCACCAACAACCATGCCACGCTCAAAATTGCTTAAATCACCTTTCTTTCCCATTCAGACATTCAGTTTGGAGTTCAGGAGATTGTCTTGACCAGGACCACACCCCTAAATGCATTGAAGCAACTGCCATGTGATTGGTTGGTTAGATAATTGCATTAATGAGAAATTGAACATGTGTTCCTAATAATCCTTTAGGTGAGTGTATATTTACAGAACTCTGGCATAGTGTTAAATGCTTAACTATTCTGAGTGTTAATTTAACTCTGGAGAGTGTGGAGCTATATAAACCCTGAACAAGTGTTGACATCAGCTCTGTGCGAGTTCATTCAACACTGGCCTTTTTGCTGTGTAGGAGCTGGCTGCTATGTATCTTGTACCAGTGACTGACTGATGTGGCTTGTAATTGCTGGTCTGCTGTGATCTGCAACACTTAGCAAAGTGATTCAATTTTCCACAGTTGTTACAAAGCTTGTTAAATGCAAAAGACTTATGTTTATCCGGAGGGTGCTTGCCACTGCAGTTTGAACAGGGTGTGTGTTGTATTGAAAATACTTCATTTTCACTTCTTGCTTCCTTACTCCTCTCGGACTGTTCATCCAACATGCAGATATTAATAGCTGGAGTATTACGTTTGTTTCGTGCAGCAGCTGTTGCATAAGCCGTCGCTGTGTGTCCCACACACTATACGGTCTCTAATCAGTTTATCAGTAAAATTGCCAAAGTCGCATGTTTTTACCAGGATTCTCAGGGTTGTGACATATGACTATATCAATTAATCTGGCTTCTGACTAGCAGTTTTGAAAATGAAAGAAATGGGCTACCGTCTGGAATGAGCTGCCCCGACTGATAACATTAGGCAGCTTATCCTGTCAGACATAATGGACATGTCAGGATGGGCTACAGCTGTTTTTCAACAATATTACTGTATTCTAACCCTTGAAAACCAAGGTAGTACATCCTGTCGGACAGAAGGGACCTATCAGAATGGGCTACCCTGTTTTTCAACACTATTACTGTATTATAAGTCTTCAAACCCTAGGTAGCTCATCCTGTCATCTATTTGTAAATATCAAATTGGTCACTATGAAATAAGACTAACAAAATAATTTTAAATGTACATAATTATTATCAGCAAGATGTATGGGCGTGTTCACTGCGCACGCGTACTTTTGCTAGGTAGCTCGGTTCGTCCGCAATATTGTCATCTGAAACAAGTGGGTCAATGAGGCAGAGTCCTTGTGCCATGTCTACCAGCTTTTGATACCATGTAGGTTTGTCTGCTATAGATCAATAGTATTGAGTGAGCTTTAACTCTTTTATTATGTATCTCTTAGCAGAAGACTGTTGTTTCCAGCTCACATGCATGCCAGCCCCCAGGCAGAGGTGCCCCTTCCCCCCCAGCCTCACTTCCACTCTTGCACTACAGGTGTACATGTATTCTACAGGTAGAGCAGGCAAGCAATTGTCACAGATGGGGCCGTGACTCACCCTTAATTTCAATTAATTATTTATTATGCGTTGTTTCTTTATATTTCTTTCCAATTTCTATAATGTTTGTTTATTACTATGGGTTTTTATATTTTTTCCACCGATTGTTTTATTTGATTATTGGATTGATGAATGTATTGGTTTCATGTGCATTTAATTTCTCCTTCACTAAGCACTGAGACAATCACCTAGACTAACTCGCATTCGTTACTCAAACGTTTACACCTGTGCCCCAGGCTGACCTGAGGACGGGCTATCCTGCATTGGGCGGTCTGTCGGCAGTCAGTCTGGCAGCAGCAAACACGGGTGCTGCAGGGTCCCACTTCAGATGCATGAGGAGGACATGGCGTGAACGCTGTCACCACCTTTTGTGACCCAGTATGGTCTGTGAGGTAAGTGACCAGGAGGAGGCCAACAGAGAAAAACAACCAGGATAAAAAGGCCAAAGATACAAAAACAGGATACAAACCCCAAAAGGAGGACAGTGGGCATTGGATAGCAGTAGTAGTACTTTAATAGTAGTGTAAGTTTTATATATAATATAAATATAATCAAAAAACTAAATATAAAGAAAGTGGCATTCTGTACTTAAAACACTAAACTACACTGAATGTGTTTATAATAATGATCAAATGCATTTGTTTTCAATTAATGTGCTTTTAACCGCTACAATTCATATTTTTTCACATAATACATACATAGGGTTTAAGCAAATCAAAATTATTATATTATTGCTAAGAAATATAGGCTACTTTAAATTAAGATAATTGCACACCTGCAAGAATGGCTGAATAAAAGTGTTTTACAGACATTTTAAAATATTAAAGTAATAATAAAAGCACAATAAAATCACAATAAAATAGTGTGCAAAATTTTAAATGAATAAAACAAGCAGGGAAGAGCAAAGCCCAGGCGACTGTCGCTGTCGATGGGTGGCGAACAGTGGGCAGCTGGATCCCTGCGATCACAGGAAGGCAGACGGGGGCGGCAGCTGGGGGTGGGGATCACGGAGGATGACCCCAGCCACGTTCAGGGCGGCAGAGGAGGTGTCCTGCAGCAATGAGGCAGAGGACGGTCGACCAGGCTCGGCTTCCGCAGTCCCTGGAGCTGCAACCAGGACGCCCCACCAGGGATGAATGGTGCAGACACCCAAGGAAGCCAAGCCAAGCCAAGCCGAGTGGAGGTCAGGGACACGGTGGAGCCCCCCCTCCCACAGCAACTGCATAGGGCTCTCCAGTCCGGGCGGCACCTCTTCCGGGTCCTCTCCTGCCCCGGTCTCTCAGGTAGCTCCTTAGCCCAATAATCAAGAGGAGGACATCGTCGCACTCCGGAATGTTTCTTCCTCCCACTGCAGCTCTGGCACTGCGGCCAGTCCTGTGCCTCATTGTCATCTTGAGCGGCGGCGGAGTTCACTGGGAGGAATAACTGTTTCTCTCACTCCTGCTCTAGCGGAGCCACTGGCTCCAGCACTGCTAGACAATTGTCCTTTTCATCTTCATTCACTTCTGGGAAAGAGGATTTTTCTCCAATTCACACTCTGGTGGGCTTCGTCCATCCTCTGGCTCAATTTCCCACTCCCTCAGTTAGACAGAAGAACTGGAGGCAGGCTGTGTGGGGGGGCCGGGGGCAGGTTGCTGTCCACAGGAACGGGAGTGTTTCTTTACCGAGTCCAGGCTGTTGGCCTCCATGTCATGCGTTGCTGTCTTCTCATAGCCAGGATAGCATCTCAAGCACAGTTTCTTTAAAAGTGTCTTCTCCTTCAGACACATGATCAGCACAGTCACAGCTACCAGAGAGACACAGACAGCAGTCACAGCTGCAGGAAACAATGCAGAGGGACTGGGGTCTGCAGGGAAACAGAGCAGCATTGTGGTCACATTGACAACAGCAGGGTCCTCTGAGTGACCTGGACTCACAGACAGCCTTGTGTGCAACAAGAGACCCTCTCAGGTACAAACACACTCATGTGCATCAGCCTGCCTGTCTCTGTCTAATTATATATACAAACACACGTGTATTTCTGTGTCTGTGTGTGTGAAGAAAGCAACAAAGGCCAATTTCAGGGACAATGTCACTGTAAACTGAAAAGGCTGTCAATTGTTCTTCAGCCACAGGCCTCAGAGAGATCAGAGTAATGCTTCATTACGTCTATAAATGTACCAACAGTCAGCAGGACTTGCAGACAGGGCTGTGTGTAGTGGAGGTGTTATTCATTCATATTCCTGGTACACCATTACATGACTGTCCTTCTGAACATTTACTGCCTTATTTTAACAGGACTATTATACTAAATCTACTCAATCAAAATCAAGTTAAATTTTAGTCCCCAGCTCACCTTCCTCAGAGACAGACACAGAGATGGTGCTGATGATTCGTTTGGTCCCGTTGTCCCTCACTGTGTACTGGCCCTGGTCAGCTGCTGTCACTCTGCTAACAATCAGAGTCTCACCCCGCACTGACACTCTCGGCTCGTCCCTGGGGCCGGGCTCTTTCTCATCTGGAGCTGTGACCTTCCCCACACTCGCACCTTTGCTCCCTGAGTAAAGCACAGTGCCATTAAAGAGCACCTCCACTGGTTCTCCGGTGTACAGCACGAGAGAGAGGTCCTGACCCCACTGCACACCATGGGTCTCATTGCGAACTGAGAGGAAGGGAACAGAGGATGAGGTCTTGGTTTCTCAGATTTGGGCATATTAACCTGACCTACACAATTGGGGCTTGTATATTATTATAATTATCATCATCATCAATATAATCTTTAAGGTTATTCAGCATGCACCAAGCCATCTTAAAATCTTATTCAAAAACGAACATACAATGCACACATTACAGTGCTTACAATACTGCTACAAAATATTATTTAGCCAATTATTAAGATTGAGAAACACACACTACTTAATAATGAAAGGATATTCTGCTAAATTAAACAAGATCCTGCATTCTTACTTTAATTGACTAGAGTTGTTTCTTATAAAGGGTGACAGTTGCTCTGGGTAAGAAAGCATTAAAAAAAATACAAAAATAAACCCTAATTAGCAGCAGCTGTTACCTTTGATAATGAGGAAAACATCTGTTACAAACTTCATTTTTGGGGTGTTTACTCCATAAAAGCACTCATAGAGGAGTTCATCAGAAATCCAGGTATTATTAATAGTGAGGGAGAAGTTTCCTTGGCTAATATTTCCAGACAATTCAACTCTGCCTTGAAATTCGTGGCCGATGTGCAGTCTTCCCGACACAGATTCCAGTACTGATCCTCTAGAATTTTTCCATTGGATGTGAAGGTTGTTTACGGCAATTCCAGCAGCAGTAGAAGCAGGTATCTCACAGGGCAGAGTGACAGGGTCCCCCACTGTCATGGACACTGGTACAGGAGTGGAGGACACTGGGAGGGACAGAGGTAAAAGGAAAAATAAAATAAAAATACAACTCAGCGATGCCTGAACATCTGCAGTCTAGTGGTGCAGGTGAGTGACAGTGAAATGTCTTCAAGAGGAGCAGGAGTGTGATTCAGGATCAGTGTCAAGACTGTCCTACAGAGGACTGAACGGTGAAACACTAATAATATGGATGAAGACGTTGTCAGAAAGTCCCGTTCGTGTGGCATACTGCAGGATTCAACCCACATTGCTAACAAAATCACATCGATGCATGCAATACCCAGATACTGTGAACAGAGAAAGTGAGTCTGATTAGATGAAGTCCTCACCCTGCAGGCTCATTGGCAAGAGCAGAAAGACAGTAAAGCTCAGCCATCGTCCACACCAAAGACGAGCAATACAGTCCATTGTAGGAAGAGCGCTGAGAAACAAAAGGAAACCGGTTAATTTGCGTTATGGGTATATTGTTTTATCATTCTTTATCTATATAAAACTGCTCCAACAATTGGTGATTTATCATTTACAGAACAATGCATTGCCTCACAGCCCAATAATGTTCACTTCTTTCCTATCTTTTTGGTATTGGTTGTTATCAGGGTTAGTAATACAGTACTTCTACAAATCACAAGAAGAGGGTGTATGAGAGCCCGGAGAAGTGAAGACTAAAGCATAATTCGTGCTCAAGGTCCTCCATCTATCCATGTATTTAGATAAGAGCATCTTCGCTTGTAGGATCTCTGGATCCACTGAGGAATGGCGCGGCCAGTGGCATAATGACTGTAGTGTCTGTAGGCACTGATCGTCCTGTGTATTGGGATTTACCTGTGTGCCAGCAGTTATAAACGTGGGAAATATCCACAGAATGCGTAAAGAGCTCGATTAAGCCTTTCATTTTTGGTTTGTTTTGGTTTAAACTTAAAATTACCATAGCGGGCACTTCAAATTGACCATTTAAAACGAGTTTACAAAATCAAAAAAAATATATATATATTTTCCTAAACCCCTGATTCAGCTTCTTCAGGAGTAAAACTAACCTGAGGTGTGTGTATTTATGAGTGTATTTGGTAGCTTTTTGGCTGATTCAAGTGCAATTTCAAGTCCGCTGCGCTTGTCCCCCATACTGGTGTCACTGGGAATACAAACCTAATAACGAGAGGTGTCTGAAAGTTGGGCGTCATGCCATTGAGAGGGAATTAAGCGACACAAACGCCACGCTTCAATACAGATTTACATTTGTGATTATGTTGCACAGCCTATCGACAGCATGAATAATATTACATTCAATCCCGTACTTGTGGTAATATTATGTGTTGCATTTGCCGCTTTGTTTTTCTTAGATGATGACTTTTTAAACACATGAAACTGGTATCGCAGTGAAGGGAGGCTTTTCTGGTGGTTTGTGATACTATAGCACTCAAAGCACAGCGTCCGGCACTGTGAACCCTGTTCTGCAACAGATGGACATCTAGAACAAAATCGATATAAAGGTCTAATTTAATAACACTATTTAGATAAAGGGATTGACGCTTATGAACTTCGCCAGTGTCTGGGTAATGATGGGGTGGGGGTGCAAGTTTAATTTTACGTATTCTTGCTTAAGCCACAAACCCTTAACCTACATTACAGGACATGAACGGTTTGATTCCATATCATTTTAGAGTTAAAATAATGGTTAATGTCCAACAATATAATAAATACCAAGCATGATCATTGATATATAGGCTATTATATTACATCAATACGACAATATGAGAAAATCAGATGTACAGATGTGGAATGTATCTATGCTAATTTAAAATTTTTAACCATATGGATATTCAATAAATGGTTCACAAACGTGTATCCTGTAATAAATATACAGCTCTGCGTCCTGAAAACTTTACGTCTTCCGGGATTCTCCTGTTAGCTGCATTTTGCAAACGGTTACCATCGGTTAAAACCCAGTGTAGCTTTTTATTCTTGATATGATTGTATGACTCACAAGACTTATTACACAAAATATGTACCCTGAATTTGCACGCATCTCTATGCTTGATTAAAAACATAAATAAAAGACCGTCTGAACTGACCCGGAAGTAATTGCTCGGATCAGGTCAGTGGTCTAATCGTGCCAGTATTGCTACCGGGTCAAAATTAACCATGGAACCGAAACTGCTACGCCAATCTACTGCTAGATACCTGATCTCACGCTAAATGCGGTATTTTATACTGATTTAAATTAACACTTTTAAAGCAGAAAACTGCAGACTACTCGAGATTTATTTTTTATTTTATTTTAGGTGAGAACTACATTCGGTCTAAAGCATTAGCATCAGGATGTAGCAACCTGCAATCTGCAGGCATATCACCTAAGATGGCGGACTATCTGTGTTGCACTCAGACTTTTTACCAAAGATCCTATATTTAAACATCTACTTAAAATACATTGATTTTACTGGGCGGCCGGGTGAGATTTACATATTTTATAATTTACATCTGAACATTAGAAAGTTTACAAACGAGAGGAGGCCATTGATAACTAAGTGATCCAAGGATCCTATCCAGTCTATTTTTGAATGTGTGTGAAGTGTCTCCCGTTTTCCCATTTTGAATGCCCAGTTTCCATTTGTGTCCCCGGGTGCGAGTGTCCCTGCTGATCTGGAAAAGCTCCTCTGGTTTGATGTGGTCGATGCCCTTCATGATTTTGAAGACTTGGATCAAGTCCCCACGTAGTCTCCTCTGTTCCAGGGTGAAAAGGTTCAGGTCCTCAGTCTCTCAGTAGGACTTTCCCTTCAGACCTGGAATAAGTCTGGTTGCTCTCCTCTGAACTGACTCTAGAGCAGCGATATCTTTCTTGAAGTGTGGAGCCCAGAACTGTCCACAGTATCCAGATGAGCTCTAACTAGTGCATTGTACAGTCTGAACATCACTGCCCTTGTGCTCAATTCTACCCTTTTGACAATATACCCTAACATTGTGTTTGCCTTTTTTATTGCTTCCCAACATTGTTTGGATGGAGAAAGTGAGGAGTCCACATAGACTCCTAGGTCTTTCTCATGTGTTACTTCATCTAGTTCTGTTCCTCCCATAGTGTAATTATAGTGGACATTTTTGTTACCTGCATGTATTACCTTGCACTTGTCCACATTGAATTTCATCTGCCAGGTGTCGGCCTACAACTGAATATTATCCAAGTCCCTTTGAATAACCTGTGCTGCCGAGATTGTATCTGCTGAGTCGCCTATTTCAGTATCATCTGCAAATTTGACAAGTTTGCTAACTATCCCAGAGTCCAGATCATTAATATAGATTAGAAAAAGCACAGGCCCTAGTACTGATCCCTGTGGAACTCCACTGACAACCTCACTCCAGTTAGAAGCGACTCCTCTAATCGACACCCTCTGTTTCCTAGACATCAACCAGTTCATAATCCATCTACTTACATTACCCTGAATGCCTACAGCTTCCAATTTGAGGATCAGTCTTTGGTGTGGAACCTTATCAAAAGCTTTTTGGAAATCTAAGTATATCATATCATATGCTTTCACCTGACCTACAGCTGCAGTTGCATGTTCAAAGAACTCCAATAGATTAGTAAGACATGATCTGCCTCATCTAAACCCATGTTGACTATCTCCAAGAATATGGTTTTCATTAAGATGCTCCTCTATTTTCTGTTTAATCCAGTTTTCAAAATTGTACAGGTAATGCAGGTGAGACAGATTGGTCTGTAATCTCCACATCAGTTTCTGCTATAGACTCTGATTATTTTCTTTAACCAAAGTGCATGATATTGGTAGAAAAACCCCAGGGATTTGTTTAGTAATCTGGTCGGTACCTTTGCTGCCCCTGTGTCAGGAGAGCTGGGCAAGAATCTTGCTTCAACATTAAATCACGCTACAATTTGAATATCCTTCTTTTATCTCAGTCTGTAATTAGGACCTATGTAAAAACATACCAGTACAAATCATTCCCGACTTGTCAATAATTGTATTTACTGGTGTTCGTGCAAAAACCTACTATTATCCACACACACAAAAAAAAAAATCTATTCAAGTATCAGACAATTTGTAGTGTTTTAATTTGCGGAGACTAAGGTATCAAAAAACATGGTGGCATCCGAGTATATTTTAACTAACTCTCCATCATTGTGGACCTGGGGCTGAACCCCAAATGTGTTCAAATCCTAGTGAAGTCCTTGGTTTTATGTCTTAAAAAAAAAAAAAAGTATACAAGATGCCCCGTAACTTTTTTAAAGGGGAAGTTGTTGGAGGTCAAAGATTTATAAGTTGAAGTGTAAAAAGAGTGGGAAGAATTGAAGCAGTTGCCACAGGTTACCTACTATCTTGACCAATATGTGGACAATGAAAGTTTAGTTTTTTGTGAACTGAGAGAACATTACAGTTAGGCCAATGAGAGTGCTGATTTTATTTTATTTTGTCTTTGACTTAATTAGTTAAGATTGAATACATAATAAGTTGTTTAAAGCTTTTTAACAATAACCCTTGTCATCATCAACTACTATCATTGTACTGGTACTGTATGTGTTCCTGTACTGTAGTGACATAAAAATGTTTGATTCTTTTACAATTCATACAACTTGAATAATTGTTATGTTGAATTTGAACTAGTCACACCATTACAATTTGTTTGGTGGTGTTGTCGTGAAAATGGGTCTAAAATTTTCTGATGATTGGTCTTAAAAAGGTCTTACATTTGAGCCATGAATGCTGCAGGTGGACACGTGGTGGACAGGAGCTCAACAGGCTAGAAGGCCACTCTAGTTAAATTGTGAAAGTGGTTTAAAGAACAGAAAACATTATAGAAACACAGCAGATGAACTACAGTAACAATTAAATAAAGTAACCATTACGATTGAAGTATTGAAAGTGAACAGTATTTTGTGAATGCACATTGCTACAAAACTAATTTTACCAGAACAGTTTTCTAAATTATTTTAAGTGTATTAAGTGTGGAATTCTGCAACTAGGAACTAAATCCATTGAAGGAGTGTTGCACTATGTATTTTTATTATTATTTGTATGTGTATAATTCAAATAAGTATAATAATGAGTGGGAAATTAATTTTGGGTTAGACTGTATACTTTGTAAAATGGGGATTGTTTAAAGGCTTAAATTAGTACATAGCAAATAGAGTTTAAATGCAAGTTATGATCATAGGCCTTGTGCTGTGAGTAGAAGTTGGTGATGTATTTCTGATTAAGGGGGAAGGGAGAAACACTGGGGCACACAGGGCAGTGCATAAAGACCTGCTACTACATCCACTGCTCAATCACATACTACATCTCTACTCCATTAGAGAACTTACACACACACTCCCACTCAATTCAAATAAACGAGTTACTACCAATAAAGCTTTATTGGATTGACGACGGCAATGTTATACAAAAGTAACTGATTTTACCAACTCTACCCCACGGTTTTAAAACACACACAACTCAAAGATATGCGCTTGCTGAAGTAAACGCATTCTGGCTCAGTTATTATTATCCCATTGTTAAAAATGAAGAGCACGTATCGCACCCCAGACTTGATCACCAATTAAACTCAATCGCTGCCCTTCGTGTTATATCGGCCACCTACAAAACCCATCATGTGGTCCCGCATGGACGGATTTTCACAGAAATTAGATTTACAATTTGTAAAACAAATACAAAGTTTCAATGTGAAACACGATAGCAGGTGAACTATGACGTGAAATGGGCCTTCGGTGAAACTTCCCAAAACTTTATTCCTCGGTGTTTCACATGAGCTCTTAAATTATGTATTTTATACGCATCTTGTCTGGTTTAATCATGTTCAAATCAGTAAATTAACTTTAAGGTGCTGGCTATATATATATATATATATATATATATATATAATGGCTCCTTTCCGTCTAGTATTAGTCGGATATATGACAGTAAGCCTAGCTATACAATTAATACATATAAATACGTTTGATAGATTTAAAAACTTCCCTGTACGTTTTAATATATATATATTAAAGATATAATAACAGGAAAGACTTACAGCTGAGGGTGACGTCACGCTGCGCGGATTTGCGGCCACAGTGAACGATGTACTGGTGCGCGTTTGCGTCCAAGCGCAACCTCCCATGAGCGTCATATCCGGTCCCATGGACAAGTGAACAAACACAGTGAAGACATGGTCCAGCCTGTGTGTCTTCTGTTTTGTTGTGTGTTGTATATGTTTTTGGTTGGTCCTCGTGCCCATTTAATTGTGTATTTATTAAATAAAAGTTGTTTGCGTTACATGTGGTCTCTCTGAGCCTCCATTCCTGGCCACCCCACCACGCTGCCCTATAAGGAAAATGTATGCATCTTCCTGTAAGGGTAGGACTGACTGTATGTATGACGCCTGTAAAAGCTGGACACAAAAAGGGAGAGAGTCCCAGGTTCCGGTAGTGTCCGGGGTTTATTGGGGTTCACAGGGGACAAAACAAAAGGGGGTAAGACAAGCAAAGCAAAACAAAAACAGGGTCTCCGGGGCAGTTATGGTTCTAAGTCTCAGTCGTCCTTCTTGCCGGTTAGCTGCCCTGTCGGGAGGGAGAGGAATTCAATAGACAGGCACAGCTGCCGCTGACGTCACAATCGCCTCGGTGCTCATTGCCCGCAGCTGTGAGTCCGCAGCCCGTTAGCGAGGGAGCGACAACACAGCTGTGCACATGAGCCCCTCAACAGCGGCCTGTCACAACGTCATATCGGCTTTATTATCCCCTGTAAAGTCTGAACTTGAGGAGATCTTCTCGGAGAGTTCCTCAATGAACGTCTCCCTGGCATGCTTGAATAAAAGAATCGATCTTTGACACAGCAACTGAACCTGAATTCCTTTATTGACTTCAAAATAAATAAGTATAACGTTGTAAATATATTTTAATTTATATTTTACAAATTCCACATAAATATATTAAGTTTTTCTTCAAGTAGTGGTATTCAAAAATAGCTAGTCTTGTTCACATTCTGCTCAGCATCAGAACAGCATTCACATTCAGAATAGCATCACAGTAAGGCCTTACTGAACTTTACCTGGTCAGTAATAACTTGTAAAAAATACATACACATAAATATATACACATACAAAATGAAATTTGAACACATGTTACAGAGCACAGGAAAAAGTGCTTGAGTGAACCAGTAACTGTACTATGAGAGCTCAGAGACACACTGACACAGCGAGACACTGGGGGTTCAGTTTTCTCCAGATGTATCTCCTTCATGTGTTTCTTTTCCAAAGCAGCTCGACACAAATCTATACACAGGTTCAGTGGGAAAAAGGACCTGCGAACAGACTGTAATAACACTGGAAGAGGTAAGTAGTAATTAAAAGCAGTCCCATGACCAGATAGAGATCTGCACTAAATTACAAATCAAACATAATACAAATTACAGTTTCAAACTTACAGAAGTGCAGGTAAAATATAGTTAATATAGAATACTAGAAGTCATGCATCCTAGTTATAATAGCTATCACATGCCACCCAGGGGAATAGCCTGGTAAAATTACAAGTACAGTCTGAACAGATATGGCACAAAATAGACAACCCCTTCATTTCAAATAGGTATTCTGAATAAAATCATGAAACTATACTCATTTATAAATACATTCATAAATAAATAAGCAAACATTAAGCAGAACTCTGAAAAAGGTTAAAAAAAATAGCGTCTGGAGTTTGTTAAGTAGATTCGGCCCTTGAGAGAAAAAACGCCAAGATTCCAGCTGACCGACCCTGAGTGAAGACGGGCCAGGAGGGGTGTGCAAACCTTAAATCAGTGTTTCTAATGAAGGGGCGTGAATACTTTCAGACAATAGCGGAGCAGAGATGGCAGTCAGGTTGGTGGTCTCAACAGCAGGGGAGTCATGCCGTTTAGTTTCAGGAAGGACAGTTTTGTACATGTACATCTGACAGTTCAAAACTGTGGAGTGGGGAGGGAGCAAAATTACTACCAACTTCATACCTACAAAGTTTGAAAAGGTACTGTAGTAACAAGGTTATCAAGCACTAGGTTTTACATATTGAGGCAGGCAGTTGTTATGTTTGTCTATATATTAAAAATTACTACAAATTGGAAGACAAGCCCACTAATAAACAAACAAACAAAATAAAGCCCCCAAACCCGCCTCCTCCCTCGCTCTCTCTCCATCCCTCTGTTCCTGCCACTCTCAGACTCACTGTGCCCGTCAGGCAGGTCCCCTGCAAACAGAGGCCTCGGCCATCAGAGGCATGATCACACCCTCCTCTGTCCGTTCGTTCTCATTGTTGTGCGGCGCTCCATTCCTCATCTCCCCCATCTCCATCGCTGCAGCCCCAGCACTGTCTCTAATCCTCCGACATACAAACACTATCAGCACGATCAACAGGATCACAGTGAAGCCAACCACAGCGCAAACCACAGCGCAAACCACAGCGCCCCAGACAACAGAGTCTAGAACAGAAAGAAAGATAGCTGGAATCAACTGACACGCTCTCCCTCAATTCTACTACAGCCCCCTACTGTTACAGCACTACTCTACTACACTGTTACTACAGCCCCCTATTGTACCAGCAGTTTTCTGTTACTATATAAATGAAAAAGGATCAATCTGATTAGAAACTGTGTCGGTAAAGGGTTCCATCTGAACAGACAATGTGTAAAATAGAAAATAGAAATAACTATAATAACCAATATTGTACATTTGACAAAACAAAAGCTTGCTTACCCACCAAAATATTTGTTTTTATATATACTCTTGACAGGGTGGTATGAGACTATCCTGCACAGACCAAATTTATATTCACATTGGGCTTTAAATGTAGAGCAGTACAGATATAAAACATGTGTTTATCCCTTGGTTTGAATGGGATTGTGAGGTTTACTTGTATTGATGTGGGGTCGTTAAGACACCCACATATAAAAGGAAGTTGAATTATTAACTGATTGATTGATAATTTATTTTCCTGAGTTACAACAACCGAAGTAAGTTTTGGCTGCTGTATCGCAAAGGCAAAAGATGGAACTTAGTGGAGAGGGGAGGAGAGAAGCTGAATCCGCTGTATCGCCTTCGAGCAGGTTGGAGCAGTGGGGTGCTTCTTCATCCATAGAACCTTCTTTCAGCGTTTATGTGGTTGGTCGTCCAGCAGAGCGGACTGATCGGTATTATTTTTTGTACTATTTTTCTACTTTGAAGAGACTATCATTACAATTAATATTATTTGTTATTTTTCTGCATTCATCGAATACTACTGGTGACTGTGTCCTCTACCTCGCATCTGACAAAGGATACAATGATTGATTTTTCGGTTTGTTTTATATGAAGTTATGTGTTTACGGTTTCCATCTAAAAACACTATCCTAAATCAAAGACTCTTTTTTTTCTTCTAGTAAACTGTATTTTGAGGTGGTGTTCCGTATGTATTATTGGGACGGGCGATCCTAGAAGTTTTTATGTTTGTTTTAATGTTTTTTTTTGGTTTCTCTTTATGCTGATATTGATGGCCACATAAGAACTAGTGCATATGTCTGTCTAAAGGGATCCAGTGTTTTGTATTTCTTATTTGTATTGTTTTGGATTGGTTTTGATTCAGTTTATTGCTTATTTGTTCTTGATTTTCTTCTGTGTATTTACCTTTTTGTTTTGGGAAGCATAAGATTATTCCTTTACATAAACTTGCGATAGAACTTAGAAATGGACTTTGTGTGCACTGGCTGTTCATTACCTCTGACACTGACATCTCCTCCAACATCGTAAGGTCTGTAGCTGGAGTTATCGGGTCAGGGCACACAGCCTTGTGTGTGTCCTGGTGATGTGGTATTATTTCATATTAAATGGTTGGTTTAAATGCCTTCCTGGCACCTGAATGACTTTATCTTGTTACCACTACAAGCTGATGTCCTCCCTGCCCGAGGAGTGGCCCTACGGCGCCTGACTGGCGACATTATAGTTCGTCCTCCTAAAAGCACATCACACTCATCCAGCCCATTTCCATCTGCTGTCTCTGCTCTTGATTCCTCCCCTCCCACAAATCTGCATTTGACATGGTTTCCCAGCACTGTACTCCACTCTCTCTGGTTTTGCAGTATGACTGGATGCTCACACTCACTGTTGTAACCAAACATAAAGAGAGAATGATCTATTTCCTTTTCCATTTGGCCAGTGTGTAATGCAGTGTGCTGTGCTGTGTGTGGGGAGAGGGTTGGTATCCAGTGTGACTTACAAGGCTTGCAATGTACAATACCCTTCTGACCTACCTCCCCCCCCCCCCAAGCCCCTGTCCTACCTGTCACAGTGACGTTCACAGTGCTGATGGTCGCTCTGCTCTGGGAGTCGAGCACTGTGTAGGAGCCCTGGTCAGTGAAGTTCAGTGCAGACAGTGTGACCTCCTGCTCCTGCCCTGAGACTCGGGGCCCATATGCAGGGTCAGGGGTCACGGTGCCGCCCTCTACAGCACACACTGGGAGAGAGGCTCCAGCGCCCGCAGGGTTAAACTGCACTGTCACAGCTGCCCTGCTGTACAGACGGAGGCTCAGGGGCTGCCCATAGGAGACAGAGGTGTTCTCCTCACGGCCTGCAGAGAGAGGACAGGGGAGGACTGAGGATCAGACAGAGGCAGAGCCGGGACACTGGGGCACCACTGTGGGGATGTGTGTGTGTGTGTGAGTGTGTGTTTATACAGTGCTGAGACGAGTTTAGTTTGCTATATTTGTAAAAGACACAATACTCTCATAAGCAAATTTAATCTATTTTTTAAATAAAATAAATTAGTGGTATAAAAGGCAGTCTTAATAATAAATGTACTTACTCAAGACCCTGACACGTACTTTCCCAAGGAACATGCTCTGTCCTGCTGCACTGACCCTGAAACACTCGTACAGGTCTTCATCAGAGAGCTGGGTGCTGTGAATGGTCAGGGAGAAGTCGCCTGACTCCACGGCTCCTGCAAACTCCACTCTGCCCTCAAAGCCTGTCTGAGCCTCACATCTCCCAGAGCTGGACACACACACCAGCCTGCCTGGAGTCTGCCAGTACATCTGGACTGTGTCTGTGTGCGCTGATCCATCACAGGGCAGAGTCACAGAGTCCCCCACTGTCACTGATACTGTCACTGACACGGCACTGGAGAGAGCTGGGGAGAGAGGAACAGTGATAGACCACAAAACAGACAGGCATAGTAATATTAATTAAAAGGAATTTCAAATATGATAATGAACAGGGGGCAGGGAGCTCTGACAATGGGAGATGTTCCACTAAGGAAAGAAAAACAAGGGAAACTGCTAGTAAGAAAGTCCTGAAATATTTGTACCTCAATGCCAGGAGTATAAGGTACAAGATGTTAGACGTGGAAGCCACAGTGCTGGCGTGTGACTATGATGTTGTAGGAGTGACAGAAACATGGCTTACAGAAAATGATGGGGATGAATACAAGTTGAAAGGATACACACAGTTTAGGAGAGACAGGCAAAATCGAAGAGGGGGTGGGGTAGCGTTATATGTGAAAAATGACATTGAGGCAGAAGAACTTGTATTAGATCCCAGTAATGGAACAGAAGCTTTGTGGGTGAAACTTTTGAATAAGAGATCTGGAGGATTAGTGGTAGGAGTGTGTTACAGACCACCCAACTCAGATATTCAGAAAGATGCTGCATTGCACAGTGTAATCAGGACTGCATGTAGCAAGGATGTGGCTGTTATAATGGGGGATTTCAATTTCCCAAACTTAGACTGGGAAAGCCCAGTGAGGACTACAGAAGCAGAAACAGAAATGGTTGAGATGGTAAATGACTGCTTTCTAACTCAATTTGTCAGGGAACCAACCAGAGAGAGAGCATGCATTGACTTGATCTTTTCAAATGACCAAGACAGAGTCAGGGGGACAGTAGTTAGAGAACCAATGGCAAACTGTGATCACAACATGGTTAGCTTTGAGGCATTCTTTCAAAACACAAGGTCCAAGTCTAAAACAATGGTCTACAATTTTTGAAAAGCAAACCTTGAAGGTGTAAGGCGGCGCTTAGAAGAGGTAGACTGGAGCACACTGGATACAGAGTCAGTTGAAAATGGATACACTCACCTAAAGGATTATTAGGAACACCATACTAATACTGTGTTTGACCCCCTTTCGCCTTCAGAACTGCCTTAATTCTACGTGGCATTGATTCAACAAGGTGCTGAAAGCATTCTTCAGAAATGTTGGCCCATATTGATAGGATAGCTTCTTGCAGTTGATGGAGATTTGTGGGATGCACATCCAGGGCACGAAGCTCCCGTTCCACCACATCCCAAAGATGCTCTATTGGGTTGAGATCTGGTGACTGTGGGGGCCAGTTTAGTACAGTGAACTCATTGTCATGTTCAAGAAACCAATTTGAAATGATTCGACCTTTGTGACATGGTGCATTATCCTGCTGGAAGTAGCCATCAGAGGATGGGTACATGGTGGTCATAAAGGGATGGACATGGTCAGAAACAACGCTCAGGTAGGCCGTGGCATTTAAACGATGCCCAATTGGCACTAAGGGGCCGAAAGTGTGCCAAGAAAACATCCCCCACACCATTACACCACTACCACCAGCCTGCACAGTGGTAACAAGGCATGATGGATCCATGTTCTCATTCTGTTTACACCAAATTCTGACTCTACCATCTGAATGTCTCAACAGAAATCGAGACTCATCAGACCAGGCAACATTTTTCCAGCCTTCAACTGTCCAATTTTGGTGAGCTTGTGCAAATTGTAGCCTCTTTTTCCTATTTGTAGTGGAGATGAGTGGTACCCGGTGGGGTCTTCTGCTGTTGTAGCCCATCCGCCTCAAGGTTGTACGTGTTGTGGCTTCACAAATGCTTTGCTGCATACCTCGGTTGTAACGAGTGGTTATTTCAGTCAAAGTTGCTCTTCTATCAGCTTGAATCAGTCGGCCCATTCTCCTCTGACCTCTAGCATCAACAAGGCATTTTCGCCCACAGGACTGCCGCATACTGGATGTTTTTCCCTTTTCACACCATTCTTTGTAAACCCTAGAAATGGTTGTGCGTGAAAATCCCAGTAACTGAGCAGATTGTGAAATACTCAGACCGGCCCGTCTGGCACCAACAACCATGCCACGCTCAAAATTGCTTAAATCACCTTTCTTTCCCATTCAGACATTCAGTTTGGAGTTCAGGAGATTGTCTTGACCAGGACCACACCCCTAAATGCATTGAAGCAACTGCCATGTGATTGGTTGGTTAGATAATTGCATTAATGAGAAATTGAACATGTGTTCCTAATAATCCTTTAGGTGAGTGTATTTTAAGAATATACTACTTGCTCAGGAGCAATCTGTACCAAAACTTAGCAAATTGAGGAACAAAAAACACTGGCCAAAATGGTTTAATAGAGGAATGCAAAAAATATCAAGAGAAAGAAAATGTTGTATAGCACATACAAAAGGGATGGTGACGAAACAAAATACATAGAATATGTTGAACTGCAAAGAGATCTTAAGAAAGGGATCAGGAAAGCAAAGAGGGAAATAGAAAGAAACATAACTCTTGTAGCTAAAACCAATGCAACCAGCTTTTTCAATATTACAGCAGCAAGAGGTCAATAAAGGAGGAAGTGAAGCAGATAAAGGGCAAAAATTGAAGTATCTTGGAAAACGAACAAGATGTGGCAAATGTTCTAAATGAATATTTCACAGAGGTTTTTACAAAAGAAAACATAGATAACATGCCACAGGTTGACAATCAGTCCAGTCAAACCCTAAGAGAGATCAGGATAAATGAGGAGGAGGTACTAAAGGGACTAGCAGAATTAAAAACCAACAAATCACCTGAGCCAGATGGGATATTTCCAACAGTACTTAAAGAAATGAGGGAAATTATTTATAGGCCGCTAACTCAAATATTCCAAATGACACTTAGAACAGGGGATGTGCCAACTGACTGGAAGACAGCAAATGTCAAACCAATCCACAAGAAAGAGGACAAAACTGAGCCAGGAAATTACAGACCAATCAGTCTCACCTGCATCACCTGTGAAATGTTGGAAAAAATTATTAGACAGAAAATAGAGGAGCATGTTAATGAAAACCGTATTCTTGGAGATAGTCAACATGGGTTTAGACGAGGCAGATCATGTCTTACTAATTTATTAGAATTTTTTGAACATGCAACTGCAGCTGTAGATCAGGTGAAAGCATATGATATGATATACTTTGATTTTCAGAAAGCTTTTGATAAGGTTCCACACCAAAGACTGATTCTCAGATTGAAGCTGTAGGCATTCAGGGTAATGTAAGTAGATGGATTATGAACTGGTTGATGTCTAGGAAACAGAGGGTGTTGATTAGAGGAGTCGCTTCTAACTGGAGTGAGGTTGTTAGTGGAGTTCCACAGGGATCAGTACTAGGGCCTGTGCTTTTTCTAATCTATATTAATGATCTGGACTCTGGGATAGTTAGCACACTTGTCAAATTTGCAGATGATACTAAAATTGGCGGCTCAGCAGATACAATCTTGGCAGCACAGGCTATTCAGAGGGACTTAGATAATATTCAGTTGTGGGCCGACACCTGGCAAATGAAATTCAATGTGGACAAGTGCAAGGTATTACATGCAGGTAACAGAAATGTCCACTATAATTACACTATGGGAGGAACAGAACTAGATGAAGTAACGCATGAGAAAGACCTAGGAGTCTATGTGGACTCCTCACTTTCTCCATCCAAACAATGTGGGGAAGCAATAAAAAAGGCAAACACAATGCTAGGGTATATTGTCAAAAGTGTAGAATTGAGCACAAGGGCAGTGATGTTCAGACTGTACAATGCACTAGTTAGAGCTCATCTGGATACTGTGTGCAGTTCTGGGCTCCACACTTCAAGAAAGATATCGCTGCTCTAGAGGCAGTTCAGAGGAGAGCAACCAGACTTATTCCAGGTCTGAAGGGAATGTCCTACTGAGAGACTGAGGACCTGAACCTCTTCACCCTGGAACAGAGGAGACTACGTGGGGACTTGATCCAAGTCTTCAAAATCATGAAGGGCATTGACCACATCAAACCAGAGGAGCTTTTCCAGATCAGCAGGGACACTCGCACCCGGGGACACAAATGGAAATTGGGCTTCAAGGCATTCGAGACAGAAAACAGGAGACACTTCTTCACACAGAGAAGCGTCACAATCTGAACAAACTCCCCAGCGATGTGGCTGAAGAGACAATTTGGGAACATTCAGAAACAGACTGGATAGGATCCTTGGATCACTCAGATATTAATGAATGGCCTCCTCTCGTTTGTAAACTTTCTTATGTTCTTATGTTCTTATGAACAATACACTGCCATGTCAACTATATCATCATCATCATCATCATCATCATCATCATTCAATCCATTCCATCCAATCATGCAGTGTATTGTGCTGTGCTGTCCTGTCCTGTATTAAACGGTGTTAGACAAAAATCCAAATACAAAGAGATTCCAACTTAATTGCAGTAGGGTGAACAAACAGGCAAAAATAAATAAATAAAACTGAAAAAAACTACACAAAATATAGATAATAGAACATAGATAATTAAATGAATCTCTTCTACGTAAATGACTCCTATTTTTGTTGATTTCTCGGTTTTCACAACTTACCCACAGACAGAATTAGAGCCGGGACAGCCGACCTGCAGGAGAGACAAGAACACCCGTTTAATAAAGCATGACGTCATTTGGCGTGTCTACTGCACTATTCTAGCGGAGTTCAAATCACGGGGGGGCATTTCAAATTATTTGGCACATATTTCTTGGTCAAAACGATCTGAGACAACAAAGTAGGCGCTATGTTGTTGGTTGGTTGTTAGTGAAAACGCGGCTAGAAAAGCTTGATGAACCGAAATCAGAGACGCGGAGGGGCTGCGGGTCGACCAAGTCGCACGCCAAATAAACTTGTGCGTGAGAGGAGATTGTGTTGTTGTTAATGCGAAAAGGGTATAAAATACTCCCTAGAAACACGACATATTTTTATAAATGAAAGGCACACGGAAATTGACGACTTACCCTTTCCCCGTATAACTTGTCATGTTTTCCGGTCGATCACTTGTTTCTCATCGAGAGTTTAGTTGTCAAATAAATACTTCATTTCCGCATTTTGTTCATATATACCCACCACACGACTCTTTTATTTTTTTCACTCGATCTCAAGAAAGTGTGTGTGTGACGTCACACCTGGAGATTGTAGCTGGTCCCAAACACGTGGCAGTATCAAAGTAACGAGAGCGTTTAAAACGACGGCGCAAGTACAGCCAGAGGCGGAGTGTTTCGCACCACAGAGACGTCAGCCTCCTTCATGGAGAGACAGGTAGAAGTTATACGATGTGCCCTGGAAATCACAGTGACTGACAGAGGGATTGTGGTTGCGGAAGTGATCGGCCAGGCAGAACAGTGCTGTGAGTGTCAGACCGTCGCCGCCATTCATGAGAACAGACTTCCCATGAGAGATGCCACAACATGCGCGCCTGCAAAAACATACACACATGAATATACACAAATCACGGCGTGTTTTGGAAGGATTACCAAATATAAACAAATACAAACACTACTACATAAATATAGTTCGGGATTAACACATCCTTCGTAGTTTCTATTTCAAATAGTGCATCTCATGTACAGGGGAATCTCGTGTAACTTGTATCACTCAACTTCTTGCAGGATTTGAGGATCTTTGCTGCCGCCTAAAGGAGAAAACTGGACACTGCAGCTCCCCGGCTCTCCTAACGACGCGGTTTTGCATTACAGTGCAGGGCTGCGATATTCCGCCAGTGTAGCTGTACTGCGGCGAATCTCTGTACTGGGCTACCATAACTGATCCCAGTTAACGGTGAGATAGGAGCTCCCCCACCCACTGACCCACTCCTCTAGATAGAACACCTGTGGGATGAACTGGAACAGGCGGTTCAGACAGGGACTGTTCTCTGTGTACTCTCTGTGGCCATTCTAGAAATTGTCACTATAGTGCATTGTACAGTTCTGCAGTGTTGCCTACTATAGGTACATTGTAAACAGCTAGTGTGATGTGGTCCGATACCACATTAGCATATTGCTTTAGGTCAGTCAGACAGACAGAGATGACCAGACAGACAGACAGAACACAAGGCCACCCTGTTGCTCACAGTTTAAGCAGGGTAAGGTTTATTAGTCTTCATGATACAAAGCTGTAGCTGCAGCCCCTCTGTGCCTCAGTCGGACCCCAGGTGGCCACAGCCGCAGGGCACCCCGTCTGCAGTACGGGCTCTCAACACCATTATTTCCTTTTTAAAAGTGGATCACGTATTCGAGCACTAGGAGGCAGCCTCATCCCCAGCACGCTCTGTGCTCCCCCCGTGTCTCTCCTTGTGGAGGTGTATTACTGGGGAATTGGGCGTCCTCTGTCCTCTCGCGCTCTGTACCCCTATCCCTTGGCCTGTGTTTAGACACAGCGAGAGAGACGGGAGTTCTGTGAACTCTCTTCATATACCAACACACAGCACAGGACAGAGAGAGAGAGAGAGAGAGAGAGAGAGAGAGAGAGAGAGAGAGAGAGAAGAGACAGAGAGCAAAACATATTAGAAATGAACTAATGCTTTAGTTTATTTTCTCCATAGCGATTTAATTAATCCGTGTCCAACACACCCTTCCCAATAACAGTACAAATACAAAACATAGAGCGGAGGTGTGTGTGTGAAAGAGAGAGAGAAAAGGGGGAGACCATTTCTAAATATTCCCACAAATCCATCTAGAAAAAGCTACAAAAAGAGACTAACCCCGAGGATATTTAATTTACTTTGGGAGGGGGATGTACAGTAAGACCTGGAATCTCTCAGGGGGGAGAATACAAAACAGTACAGATCGAAGAGTATAAAAGAGCAGACACTATTATCATGTCAGTTAATCCTCCCTCTGGGGGTCCGCAGGTGGCAGGACAGGTCGGAACCCCCCCGCCTCGGTCTTCTGTAGCTGCGGTTGGCTGGGCTGGAGTTTCTGCTGCCGCTCAGCCCCGAATGGGTCGTGGCCCGTGTTCTACGCCTTGTGGTTGGTGGCTGGGTGGGTAAGGCAGGGGAGGTGGTTAGATCTCTGGCTTGCGGTTTATAAGGAGGCAGAAGGAGGAGAGCCCCCCCCCCAGCTTGGCCGCCTCACTGCAGGCTGTGGGTAGCAGGGTGTAGTCTGTGAGCTTCTGGAAGGCCTGACGGAGAGAGACTGGATATTAACACTACAGTCACAAGCAGGCAGAAGGACACACAACATTATATTTATTCATCACTCAGTCCGTGTGTCAGTCGGTCAGACTCACAGCAGCGCTCTCTGGATACTCGTCAGCGGTGCGGTGCAGTAGGTAGTCGACCTTTGACCCCCCACGGACGTACAGGCAGTTGGCGGCTGCGTCGTCAGGGACGGACAGGATGTCGTAGTGATGGTCCGTCAGCTGACCCATTGTCTAAGGGCGACACGGGGCAGAAGGGAAAACGGGATGAACGGGGAGGAAATATGTGGTCAGTACAGGAACAATGCAAGTCAGGAGCAGACACAGGCTCACTACACTACACTCGCTACACTCACTCCGGGAGGCACGTGCAGGCTGTGCGGTCACATTCCCCGCTCCGAGTCACACCGCTGTCTCTGACAAGAGCGCCTGTATGACCCGCACTGCCATATGCAAGCTGCTCATGTGACACAGCAGGGGACGTTGAGCTCAGAGGGGCTTATTGTCACTATACCAAGCTCAGACACTGACACAGTTACATACACAGGGTCAATACAGGGTCAGGACAGGACACTGTACAGGTTACTAGTACAGTGTGTGTAGTGTGTTAGTACAGGTCAATACAGCGTGTGCGTGTGTGTGTAGTGTGTTAGTACAGGTCAGTATAGTGTGTGTAGTGTGTTAGTACGTTAGTACAGGTCAGTATAGTGTGTGTAGTGTGTTAGTACGTTAGTACAGGTCAGTATAGTGTGTGTTAGTACAGGCCAGTACAGTGAGCTAGTACAGGTCAGTACAGTGTGTGTGTAGTGTGCTAGTACAGGTCAGTACAGTGTGTGTAGTGTGTTAGTACAGGTCAGTACAGTGTGTGTAGTGTGTTAGTACAGGTCAGTACAGTGTGTGTAGTGTGTTAGTACAGGTCAGTACAGTGTGTGTAGTGTGTTAGTACAGGTCAGTACAGTGTGTGTGTAGTGTGCTAGTACAGGTCAGTACAGTGTGTGTAGTGTTAGTACAGGTCAGTACAGTGTGTGTAGTGTGCTAGTACAGGTCAGTACAGTGTGTGTGTAGTGTGCTAGTACAGGTCAGTACAGTGTGTGTGCAGTGTGCTAGTACAGGTCAGTACAGTGTGTGTAGTGTTAGTACAGGTCAGTACAGTGTGTGTGTAGTGTGTTAGTACAGGTCAGTACAGTGTGTGTGTAGTGTGTTAGTACAGGTCAGTATAGTGTGTGTTAGTACAGGCCAGTACAGTGCGTTAGTACAGGTCAGTACAGTGTGTGTGTGTAGTGTGTTAGTACAGGTCAGTACAGTGTGTGTGTGTAGTGTGTTAGTACAGGTCAGTATAGTGTGTGTAGTGTATTAGTACAGGCCAGTACAGTGTGTTAGTACAGGCCAGTACAGTGTGTGTTAGTACAGGCCAGTACAGTGTGTGTGTAGTGTGTTAGTACAGGCCAGTACAGTGTGTGTGTAGTGTGTTAGTACAGGCCAGTATAGTGTGTGTTAGTACAGGTCAGTACAGTCTGTGTGTAGTGTGTTAGTACAGGTCAGTACAGTCTGTGTGTAGTGTGTTAGTACAGGTCAGTATAGTGTGTGTAGTGTGTTAGTACAGGCCAGTATAGTGTGTGTAGTGTGTTAGTACAGGCCAGTATAGTGTGTGTAGTGTGCTAGTACAGGCCAGTACAGTGTGTTAGTACAGGCCAGTACAGTGTGTGTAGTGTGTTAGTACAGGCCAGTATAGTGTGTGTAGTGTGCTAGTACAGGCCAGTACAGTGTGTTAGTACAGGCCAGTACAGTGTGTGTAGTGTGTTAGTACAGGCCAGTACAGTGTGTTAGTACAGGCCAGTACAGTGTGTGTGTAGTGTGTTAGTACGTTAGTACAGTGTGTGTGTAGTGTGTTAGTATGTTAGTACAGGTCAGTATAGTGTGTGTAGTGTGTTAGTACAGGCCAGTACAGTGTGTTAGTACAGGTCAGTATAGTTCGTGTAGTGTGTTAGTACAGGTCAGTACAGTGTGTGTAGTGTGTTAGTACAGGTCAGTACACTTGGAGGGCTGTGCACACCAGTTGCACATACAGAGCCCAGTCTCACCTTCAGTGCCCGCTTGGCTCCCTCGCTGCCCCCCACCACGATGGTGTCTGGCCCCCCCATCGAGCAGAAACTCTTCAGCGGCCTGTCCCCGGACACCGGCACTGTGGACACCGCAAAGTCCTGAAACGCACACGCACACGCACACACAGACTGTTAATACAAGGCAGGCAGGACTACACCCTGACTGGACATTTATACTGCGCTGACAGAGAGGGCGAGAGGAGAGAGGGAGCAAGAGAGGGATACCGTTGGGCTGACACACTCACCCTGAAGGTGTCAGCCACCACTTCTGCCCCCTTGTGGTTTGTCCGTGAAGAAATCCCAATGAAGAACTCCCTCCCTGCAGACAGAGAGGAGGGAGGTCAGACTACAGTCCGGATGCCTGCGGTCCAGTCCAGTGAAAAGCATTTGTCACAGTCTGACTACAGTCCGGTGGCCCAGCGTCTGCAGCCCGCTTCTGCCAGTACCTGTGAACAGGACGTCGCTGCCATCCAGAGTGGCTCCTTCGTCCGTCACCTCCACCAGCCTCATCTTCAGCTCTGACAGCACCTGCCTCAGCGCCTCAGCCTGGGAGAGGAGGACAGGGACTGTCAACACAGGAACCCGTCTTACTGTGTCCTGACAGTGTGTGTGAGTGTCTGGAGTGACACTATGTCCAGACAGTCTGTCTGGCTCTGTGTCAAATTATAATCTCTGGATTTGGGTCAGTGTGATTCAGGGACAGTCTGACTGACACACACACACACACACACTCTCCCACTCTCCCTCCCTCCATTTTTCATTCCTTTCCTTTCCCCCCCTCGCCTCTCTCTCGCTTCATCGTTCACATTTCCTCTCCCTCCTATCATTCCATCCTCCCCCACTAGATGGGGCTGCAGGACAGCATGTGCACCATCTCTCCCCCCAGACACAGCACAGCCTCAGACTCAGACTCACGGTCAGGACAAAGTTCCACTACAGCAGTGCGCTCATTTATCACAGTGAGTGTGTGACCGTACGACAGTATAGCACAACACAGTACATGTGGATCAATGTGACACACACACAGTCTCAACTCATACACAGACATACACACATCACAATATTTTTTTGTGTGTGACAGTGTGACAGTATAGCACATCACAATACATCCGCACTGACACCCCCCCCTGCTGAGCATCACCCTGTGGGGTGCGCGGTCGATTCAAGTCTCTGTTTTGCTGTCCATTAAGGAGGGACAAAACGAGGACAACCTCAGCATAATACAAGACTTGGAGCCACTAGAGGATTCTGCATCCCGAGTGCAAGCCCCTAACGCCTCTCCCCCAACCACACAGCTCCTCGGCTCATTCGACCTCACTGGGGATGTTCGATGTCCCCGTCCGCATGGCCTGGTCATTGTTCCCCGAGTGAGTCCAGCAAGTCCAGGCAAAACAAACTATTTACAGTCTACTGTATATGTCTATTGGGGGGTGTCTGCACCCTGACACTGTCCCGTGTGACACAGCTGTCAGACCTCTGCGCTGAGAGGACAGACCGAGAGCAGACGTGGCTCTCAGCGGAGAGGCTCTGTCTGCAGACCACATGCGCCTGCTTTCTCAGGCAGCTATTTAAAGCTCCTAGGATTGAATATTATATTTATAGCACCTTTTTTCTGTAGGATTCTTCCTTTTGTCATGTTAATGTACACTGTGCCACAGGGGACACCTGTCACACGGAGTGCCTCTGCACCGGGGCTGTCGGGACGGCCGGCTGAGGAAGGCAGTGTGTTACAGTGTATAATTGTCCAGTCCGGTGTGCATCAGTGTGTATCAGTGTATAATAGTCCAGTGTGTTACAGTGTATAATTGTCCAGTCCAGTGTGTATCAGTGTATAATAGTCCAGTGTGTTACAGTCCAGTGTGTCTCAGTGTATAATTGTCCAGTCCGGTGTGCATCAGTGTGTATCAGTGTATAATAGTCCAGTGTGTTACAGTCCAGTGTGTCTCAGTGTATAATTGTCCAGTCCGGTGTGCATCAGTGTGTATCAGTGTATAATAGTCCAGTGTGTTACAGTCCAGTGTGTATCAGAGTGTAATAGTCCAGTCCAGTGTGTCGAGTACCTCGCCGTGCCGGTGCGCTGCGGAGGGCCGGGTGAGCAGGGCGGTGTCTCCCTGGATGACCGCCATGTCCTCGATCCTCCAGCTTTGGGGCAGCTGTGGATCCGGGGGGATCTCGATCAATTGCAGCCCCAACTTCTGCCTCAGCGCCCCAGCCAGCACCCCGTACTGCCGCTGCGCCTTGGACAGGTCCACCTCTGCCTGCGGCCCCGAGTCCGAGCTGCCGCCCTCCGCCTCCCCGGCTGCCCCCTTCCCAAAGGATTCTGGGATTCCTCGGATCACGGCGTGAGTGAAGCGGCCGTAGGAGGAGACCCCGGCCATGGTGGAGGCAGAGCAAACAGACAGAGAGGGGGGAGTATTTTTCGGATGTTTTAATATAGTTGTTATATTTTTTGGTTGGTTTGTGGGTTGTTTTTTTATAATGCTTTTGGTCTTTTGCTTCTTGTCAGAAACTAGTTGTTGTTCCTATTCTAGAAGAGCAGGAAACATGGAGAGCACAGAGGCGAGAGACGTCACTCCCATCTGATTTGGGCAATAAGGCTTCTCTCTCAATCTTGTGATGCGGAGGTGTGGAGGCTCTGCAATAGAAGAGAGGACGTTTTCAGTTGGAGGGTTAGAAACCGTGATCAATAGTGAAATATGTTGACAAAGAGCGCGACTGTCAAAGTAGTAAATAATCACTTACACAGAGACAGACAAACACACAGATAGAAACACGCAGACAGACAGACTGACAGAAACACACAGATAAAAACAGATACATACACAGACAGGTAAACAGAGAGACAGGTACACAGACAGACAGACGGTAAGTGGACAGATAGCCAGGCAGACAGAGACAGGCACCTAGTCCATACACAGTGTGTCCAATATCTGCACGGTTTCTACCTGCCGAGTGGATGGTAGGATGAAGAAAGAGAAACACGTGCAAAGGGCGGATGGAAAGACTGAAGTACAGAAGGGGTCTAGACACACACAGACACACGGGTGGCCAGTGAGACACACGTCCACACAGGATCCGTGTGAAATCGCCATCAGTGGGGGTGTGAGAGACACTAACTACAGCTTTCAAACCAAACAGCGGATTCGCAACACTTCAATACACGCATCATTAAAAACTCAAGGACAGCTATTTTCACTCGTTTTGTGGGAAAAATGCCTTAAAAACAATAAACGCAACCCATCAACGAAGTACAGCATGTCTTCTCACTTACTCCACAACACAGTAACGAAGGAGAACAGGTTACAAATATATTCAAATAAAAAATAAGTGTAATACGTAAGATGTAATACTTAACTGTATAGCCTATTGCTAGTTATCACTTTAAATGCACTGTAAGTTTTAGGGAGAATATTACGCAAAGCAATAATAGGATTATAGGAGGCTGTGGCCGCTTTGTTGTGCGACAGGGTCACGACAACACCAACCTCGTTTAAAAAATCTAACAAAAAAACATATCAAACGATATAGACTAATTACGATAACATTATTAATAGTTAACGACCATTTAAACGCACGATGTTCGCCACGGCGGTGTAGAAACACGCATGATTAGCACTAGCGTGTTGCCCAGACCTCCATACTAAGTTAACGCCCAGTTAATGTCTGTTCAAAAACAGTTCACTAGAAATGAGCAAAATACTATCAAACCGTACGCATATAATACATATTCATAATTTAATCGCAGTGCCTTTACCTTGGCGTCCGCGTTGGAGGATATCGCTCCTCGGTCCCTCTCCTCTTTTTTCGTTTCAATGTATTGCCTTTTCTTTTCGCGATCACTTTGACTCTCTCTCTCTCTCTCTCTCTCTCTGTTTCTCCCACTCACTCGCTCGCTCTTCCCGTCCCTCCCCACCCCGGCTCCCAGGCTCAGTGCTGTTATATTGTGTCTTTCTCTCCCTATTCAGGAGCCACTCAGTCATAATCGATTGTCTCCCCCTTCCCCCTCTCCTCTCCTCTCCTCCCCTTCTTTCTTTCTTTCTTCCTCTCCTCCTCCCCCTCACTCACCCCATCCCCCGCCCCCCTCTGCTCCGTCCTTTTCTTTAATTGAAATGGCTGATTTGTACTATTACAATAGCCAGAAGGGCACATGATGACATACACAGACATTAAGGGAAAGATAGCGAACGCGTGATTCTTTTTTTTATGATTATTTCCGCCCAACATGCAAGAACTGTAAACGAAAGAGCGAACATATGACACATGTTTAGTTCAGTAAAAATAACAAATAAAACGCCCCCAAATATGGTTTCGTGTGTTTTCTGGAGAATATAGACGTGCGCTGTGACTTTGGAAACTGCAGTTGAATTGTAAACCATAATTGATCAAGATTATTGTTGGTCTGCCATGCACAAATGATGTGGACAGCGTGTATACTATAACTACATGCATCCCAACACAATCCTGTTGTTGTTGCTGTTCTCATATTCCCCTGTTCACGCAATCAGCACACTATTGTCCCCCCGGGAAATAGCGAGCACCGTTACACCCGAGTCACTCCGCTCGTCCTCTGCAATAGGAATCTTCTTAAATAATCGAATAATCGAAACGAGATGCTAATTATAATATTTCTTCATGTTGGTAAATTGTGTATTTAAATTGCACAGAAACTCGCACCTTCAGTTCAGTGCGGGGTTAGGAGGGCGTTACTGTGGCGTCCAGCGACTCTTTTGTGCTCTCTCTCTCTCTCTCTCTCTCTCTCTCTCTCTCACACACACACACACGCAGCTGCAGCGGAAAGTATGCACACATGGGATTCCGGGATCCCTTTAGTGGAATACATTATATATTTAAAAATCCCAGAGTTAAACCAATGCATGCTTTCTCATCGGGGTTAGTTTAGGCGCAGATTGAGCCCCAGAGAAAACACACGGCACTGAACCGAGTCGCTTTAATGGACGTCATGGCAAACGACGACCATGAAATGAGTCGAGGCACCGGGCAGTAGGTTTATTATATATATATATATATAATATTTGGTGTATATATATGGTAGTGTGCAGGTTCGTATCAATGGGAGGGTTAGGTTAGGGTTCTAGTATTTAGATTAGGATTCGTATGCATCAACAACGGTGTGTAAAATTAGTGTCTGTATAGTCTAATAGTAGGACTTTGCAAGTTCATTATAGTATGTCATTTAGCATAATATGTAAGTATTATTATTATGTATTATGTATCGTCATTATATTAGTGTTATTGATATGATTCATAATAATATAATAACTGACCATACAGTGGAAAACTGTGTCATGTCCAAGTAAATCTTAAATGGTATGTTTATGTTCATGACTGTAAAATGTAAAATCATAAAAATATGGTTAAAACCACAGTACGTCGCAAATACAACTCTGATGTTACTACTCACACACAGTACTGTCCTGTGTCCGTACAGTACATGGACAACTTCCACTCCATCCTTTACAGCTCTTACAGCAGAGACTGCGAGCAACTGTGTTAGCAAGTGTAATAATGTCCAGCTGTTGTGGGCCGCAGACAGACGCACACATATATATATATGTGGATACATTTTTCCAATAAATAAATTACAAAATAAGTACCTGCAAACCCCCTCCCTCACTCTCACAGTAACACCGCTTTCATATTATTTAGCCTACTTACCTTTTGAAGTCCAGATTCCTGTTGGGTTCGTGTTTATTTCTTTCTTCCTTTCTTTATTTTTATTTTTATTTATCTTTATTTTCTTGTGCTGTCACTTATTTCTTCGTGATTTCAGAAGTTATTGAATAATAATAATAATAATAATAATAATAATAATAATAATAATAATGTTTTCTATGTGACTTGTATTCTGGTTGTCACAATAATGTAATCTTTATTATTCTGTTGATTATTTTCTTGTATTATTTTTGATATCCTTTTTATCTTCTCGCCATCTTCACCACATATTTTGTAAACAAAGCAGCGGCGACAGATGTTTCCGCTTCTCAAATCTCTCTCTCTCTCTCTCTCTCTCTCTCTCTCTCTCTCTCTACACACACACACACACACACACACACACACACACACACACACACACACAATAACAGTACGGAGTACAGGTTGCCCTCTTGCGATGAAAATGCGGAATTGCAGCTTGAATGTTAAGAGTCGTCCTCTAATGTGTCTAGTGTCGGATAATGTAGGTTTCTCAGACTAGAGCCAGACAGAGATGGGATTGGGGGCTGATTGGACACTATAACACTGCGCCTATACAGAGAGACAGGCATGGACATCACAGACCCTCACCTGACACTACAGTACATTACCACAGCACTGAGAGAGAGAGGGAGACCATCAGGATTCAAAGGATAAGATCTGTTTATCTCTTTCTGCAGTGTCCAGTCAGTCAGACCTTCCCTGTCTCCCTCCTCCCTCTTTCAATCTCTTCCTCCCTTCTCTCTATTCCTGTCCCTCTCCCTCTCTCCCCTCTCTCTCTCTCTGTGCATGTGTGTCGGTGCTGGGCAATGTACACGTGGCTGTCTCGGAGGAAGCTGCACAAACAGCACGCCACATATAAATATACATCAGCACTTCATCTCCTTCCTCCTCCCTCCTCCTTTCTCCCCCCCTCTTCCTCTGTCTCCCCCCTTCCCCCTTCTCTCCCCCCCTCTCTCTCTTTCTCTCTCTCTCCCTCCCTTGCTTGCCCAGTCATGAGACTCTAGTCAGATGATAATCGTTGTGAAGACATCGCTCCTCATTATAGGTAATTGCTAATTTAATTACCCCCACCCCCTGCTCTCTGTCTCTCTGCAAACTCACAACAAAATACAACTAAAACGATATGTGCAACACTATAGTGTAGTGTAGTGTAGTGTAGAATAGCACAGGGGCAGGTAGCCCTGGTCCTGGAGAGCCACAAAAATCCGAAGTGTCTGTGGCCCTCCAGGACCACGGATGCCTGCCCCAGCTCTAGTACATCTCAGTATAGTGTAGTATAGTACAGTTCAGTTAAGTACAATGGAGTTAAACTAAATTACTTTATGGAATAATATTCTACAGTACCAAATAGTGCAATATGCCATAGCATGGTGTATATAGCCCAGTGTAGTTAAATGCAAGCAATAAGCCCAAGAGAGGGCCTGTGCATAGATAGTATTATTATATTATACATGCACTATAACACACCATAATGTACTGCTCTACATTTCACTACACTATACTATAGTATACTGTACTTTACTGTACTAGACCATCATTTACTACACTGTACTGCATTGTGCTGTACTGTACTAGATCATTGTTTATTACACTGTACTGCAATACACAGCATTTTATGATTTATGATGTAATGTAATACACAATACAGTAGTGTACTAGACTTTACTATTACTGTACACTGTGCACAGTTGTACTGCACTATAGTGTATTGTGCTATATTGTGCTGCCCTATACACTGTACTGTACTGTATTGTGCTTTACTGTGTACTGGGCATCTATCTCTGGGGTTTTCAACATTGTTATTATTGATTGGTTGAATGATTTGTTAGTGGGATTTCCCGCAAATAACAGAGAAAATCTACAATATAAACTGTACTGCCATCCTCTCCCTCATTATCTCATTAACCAGTTAAGTTAATTGAAGGGAGATGGACAGGGTCAGTGTGCTGCAGAGGACAGACACTACACACACAGTCAGAGTGAGTGATAAGAGTGAGAGAGGGGGAGATACAGACAGTGTGAGAGAGAGAAAAACAGAACCACTGCAGATCGAGAGAGAAGAATAGAGGGGAGAGACTAGAAATAAAGAGAGAGAGACTATTCTGGAGAGAGGTGTAGACTGACTGACTGACTGGACACGACAGTACCTTAACACTGTGCTGCCAGAGAGGGAGAAAGGGAGAGAGGACCGACAGACTAAGACGGGGAGAAGACCACAAGAGAAGAAAAAGGAGAAATAAAAAGTGTGGATCAGCGGAAAAAGCAGAAAAGACAGAAAGAAGAGGAGCTAAAGGGACAGTGCATGAAAGACAAGACTAAAGATACTCAAAGAGTGAAAAAAGAGAGAAAGACCCCCAGTCCAATGTCTCACTTTGGGTTGTTGCTCCTCACCCTCTCTCTGCTGTACTCAGGTGGTGAGTCAAAGTATTACAACTTACAAATTACTTACTAAAACTTACTAGTTACTATGTTACTATATAATCAATTATTCTATATTACCAATTAACAGTACTGTGTTACTGTATTAACAATTACTGTATTGATACAATCATGTTTCACTGGAGTGACCCTCTGCCTACTGCCAGTGACTTCAATGGCTCCTCAATTCATCTATAATTGCTTAATTGATTTTAAATTACTGGACTTTGTTTTAACACTTGAAGATGGTTTCATATGTACATGTAGAGAGAGTTGGAGTAGAGAGGGAACACTGTGAGAGAGAGGAGGTAGGGATGGACAGAGAGAGAGACAGAGGCAGAGGGCAAAAGAGAGAGATTGGTTCTTTCTCTCCTTCTCCCATGCTACAAAGCACTCACCCTCCAGTGACCAGAGTGTAGAACTACAGCTGAAGTCTCTGAATAATTAGTCAGAGAGAGAGATAGGGAGAGTATAGTAGTGTCCAGTCAGTATAAGTCAGTGTTTCTCTTACCCCTCCCCATCTTTCAATCCCTCTCTTTCTCCCTCTATCTCTCTCTCTCTCTTCTCTGGTCTCTCATTTCTCTCCCTCCCTCTCTCCTCCTCTCTCTCTCTCTGTACAGGGCAGTGCCTGCGGTGTTACACCTGTGTTTTCCCGGCTATCTCTCCTCTGGACTGCATCAAGTTCCCTCAGAAATGCCCCCCAGGACAGCGCTGCCTTTCCAGCAAAGCCATTGGAACCAGAGGTAACAGTGTCAAGTGTGTGTAATGTCTGAGTAATGTGTTGGTAAAATATAGGTGAGGCTGATGTAAATGTGTAATGTTTGAGTAAAGTTTGGCCATAATCGTGCATTCACTTTCAAAATATATATTTGTAATGTCTGTATAATGTGTGTAAAGTTGGGGTCAGGTGTGTGGGAACTGGGAGCAACAGCCTGTGTGTCATATGTGTGTAAACTCTGAGTAAAGTGTATGGAAAAAGAGGTTATGTGCACTCCTCAAGAGATTCCTACCTCTCCCTCTGCGCAGGGGATTTCCGCGTGGTCTTCTATGAGAAGAGCTGTGTGGTGGCGGAGCTGTGCGGCGCCACGGGGGAGAAGCAAGCCATGGGCCTCAACTTCACCTTCACCAACACCTGCTGCGACGAGGACCTGTGCAACGCTGCCGCCCCCCGCTGGCCGCCCCCCGCCCCCGCGCTCGGCCTGGCGCTCGCCCTGACCCTCGCTGCCCAGGGCCTGTAGAGCGGCCCGCCGGGTCACAGAGAGCGCCGGGGGGGCTGAATGCTGAGTCTTTATCCTGTGATACTGTACTGTTACTACTGACTGCTATTGTAACATGACAACTATACTGTATTGTTAATATTGACCGCTATTGTAACAAGACAATCACTGTAGCCATTGACACTGTATGACATCTATATTTGATACTGTGTCTGTTTTACCCTATAGCTTTGCAGAAGTTTGTAACATTAAAATTATAGTTTTTTTAAAGATAACCCTTCCTGTACTACAAAAGCTTGTCTCGGTTTTATATTTCTATTGTTTTGACAATGTATCAGAAAGTGATTTACAATAAATAAAAACATAAAATGTATTAACAGTACATATTTATATAATATGGGAGCAGACAGGGGCAGTGAGAGAGAGAGGGCTAGTTTCAAGACCAGTTCTCTGTATTCTTTAAACGGTTATTACAAAAGCTCTTAAATACACCTCTTAAACAGCTCATGCTCTGTGTGTCAAGGGTGTAAAACCTTTCTCCCTCTGTTGTTCACACGGTTACATATCTCAACATGTATAACATTTTAAGGCAGTTTTGAAAATAAACCCCAATACTTTCTGCCATTGTTTCGGTGGCTACGTAATTACGTCTATTACAGTGAGACGTACTGTATTTAATGACACTTCCAGATGCCTTGTACTTACTGTATTTTTGCACTTATGTTGTAAGTCGCCCTGGATAAGGGCGTCTGCCAAGAAATAAAAATATTAATAATAATAATAATAATTCCCCTTCTCTGGGTGCATAAACAGCACAAAATATCTCAACCATGGCCAATCAAGAAACAGTAAAACTCCAGAGCAACCCAACACTAGGTATTGATGTGATCTCACGAATATAAATAATAATAATAATGATGCTAATAACAATAAAAAAAAACACACTGTTCATTATCTATTACTTATTTCTCAATCACCTCGTCACATAGTTGCTGCAACACTGATTCAGCCCTAAGCCTGGAAGCATCCCGGTCGACTGGAATGAGTTCAGACTTGCTTATTTCTAAGGCGTGGATGTGTTCACTCTGGACAGCAGTCCGCAAACCCCGAGCGAAGCGCTGTGATCAGTGAGGGAGGTGGTGACGTCAGCGCCCAGCAGGCGAGGCTCAGGCATCCAGCCCCTGCCTCCACACCCACACCGTCCCCCAGGGCACCATGGAAAATCTGATCACACCGTGCACTGTATTGGACAGGACAGGACCGGACTGGACTGGTACTCTGAACTGGAATGGACTATAATACACAGGACAGGACCAGAGTGTAACCCATGGTGCTCTGATGTGGTCCACCCCTTCCCATCAGCATCGTTGTTCTATAAATAGCAAAGTGCCCTGCAGCCAGTAGAGGGCTTCATTGTCAAAGGTAAAACAAAAAGAACTCCACAGGTGCCTGAAAAGATGGGCAATTCAGGCAGTAGCTCACTGTATTAAAGCTCGTAAACACTAAACATTCTGTGCTACATCGGTTTGTGCGAGTGTGTGATTAGTTCTGACTGCAAGAAGCTGCACGATGTCGCCCCCTGTAGGGCAGGTAGGGTCACAGCACGCTCGAGTTACTTCCCAGGAATGCACTGGTGTTTGAATAAAGCCGAGCGGGAGCTATAATACATTGGAGCAGACACTCATTAGTTATTCACACTTGAGAAAACATCTCAATACAAATAATTTAACAAAAAGCACAATTCAAATAGTGCAGTTCAATTTTATTAAACATTTTTGTACTTTCTGTTCATTTAAGCCCATTTGCACATGATTCCAAATCCAATTAACTGACAAAAACAAACAGAATAAAATAAAAGGATATAAAACAGAATTCAGTCTAGAGATTTCAATTGGAGCCTCTGCTTAATTAAATTTCTTAAGTAGTTAATTATAGCTAATCAATCAATCAGAACAGGCGATAGTGCAACTGATTGTGGATGACATCGAGAGGGCAAAGTGGGGAGACATGGAGTGACTGAGAGGAGAGGTAGTAGGATGGAGGCGGGAGAGTGCAGGACGAGGGAGGGAGGGAGAGAGGGATGGAGAGCGGGGAGACCAAAAGAGAGGTATTGGGCAGGAGTAGGGAGAAGAGGAGAAAGGGAGGGAGACATAGGGGAGAAGAAAATGCAAATGAGGCAGGGATAGAAAGACAGAAAGTAAAAGAAAAAGATGCCCCTCGAACATTCTTCCTGGCTGAGAGTTGTAACATGAACACATAATAAAAACAAAAAAACAACATTAGCTAGCCCACTATATATATACATATACGTATATTTTAAAGTTATATATTTTTCTCTTAAAATTTAACATTGAAATTTCTGTGACTTGGTCCTGTAGCTCCCTGACTGCACAGTGACACACAGGCCTGCTGCTCCACACACTGATCTTTCAACGCCTCTCGCCCAGTGATCTACATTTAAAAAATTAACTCCGCTAATGGGATTTGCTCTCTGACTGACTGACACACAGAGACAGACAGACTGATTGACAGACAGAATTACTGACACTATCTGACTGATACACTGACTGACTGACTGAATTTCAAAGTGTGTTAGACCTGCGTTGTGTCTGTATACACTGTGTAATAGTTCAATGATGTGTGTATGTGTGTGAGAGTGCAGGCTGTGCAGTGTGTGTGTACAGTGTGTGAATGCAATGGGTTGGGTTAGGTTGTGTAAGTCCGTACAGTGTGAGTATTACTACTGTACTTGTCCTGCAGTGTGTGTTTTTGTAAGTGTGTGTTTACTTAAACATTTGCGCCTTTAGGATGCGTGTGTGTACAAGTGTGTGTCTACTTCATGTAACCGTGTCTCTGTGAGTATTACAGTGTGTTACAGTGTCTGTGTACTGCAGTATCCGAATGTGTGAATGTGTGTGATAGTATCCCCCCTTTCTCTGAGCCTCTCTCTACCAGACGGTGAGCCGTGTGTGCATTATAGTGAGTTTGTGTGTGTGTGTGTGTGTGTGTCTCTCTCTCTCTCCCGTCTTCCCTTGTGAGTTTTTAATACAGTATTTCTCTTTCCCCCATCAATCACCACCCCTCTACCGGAGGGCGCGGGCCACAGAGGCGTAGGCACTGTGCACCTCGGTGTCGGCGGGGCAGGTGGAGGCGAACTCCTCACGGGCATAGGCTGCGTCCAGGTATCGCCACAGCGACACAAGCGAGCGCGGGATCTCGAACCCACGGTACTTCAGACACACCACCTGGAGGGAGGGAGGGGGTTAATGTAGTGCAGACACACCGACGGATACACTGACAGACGGGCAGACACACTGACTGAGACATTGTTCAGTGTATCACTACAGTGACTAGTGTCCTGCCAGTGCAGTGTCCAGTCATACCTTGACAATGTGCAGTTTGGGCAGCAGGTTGCAGTCGGCCAGCGTGAGCTCCTGCCCATCCAGGAACGGCCTCGTGGACTGGCCCTCATCCTCCGCACTGTGCTCGTCGATCTCATCCGGCAGTTGGGTGGACAGGTATGTGTCCAGCTGCTTCAGGGCCCTCAGCAGACCCTTCTCCAGATCTGGGGGGACAGACAGAGGTGGGTTAGGGGCTCTGATCATCATTGTGGCTGTTATCTGGCAGTCAATCAAATGAATGTACTGTAGAGTCCAGTCAGTCAGTCAGCATATCAATCAGTGTGTCAGTCAGTCTTGCTCCCTCGGTCTCTTACTGTCGTTCATGCCGGGGTTGGAGTTCTTGATGTAGGCTGAGAACTTGGAGAAGACGTCCAACCCAGCAGTGTTGGACTCAGGGTTTCTTGCAGCGAGCTTAGGATACCTGATAAGGAGGAGAAGGAGAGGGAGAGACTTTTAAACCTCTTTACAAATGAAAGAGAAAACTGATCCCTACAATAATTTATTATATTATATATTATATATATATGTGATCTACACAAAAACCACCACAAAACGTAAAATTAATTACTCGACTGAGACAGTTGTTTTTGTGGTCAAATGATAGTGGGCACTTTTAAAATGGCCCCTCTCAGTCTGATGTCATTATCACTACAGTTCATGCCCTATTTTCTGACTTTATTCCTGCTGTCCCTCAGTGTCCAGTGTGTAGGTGTGCAGTGTTTAGTGTGATTGGTGCACTGTATGTCCAGTGTGTGCAGTATGTTCATTGGGCACAGTGTTCAGTATTTTCAGTGGGCGCAGTACTTCGGGGGGCAGAGGTTCTCCTCCAGAAACTCCTCGATCTTGTTGGTGTCGGTCTTCACCTCCCCTCCATACAGCAGGAAGGGCGGCTGGGCCCCTGGGGCCAAGTCCTTCAGGATATCAGGCTTCCTGCACGGAAGGGCCACAGAAGAGAGGGCGTGACTACTGACAAACTATCAGGCAATGAATCAATGTATCAGTTACACAGTGGGTGTGCTATTGTGTCTTATCAGTGGGACACAGTCAGGGCGTCACAGTGTGTCAGGGAGTCTGTACCTCTTCATGTCCACAGTGGTGACATTGAAGGTAACCCCTTTCAGCCATAGCACCATGAACAGCCTCTGAGAGAATGGACAGTTCCCGATACTCTGACCGTCTGAGCCCGCCTGCAACAACAACACACACACACTGAGATACCACACCACACCACACACACATGCACACACTGAGAAACCACACAACACATGCACACACACTGAGATACCACGCCACACATGTATGGATCACACAAAACACAGGACCCTAATGGTGCAATGAGCTGTGATACACCATCCAACAATTAACCGTGAGCAGGACGAGCATACGTACGTGTGTGTGTGTGAAAGAGAAAGAGAGGAGTTCACAGAATCCTACAGATACAAACACACACAATAGAACAGGAAACAGTGAGATGAAGGGAGCGAGAGATGAGATAACAGAGTGAAGAGATTACTGAAACCAGATTTCAGTATAGCGTTACACAGTACAATCCAGCGCAGCGCAGTCTGCCCCACCTCGCCTCGACACGGCCCTCTGAGCACCCCACCCCAAAGACAAACAGCATGGGGGGGAGGGTGAGAGAGAGAATACAGAGGTATGAACACAGAGAGGGGAAATAAATAGAGAGACTAGATGACAACACAGTAGTGACACTCAGAAAAACAAACTAATTCACAAAACACCTACACAGGTGTTTAAAGACAGACAGAAACGTATCACTTTCCACAGCTCTTGGTTCTACTAAATGTTGCCTAATGCACAGTTGTTGTAGTACATGGTTTTGTATCACAGTCCCGCATCTAAAGTGCCATAACCCTGTATATCAATTAGATTGTGCTGTATTAGGTTGTACTGTACTCTACACTGTCTGCAAAAAAAATAATAATAATACTAATATAATAATAGTAATCCATGGGTAATCCAAGTTTTTACTGCACAATAAGGACATAAATGAATAATAATGGCGAGTTACGCTCTCCCAGGCTGCTCTGCACTCTCACTCTTAAGCACTGTCTTTGTAAACGCTGCTCCCGATTCCTTGTGGACTGTAAACACGTGTATCAATGTACTGTCACTTTTCCCATGACTACTCCACCCCTTAGCACACATCTGGGGCCGAACTGCATTGTGCCTGCACTTGTTAGCTCATTTGTACTAGGATCGGTGTGTTTTGTATATAGTATTTGTTACCCATTGAATTTTACTGCACTTTATAATGCTTTGTATATGTCTCTTGTGAAAACTGCATGCCTCCCTGCCTACATACATTAAAAAATAACTTGATAGCATGGATGGATGAATCACAACATACTATTTTAATATATTAATCAGTATTTAATCTAATGCACTAGAACAGTATAATTCATATTTTTTAACTGAAAACAAATATATGTATTGTTAACATGTTCTAGACGATTACCACGGTCTGCTGGGAGCCGTGGCCCCACCCGTGTGGGGGGGTCTCCTGGGGCCGCAGCCCTGTCGCAAAGCAAAGCCCCTGAAACAGTTTGTTTGAGTAAGGGAGGGACGGGAGAGCAGGCAGGAAGCTGCCTCACAAAGTCACCTTTGATTTCACACTTAAACCCCGGCACCCACTAACACTGGCTCCATTATGGTCTCTGCTGGGCCTTACAGAAAAACAAACAAGGTCGGCAACGCATTTAGTGTTCTCACAAAACGAGCATATACAGTATATATATATATATATATATATATATATATATATATATATATATATATATATATATATACACACACACACACACACATACAGAGAGAGACACCACCCCTTCCTTCGGAGAAAACAAACCTAGCGCTTGAACTGTCAAACAAGGAACTCTCGCAGATCCCCTCACTTCCACATCACTACGTGTGACAAGAAACGTCGCCTAAAGTCACATTTATCAGCACATTGTTAACGGCAATGCAGCTCGGTTTTGTTAGATACCCGAGGTGACACCTGTAGCCTTGTCGGCCCAGCTACACAACTAGTATACTAGTGAGAAGAGAAACTGTCTCGATGAGTTTGGAAACTTCAGTAAATGGTCTCCGTTCACAAACAGATACATGCGAACAATGACGGCGTTAAGAAGTTGCGGCTAGAGTTGCCAGCAACACGACGTCACACTGCAGCCAACAAAGAAACAAACGACATTAATAAAACTGTCAGACTGCACTCACACCTTACTATGGCGGCATGGCTCGGGGTCACCGATGAAACATCCGTGAGTAACGTCACAATGCCAGAGCAAAAGCAGCTGCTTAAATCATTATTAACGAGCCATTGCAGACACTAGTTACCTTCACGAACAGCTCGACCTGCGGACGCTCCTCGTCTGCCATTTCCTCGCGTTTTATTCGTCTTTAAAAAAGTGATTTCGTTGCTCTGTCCTTCCCACCACTCGAACCTGAATATAGAAACAGCATTTAGACGGGCAGCGACACAAAGAGAAAGAAAAAACACACAAAAAACAGCAAAACACATGTAGTATTATAAAGAGGTCCCAGCTCAAGCTGCACATTAAAATAGCTGATATTATTTAATAATAATAATAATATCAAAAAGTGCATTAGTTTAAGTCTTCCGGCGCTGGGCGCTGAAGTTGGTACAGGCAGGAAATGTGCTCTCCTGTAATGCACATCACTTTGAATATACCCTCTGCAAAGGAATAGCGCAACCAGATTTAATCAGAATATAAACTAACAAAAAACAACAACCCACACTCAGTTACAGCTCAATTTAACTCCAGAGATGTTATAGAAATAACCCTCACTGTGCACAATACTCACTGACGCGGGAGCACACGCCTATTTTCCTTTCTCTGGCGCTTTTTGCATCTCTCTCTCTCTCTCTCTCTCATTTCCTGGTTTCTACAGAAGACATGACCTAATAGCGAACAATACACTTCTAGCGAACTCGGCTCCACCCAGAACTGAGAGAGGGCGGGAGGTGCAAAAAGTTCAAAATAAACCGAAAGATGGAGAGAGAAATACAAGAGTGAAATTCAGAGTTACAGACAGAATGAGAGAGAAAACGGATACATTAACTGTGACTGACGGACTGACATATACACTGACTTACTGGCCGGCAGGGATGGCGAACCTTTTATTGCCTGGAGTGCCCAAAGTCTGGCTTGTATACTTTGCCAAAGGGTGCCAATGATAAATGAGGGATATAAAAGTATACAGGGGCTAAACAGCATACATATATTGGTTTTAATTAAGTTATTAAGCAAATATGCAATATGCCACCTTGAACCCCCCATATCCCTCTGCAGTCTGAGAGCAAGTGCGGCTCCAGTCTGCTGCAGAGTATGGAGCTGAATGAAGAGGCACACATTCCTCCCAAACAAATATATAAATATACAGGATCCATTTTTGCTCACAGATTATTGTCAATTTGCAAATATAAAAAAGCAATAGTAATAGCACTTCACTAGTTCGATCATTTTTGGAATATGTCTCTTTTTTATTTTGGACAATGAGAATCTTCAATCCTTACACACAGTAGACGTTTGTTCATTTGGCTGCATTAGTTTTGTTTTCACTTGCACTCAATCATTACCAATTACCAATTTCAGTGTATATTTACATTTTGTAAAACAACTAAAACTGGTAGATTAACATACACTGTGTGGCACTTATGTTTTATGAAAACAATAAAGCAGTGGTATCAATCTACCCTAAGTATGAGTGGCATAATTTAATTATTTGTTGAGAATTTACAACTTTCTTTGCCAACTTTATGAAGTTTTTAAATTGTCGGAGTGTTAAATATGAATGATTGTCGCCATTTCTCCATTTGATACAGGAGATAACGGTTTACAAAATGCTTTCCCCCGCATGTTCAACAAAAACGACATTGCTGACACAATGAATCACAACAGGACAGACTTACAGTTTGTCATCCTGCTCCTGCTCCCAGAGCGCCGCCCGCAGCATGAACAGTCATAACAGGAACATCTCGTTGGTGAAGTGCAGCCTTTCGCAGTTCTGCGCGTATCTGCGCAGCTCTACCAATGGGAGCGGAGGATTCTGCAGTTCTGCGCATAATTGCGAAAATCTGCGCACAAGAAGCCGACCTAAAACGTGAATATTCAGAAAATAACGTGGCGCTGCTCAATGACTTGGGGGCGGCGCCGTTACTGACAAATACACTGACTGGTTTTCTGAAGTGCCAATCAGGCGAGGCAACTGCCAATAAACTATCTAAATAAGTAAATCACTTGGCGTGCCAACCTACACGGCTCTGCGTGCCACTCTGGGCACGGTGCCACAGGTTCGCCATCCCTGCCCCATGGTGTTCAATTTTATGAAGGGTTTCCTGTACTATTTGCTTGTACTTTGCTCCATCAATTTTTCCTTCAGTCCCTGCTCAGGAGAAACATCCCCATTCCATGATTCTGACAGTAGGATGGTGCTGACTGTGTTGGGTTTGTGCCAGACTTACTGCTTGGCATTTTGATCACAAATTCTAATTTGGTTTAGTCATTTTTGCAGGATGACTCAGGTGCTTTGTTGCAGACTCCATGCAGGCTTTGAAACAGCTTAGTAATGGCTTCTTTCTTGCCACCCTGCCATACAGGCCAATCTTCTGGATATTGTGGACTGATACGCATGTTCTCCCATCTCTGTCACTGAACTCTTTAGCTCTTTCAAAGTTGTCATTGGCCTCACAGTGGTGTCCCTCACTAGTGTCCTCCTTGCCCGGCTGCTCAGTTTGGAGGGATGGCTGATCTAGGCAGTCTCTAGTGGTGCAATGCAGCTTCCATGTCTTGATGATTGAGTGCACTGGGCTCACAGGGACAGAGACATTATATTTTTGTACCTTCCTCCTGACCTGTGCTTTTCATTCCCTGACTGGCTTTGAAAGCTCCTTGGTCTTCATGGTTGAGTCTTTGTTTTAAATTCTCTTCCTGACCTAGGAACCTAACCGAGATGAAATCATGAGCACCCCCATTATTGCACACAGATGGAGATTCAAATTATAATTGTGTGTCTTGTTAAGGTCATTTCTTGCACCTGAATAAAATTAGATTTGCCACACCTAAGGGTTTGAATACTGACTGACTACATTTTATATTTCATATGAATTATCGGTTTACTTTTATTTTTATTTTTGCTTTGAATGTGTGGAGTAGGTTGTGTATATAGCACATATTAATTCCTACTTCAAAGTGTTATGACTGCAAGCTTTAAAGCAACAGGATGTGAAAATTGAGAGTGTCTGAATACTTGTGCAAGACACTTTGGCTGATATAGTGACACACAACACTGAACAATGAATTATTTCAACTGGACTCTCCTACCATCAGCCAAGTTTATTTGTACATTTCCATAAAACTGCACAATGATCTGATTCATGACTGGACATGTTCTGCTCTAAAGAAGGAGGAATTACTTTTCTGATGTTTTTAACATCTTTGTCATGAAGCTGAACAGTTGTGAAAGACCTGAAAACCCACTTACACCCTGAATCTCTCTCTCTCTCTCTCTCTCTCTCTCTCTCTCTCTCTCTCTCTCTCTCTCTCTCTCTCTCTCTCTCTCTCTCTCTCTCTCTCTCTCCCATTAGCCCATTGTCTTATTGAACTGTAGTGGCACTATCCACTAAGTAAGTCAGAATTTCCTCTCTGTGTGGAGGTGCTGTTTTACAGACTTCAGGAAAATACTGAAACAGTATCAACATTGTTTTGTTAAAAGGAACTGGAAGTAAGACAAGCGTCTACCAATAGCTTTGGTCAACAAGTGCATCAGAGAAACAAAACACACAAACAAGCAAACAAGAAACATGTCCTGTGCTCTGCTGTACTGGACTGCTGCAGAGTCACTGACTGGACTGGACTGCACCACTCTTGTCCACAGTGCATGAGTATTGTGTCCCTTTATCTTTATTAATCTGATTCGTGATTCGTGAAGACTTTCCTTTGACGTTTCGTACCACTAGCGCAAAAGCTTTGGGAAGAGTAAGCGGGTGTCCTAACAGAATAATAGGCCTATGAATAAATAAATAATAACAACAACAACTAGACATTAAAGTATCTGAATATATTCTGTCTACATGTGATACCTCGTTTTACACAATACATTATAAAACATGTATTAGTTGTATGGTAGAATACAGCTATCACTGATAGTTCACAGGTGAGTGTAGATAGTAGTAGCAATCAGGTTAGGAGTTGTGTGCTAACCCCCTCTAACGGGAGGATGAGGTTGAGCTCACGATCACTTTGCTAGACACCCCAGCACGACCATGTCTCAGGGAAAGTGTTTCAGTTCTGCCCTCCTGTGTATGAAGGGAGGATTGGTGTATGAAGTGTAGCACTGAAACTGTAGGCATGTGCTATGTTTGTCTGAAGGAAATAACACAGATGTTGCACAGCCTCAGCATGCTCCTGCACATTTCTATTTCACACAAAGAAATGGCACAGCTAAGAGTGCACACTTCTGATTGGCTATCAGGTGTGAGTGACAGCTGATTGGCTGGCGACCATCCAACGTCTCTGAATTACTTTCAGTGGCGCTAAAAAATGTATGATTAGTAATAATGAGAGCAAATCCGTGTGCTTTCACACACAGAACAGCTAATAAACCTCCGTGTAAAACAGATCAACCAACTCTTCCCGCGCAAAATCGCCGCGCGCCGCCCTTCCGAGAAAAGGCGCGAGTAGCCATGGCAACCCGGCGTGGAAGTTCGCGGTGGCGGTTTCTAGGCGCCCGAAACTCAGGACACAGACGCGATCACGGTAATTTAACGGCTGGCATCAATAAATATGCAATTAACTATAATTAAAATAAAGCCACAGACGCACAGCAGGTCAGGGAGATCGAAGCGGGATGTAGTGGATGGTTTTGGTCAGGGTTTTGAGGAGGCCTGGTTAGAGAGGCGTTTCTTTTGTTAAATAATAACAGGAGAGCAGCGCTGTGTTTATACTGATATCTGCTCTACTGTAAGCCGTTGTGAATAATAATGTCCGTGTGAGGGTGTCCTTTCTACAGCCGCTTTGACTGATTGACACTCAGGATGGAGGTGCAGGGAAGAGAGGGAGAGGGGGATGAGAGGAGGAGAGAGCAAAGACAGCAGGAGGAGGAGGAGAGAGACAGGTCTGATGTAAGTGAGACAGACTGAGAGAGAAACAGACAGAGAGACGGGCAGATAGACTGAGAGACAGAGAAACAGACAGACAGACTGAGAGACAGGCAGAGAGACAAACTGAGACATAGACAGATAGACTGAGAGACAGACAGACAGACTGAGAGACAGAGAAACAGACAGACAGACTCAGAGACAGGCAGAGAGACAAACTGAGAGAAACAGACAGACGGGCAGATAGACTGAGAGACAGACAGACTGAGAAACAGACAGACAGACTGAGAGACAGAGAAACAGACAGACAGACTCAGAGACAGGCAGATAGACTGATAGACAGACAGACTGAGAGAAGGGCAGAGAGACAGACTGAGACATAGACAGATAGACTGAGAGACAGAGAAACAGACAGACAGACTCAGAGACAGGCAGAGAGACAAACTGAGAGAAACAGACAGAGAGACGGGCAGATAGACTGAGAGACAGACAGACTGAGAAACAGACAGACTGAGAGAAGGGCAGAGAGACAGACTGAGAGACAGAGAAACAGACAGACAGACTCAGAGACAGGCAGAGAGACAAACTGAGAGAAACAGACAGAGACGGGCAGATAGACTAAGAGACAGACAGACTGAGAAACAGACAGACAGACTGAGAGAAGGGCAGAGAGACAGACTGAGACATAGACAGATAGACTGAGAGACAGACAGAGAGACTGAGAGACAGAGAAACAGACAGACAGACTCAGAGACAGGCAGAGAGACAAACTGAGAGAAACAGACAGAGAGATGGGCAGATAGACTGAGAGACAGACAGACTGAGAAACAGACAGACAGACTGAGAGAAGGGCAGAGAGACAGACTGAGAGAAACAGACAGAGAGATGGGCAGATAGACTGATAGACAGACAGACTGAGAAACAGACAGACTGAGAGAAGGGCAGAGAGACAGACTGAGAGACAGAGAAACAGACAGACAGACTCAGAGACAGGCAGAGAGACAAACTGAGAGAAACAGACAGAGACGGGCAGATAGACTAAGAGACAGACAGACTGAGAAACAGACAGACAGACTGAGAGAAGGGCAGAGAGACAGACTGAGACATAGACAGATAGACTGAGAGACAGACAGACAGACTGAGAGACAGAGAAACAGACAGACAGACTGAGAGAAGGGCAGAGAGACAGACTGAGACATAGACAGATAGACTGAGAGACAGACAGACAGACTGAGAGACAGAGAAACAGACAGACAGACTCAGAGACAGGCAGAGAGACAAACTGAGAGAAACAGACAGAGAGACGGGCAGATAGACTGAGAGACAGACAGAATGAGAAACAGACAGACAGACTGAGAGAAGGGCAGAGAGACAGACTGAGACATAGACAGATAGACTGAGAGACAGAGAAACAGACAGACAGACTCAGAGACAGGCAGAGAGACAAACTGAGAGAAACAGACAGAGACGGGCAGATAGACTGAGAGACAGACAGACTGAGAAACAGACAGACAGACTGAGAGAAGGGCAGAGAGACAGACTGAGAGACAGAGAAACAGACAGACAGACTCAGAGACAGGCAGAGAGACAAACTGAGAGAAACAGACAGAGAGACGGGCAGATAGACTGAGAGACAGACAGAATGAGAAACAGACAGACAGACTGAGAGAAGGGCAGAGAGACAGACTGAGACATAGACAGATAGACTGAGAGACAGAGAAACAGACAGACAGACTCAGAGACAGGCAGAGAGACAAACTGAGAGAAACAGACAGAGAGACGGGCAGATAGACTGAGAGACAGACAGACTGAGAAACAGACAGACTGAGAGAAGGGCAGAGAGACAGACTGAGAGACAGAGAAACAGACAGACAGACTCAGAGACAGGCAGAGAGACAAACTGAGAGAAACAGACAGAGACGGGCAGATAGACTGAGAGACAGACAGACTGAGAAACAGACAGACAGACTGAGAGAAGGGCAGAGAGACAGACTGAGAGAAACAGACAGAGAGATGGGCAGATAGACTGATAGACAGACAGACTGAGAAACAGACAGACTGAGAGAAGGGCAGAGAGACAGACTGAGAGACAGAGAAACAGACAGACAGACTCAGAGACAGGCAGAGAGACAAACTGAGAGAAACAGACAGAGAGACGGGCAGATAGACTGAGAGACAGACAGACTGAGAAACAGACAGACAGACTGAGAGAAGGGCAGAGAGACAGACTGAGAGACAGAGAAACAGACAGACAGACTCAGAGACAGGCAGAGAGACAAACTGAGAGACAGGCAGATAGACTAAGAGACAGACAGACTGAGAAACAGACAGACAGACTGAGAGAAGGGCAGAGAGACAGACTCAGAAACAGACAGACAGACTGAGAGAAGGGCAGAGAGACAGACTGAGAGACAGAGAAACAGACAGACAGACTCAGAGACAGGCAGAGAGACAAACTGAGAGAAACAGACAGAGAGACAGGCAGATAGACTGATAGACAGACAGACTGAGAGAAGGGCAGAGAGACAGACTGAGACATAGACAGATAGACTGAGAGACAGAGAAACAGACAGACAGACTCAGAGACAGGCAGAGAGACAAACTGAGAGAAACAGACAGAGAGACGGGCAGATAGACTGAGAGACAGACAGACTGAGAAACAGACAGACAGACTGAGAGAAGGGCAGAGAGACAGACTGAGAGACAGAGAAACAGACAGACAGACTCAGAGACAGGCAGAGAGACAAACTGAGAGAAACAGACAGAGAGACAGGCAGATAGACTAAGAGACAGACAGACTGAGAAACAGACAGACAGACTGAGAGAAGGGCAGAGAGACAGACTCAGAAACAGACAGACAGACTGAGAGAAGGGCAGAGAGACAGACTGAGAGACAGAGAAACAGACAGACAGACTCAGAGACAGGCAGAGAGACAAACTGAGAGAAACAGACAGAGACAGGCAGATAGACTGATAGACAGACAGACTGAGAGAAGGGCAGAGAGACAGACTGAGACATAGACAGATAGACTGAGAGACAGAGAAACAGACAGACAGACTCAGAGACAGGCAGAGAGACAAACTGAGAGAAACAGACAGAGAGACGGGCAGATAGACTGAGAGACAGACAGACTGAGAAACAGACAGACTGAGAGAAGGGCAGAGAGACAGACTGAGAGACAGAGAAACAGACAGACAGACTCAGAGACAGGCAGAGAGACAAACTGAGAGAAACAGACAGAGACGGGCAGATAGACTAAGAGACAGACAGACTGAGAAACAGACAGACAGACTGAGAGAAGGGCAGAGAGACAGACTGAGACATAGACAGATAGACTGAGAGACAGACAGAGAGACTGAGAGACAGAGAAACAGACAGACAGACTCAGAGACAGGCAGAGAGACAAACTGAGAGAAACAGACAGAGAGATGGGCAGATAGACTGAGAGACAGACAGACTGAGAAACAGACAGACAGACTGAGAGAAGGGCAGAGAGACAGACTGAGAGAAACAGACAGAGAGATGGGCAGATAGACTGATAGACAGACAGACTGAGAAACAGACAGACTGAGAGAAGGGCAGAGAGACAGACTGAGAGACAGAGAAACAGACAGACAGACTCAGAGACAGGCAGAGAGACAAACTGAGAGAAACAGACAGAGACGGGCAGATAGACTAAGAGACAGACAGACTGAGAAACAGACAGACAGACTGAGAGAAGGGCAGAGAGACAGACTGAGACATAGACAGATAGACTGAGAGACAGACAGACAGACTGAGAGACAGAGAAACAGACAGACAGACTCAGAGACAGGCAGAGAGACAAACTGAGAGAAACAGACAGAGAGACGGGCAGATAGACTGAGAGACAGACAGAATGAGAAACAGACAGACAGACTGAGAGAAGGGCAGAGAGACAGACTGAGACATAGACAGATAGACTGAGAGACAGAGAAACAGACAGACAGACTCAGAGACAGGCAGAGAGACAAACTGAGAGAAACAGACAGAGACGGGCAGATAGACTGAGAGACAGACAGACTGAGAAACAGACAGACAGACTGAGAGAAGGGCAGAGAGACAGACTGAGAGACAGAGAAACAGACAGACAGACTCAGAGACAGGCAGAGAGACAAACTGAGAGAAACAGACAGAGAGACAGGCAGATAGACTAAGAGACAGACAGACTGAGAAACAGACAGACAGACTGAGAGAAGGGCAGAGAGACAGACTCAGAAACAGACAGACAGACTGAGAGAAGGGCAGAGAGACAGACTGAGAGACAGAGAAACAGACAGACAGACTCAGAGACAGGCAGAGAGACAAACTGAGAGAAACAGACAGAGAGACAGGCAGATAGACTGATAGACAGACAGACTGAGAGAAGGGCAGAGAGACAGACTGAGACATAGACAGATAGACTGAGAGACAGAGAAACAGACAGACAGACTCAGAGACAGGCAGAGAGACAAACTGAGAGAAACAGACAGAGAGACGGGCAGATAGACTGAGAGACAGACAGACTGAGAAACAGACAGACAGACTGAGAGAAGGGCAGAGAGACAGACTGAGAGACAGAGAAACAGACAGACAGACTCAGAGACAGGCAGAGAGACAAACTGAGAGAAACAGACAGAGAGACAGGCAGATAGACTAAGAGACAGACAGACTGAGAAACAGACAGACAGACTGAGAGAAGGGCAGAGAGACAGACTGAGAGAAGGGCAGAGAGACAGACTGAGAGACAGAGAAACAGACAGACAGACTCAGAGACAGGCAGAGAGACAAACTGAGAGAAACAGACAGAGAGACAGGCAGATAGACTGATAGACAGACAGACTGAGAGAAGGGCAGAGAGACAGACTGAGACATAGACAGATAGACTGAGAGACAGAGAAACAGACAGACAGACTCAGAGACAGGCAGAGAGACAAACTGAGAGAAACAGACAGAGAGACGGGCAGATAGACTGAGAGACAGACAGACTGAGAAACAGACAGACTGAGAGAAGGGCAGAGAGACAGACTGAGAGACAGAGAAACAGACAGACAGACTCAGAGACAGGCAGAGAGACAAACTGAGAGAAACAGACAGAGACGGGCAGATAGACTAAGAGACAGACAGACTGAGAAACAGACAGACAGACTGAGAGAAGGGCAGAGAGACAGACTGAGACATAGACAGATAGACTGAGAGACAGACAGAGAGACTGAGAGACAGAGAAACAGACAGACAGACTCAGAGACAGGCAGAGAGACAAACTGAGAGAAACAGACAGAGAGATGGGCAGATAGACTGAGAGACAGACAGACTGAGAAACAGACAGACAGACTGAGAGAAGGGCAGAGAGACAGACTGAGAGAAACAGACAGAGAGATGGGCAGATAGACTGATAGACAGACAGACTGAGAAACAGACAGACTGAGAGAAGGGCAGAGAGACAGACTGAGAGACAGAGAAACAGACAGACAGACTCAGAGACAGGCAGAGAGACAAACTGAGAGAAACAGACAGAGACGGGCAGATAGACTAAGAGACCGACAGACTGAGAAACAGACAGACAGACTGAGAGAAGGGCAGAGAGACAGACTGAGACATAGACAGATAGACTGAGAGACAGACAGACAGACTGAGAGACAGAGAAACAGACAGACAGACTCAGAGACAGGCAGAGAGACAAACTGAGAGAAACAGACAGAGAGACGGGCAGATAGACTGAGAGACAGACAGAATGAGAAACAGACAGACAGACTGAGAGAAGGGCAGAGAGACAGACTGAGACATAGACAGATAGACTGAGAGACAGAGAAACAGACAGACAGACTCAGAGACAGGCAGAGAGACAAACTGAGAGAAACAGACAGAGACGGGCAGATAGACTGAGAGACAGACAGACTGAGAAACAGACAGACAGACTGAGAGAAGGGCAGAGAGACAGACTGAGAGACAGAGAAACAGACAGACAGACTCAGAGACAGGCAGAGAGACAAACTGAGAGGCAGACAGACTGAGGGACAGATAAAGGACAGTGACAGGAGATAAGTCTCTGCTCCCCTCATTTGCCATTTGAAAGGCACTGATTTAGTGTAATAGTGTTCATTCAACTAAGACTGCTAAGCAGCCCCTTAAAGTATCATTATTATGATTTATTGCCAGAGGTTTGTTCTCAGATTGAGTGATTAATTGCAGCTGGCTGAGATTAGATGCGAGGCGGTGTGCAAGCTTTGCACCACCGCTGCATACAAAACCAAAAACCAAAACTGCCCTGTGGCGTCTCTGTGGTTGCAGGTGTACCTCAGTATGGTGTTTCACAACGGGCTGTTGGGCCTGTCCTTCTATGACACTCAGGACTATAGTGTTCACTACATGCCCGACACTGTGGACACCAGCAGCCTGCAGCTCCTGGACAGAGGTAACGAATCACCCTGTCTCTGTCTCCCCCCGGTGACACTCTAGTGTAACTGCAGTGTCCGGTCCATCACCCGTCTGTCTCCCCCTCTTTCTCTCCCTTTCCCTCTCCCTCTCTCCCCCATCCTCTCAGTGCTACAGGTGGTCTCTCCCAGGGTGGTGGTCACCAGCGCCAAGCAGGACCACAATGTGAGCAGTTTCCTCAGCAGCCTGAGTAAGAGAGAGGGCTGTGTGTGTGAGACCGGGACAGGGGGAAGAGGGAAGAGCAAAGAGAGTGATCGTTAAACTGGAATTTTACTGGAACCTCATTATGCTTTTCTGCTTAAAATGTCACATCTGATTCTCTCTGTCTCGTGTGTTGTGTGTGTGTGTTTCTGTCTGTCTGTGTTTGTGTGTGTCGGTGTGTATTCGTGTGAATGTGCTGTCTGTGTGTTCGTCTCTCTGTGTGTCCTCGTGGTTGTTTGTGTCTGTGTGTCCTTGTGCATGTATGTGTTATGTATGCATGCATCTGTGTGTCTTTGTGTTTTGTGTGTGTGTGTGTTTGCTTGCTCCCCATAGAAACCAACACAGATGTCAGCCCAGAGGTGGTTCTGTATCCACATATTGACTTTGGTAAGAGATAATGGAACCAAATCACCTATGTGTCTGTGAATGTGTGTGTGTGTGAGAGAGAGAGAGTAATTGCAAGGCAGGATAAACTTGAATGTGTCCAGAGAGAGAGAGTGTGTGTCGGGGAGGGCGCAGGCTACACAGTTCCTTTTTCTATTGTCTTCTTTCGCACTCTCTCTCACTCTCTCTCTCTCTCTCTCTCTTTGTCTCATCGCTGGGAAAGTATCAGTCAGTAGGTCTCACAGTTGGCGGTTTCGGTAACTGACCTCCCTCTTGCCCTCTCCCACTCTCTCTCTCTCTCTCTCTCTCTCTCTAAAATTCAAATTCAAAACAAGCTTTATTGGCATGATATGTTTACACACAAGTATTGCCAAAGCAATTGGGTACATTGAAATTATATACAATAACATTAAGAACTTTACAAATATAAAATGAAATATTGTGTTATTTACATACACTCACCTAAAGGATTATTAGGAACACCTTTTCAATTTCTCATTAATGCAATTATCTAACCAACCAATCACATGGCAGTTGCTTCAATGCATTTAGGGGTGTGGTCCTGGTCAAGACAATCTCCTGAACTCCAAACTGAATGTCTGAATGGGAAAGAAAGGTGATTTAAGCAATTTTGAGCGTGGCATGGTTGTTGGAGCCAGACGGGCCGGTCTGAGTATTTCACAATCTGCTCAGTTACTGGGATTTTCACGCACGAAAAACATCCTGTATGCGGCAGTCCTGTGGGCGAAAATGCCTTGTTGATGCTAGAGGTCAGAGGAGAATGGGCCGACTGATTCAAGCTGATAGAAGAGCAACTTTGACTGAAATAACCACTCGTTACAACCGAGGTATGCAGCAAAGCATTTGTGAAGCCACAACACGTACAACCTTGAGGCGGATGGGGATACAACAGCAGAAGACCCCACCGGGTACCACTCATCTCCACTACAAATAGGAAAAAGAGGCTACAATTTGCACAAGCTCACCAAAATTGGACAGTTGAAGGCTGGAAAAATGTTGCCTGGTCTGATGAGTCTCGATTTCTGTTGAGACATTCAGATGGTCGAGTCAGAATTTGGCGTAAACAGAATGAGAACATGGATCCATCATGCCTTGTTACCACTGTGCAGGCTGGTGGTGGTGGTGTAATGGTGTGGGGGATGTTTTCTTGGCACACTTTAGGCCCCTTAGTGCCAATTGGGCATCGTTTAAATGCCACGGCCTACCTGAGCATTGTTTCTGACCATGTCCATCCCTTTATGACCACCATGTACCCATCCTCTGATGGCTACTTCCAGCAGGATAATGCACCATGTCACAAAGGTCGAATCATTTCAAATTGGTTTCTTGAACATGACAATGAGTTCACTGTACTAAACTGGCCCCCACAGTCACCAGATCTCAACCCAATAGAGCATCTTTGGGATGTGGTGGAACGGGAGCTTCGTGCCCTGGATGTGCATCCCACAAATCTCCATCAACTGCAAGATGCTATCCTATCAATATGGGCCAACATTTCTAAAGAATGCTTTCAGCACCTTGTTGAATCAATGCCACGTAGAATTAAGGCAGTTCTGAAGGCGAAAGGAGGTCAAACACAGTATTAGTATGGTGTTCCTAATAGTCCTTTAGGTGAGTGTATATTTTACATGGTTAGTGTGCTGTGTTGTTGGTTTGGAGACATGGTTGCAGTTCTCTGGCTGTGTGGCAGGCTGTGATGTACTCTGCCGCGATCACGGCGCAGTCTCTGTGCTCCCCCAGCCTCACTCTGAGCCGCGGCTCTGCTGAGCTGGGGGAAGTCGGGGACTCTGGTGGCGAATCTGGGGAAGAAGGCGTCTCTGACCTGTGTGTATCTGGAGCAGGTCAGGGTGAAGTGCGCCTCTGTCTCTACCTCCCCAGACCCACACTGTCTCTCTCTGTCTCCCTCTCTCAGGAGTGGAGGTCAGTAAGCAGAGGCTGCTGTCGGCCAGTCTGCCATTTCTGCCCTCCTCGCTGACAGAGACAGAGAGGCTGCTCTTCCTCTCCTCCTGCCTGCCCCTGGACTGCAATCACATGGTGGGATGCTGTACCTCTCCTCTCTCTCTTTCTCTCTCTCTCCCTCTTTCTCTGCCTGGGTTTGGTTTGATACTGTATTCTGTCTCCCTGGCCCAGGTGCGCTCTGTGGGTGGGCTGCTGAAGTGTCTCGAGAGGAGGAGAGTGGGAGTGGAGCTGGAGGAGAGCAGTGTGGGGGTGGCCATCCTGAGCTTCTCCAAATTCTCACTGTAACGCCCAGCACCGGCCCCCTCTCTGTGTCCGCTTTACTGTGTCCCTCTCTCTTTGTTTCACTGTGTCCCTCTCTGTGTTTTACTGTGTCCCTTTTTCTCTGTTTCACTGTGTCCGCTTTACTGTGTCCCTCACTCTCTGATTCACTGTGTCCCTCTCTCTGTTTCACTGTGTCCCTCTCTATGTCCGCTTTACTGTGTCCCTCTCTATGTTTCACTGTCCCTCTCTATGTCCGCTTTACTGTGTCCCTCTCTATGTTTCACTGTCCCTCTCTGTTTCACTGTGTCCCCCTCTCTGTGTTTCACTGTGTCCCTATCTGTGTCCGCTTTACTGTGTCCCTCTCTCTGTTTCACTGTGTCCCTCTCTGTTTCAATGTGTCCCCCTCTCTGTTTCACTGTGTCCCTCTCTCTCTCTCTCTCTCTCTCTCTCTCTGTGTTGTGTGCAGGGGTCATGTGGTCTACCTGGATAGAGACACCTACAGGTACAGATACGACATTGTACAATACCGACACTATAAATGGCTTTGGAGAGAGCAGCCAATCACAGAGCAGTATTACCTAACGTTCCCAAACCATTTCTTAGACAAGGCAGGTGGGTTGAATGTTATATTCTGTTCCCCTCTCTCTCTCTCTCTCTCTCTCTCTCTCCCCCACTATCCTCTCTCAGTGTACTCCAGATCTTCAAGTCTGAGCTGCACCCATCTGTGTACAAGCTGGCGTCGGGGGAGAAGGAAGGGCTCAGTCTGTACGGTGAGCGTCCAGGTGGCCGGGCCGTGTCCCCCTCGAACGGCACTGCTGTTTGTCTGCTTCAGCTATTGCTTCTGTTGTACCGCCCTCATCCCCCTCCATCTCTTCCTCTCTCTCTCCAATTGTCTCCCCCCTCTATCCATGCTCCTGCTCTCCCTCCCTCTCCTTCTGTTCAGGGATCTTGAATCGTTGTTGCTGTAAGTTCGGCTCCAGGCTAATGCGGTACGTCTCTGCACTGCACACTGAGGACAGAAGGGTCTCTCTCTCTGCATCTGTCAGTCAGTGTTAATGTGCTGTAGTGTCCAGTCAGTGTTAATGTACTGTAGTGTTCAGTCAGTCAGTCAGTGTTAATGTGCTGTAGTGTCCAGTCAGTCAGTCAGTGTTAATGTGCTGTAGTGTCCAATCAGTCAGTGTTAATGTGCTGTAGTGTCCAGTCAGTCAGTGTTAATGTACTGTAGTGTCCAGTCAGTCAGTCAGTGTTAATGTGCTGTAGTGTCCAGTCAGTCAGTCAGTGTTAATGTGCTGTAGTGTCCAGTCAGTCTGTATGTGTGAGTCTTTGTCCCTCTCAGTGACTGGTTCCTGCAGCCGTGTTGTGATCTGGCCCAGCTGACCCGCAGGCAGGAGGTGGTTGAGTTCTTCAGCTCCCCACGCAACGGAGAGGTGCTGAGCACACTGCGGGACTCCCTGAGGAACATCAAGAACATCCCGGTACTGAACACACATCACAGCACTGAACGCACTACTGCACTGAACACCCACTGAACAACACTGAAGAAACGCTACAGCACTGAGCACACACTGTATTTAATCTATTTTCTGAATAGTACTTTGACTGTGTGCATGTCTCTGCATGTCTGCATGTGTCTCTGTTTGCACATGTCTGTGTGCTTGTTTATTTTATGTGTGTGTGTGTATGTGTATTTGTGTGTGTGTGTATTTCTGTGCGTCTGTGTGTGTTTCTGTGTGTCTGTGTGTGTTTCTGTGTCCCTCTCTCTCCTGCACAGACTCTGCTGCACAGAATGGCTCGTTCTCACACCAAAGTGAGCGACTGGCAGGCTCTCTACAAGGTACAGCACACGGTCCAGACTGCCTTTTCACTCCCACTCTCTCTCTTTCTGTGCACAGTAGTCTCTCAAATTCAAATTCCAATTAGCTTTATTGTCATGATGGTCTGCTGTTGCCAAAGCTTTTATCAAATATTCAAACCACACAAATACTGGAAACAAACAACAACAAAATAAACACTATCAAACCCAAAACATCTATAGTTCAGAATATGGATAGAATCCACCCCCCAGTAACAGGCAGGTAACAGACAGTGTGTGGCAGGCAGGGTGTAACACACTGTCCCTCGGGGCGGGATGAGCAGGGTTTCAACACACTATCACTAAGGGTGTGGTGGGCAGGGTGTCGACACACTGTCCCTCAGGGCATGGCGGGCAGGGTGTCGTCACTGAGTCTCTCTCTGTACAGTGCAGTCTCTCCTTCTGTCTCTCTTTCTCTCTCTACAGACAGTGTACAGTGCAGTGTGTATCAGGGACACGGTGCGCTCTCTCCCTCAGTCCATCACTCTGTTTAGGGAGATCTCTGAGGCCTTCAGTGACGACCTGCACTACATCGGCAGCCTCATCAGCAAAGTGGTAAAACAAACACACAAACATAAGAAACATAAGAAAGTGTCCAATCAAGAGGAGGCCATCCACCCCATCGTGCTCGTTTGGTGTCCATTAATAACTAAGTGATCAAGGATCCTATCCCGTCTGTTTTTGAATGTTCCCAAATTGTCTCTTCAGCCACATTGCTGGGGAGTTTGTTCAGATTGTGACGCCTCTCTGTGTGAAGAAGTGTCTCCTGTTTTCCGTTTTGAATGCCTTGAAGCCCAATTTCCATTTGTGTCCCCGGGTGCGTGTGTCCCTGCTGATCTGGAAAAGCTCCTCTGGTTTGATGTGGTTGATGCCTTTCATGATTTTGAAGACTTGAATCAAGTCCCCACGTAGTCTCCTCTGTTCCAGGGTGAAAAGGTTCAGTTCCTCAGTCTCTCAGTAGGACATTCCCTTCAGACCTGGAATAAGTCTGGTTGCTCTCCTCTGAACTGCCTCTAGAGCAGCGATATCTTTCTTGAAGTGTGGAGCCCAGAACTGTCCACAGTATCCAGATGAGCTCTAACTAGTGCATTGTACAGTCTGAACATCACTGCCCTTGTTCTCAATTCTACACTTTTGACAATATACCCTAACATCCTGATTGCCTTTTTTATTGCTTCCCCACATTGCTTGAATGGAGAAAGTGAGGAGTCCATGTAGACTCCTAGGTCTTTCTCATGCATTACACTCACACACACACTGAAACACTACCGTGCCTGAGGAGCCACTGTGTTGTACTGTGCTGTGCTGTGCTGTACTGTGCTGTTCTGTAGCCCTATGGGGGCCAAGTCTGGTCCTGCTGCTGTCTCTGCAGATAGACACTTGAGACAGACACTATTTCAGACACAGACTGTAGACACTGTAGACTGATACTGTCATTCACCCCTGCAGATGCAGTGTAGCGTCATCCTGTAGTCAGACATTGTCAGTCCTGTAGACAGCCTGAATAGACACTGCAGACCTGTGTCTAGGCACCTTACAGAGTCTCTGCACCAAGCCGCTGTGTTTCCCTGACAGGTGGATTTTGAATGCAGTTTGGCGGAGAACAGGTTCACCATCAAGCCCAACATCGATCCAGCCATCGACGAGAGTGAGGGACTGACTGGAGCCCTGTCTGTCTTTACTGCTTGTCTGTCTGCCTGCCTGCCTGGTTGTCAGTCGATGTGTCAGTCAGTCAGTGTGTCGGTCAGTGTTTCAGTCCGTGTGTCAGTCAGTCAGTCAATCAGTGTCTCTTTATTAACAACACATTCCTCCTGCCCCCGGTTCAGAGAAGAGGAGGATGATGGGTCTGCCTGATTTCCTGACGGATGTGGCTCGGCAGGAGCTGGAGCAACTGGACCCCCGCATCCCCTTCTGCTGCGTCCTCTACATCCCCCTGGTCAGGGCCAACCATTGGCCCCCGCCGTCTCTTTGTCTGTCTCTAGTCTCTGCCAGAGCTTGTCTTGTTCTCTCTGTCTCGTTGTCTTTATCTGTCTCTGTGCCACTGTTTCCCTGTCTCTCTCTCTCTCTCTCACTCTGTCTGTCTCTTTCTGTTTTCCAGTGAGGGATAGTTCTGCCTCTCCCTCTCTCCCCTGCTCTTTTCCTCCCATTCATCCCCTTCTCATTCTCCTCCCCCTTCTGCATCTCTCTCTCTCCTTCTCCAGGCTCATCCTTTACCCCTTCCCTCTGCGTCTCCCCCTTTTCCTTTCTCTCTCCTCTCCCCTCTCTCTTGCACTCAGCCGCCTCTCTCCCTCCCTATCTTTCTCTCTCCGCTCAGATTGGGTTCCTGCTCTCTGTTCCTCGGCTGCCCTATATGGTTGAGAAGGAGGACTTCCAGATGGAGGGGCTGGACTTCATGGTGAGACCTGGTGCCAGCTGACAGATCAGTCTTTTTAAAAATGATTATATAGATATAATATTAAAAGCATGTAAATGCATCAATATTTCAGATTTCGCTGATTGTCTCCCCTTCTCCGCCCCCCCGTCCCTCAGTTCCTGTCGGAGGACCGGCTGCACTATCGCTCTGATCGTACCAAGGAGCTGGACGCCATGCTGGGAGACCTGCACTGTGACATCAAGGGTCTGTGTCCCGCCTGTCACACTGTAGTGCTGCCTGTGACTGTGACACTGCCGGGGGACACTGACTCTCCCTCCCTGTGTCAGACCTGGAGACGGCGGTGATGACAGCTCTGCAGTGTAAGGTGCTGGAGAGATCGCCGTGCCTCTACCAGGCCCTGGAATACTGCGCCCAGCTGGACTGTCTGATTGCCATGGCCATGGCTGCCCGGGAGCACGGCTACTGTCGGCCCGCGCTGAGCTCTGAGCCCCGAATACGCATCAAAGAGGGCCGGTACAGTGGCACTGACTGACTGACTGACACTCTGACTGACTGACTGAGTGACACACTGACTGACTGAGTGACACACTAACTGACTGACTGACTGACTGACTGACTGACACACTGGCTGACTGACTGATACACTGACTGACTGACTGACACACTGACTGATACCCTGACTGTGGTGCATTAACAGTGCGTTATGTCCCTCTCCCTCGTCCTCTCTCATTCCCTCAGACACCCGCTGGTGGAGCTGTGTACGGGGGTGTTTGTGTCGAACCCCACGCTCAGCTCAGAGACGGAGGGCAAAGTGAAGATCCTCACTGGACCCAACTCCAGCGGCAAGAGCATCTACCTAAAACAGGTACACTGACCCCTGACCCCTGACCCCACTCTCACTGCTGCTGCTGTTACTGCTAATACATTCTATTGAAATGCCACTTTTATTGTGCAAGAGGGATTGGGGCGGGACTTCTGGTATAATCCCTGTCCCTCTATGGCTGTCTGCAGGTGGGGCTGATTGTGTTCATGGCTCTGATTGGCTCCAGTGTCCCGGCGGCGGAGGCGGAGATCGGGTTGATCGATGGCATCTACACCCGCATGCAGAGCCGAGAGTCTGTGTCTGTGGGCCTGTCCACGTTCATCATTGACCTCAACCAGGTCTGGACTGGAATGGGCTGCCTTTGTACTTCAGCACACTGTCTTTACTGTGACGCACTGTCCAGACTGCAGTGCGATGTGTGTGTGTGTTGGAATGGACTGTCTGTGTACTTTACTGTGACACACTGTCTATTTACTGTAATAATACGCTGTCTATAATGCATTATAAGTCAGTGGGCATCTTCATTAATGTCCCCACCTCTACTCCTCCCTCTGCTTGCACTCTTCTCTCTCTCTCTCTCTCTCTCTCTCTCTCACTCACTCACAGATGGCGTTTGCACTGAACAACAGTACTGGCAACTCTCTGGCACTGATTGACGAGTTTGGGAAGGGAACCAATACAGTGAGAGAGAGAGAGAGTGTGGAGGGAAAGAGTAGAGTGAGAGAGTGAGACAGTAGGGGGAGAGTGAGAGAGTAGAGGGAAAGAGAAAACGGAGAGAGAGTATAGGGAGAGAGAGTGAAGGAGGGGGAGGGGTATGGAGGCAGAGTAAATGTAAAAATGTTACTCCCCACCCTTCCACCCCTCTCCGCTCTCTCTTCTCCTTTTCTCCCTCCCACTCCCTCAGGTGGACGGTGTGTCTCTGCTGACAGCGTGTGTGAGACACTGGCTGTCCCTGGGGCCCCAGCGCTGCCCCCACCTGCTCCTCTCCACCAACTTCATCAGCCTCCTGAAGCTGGGGCTGCTCCCCCCCTCGCCCCTGCTCTCCTGCCTGGTAACACCCTGTCGTACTGACCTCCTGACACTGCCATACACTGCTGTGTGTATTGTACAGTGCTGTGCTGTGTATTGTACACTGCTGTGTGTGTTGTGTTGCACAGACTCTGGAGACAGTGGTCGATGGGGAGGAGTTGGTGTTTTTCTACCAGCTGAAGGAGGGGGTGTGTCAGTCCAGCCATGCAGCCAACATCGCCAGCCGCGCAGGCCTCCCCCCCACCGTGGTGCACAGGGCAGTGGAGGTCTGTCCGTGTGTGTGTGTATGTCTGTGTCAGTGCAGTGATTGAGTTATTTTCGTGTAAGTGCAGAGTGTATATGTGTGTGTCTCATTGTGTGTGTTTGACTGTGTCCGTCTCTCTGTCTGTACAGTGTTTGAGTTATTTTAGTGTAAGTGCACTGTGCATATGTGTGTGAGTATATGTGTGTTTTATTGCAGGTTTCAGAGCTATACAGATCAGGAAAAACTATCAAGCGCATCGATAGACCAGATACTGAGGAACAAACTGACAGGTCAGGCACTGTGGAGAGAGGGAGAGGGGGAGAGAGAGAGAGAGAGCGAGAGCAGAGCAGTCTGTATTGAACTCGATCGCTTCCTCTCTCAAATTCAAATTCACAACAAACTTTATTGCCAAAGGAGGTCCTCTCTCTCTCCCTCTCCCTCTCTCTCTCCAATTTTATTTTTCAAATTCAACGTGCTTTATTGGCATGACCAAAAATAAGTATTGCCAAAGCAATGGTGACAATCAACAGTTTTGAACATATACATGTACATTTGCATACATAAATACACAATATGTAGTTTAAAACAATTAATTGATTAATTTCAATTAATAAAATTCAATCATAGTTCAGAGAGACATAAAATTGATATTGATAGTAATAATTGGGTGTAGCATAGGTGTCACTGCCTGTGTCCAGGGGTGTCCCCTGTGTGAGTGGACTGAGTGTCCACTGTGTCCCTCAGGCTGTGGCAGGCAGCTGTATACTGGGCTGCCAGTAATATGCAGCTGGTCTCCTCTGCCAGTAGGATCGACACTGTCTCTGATTCTGGCAGGTCTGGAAATCTCTTATAGAGATCTGCTATCTTGGGGAAAAATTGTGCTCGTAAATGTTCATATTTTTCACATTTTAGAATAAAGTGCAGCTCTGTCTCAACCTCTCTGTGTTGGCAGTGGGGACACAGCCTGTCCTCTCTGGGCAGCCAGGTCTGCCTGTGCTAGCCCGTCTCGATGGCCAGGCTGTGCTCACTGAGCCGGTATTTGGTCAGGATCCTTTTCTGTTTTTCGTTCGTTATTAATTTAAGGTATTCTGCCAATGTGAAGTGTCTTTTTAGGGCCCGATAGCACTGCAGTTTACTTTGTGCTTGTGTGTGTGTTTCCCAATGGGTGATGTAGTTTTCTTTGTGCTGTGTGATAATTTGGTTGACTCTGATTGTGTGCATGTGTGTGTTGCTGTCCTGAGGCTGGCCGGTGTCGGTGTGTGTCTGTGCAGTGAGCCTGCGGACCAGCTGGCTGAGGGGGCTCCTCTCTGGGTTCAGCTCTCGGCATTGCAGGGCCTTGTGGTGGTAGGAGTGTGTGTCACTGTTTATTAGATGGAGCCAGAATTTAATTGTTCTTTTGTGTATGTTGATTAATAATGGGTATTGGCCTAATTCTGCCCTGCATGCGTTGTTCGGTGTTTTCCTTTGCACCTGTAGGATATTTTTGCATGCAGGGTTTCTGTTGGGTATTTATCCCATTGAGCAAACTCCTGCCCTGTGAGGGGAACCCACACCTCACTGCCATAGAGAGCAACGGGTTGGATTACGGATTCAAATATTTTTAGCCAGATTTGTACAGGTATTTTTATGCTAATTTGTCTCTTTATGGCATAGAAGGCCCTGCGCGCTTTCTCTCTGTGTCTTCACCGCCGTGTTGATGCTTCCTGTTGAGCTGAGTGTGAGGCCTAGGTATGTGTAGTGGGTGCAGTGTTCGATGGTGCTGTTTCCTATAGTGAAGTGGTACCTACTTCCCTGAGGCCTGGCCTTTTTCTGGAATATCATATTTGTCTTTTTCATGTTTACTGCCAGGGCCCAGGTCTGACAGTACTGCTCCAGCAGTGCCAGGTTCTGCTGCAGCCCCTGCTCTGTGGGCGACAGCAGCACCAGGTCATCTGCGTAGAGCAGGAACTTGACTTCTGTGTCATGTAGGGTGAGGCCGGGGGCGTCAGACTGCTCCAGCATTGTGGCCAATTCGTTGATGTAAATATTGAATAGCGTTGGGCTCAGACTGCAGCCCTGCCTCACCCCACACCTCTGAGTGAAGAACTCTGTTCTTTTATTGCCAATTTTAACTCCGCACTCGTTTCCTGTATACATTGATTTGATGATGTCATATGTTTTACCCCCTACACCACTTTGGAGAAGTTTGTAAAATAAACCTTCGTGCCAGATTGAATGAAACAAGCAAATATTTTATTTTTATTTTGGTTGACGTGTTTGTCAATGAGGGTGTGTAGGGTGTAAATATGATCTGTAGTGCAGTGATTTGGGAGGAAGCCAATCTGACTCTTACTCAGGACACTGTGCTCGGTAAGGAAGGCCAGTATCCGGGCGTTGATGATACTGCAGAACACCTTCCCCAGGTTACTGCTCACACAGATGCCCCGGTAGTTATTAGGGTCCAATTTGTCTCCACTCTTATGAATCGGGGTGATCAGTCCTTTATTCCAGATGTCAGGGAAGTGGCCCACACTGAGCACCAGGTTGAACAGCCGTAGCAGGACCTGCTGCAGCTCAGGGCTGCTGTGTTTCAGCATCTCGTTGGAGATGCCATCAGGCCCACAGGCTTTCCTGGGCAGCAGGGCGCGCAGCTTCTCCTGCAACTCCTGCTCAGTAATAGTTGAGTCCAGGGGATTCTGGGTGTCTTTAAATGCCAATTCCATTCTTTTTAGATCCACGCTGATGTCATGCTGAGCTGATTTCTCAGTGTGGTGAATGTTTTCATAAAGTTTTTCAAAGTGGTCTTTCCAAATATCTCCATTTTGAATGGCCAATTCTTCAGGCTTTGATTTATTTAGTTTTTTCCAGTTTTCCCAGAATCTGTTTGTGTTAATGGACTCGATTATTGTCAGTTGCTTTCGAGTGTGTTGTTCTTTTTTTGATCTAAGTGGTTTTTTTGTAATGTTTGAGTGTTTCACAGTAACTGAGGCGTAAATTTGGGTTATCTGGTTGTCTGTGCTTTTGGTTTGATAGTTTCCTCAGTTCCTTCCTTATTGTATTGCACTCCTTATCAAACCAATTCTCCTCTTTGTATTTTGTTGGGATGTTCTTTTTAATTTTCAATTTTGACTGTAAAGCTGCTTTTTCAAATATATGATTTAAGTTTTTTATAGCCAGATTTATTCCTTCTTTACTATGTTGATTTGGGGTGACCAGAAAGGTGTGTATTAGTGATTGGATGTCTTGATTGCTAATTGCTTTCTGGTATTCTTGTGTGCTGTCTGGAGCCCATCTGTAGGAGTGTCCGAGGCTGTACAGCTTGCTGCTGCTGTGCTCTGTCCTCTTCAGGAACACAGTGATTTGGCTGTGGTCTGATAGAGGTGAATGCACTGAGAGAGAAGGGGTCTAGGTCTGTGATGGCATAGTCTACCGTGCTGCTGCCAAGAGCTGAGCTGTAGGTGTATCTTCCCAGAGAGTCCCCCCGGATCCTGCCATTCACGATATACAGGCCCAGTCCCTGACAGAGCTGCAGTAATTGTTGCCCGTTTTTATTCACTCCCCTGTTGTGGCTGTGTCTGAGGGAGCTGATGGGGGTGTTTAAGGGTGTGTGGCCGAATATGTGGCTGTCTCCCTGTGTGCTGGTGAAGTCAGGCAGGCTGCCTGCCCGAGCGTTCAGGTCCCCACAGATCAGCACACTTCCCTGGGCCTGGAAGTGGCAGACCTCAGTCTGGAGGTTGGGGAAGATCTCCTCATTGTGATATGGGGATTCTGAGGGGGGAACATACACGGTGCACAGGAACATATCGGTTTGTGTAGAAATTATTGATTTGCTTATTTTAAGCCATATGTGTGACTCTGCTGTTTTGATGGGGTGTATGGAGTAACTGAGCTCTGCTTTGTACCAGATTATTATGCCCCCGGAGTCCCTGCCGTGTCTGACGGAGGGCTTCTTCAGGGAGGGCACTATGACCTCTCTGTAGCCTGAGGGACAGTGAGTGGACACGTCTGCCCGACACCATGTCTCTTGCAGGATGATGACATCCTTGTCTCTCACTCTCTCTCTGAACTCCGGGTCTGTGCTCTTCAGCCCGAACACTGAGGAGCCCAGGCCCTGGATGTTCCACATGGTGATAGATAAGGATCGCATTTCTTTCTACTCTAATTAATCAATTTATATACTCCTTTGGAATGAGATATATCTGGAAATGTGTGAGGTGAAAAGTAAACAAATAAATAAATAGTAATACTGGTGATATGTAAAAATAGGAAACGAATAAATAAAAATAAAATAAAACCCTCCTCACTTACACTCTTATATACATACGCTTATACACATATATATATATATATATATATACACATATATCTACATATATACCCTCATACATATATACACATATATGTAAGCATCCATATATCTACATAATTTTTAGAAAATATGTCCATATATATCAGTATATAACTACATATATACAGGGGTGATTTTCGGATGTGGTAATAGCTTGTCACCTCCTGCAGTGGTTTTTTTGTTATGCACAGTTACTTATCTCATCAGTCGGGTCCGGATGAGGTTGAGGAGGTGTCGGATCTCCTGTAGCTCCCCGGTGTCGGTGTCGGCCACTCTGCTGATTACTGCTGCGTAGTTGCGCTGGCTGTGCTGCTGCACTGCTTTGTGCATGTTCTGGATGGGCTCCACTCTGGGTCTGCTGTCCTGTGGTCGGGCGTATCCAGGCTGGGGTCTGCGGTGTCCGGGCTGGGGAAGGTGGTGTGCAGGTGGAGGGCGGGGGCTCCCAGAGGCCGCTATCCTGGTTGGCTCGGGGTTGTTCTGGGTGATGTGGGTGCTGGAGACCCTTCTGTGGCCATATGGGGGGCTGGCTGGGTTTCGACCCAGGGCGAATTCTTTGAGTGTCTTTGCAAAGACGCTCACTGCTTGCTTGTGGAGATGGACGTGGTCAAACAAGCTGTGGGCCCCAAGAGTGGGGTGGTGTGCCAGGTGTACATTTGGCATCAGAGCACATCCCAGAGAGATCTCGGCGTTGATCATGTGGATGGTGTTGGGGTAGAAGTCCTTCCTGGGCAGCAGGGTAGAGATGATGATTTTGGCGTGGGGGAAGGTCTGGGTGGCCCTCTCCACCACTCTTCTGATGGAGCTGGCCACCTTGTCCTGCTGGGTCCTCAGGTCGTTTGTGCCTGTGTTTATAATAATATGGCTGGGGGAGCCGAGGCTCTCCTCAAACAGCTGCTGCATGGCCCTCTCTGTGGTCGGACACCAGACCTTAGAGATCTTGCCATCAGGGAAGAGCCGCCTCTCATTTATGAGTTTGCCATTTGAGTCTATCAGCAGGGCTACTTCAGTGTTCTTCTTCCTGGTAGTCTTTCTGCGTGAGGGGGTCTCATCTGTGTTTGGTTCGGCCTGTGTGTGGGGTGCGCAGGTTTTGTGAGTGGTTTCGGGCTCAGGGTGTGTGTGTGTGCTGGATGCAGTGTGTGTGTCTGAGTCAGGGGGTGTGTGTGTGTTGGGTGCACTGTGTGTGTCGGGCTCAGGGTGTGTGTGTGTGCTGGGTGCACTGTGTGTGTTTGGGTCGGTGTGTGTGTCGGGTTCAGGGTTTGTGTTGGGTGCAGTGTGTGAGTGGTGTGCTGTGTGAGAGTCAGTATGTCTGGGTGTCATTGTAGTGGGAGGGCTCTGCACAGTGTGCACTGCTGGGTTTCTTGAGGGCTGGTTGTTGTGGGCAGTGAGTTTGTATAGCTGCTCCCTCAGGCTCTGCACTGTCTTGTCTCTGCATTGCAGTTCCTCTCTCAGGGCCGTCAGCTCCCTCCTCATGGCCTCCCTGTCCTGCTGCAGCTCCCTCACCTCCTCCCTCAGCTCCCTCACTGTGACCTTGTGCTTGTGTTGGACTCTGTTGAGCTGGTCTGTCAGCTGCTCTGTGGTGTTGGAGGTGGTGAGCTTGGCCAGCACCAGCTCTTTTATCTCCACCAGCTCCTCTCTCTCTCTCTCTCTCTCTCTCAGGTGTCGGGCTGTGGTGGAGCAGTTCCTCAGGCTGGACCTGGACGACCCCTCGGTGGATCTGCAGCGGTACATGACCGAGGAGGTGCTGCCCTCCGCCGGACACGCGCTGTAGTGAGGCCCTGCGCACTGTGCCTGCTGCACTGCACTGTGAGCCGGTGTGTCACTCCTTCAGCGCGTGTCTGGACCCCTTCTTCCTCTCTCCGCCCCCCGCTCTCCTCTTGTTTGAGTAGCTTGGCATGTCCGCAGTGACCGGTCTGCCTGTGTTCACGCCGGGCCACAATAAAGTCCCTGTTCAACACAGAGCCGCTGTCTTGTGTTGGTGAAGCATCACTCGAGTGAGAACACTGTCATGCACATCAACAAACCTGTGTTACACTTCAGCCACTAACCTGCTGCCTCTCACACTGTTCCCGATGCACTCGACTGCTAGACTGACAAGTACATCACTGCTACTGCTCCAGCTCTAAAACAGCACTGATATTCACCTGCAAAGTGCCACAGTAACACGTGTCCAATAATTTGTCACGCAAACCATACTGCCACACTCCAGATACTTTACATTGGGCTTCTTACATTATTAGTATTATTATTATTAGTAGTAGTAGTAGTAGTAGTAGTAGTAGTAGTAGTAGTAGTAGTAGTGGTGGTGGTGATAGCCTGTTGCAGTCCATTAATGAGTGTGAGAGTAAATTAGAGAAAAATCAGTGTGTCAGTCATTGTGTCAGTTTGTCAGTCAGTCAGACAGTGCAGGGGTAAAAGTTGTACACAGATTTTTAATTCTGCTCCTGTTCTCACCCATGACCACCTGGTGTCACCGAAGGCACTGGCATGATACAAAGCAGAGTTGTTCCTAAAACATATATGACTGATTCGACTACAGTATAGTAGTGCAATACAGTGCAGAATATTACAAAATAGTGCAGTACAGTATTGTAAACTACAGTAAATTACAATACAGTGTAAAACACTAAAGTAATTGACCAGTTTATTACAGTATGGTGACAGTCTATTGTGCGGTGAACTGCAGTATATTGAAGTACAGTATAATGGGGCAATACAGTGCACAGGACAGTAGTGCGGTATACAGTTCACTACCGTAGTGTATCTTAAAGTACAGCATCTGTCTCTACTCTTTGTACTACTTTCTGTCCCGGTCTAGCCTTATTTGTTTTTCTCCATCCCTTCCTCTTTCTGTAGATGTATGGAGCATTGATCTTTCTTCTGGGATAGATGGGACCTGTACAAACCAGATGGTCTACATCTAAACAGAAGGGGGGCTGATGCATTGGGAGAGCATATGTGCAGAGAAATTGAGAATCTTTTAAACTAGGGACCAGGGGGGCAGGGAGCTCTGACAATGGGAGATGTTCCTCTAAGGAAAGAAACAAAGGGAAACTGCTAGTAGGAAAGTCCTGAAGTGTTTGTACCTCAATGCCAGGAGTATAAGGAACAAGATGTTAGACCTAGAAGCCACAGTGCTGCCGTAGGAGTGACAGAAACATGGCTTACAGAAAATTATAGGGATGAATACAAGTTCAAAGGATACACACAGTTTAGGAGAGACAGGCAAAATTGAATAGCTGGTGGGGTAGCATTATAAGAGGCAGAAGAACTCAAGTTAGATCCCAGTAAGGAAAATAATATTTGTGGGTGAAACTTGGACAAGAGATGTGGAGGATTAGCGGTAGGAGTGTGTTACAGGCCACCCAACTCAGATATTCAGAAAGATGCTGCATTGTACAGTGTAATCAGGACTGCATGTAGCAAGGATGTGGCTGTTATAATGGGGATTTCAATTTCCCAAACACACTGGGAAAGCCCAGTCAGGACTACAGAAGCAGAAACAGAAATGGTTGAGATGATAAATGACTGCTTTCTAACTCAATTTGTCAGGGAACCAACCAGAGAGAGTGCAGGCATTGACTTGATATTTTCAAATGACCAAGATAGAGTCAGAGGGACACTAGTTAGAGAACCAATGGCAAGCTGTGATCACAACATGGTTAGCTTTGAGGCATTCTTTCAAAAAACAAGGTCCAAGTCTACAATTTTAGAAAAGCAAACCTTGAAGGTATAAGGCGGCACTTAGAAGAGGTAGACTGGAGCACACTGGATACAGAGTCAGTTGAAAATGGATGGGTATATTTTAAGAATATACTACTTGAGGCTCAGGAGCAATCTGTACCAAAACGTAGCAAATTGAGGACCACAAAGCAGTGGCCAAAATGGTTTAATAGAAGTGTGCAAAACAATATCAAGAGGAAGAAAATGTTGTATATCCTAGCCCTAACACTTCTTCACACAGTTTTCACAATCTGAACAAACTCCCCAGCGATGTGGTAGAAGCTGAAAATGTGTGAACATTTAAAGTCAGACTGGATAGGATCCTTGGATCACTTAGTTATTAATGGACACCAAATGAGCACGATGGGGCGAATGGCCTCCTCTCAACTGGACACTTTCTTATGTTCCATCACATTTGATTTCTGATGGAAATATGGAGATCACTTACAAGCATTCTTGGTGGGATTTTGCTTTTAAAGGTGCTACTTTCTTATCTGTGTTAATTGTTACTATGTGTATGTTTTATTACCTATGTCCTCTAATATGTACTTATTATAGTGATGTTATCACCATTCGGCGTGAGACATTAGTTTCATGTAATAAGCTTGGTAAATCCAATCTACCTCACAACTACATGTAACAGGCTCATTGACTAAATGTTTATTTGTATTTTGTAATTCCTGTTTTAATTTGTTTTGTTTTTGGTCTGCATTCTTTTTATATTATTGTATTATTTACTGAAAGGTCAAACATCTGTTGAATGTTTTTCCCTCCCAAGGTGGGGACTGTAAGATATTATTTGTTAGAATGTATTTTTCTATACCATCTGGTTTGGTAGAGGAAACAGATCTCCTCCTTGTAGCCCTGGTAGCCCCTGGTAGCCCTGGTAACCCTATCTTTATGACCAGAGACCAAAAGGGACCTGTCCTCTGATTGGCTTCTAGCCAAACTCAAAATGACCCCCACTTCTAAATTACTTTAGCATAAGGCACCCAAGTCATGGTGGTGGCAAAATGCTATTGGTTGGAAGGAAACCTTATAAAAGGGAAAACAAAGAGAATTTGAGTTTCTCTTAACTTCTTCATCCTGCAACGAGAGACAAGACAGAGCTGGAGAGGAGAGACAGAGAGAGACACACCGCTTCCTGCCTGACCAGACTGGCCTATAAGCTGTACTGTGAGGAGAAAGAAGAAAATGGGTATTATCTGTTTCTTACTGTAATCCAGCAGAAGCTTAATATTACTTATTTTCAGTAATATAATTGAATGATATTAGTTTCCTATTTTTGTCAAAATAAATGATTATTGCACATCTGTGACTTGACTGCATCTTCCCTCTAAAAAGAATCTTAAAAGAGAAACCAACTGACTATGAGTTTTCAGTTCAACTATTTATTTAGACTGACTGAAAAACCAAGCAATCCCAAATTCTCTTACAATTGGAATAATTTAATTTTGTATATTTTGAAATTACTCTGCAAAAATATAGCATGACGCATATTGCAGCATTTCTGATTCCTGTAACACACACTGCAGTGCATTCTGTACAGTACAGAGGGACATTCTTGTTTTGTAAAGGAATGTTGGTATGTAAAATATCAAAGATATTTCAAATACAATATGATACATCTAGTAATGCTACCTGTTAGTGATTTTTAGGTGATTGTGTTCTGAGTGACAAAGTGTTCTTGTTGGGAGAGAACTTTGCTAGTGTTATGGTAGAATTAGTTGATTTTGAGACATACATGTACGAAGTGTTTTGGTAGTTTTAGATGTGGATGTGAAATGTACTGTTGTGCTACGCTGCATGTTGGTAATGGCAACTGTGTGAAGAGATTTGAAAAAGTAAATTCAGTATTGAGACATGCGTGTAACCAACTAAAAATCTAACCTGAAATCATGAGACACACCTTAATTGCACAGAGGTGAACTTCATGCAACTAATTATGTGGCTTCTAAACACAATTGGTTTCACCACAATCAGGTGTGTCATAGCAAAGCGGTGATTACTTATGCATTCAATTATTTTCTGTTTTGTATTTGTAATTCATTTAGAACAGTTTGCAGATTATATTTTTCACTTTGTCATTGTGGTCATATTCTGTGTTGATCAGTGGCAAAAACTCCTGATTAAATCCATTCTGATTTCATGTTGTAACACAATGAAATGTGGAAAAGTCCAAGGGGGTGAATAGTTTTGAGAGCCACTGTATATACAGACTGACACACACACAAATATACAGACTAATACACACAGATTCACACACACAGAGGCACACAAACAAATACAGTCTGACAAATATAAACACCCACATATACAGACTGATACACTCTCACATGCAGACTGACTCACATACATGTGCATACAGTTTGACACACACAAACATGCAGACTGACACAGGAGGGAGAAAAGGGGAAGGGAGAGACAGACTGAAGAAATGTAGTGAGAGAGATGGAGGGTGCAGCTGACAGTACAATGTTGATTTGGGTGTGGCTGAACCAACTATTTTTCACGAACTGTTGTGACACTAACACACAAATTGACACACACTCATATAGAACGAAGGCACATGAACATACTAACACCAATACTGATACACACATACACACACTTACACTCTTGTTCTCTAACTCCCTCTCTGTCGGGTTTAAGAAATTTGAATGCTCGGCTTTTGCATATATCTGCTAAAATCAACACTATCTCCGTCTGTCTGCCTCGCGCTGCTTGACTCACTCCCTAACCTTTCCCTCAGTGTGGAGGACAGAGGAAATCCCAAATTTCAATCAGTAAGGTGGACGGATCTGGCTGCAGCTGGACAGGGGGCTGTAATGCGACTATGGGGTGTGCAGTGCTGATTCATTGGATTGTAATTTGTACTCTTTACAGTGAGACACTGTCTGTGACGCATTTGTGAAAGTGTGCTGCAGAAATGACGCTCTTACGCTCTGTGGACAAACCACATCCTTTTGTTAAATTAGTGGCACAGATGCTATGGATGTGGGATGGTATAGAGATTGACATTGCGGTGTCATATTTCTGCCATGCTTTTGTACTCTTGTCTATACCTTGATCAGCTTGATCTGATTCCCTTTCTCTCTTTCTTTTTCTCCCCCCCGTCTCTGTCCCTGTTCCTGTCTTGCAAATCCGGATTCAAATAGAAATTCAAAAGGAACTGCACTGCCATGACTACGTCCCTCTCTGTGTCAGTGTCTGCGTGAGAGTGTGTGTGTGTGTTTGGGTGTGTTTGTCTGTGTGGTGGTGTGTGTATGAGCGCTTGTGTGTGGGTGTGTGAGTGTCTGTGTGTGTGAGAGAGAGTGCCCCTGGCCTCACCCTAAATGACACAGAAGTCAAGTTCCTGCTCTATGCGGATGACCTTGTCCTGCTGTCGTCCACAGAGCAGGGGCTTCAGCAAAACCTGGCACTGCTAGAGCAGTACTGTCAGACCTGGGCCCTGGCAGTAAACATGAAGAAGACAAAGATCATGATCTTCCAAAAAAAGGCCAGACCTCAGGGAAACAAATACCACTTCACACTAGGCAACACTACCCTAGAACACACCTCACACTACACCTACCTGGGCCTGACTATTAGTGCGTCAGGGGGCTTTAACCTGGCAGTGAAGATGCTCAAAGACAAAGCAAGAAGAGCTTTCTACCCAATCAGAAGAAGATTCTATAACATTAATATCCCAGTCAAAATCTGGCTCAAACTAATTGACAGTGTGATCCAGCCCATTGCGCTGTACGGTAGTGAAGTATGGGGTCCACTCAGTCAACAGGACTACACCAGGTGGGACAAACATCCAATAGAGACCCTGCATGCTGAACTCTAAAAACATACTGCAGGTGCACAGGAACACACCAAACCACGCATGCAGGGCAGAATTAGGCCGCTTCCCAACCCTCATTAATATAAAGAAAAGAGCACTGAAATTCTGGATGCACCTGAAGAAAAGTGAGTCAGACTCACTCCAGTACAAGGCCCTCCAAACCCAAGTGTTCAGCCCTGAAAAGAGTCCCCTGAGCCAGCTGGCCCTGAAGCTCACGGCACTGACCCCCGCTAATACTGCGAACAGAGAACAGCTTCAGGTCAGCACTGCTTACCTGCCCCCAATTAGAGTCAACCAAATCATAAAGATAATCAAAACCTCCTATCTGGAACATTGGAACAATTAAACCAAATCCCAAAGTAAACTGGATTGCTATCGGGCCCTAAACAGAGAGTCCAACCTGGCAGAGTCTCTCTTCACTGTCAGAGATACGAAGCAGAGACGGATCCTGACCACAGCCTGGCCAGAGAGACGGGCCGACACAGGCAGAGCTGGCTGCCCAGAGAGGAGCGGCGCTGTGGTCACTGCGAGACAGGAGAGGTGGACACAGAGAGGAGCGGCGCTGTGGTCACTGCGAGACAGGAGAGGTCCAGACAGAGATGCACTTCCTCCTCCACTGCAATAAATATGCCAAAATAAGGGACACATTCTTTAATAAATTCATAAATATTATAAAATCATTCTCTGAATTGATAAATGAAAAAAAATAGCTATCCTCCTGGGGGAGGGACACACAGCCCCCCTGGCCGCCCAATATGTAGCCGCCTGCCACAGCCTGAGGGGCTCACTGTGAAAACATACAGGAGCACCAGCTGTAACTTGTAAACTATAAATAAAGGAAATGTACATGTCTATTAAGATTTTATTTATAAATTGTACTGTTTCAATTTTTTTTTTCTCCTTTTTCTTACCTTTTATTATTTTTCAATGTATGTATATAATATCAACTGCTTTGGCAACACTACGAAACTGTTTGTCATGCCAATAAAGCACCCTTGAATTGAATTGAATTGAAATTGTGTCTGTGTGAGTGTGTTGCTGTCTGTGTAACTGTGTTTGTGATTGTGTGTGTGTTTGTGATTGTGTGTCTGTGTGAGTGTGTGTCTGTGTACGTATGTGCGTGTGAGAGAGTGTGTGTGTGACTGCATGTTTGTGTCTATGTGTGCATGTGTGTCTGTGTGTGTCAAAGCTACTATACATTATTTATATTGATTGAGGTAACGAAGCATGTTGTGTTTCACTTGCCCTTGCTGCTCCCTGTAACATGATTATGACAGCTAGCGTACGCTGCCCTGGGTCAGGGCGTCTGCTCTGAAATAAACAATTGTTAGTTATAGCAACAAGGATAATAACATCCAGAAAAGCTTGTTTGTCCTGCAGAGTGGAATTAAACAGTACACTGGTGCAAGTGCCACTGAATCCTAACAACAGAGCATTGAATATTTCTTATTTTACTTCTGGGAATCTGGGTGTTCATTCGTCTTTTTTATTTAGAGATAGTAAACTAAAATATTGTACCCATAACAAAACACCCTGTCAGACTCCGGTTAGCTGGTTCGACTAAAACAACAGCAATAGTGTCACAACGTCATTGCCCTGTGTGTGGCAGCGCTGGCCCGGGTCAGGACCGTGTGACTGTGGGGTTTTGACATCTCGAGAATGACAGAGGTGTGATTAATTCATTATACGCATCACAGAAAGTGTCATTGTGTGTGCCCAGCCCGGTGTCCCTGCTCTCTGCCACAATTCTACTGTATGTACTGACATTCTCCTACAATGTTTGTATGTGTTTTTCTGTCTCCGCTATCTAAACGTTTCCATTCATGCCTGTGTTGCTTTTCTAACAATCCACTCCTCTTTTCAAGTCTCTCCCTGTCCCTATACCCCTGTCTGTAATATGTCTTTCTCTCCCTTGCCTGGGCTGTGTGTGTGTGCCAGGGTGGGAGAGAGGGCATATGTGTTTGAGTTGGAGGTAGGGTTGCCAGCCGTCCCTTATAATACAGAATCGTCCCGCAATGAAGAGAAAAATGTTGCACTACGAACGTATTTCTGCAATTTCAGGTTTTACAATAAGAAGCTGGATATCAGTAGCCAAGGTGTGGCCGATGTGGCAGTCGCTCCAGTCGCCCAATAAGGATTGCCAGTCAAAGATCGCTATAGATAACATTCATGCTTTGGATATAGTATACGGACTAATAATCATGCCAACAAAGCTTCCTTGTGACATGAAATCGATCCTCATCCTCTGTATGTGTATCAGTGTGTGTGTGTGTGCGTGTCAGTGTGTGTCTGTGTGAGTGTTGTGTGTGTGTCAGTGTGTGTTTGCGTGTGTGTGTCAGTGTGTGTGTCTGTGTGTGTGTATGTGTGTAAATGTGTGTGTGTCAGTGTGTGTGTCTGTGTGTGTGTGTCAGTGTGTGTCTGTGTGAGTGTCAGTGTGTGTCTGTGTGAGTGTGTGTGTCTGTGTGTGTATGCGTGTGTCAGTGTGTGTCAGTGTGTCTGTTGTGTGCGTGTCAGTGTGTGTCTGTGTGAGTGTTGTGTGTGTGTCAGTGTGTGTGTGCGTGTGTGTCAGTGTGTGTCTGTGTGAGTGTTGTGTGTGTGTCAGTGTGTCTGTGTGTGTGTACGTGTGTCAGTGTGTGTCTGTGTGTGTGTCAGTGTGTGTTTGCGTGTGTGTGTCAGTGTGTGTGTCTGTGTGTGTGTATGTGTGTAAATGTGTGTGTGTCAGTGTGTGTGTCTGTGTGTGTGTGTCAGTGTGTGTCTGTGTGAGTGTCAGTGTGTGTCTGTGTGAGTGTGTGTGTCTGTGTGTGTATGCGTGTGTCAGTGTGTGTCAGTGTGTCTGTTGTGTGCGTGTCAGTGTGTGTCTGTGTGAGTGTTGTGTGTGTGTCAGTGTGTGTGTGCGTGTGTGTCAGTGTGTGTCTGTGTGAGTGTTGTGTGTGTGTCAGTGTGTCTGTGTGTGTTTACGTGTGTCAGTGTGTGTCTGTGTGTGTGTCAGTGTGTGTTTGCGTGTGTGTGTCAGTGTGTGTGTCTGTGTGTGTGTATGTGTGTAAATGTGTGTGTGTCAGTGTGTGTGTCTGTGTGTGTGTGTCAGTGTGTGTCTGTGTGAGTGTCAGTGTGTGTCTGTGTGAGTGTGTGTGTCTGTGTGTGTATGCGTGTGTCAGTGTGTGTCAGTGTGTCTGTTGTGTGCGTGTCAGTGTGTGTCTGTGTGAGTGTTGTGTGTGTGTCAGTGTGTGTGTGCGTGTGTGTCAGTGTGTGTCTGTGTGAGTGTTGTGTGTGTGTCAGTGTGTCTGTGTGTGTGTACGTGTGTCAGTGTGTGTCTGTGTGTGTGTCAGTGTGTGTTTGCGTGTGTGTGTCAGTGTGTGTGTCTGTGTGTGTGTATGTGTGTAAATGTGTGTGTGTCAGTGTGTGTGTCTGTGTGTGTGTGTCAGTGTGTGTCTGTGTGAGTGTCAGTGTGTGTCTGTGTGAGTGTGTGTGTCTGTGTGTGTATGCGTGTGTCAGTGTGTGTCAGTGTGTCTGTTGTGTGCGTGTCAGTGTGTGTCTGTGTGAGTGTTGTGTGTGTGTCAGTGTGTGTGTGCGTGTGTGTCAGTGTGTGTCTGTGTGAGTGTTGTGTGTGTGTCAGTGTGTCTGTGTGTGTGTACGTGTGTCAGTGTGTGTCTGTGTGTGTGTCAGTGTGTGTTTGCGTGTGTGTGTCAGTGTGTGTGTCTGTGTGTGTGTATGTGTGTAAATGTGTGTGTGTCAGTGTGTGTGTCTGTGTGTGTGTGTCAGTGTGTGTCTGTGTGAGTGTCAGTGTGTGTCTGTGTGAGTGTGTGTGTCTGTGTGTGTATGCGTGTGTCAGTGTGTGTCAGTGTGTCTGTTGTGTGCGTGTCAGTGTGTGTCTGTGTGAGTGTTGTGTGTGTGTCAGTGTGTGTGTGCGTGTGTGTCAGTGTGTGTCTGTGTGAGTGTTGTGTGTGTGTCAGTGTGTCTGTGTGTGTGTATGTGTGTCAGTGTGTGTTTGCGTGTGTGTGTCAGTGTGTGTGTATGTGTGTAAATGTGTGTGTGTCAGTGTGTGTGTCAGTGTGTGTTTGCGTGTGTGTGTCAGTGTGTGTGTCTGTGTGTGTGTATGTGTGTAAATGTGTGTGTGTCAGTGTGTGTGTCTGTGTGTGTGTATGTGTGTAAATGTGTGTGTGTCAGTGTGTGTGTCAGTGTGTGTTTGCGTGTGTGTGTCAGTGTGTGTGTCTGTGTGTGTGTATGTGTGTAAATGTGTGTGTGTCAGTGTGTGTGTTCACATCTTGCATTGGCTGTTGCTACGTTTTTACGGACGGGTTTTAGAAATGGTGGCCTCCTCTCATAGTCCGCCTGATTAACGAAAGAGGCTGCAAAAATGAAGAATCCGACTCCTGACTTTGTAGTGTTAGTGAAAATGCACTAACTGTACAACCGAACTGTACAACCTGTAGGTTTTCTTCCGCCGGGGAGGGGCTGCGCTTTTTACTGTGTTACACTATACATGGAGTTATTTGTTCTTGTTAGTGGGCTACCACATGTACCCTTAAAGGTAATATTCCACTACTTTAGTAATTTAAGTTTGAGTTTTATCTGTACTCTGGTTGTCAGATCATGAAACTTTTCAGATGCTTTCAGCTATTGCCCTTTGACATTTCCCCCAGGAAATGTACTTTCTTCTTTTTATTCATGTTGTTTTATTAATTGGATTATTTTCTTAAGCACATCAGAGATTTTTTTTTAAGATAAGTGTCCTTATGGCAGAAATACAGCTACAGTGCCATTACAATGATTTAAAGTCAGAGTTTAGAAACGTAATGTTCTATAAAGTGGTGTGTGCCATTTTAATGTACTTAATGTATCTTAAGCACCTATTTTTCTTGGCTATGCCCCTGTACCTTCCTAGTGTTAAATTGTCCCTAATTTGATTTTATTTTCCCCATCCCTAGTTGGAGGAGGGGTCCAGGGATGAAGGGAGGGTGTGAGAGGAAAGGAGGAGAGAGACGACCTGCAGAGGTGTGTTAATTTGCGCGAGTGGGCGTGTCCGCAGCCAGATGGATCCACATTGCGCGACGGCCCACATCGCCGGGGTCTGACGTCGAGGGGTGGGGCCGGCTGTATAAATAGCGGGTCAGGCAGAAGGGGTTACTTTGTTTGTTTCCTCTAGTCCCTGTGTTGACAGCTACACATCTGGTTTGCGCTGCCCATCGCCATGAACAGACTGCTGCTGTCCGTGCTCGCCATCGCGCTGTGCTTCGCCGTCGGTGAGTGATGGCCGGTTCAGCCGGACTATAGGCTATAATATTGATCTGGGAATATACAAGGTATTGGTTCTAGTAGCTGCAGTAATGTCGCTGTTTGCATTATTGGTGTATTAGTGGTATTGACTTGACCAGTGGTAGAAGTTATGGGACTCGGTAGTCTAGTGGAGCGCTTCACACTGGAGCGAGGGTTGCCGACTCCTGTCGTGCGTGAACAGTGATGCGCTATAGAGCTGCTGTAGCTCTTAGTGAGGAGTGTAGTTGTGGCAGGCGCGGGGGCCCGGCGGCTGTACTGAGGCAGGACTGCCGAGTCCACACCTGGGGGGAGGGCGTGGGCTTCTTGCTGTATTTTTCCCAGACTGACAGTCGGCAGATTCTGCAACAACCTACAGCGTCCAAGAAGTAAGAACTGGCGCGGACGGGTGGACGTGCAGGCCGTGTCAAGGCTCAGGAAATGTCTCTGCATTCCTGGAGCACTTCCTACTGATCCCGTTATTTGTCCTCTTGCTTCCCGCTACAAGCGAGTCCGCAAGACTCCTACCCAGTGATTTCCCGGAGCGCGCATGCGCTTGATCAAACGGGACGCCCAGGTGTGAAGGACTGGAGGGGGTTTAGTTCAGGTTTCTATTTCTGCCTGTTCGTCTGTCGCAGTAGCACTGCGCTCTGGTCTGGTTTTAGGCGTATGTTACAATAACTAATTGCAATTAAAAATGCAGATGTCTCCTACAGGAAGCGGATCATCCCCAGGCAATAAACCTCCTCCTCCGTTTTAAAACCTCTGAAGCTGCCCCTCGACCAGCTCGGTCCGATGCCCCCACCCTGGGGCGCGGAGGCGGTTTGGGGTGGCAGTGCAGTCTCGCACCGGCCCTGGGCTCGTCATGCCCCGGTTAATGCAAAATTAACCCCCTTCAGTTACAGACCGCCTGAGCCGGGGACGGCGGGAGGACAGACGCGTGTCTCCACTGTGCCGGGAGCCGGGCACACATTGTGGGGGGTACGGCCATGCCCGTGACGGGCGCCTGTGAATCCCCTGCGGGCGGGCGGCTGCACCCGGAGTAACCGGCCAGTCCTGTTCGCACCCGGGGCGATGAGCTGCTCCTGATCGGCCCAACACGTTTCTGCACCGCAGTCCTGCTCCGGTGTGTCTTCTGGCTTTACACTTCTTTAAATCCTTAATCTAAGGGCGGGACCAAATTGAAAACTTAACCCACCAGCGAATCGCAAATTACAATGTATGCATCCCGACAGCGGACCGTTGTATCCAGTGGCTTCTACAGATTAATACTGTTTATTGGGTTAAGTATTTCACATTTTACAAAATTAAAAACAATTCCAATTTTAATACTTATGATTAAAATCGTTTAAAATATCAGTTCTTAAAATCACTTAAAATTTTTAAAATCTTTGTGATTTTTAACAAAACTAAAACAATAAACTTTAAAATAAACGTGCTCAAATTCTACAGATTAAAGCACGACAGGGGACTGGTTTAGCGAGTGGCTGGTATTGGTCAGGCTTGATCTGGTCCAGTCTATGGCATTTCTACAGGGCGTGTGAGATGGCCTGCCCCCTGGACAGGAGCGTCTCCAGGCTTCGCAGTGATCTCTAGGGCTCTTTATTTTTATTGTATCGGTATTTGACTTGCATTGGGTTTATAATGCGTTATTAATGAAGCTTGTACCGACTTCATGATTGTAGGTTTTTTAGTATAATTATATTATTTCCATGACAAGTGTTGTCAACGACTTGTGCGTGCTTAAGTGTTGCGCAATTTTATTATAATGTAATCCACTTATTCTAAAAAAGCGGCGTAACCGACGTCCGAAAGGATGAAGTAGTTGAGGTGTGGCAGGCGTTACGGGCCCGGGTGTCGCGGCTGTTCCTGCGGTCCGATGACGGCAGTCCGGTCCAGAGCCTCGCCTTGTGCTGTGGCGCCCTCAGGTGGTCACTTCGGGAATCGCCCTTCGCTACAGAGCAGCGTGTTGTAGACGGATTGCTCGGAGGCCGAGGTGTGACTGTGGCATAACCGCGTCTCTCTGGCCACCAGGCGGTTTCTAATGGGATGGATAAGGGCTGTAATAGTTGAAGGTCCTGTAGGGGGCGACTGGCACACACTGAAATGCACACCAGGGAGGGTTACACTGCCAAGAGTCTCCAAACAGGGAAAACCAGAGCCAAGAGACTGGGAGGAAACGGCACACTACAGTACACTAACAGAGTGGGTTAATGCAGCATAAATGGACACCGCACTAAGGCCAATACAATCCTTGGATTCGGTAGATCTTATTCCGATTTCCCTAGTGGTCAACAGAAGGGAGGGTGGAGAGATGTGGGCAGGGCTGATGGGGCAAACCGGTATTTTTAAATGGCTTAAAAGATCTGGTGAGGTGGCGTGACAATGAGGCTGTCGGGCGTAGCATGGTTCGCAAGCTCACCGAGTCTGAGTCAGTGCAGTAGGAGTAGGTTTGTTTTGGTGCTTCTTGTTTTGAGTTGGTGACTAGCAGTTGCTATCCGTTTAATGCAGGTCTTGACTGGTGGGTTAATTGTAACTGTTGCACAGAGTGGGGAGGGTTGTTGGTAACACTTACTGATTTGTCCACACATGCAGAAGGAGGGAGGAGGCTAATGGTTAATCCAGATAAGACTGGTTGAGTGAACACTCGACTAAGGAACATGAATTTCCCTCCTGGCTGGAACTGGTGTTGGTGTTATGCCAGCTTTGAAAATGGACCTAAATGTAAAAACCAAATGTGCAGCGGTGCGAGATGCCGCAGTGATCACTAAATATTGTGCCAAGGTCATGAAGCTGCTTTATTTGTAATTGCCTGTTGTCTTGGATGTATGGGGGGTGTGACTGCTGCCTAGGCTTTTTCTTTGCATGTTTTTTTGGGGTTTGTCCTGGTCGTGTTTGACTTGTGTGTCGTGTATAACAGCAGTGCGGATTGAGTCTCTGCGTGTGTCGGTCAGGTGCCTGTTTTTGTCTGTTCTGGGTGTGTCACTGCGGGAGAGGTGGGTAATGCTTGAAGCGCACCTAGGATTTAAACTACAGAGGGTGGATGCAAGGGGGCGAGTTTTAAATAACCCCATTGAAGGCTTGCCCTATCTTCTCTAGGGTATATTCGCGTCTCTGAGTTTGGGTGTTGCCCGAAACTGATTCTCTCCCTTCCTAAACCGGTTTGTTTTATGAGCTTCTCGGGGTGAGAATTAACTTGCGCTTTGCTGCCCCTCCTGTATTTTCCTTTAACTTGCTTTCTTGTTCTCTCTTCCTCAGTCTCTAGTATGTTGATCTCTCGCCCATCTTGTCCTCCATCTTCACTCTGCCCATCTATCCTTCTCTTCTGCTTGGTACTCGATGCCATCTCTCACTCGGACTGCTTTTGCTGAAGTTTCTCGACCTCTCCTGCTCGGCAAGCCGCTCCCTTGGCTCTTGCTCTCGGCCCTCTTGGTCCTCTTCCTGTCCCCTTTTTAACTTTTCCTAACTTTAGCCAAATGATATTCAAATTTCTTCCCTCAATCTTTGCTTTCCCCCCCCCCACCACTTCTACATAGACTCCTGACCAATTTGAATTTCAGTATTAAATACAGCATCTTTTCAGCCCACTGTACTGAACACCCCGGTTTTGAACTTGAACATATTCAGCTACTTCATTTAATGTTCACCCCTCTTCTCCAGGGGAAGGAAATGGGTCTACAGAGTCCCTTCTGTCGGCCTACCCTTTTCATACAATGTAACTTCTCTCCCTCTTATTTGAGCTCTAGAGCTTCCAGGGGAGCAGAGTTTAGGTGTCAAAAAGGGGGTGAGTGTTCAGTATGAGTCTACACACTTGCAGTACACATGTGCCTTGTTAAACCTGCTTAATTAGCTAATGGTCAAACTCCTACCGGACTAAAACCTTCAGGTAAAGGGGGTGAATAGATTATATTTAAGCTGCATTTTTCGTAAACGGGAACTTCCTGCCCTGCCGACACTGGCCCCTGTGGCTTTGCTCAGGGCTGCATTAGTATTTCAATACTGTGGCAAAACTGGTTTGACTGGAGAGTCATGTGTTGGGAGGGGAACTCCCCTTAGCAAAGTTTAGTCCGTCTCCTTAAAATCTAAAGGGGATGTAGGATACAGGCAGATGGACTCTAAACATTTGTTTTGTAAATATTGGCTAAGCACAGTCGAAGTAATCTACAAGCCAAATGTAAAGAGAATGAGGGGGAGGAATGAATTAATAGACTTCAACTGAATTTTAATTAAACCCTCAAACTGCAAAGGACTGTCAAAGCCAATAACCCCGCAGGGCATCCGTTTAGTCGTGTGTAATTGTCGACTCCCTGCTGTAGTGTTGATGCACAGCACTGTCTGGGACCCCAGTGACACTGTGGATGTGTGCGGCCTGGACTCGGCTGTAGCTGCCTAGGTTGTTCTAATGGGTTTTCTCTCTCTAGTGCAAGGGCTGCAGTGCTACGAGTGCCTGGGATTCTACAACCTGTGCGTGACGTTGACCACCACCTGCAGCAGTGGACAGTCCTGCTTCCAGGGCCGAGGACAAGCAGGTGAGAATTGGAGGGGGGCGGGGGGTTGATGGCCAGGGGTGAGAAGAGTGGGGGGGGTTGGGGCGGAGAGGTACCAAGTGACCATTCTGATTCCGTGAATCAGTGAGCCAGTCAGTCAGCGGAGCGGGTGTCTGTCCAGGAGTCGGTGGGTGCGCATGGTTTAAATCTCTCTCTCCTCCCCAGCTGGGTTTGTGGACATCATCCAGAGGGGCTGCCTGGCAAATGCCAACTGCAACCAGCTGTCCAATGTCACCTTCCAGGGTGCCACCCTCTACAAGATGAACAAGACCTGCTGTGCCACGGACCTGTGCAACGCCGCCCCCGCCACCCACATCTCTGCGCTCTCTGCCATTGCTGTGGTGACTGCCTGGCTGACCACCAGCATGCTGTGAGCCCATTGGATGATCCCCCCCCCCCCCCCCCCCCCAGTCTTCGGGGAGGGATGGGGACTTCCCACCCACCCCTGCCTGATTGGGACTTCTCCTAGCCCTTTGTTCACTCTCTCTCTCTGTACCTGTACTCTAGATGCCCATGTCAGGTTTCCCCCCTCCCCCCCCAAAACCCTGTTTTAAATTTTAATTTGTCTTTTTGGGATGGGGGGGGGACGTTGAAAAACTGAATTTAAATAAATCAAGTGACCTTATTAATGTCCGTTTCAATTGACTTGGAGATTTTTTTTCTTCCCTTCCCTTGAGGGGGTGACCTGGAAGCCAAGCCCCAGTGAGAGCCCTCTCTGACCCATAGTCCTCTTAGAATAACCGCCATCCCTCCCAGCTGATTGGCAGCTGTTCGTGATGCTAATCGCTCAGTGCTGACAACTGGCTGAAGATCAATCTTGAGCTCCAGCTGGTGTACACCCACTCGCGCACTGATGCGTCTACATGTTGGTATTGAGCAGGCACTCGAGCAGGCTGGCATTCGCACCACACATGCACTAAAGACTCCCACCCCCAATAAATGCCCGTCTCCATTGTCCATGCGACGGGTGGCAACCCTGTGACATTGCGCACTGGAGTGGCCAGTCGAGGTGCAGAAGGCTTTGGCTTGACCCTTTTGGGCCCCCCAGCAGTGAGGATCCTGGTATTGGCCTTGCTGGCAGCGCAGGGTGTGATGTCGGTCACAGGAATTGCCCCCCCCCCCACCACACACACTCCTTTGCCAACCTTTAACCACAACAGACCTTTTCAAGATTCATTACCTTTGTCCTTTTGTAATGCACCGAGATCCATTTTGAAGGGTTTGGGCTTCCTTGTTTGTACATGTACAGCAGGGGTCTTTAGTACTCGTACAGCCACACCTAAACTATCTATATATTAATTTTAATTTCTATAGGTTAACCATTTAATGACGTGTGTTGTGCTAATACTGGGAATGAATGGCACAGGTCTGACTTGACGTTTATTGGGGGGGCTAGACCAGTAACGCTGAACTGGACACCGGTGCCTTGATTTCTGGAAATCTAATCGCTCTAGCTTGTAAATTTGAATATATACAGTTATATCTGACCTGTCATTCACAGAGTCCTTTATTGTCATGCATGTATTTGTTGCGTAAACCCATGTCTGTGGGAGTGCTGGTTAAGCTGGGTGACCCTAGCCAGATTGGCTGAGCCCAGGAGGAAAGGGATTGAGGGGGCTTCTCATGGGTGGCACCTGGCACATCCACTCCAGTAGCTCCTTTTTTTTTTTTTTTTCTTCCCCCTCCCCCCCCCTCCATTTCTGAAGACCGTTTTATACATCAAGGGAGCAAAGTGAAGTGCTGGGGGCCGCTTTCCACTATGACTGTATATAGATCTGCTAGTATCTATAGCAATATATCTGGATCTTGTGTACTCTCACACTGTACTTTTTGTGTAAATATGGGGTGTCTTAAACTCTTCAATAAAGTTCTTTTTAAAAAGTTTTTTTTGTTTGGTTCTAACTTGATCAATCTCTACCCCTCTTTCTGCTGGTCAATCATAAGACTGGGTAATCACTGTGGGCATAGTCTGTAAACTGGTGAGGAACTGAATGAAAAGAAGGTATAGATCTATACAATTTCATAAATGTTACTCATGGGGTGATGTTTCAGAACTGGAGTAACAGCCGGTCAGCAGTGTGCCTGTGAGCCCTGTTAGGGAAACTAAGGGGGAAGCTGTAAATTAGATGGGAGAGGGCAAGACTGATGTCCTCTCCTCCGTGCTCCTTGTGTAAGTTTTCTTCCTCTTTTGGCTAGTCCCTTGCCTTCTGCAGTAAACATAAGCACACACTTAGATGGTAGTCCACTAAATCCTACGAACTGTTCTTAAAAAGATGGGATTTACATAAACAACTTGAAAGTTAATACTGCTTTAGTGTTTTATTTGTAAGAGGTAAAGCTATCTTAAATCTGAGCTGCTTAATGGGTAAAAAGAGCATTCAACCACCTCTTAATATTTGTGAGATTGTAAATGTGCAGATAATCTATATAATTGTATTGTATAATTGTTCATATTGATGGAAACCACTCCTGCACACTTTGTTCAAGGTGTCAGGTGTGTTGGAGTTTGCCACTTTATTCCGGTTTGTCATCAGGACAGACTCCAATTATAACTGACGGTAAACAGAGCGAGCTGGAAAGAGTAACTACTAGACAAACATGTTTTTACTGTAATTGTCATCTGTGGCATTTCAGGGATGTATTCTTCCAAAAATAAGGCTGTTAGTATCTAGTTGCTCTTGCTCTAATGGCAGAATGAAATGCCTCCTGCTGTCCAGACCTATAACAGATACAAAACATTGACTTCCCACGATCCACAAGGTACAAATCTGGATCACATTGCATTTGTATTCATTGTTTTTGATCAAAATGCGACCGGGCACAACTTTGCGATTTGTGTTTGGGGTGAGTCTAATTGAATTGGTCTAACCTTGAGATTAAGTGCTCCTCGTTCGTTTCACAGCTTTTCAGCTCTCGATTCGACATACAAATAGGACACTCCTTGACCGTTGGACAATCATAATTACGTCCAAGAAGAATGAACCCAGTCTCCGTACCGTGTGGAGAGATGGAGGGGCTGCCGAGAACAATGCTAGTTCACTAGTGTAAATATTGATCAGTTTTGGGCTGCACCCGTCTCAAACCACATCCCAGTGTGAGACGTTCAGTTCGTCTTTTTATACTATATATTATATTTGTAATTTCAGAATACATGTATTTAATTAAAGCATATGCTTTACACCCTGTGCCAATTTGGAGGGGATTGTAATATTGTCCTTTGTACCAAATAGAATCAAATGCTTTTTCGAAGTAAATAAAACAGCAAAAAAAAAAAAAAAAAAAAGTTTTTGTTTGGTGGATGTTAATTCATGAAGGTGTTCATATTGTGCCAATCTGTCCCTGACTCAGGACACTGTGCTCAGTAAGGAAGGTCAGTGTCCGGGTGTTTAGGATACTACACAACACCTTCCGCAGGTTACTGCTCACACAGTCGCCCCATAGCTATTTGGGTCATATTTGTCTCCAGTCCTATAAATTGGGGATCTCTCCCCTGTTTGTGTCTGTCTCTCGTTTCTCATTTCCTTGTTTATTTTTCTCTCAACTTCCTTCTATCACTCCAACAACCTGCCTTACCTGTTCTTGAGCGCCATCTCCCCCCGTGTCCATCTTCAGATGCTGAAGTGCATTTGGAGAATGACTGGAATTCATGAAGTTCAGCATTCATGATGCTGCATTCTTCTGGGAGAACGTGCTGGAGCATTTGGCCTCCTGGTATAAGAGCAGGTTCCTCTGTGAGATGACAGGGAATGAGTTCAAAACATCACCCCAAAACCATCCCACTGTCTCAGTCAGTCAGTCAGTGTGTTTGTGTATCAGTGTGTTTGTGTATCAGTCAGTGTGTTTGTGTATCAGTCAGTGTAGTGCTTGTGTATCAGTCAGTGTAGTGTTTGTGTATCAGTCAGTGTGTTTGTGTATCAGTCAGTGTAGTGCTTGTGTATCAGCCAGTGTGTTTGTGTATCAGTCAGTGTGTTTGTGTATCAGTCAGTGTAGTGTTTGTGTATCAGTCAGTGTAGTGTTTGTGTATCAGTCAGTGTAGTGCTTGTGCATCAGTCAGTGTAGTGTTTGTGTATCAGTCAGTGTAGTGCTTGTGTATCAGTCGGTGTGTTTGTGTATCAGTCAGTGTAGTGTTTGTGTATCAGTCAGTGTAGTGTTTGTGTATCAGTCAGTGTAGTGCTTGTGCATCAGTCAGTGTGTTTGTGTATCAGTCAGTGTAGTGTTTGTGTATCAGTCAGTGTAGTGCTTGTGCATCAGTCAGTGTAGTGCTTGTGCATCAGTCAGTGTGTTTGTGTATCAGTCGGTGTGTTTGTGTATCAGTCAGTGTAGTGTTTGTGTATCAGTCAGTGTAGTGCTTGTGCATCAGTCAGTGTAGTGCTTGTGTATCAGTCAGTGTAGTGCTTGTGTATCAGTCAGTGTAGTGTTTGTGCATCAGTCAGTGTGCTTGTGTATCAGTCAGTGTAGTGCTTGTGTATCAGTCAGTGTAGTGTTTGTGTATCAGTCAGTGTAGTGTTTGTGTATCAGTCAGTGTAGTGCTTGTGTATCAGTCGGTGTGTTTGTGTATCAGTCAGTGTAGTGTTTGTGCATCAGTCAGTGTGCTTGTGTATCAGTCAGTGTAGTGCTTGTGTATCAGTCAGTGTAGTGCTTGTGTATCAGTCAGTGTGTTTGTGCATCAGTCAGTGTAGTGCTTGTGTCTCAGTCAGTGTAGTGCTTGTGTATCAGTCAGTGTAGTGCTTGTGTATCAGTCAGTGTAGTGCTTGTGTCTCAGTCGGTGTGTTTGTGCATCAGTCAGTGTAGTGCTTGTGTATCAGTCAGTGTAGTGCTTGTGTATCAGTCAGTGTAGTGTTTGTGTCTCAGTCGGTGTGCTTGTGTATCAGTCAGTGTAGTGTTTGTGCATCAGTCAGTGTGCTTGTGTATCAGTCAGTGTAGTGCTTGTGTATCAGTCAGTGTAGTGCTTGTGTCTCAGTCGGTGTGCTTGTGTATCAGTCAGTGTAGTGTTTGTGTATCAGTCAGTGTAGTGTTTGTGTATCAGTCAGTGTAGTGCTTGTGTCTCAGTCGGTGTGTTTGTGTATCAGTCAGTGTAGTGCTTGTGTATCAGTCAGTGTAGTGTTTGTGTATCAGTCAGTGTGTTTGTGTATCAGTCAGTGTAGTGCTTGTGTATCAGCCAGTGTGTTTGTGTATCAGTCAGTGTAGTGTTTGTGTCTCAGTCGGTGTGTTTGTGTATCAGTCAGTGTAGTGTTTGTGTATCAGTCAGTGTGTTTGTGTTTCAGTCAGTGTAGTGCTTGTGTCTCAGTCGGTGTGTTTGTGTATCAGTCAGTGTAGTGTTTGTGTATCAGTCAGTGTAGTGCTTGTGTCTCAGTCGGTGTGCTTGTGTATCAGTCAGTGTAGTGTTTGTGTATCAGTCAGTGTAGTGTTTGTGTATCAGTCAGTGTAGTGCTTGTGTCTCAGTCGGTGTGCTTGTGTATCAGTCAGTGTAGTGCTTGTGTATCAGTCAGTGTGTTTGTGTATCAGTCAGTGTAGTGCTTGTGTATCAGCCAGTGTGTTTGTGTATCAGTCAGTGTAGTGTTTGTGTCTCAGTCGGTGTGCTTGTGTATCAGTCAGTGTAGTGTTTGTGTATCAGTCAGTGTAGTGCTTGTGTCTCAGTCGGTGTGCTTGTGTATCAGTCAGTGTAGTGTTTGTGTATCAGTCAGTGTAGTGCTTGTGTATCAGTCAGTCTGTGACGCACTCGGTGAATGTAGTGGCCAGCCAGTAGGTGTGGTGGTCAGTGTATCAATTTGTCTGTCAGTTCTGTTATTTGTTAAAGGCTCATTTTGAATGATACAAATCTCGATTTGAAAGACTTGTAACAATCTTACAGAATATAGCAGGGAAACCAAAGAAAGCTGTCCAAAATGTGTTGGCACATGCCCTGTGTGAATGTGCGTAATATCCACACACAAGAAAATACCAATGAAAACCCAGTCTTTATTTACTTTACAGAGACTTCATTCTGGGTTGTGTTTTCTGACAATTCAAGTTTTCTTGTTCTTTTGTTTCGTCTTGGGGAGGAGCGGAGTGGCCATAGTTTTTACCCAGAAAAACAGCTAAATACCTTAATTACTAAACAAAGACAAATCTGAAGCTGAGAGAAAGAAATACATTGTGTTTGTGTGTGTGTGTGTGTGTGTGTGTGAGAGAGAGAGGATTGGAGTCGGGGTTTAGAACAACCTGCGAGCCCCTCAAGCCCACCTTCAAACAGGCAGAGCAGCACCTGACTCTCTCACTTGTTCAGGTCAGACTTGCTGGGTGAGATTTTCTGAATTATGGAGAGATTGAGCCAAACAACCCTCTACGCACACACTGCGTAACCTGTCTTTCTTGTGGCATTAGGCAGATTTCCTAATGTCTAAATAAAGGTGCGGGTTCGGCGCCTTTAATTGCGTTATTTGTTGTATTGGTAATGGAAAATACACTGTTATACGTCAACATCTACAGAGTCATAAACACCACTTGTGTGTGTGTGTGTGTGTGTGTAGATATACAAGCAATAGATACTAGGGTAGATAAGAGGTCCTGCTTATTCACACTGACTGATCTGTACATAGATTTTACAGTTTTATGTTGATACTAAGAAATACTACTACACGATTATACATCGCGATAAACAATGCCATAAATCCTGATGTCTCATAGATACTGTGGTTGAACAGGTTCTGTGCTTTACATTGAGCTGTATGTAGATTGTGTAGTCTATATGTATATATGTGGCAAAATAATAGAGGTTACAATACAACAGGTATACAGCCGAACACTGACTGTACTGTGCTGTAGTGTCCAGTCAGTCAGTGTTAATGTGCTGTAGTGTCCAGTCAGTCAGTCAGTGTTAATGTACTGTAGTGTCCAGTCAGTCAGTGTTAATGTGCTGTAGTGTCCAGTCAGTCAGTGTTAATGTGCTGTAGTGTCCAGTCAGTCAGTGTTAATGTGCTGTAGTGTCCAGTCAGTCAGTGTTAATGTGCTGTAGTGTCCAGTCAGTCAGTATTAATGTGCTGTAGTGACCAGTCAGTCAGTATTAATGTACTGTAGTGTCCAGTCAGTCAGTCAGTGTTAATGTACTGTAGTGTCCAGTCAGTCAGTCAGTGTTAATGTGCTGTAGTGTCCAGTCAGTCAGTCAGTGTTAATGTGCTGTAGTGTCCAGTCAGTCAGTCAGTGTTAATGTGCTGTAGTGTCCAGTCAGTCAGTCAGTGTTAATGTGCTGTAGTGTCCAGTCAGTCAGTATTAATGTGCTGTAGTGTCCAGTCAGTCAGTCAGTGTTAATGTGCTGTAGTGTCCAGTCAGTCAGTGTTAATGTGCTGTAGTGTCCAGTCAGTCAGTATTAATGTGCTGTAGTGTCCAGTCAGTCAGTCAGTGTTAATGTGCTGTAGTGTCCAGTCAGTCAGTGTTAATGTGCTGTAGTGTCCAGTCAGTCAGTCAGTGTTAATGTGCTGTAGTGTCCAGTCAGTGTTAATGTGCTGTAGTGTCCAGTCAGTCAGTCAGTGTTAATGTACTGTAGTGTCCAGTCAGTCAGTGTTAATGTGCTGTAGTGTCCAGTCAGTCAGTGTTAATGTGCTGTAGTGTCCAGTCAGTCAGTCAGTGTTAATGTGCTGTAGTGTCCAGTCAGTCAGTGTTAATGGGCTGTAGTGTCCAGTCAGTCAGTGTTAATGTGCTGTAGTGTCCAGTCAGTCAGTGTTAATGTACTGTAGTGTCCAGTCAGTCAGTGTTAATGTGCTGTAGTGTCCAGTCAGTCAGTCAGTGTTAATGTACTGTAGTGTCCAGTCAGTCAGTCAGTGTTAATGTGCTGTAGTGTCCAGTCAGTCAGTGTTAATGTACTGTAGTGTCCAGTCAGTCAGTCAGTGTTAATGTGCTGTAGTGTCCAGTCAGTCAGTATTAATGTGCTGTAGTGTCCAGTCAGTCAGTCAGTGTTAATGTGCTGTAGTGTCCAGTCAGTCAGTCAGGAGCAGAACCTCCAGGGTACTTTTCTCCTAAATACTTCCGGTACCACATGTCAGGCCAGGGAGACAGGCAGAGATTAGAAAGTTTAACACGTGGTTGAAAGCTTGGTGTAGGGAAGAGGGGTTTAGGTTTATGGAGCATTGGTCTTTCTTCTGGGATAGATGGGACCTGTACAAACCGGACGGTCTACATCTCAACAGAAGGGGGGCTGATGCATTTGGAGAGCATATGTGCAGAGAAATTGAGAATCTTTTAAACTAGGGACCAGGGGGGCAGGGAGCTCTGACAATGGGAGATGTTCCTCTAAGGAAAGAAACAAAGGGAAACTGCTAGTAGGAAAGTCCTGAAGTGTTTGTACCTCAATGCCAGGAGTATAAGGAACAAGATGTTAGACCTAGAAGCCACAGTGCTGCCATAGGAGTGACAGAAACATGGCTTACAGAAAATTATGGGGATGAATACAAGTTGAAAGGATACATACAGTTTAGGAGAAAAAGGCATAATCGAAGAGTTAATATTAATATTAAAATAATATTCAGTTGTGAGCCGACACCTGGCAGATGCATGCAGGTAACAAAAATGTCCACTATAATTACACTATGGGAGGAACAGATCTAGATGAAGTAACGCATGAGAAAGACCTAGGAGTCTATGTGGACTCATCACTTTCTCCATCCAAACAATATGGGGAAGCAAGAAAAAGGGCAAACAGAGTGTTAGGGTATATTGTCAAAAGTGTAGAATTGAGCACAAGGGCAGTGATGTTAAGACTGTACAATGCACTAGTTAGAGCTCATCTGGATACTGTGGACAGTTCTGGGCTCCACACTTCAAGAAAGATATCGCTGCTCTAGAGGCAGTTCAGAGGAGAGCAACCAGACTTATTCCAGGTCTGAAGGGAAAGTCCTACTGAGAGACTGAGGACCTGAACCTTTTCACCCTGGAACAGAGGAGACTACGTGGGGACTTGATCCAAGTCTTCAAAATCATGAAAGGCATCGACCACATCAAACCAGAGGAGCTTTTCCAGATCAGCAGGGACACACGCACCCGGGACACAAATGGAAATTGGGCTTCAAGGCATTCAAGACAGAAAACAGGAGACACTTCTTCACACAGAGAGTCATCACAATCTTGGATCATTTCATTATTAATGGACACCAAAAGAGCATGATGGGGTGAATGGCCTCCTCTCGTTTGTGAAATTTCTGATGTTTATAATGTACTGTAGTGTCCAGTCAGTCTGTATTATCCCTCCCCCACCCCCCCCTCTCTAGCTTTATTCACATGACTAATTGACTGATGCTCTCTCTCTCAAGCCTTAAGGAACAAACTCTGCCTCTCCCTTCTCGTTCTCTCTGCATCTGTCTGGCATTCTCATCATTTTCTTCATTCTCTTCTTTCTTGCAGCAGTGAAGAAAAAGCAAAGAATTCCAAACTGGTTCTCTTTCTCTCAGCCAATTGCGTGGCAGTGAGATCATGCCCAGCCCCACCCCATAATCCCCTAACTTAAAAGACAGCAACCCTGGGTCAGTCACATTTTTAACCTGCACACCCCTCACTCTCTAGTTGCCTGCTGCACATTTTTGATTTTGGTCTGGAAACACAAAGGGCAGGATTTGGGTCCTTGTGTTTTTGTTATTTCTCTTTGTGTGGAAAGACCTCTTGCTGCAGAATTACACAGAAGCAGAATTAGTAGACAACAGAAGACTCAAGACACAAGATGAACAAGATTGTAATTGTGCTGGTCGCTGCTGCCGTGTGCTTCACAATTGGTGAGTAACTACTCCTACGTAGCATCTCTAATAGTGCAGCATGTGTTGTAGCGCAGAAACTGTAACTGAAAAACATGTTATACTGCAGAATCGTGTACACTGTATAAGATACTATAAACATAGTGGGTATTAGACAGTAATGTACACAGCACTGTGACACTGCTAGTATCAGTAATACTTTCATTGTGTAAAGGTTTTGTGGGTGTTAGGCTCTATATGTATACCATTACTGCGTGTGTGATTGCTTCTGGGAAATGCTTATTGCTGTGTTGAGTGGTGTTGTATTGATGGTGTGGAGTTGTGTGGTGTTGAGTTGTCTTGTGATCTCACTGTAGTAAATCCTGGGTACATTACAGATTCTGTAGCACAGTACATTCAAATGCAATACAATACAGTGACATTATGGTACCATAGGACAAGACAATACATTGTAACACAACTCAAAATTACACAATACAGTATGGCTATACAACATTGTGACACTAGTCAAAATGACACAAACTCCAACTGGTTTAAGTTGTAGAGCTTCTTTGTTTACCCAGCTATTGTGCTGATGGGTTATCGAGTGGGTAGGGGGGGTGCAGACAAGTTCTAGATCCACTGATAGACAGCGATCAACAGGTTGGGGAACTCTGCTGTACAACATTGTGACGCAACTCAAAAAAACACAATACAGTGTTAGACAACGCCACTGGAAAAAGTCCCACTACTGGTATTGCTGGTTTGGCCCCTGGGGCGTGTTCAGATGGATTGAGAAGAGTGACATGGCTAAACCGAAGCATCACGGCGCACCTCTATGTAATCCACGACAGGGCGATACATTAAATCACCGTCCATTGAAGCCGGACACATCCAAGAGCAATGCAATAAAATAACAATATGGTACATTGCGGCTCAGTACAAAATACAACTGAGATATTTTTCATATTTCCTGATCAGTGATGTTGCTGTTTAACAGTATTTCATAAATACTATTTTGAATCTAATAACTAATAAATAACTTACTTTTGTATTCCCCATTGTATCTCTCTCTCTCTCTCTCTCTCTCTAATTGTGCAGTGGAGTCACTCAGTTGCTACAGCTGCTCTCTGGGGATTTCTACCACCTGCTTCTTCTCAAATCAGGTTACCTGCAGTACGGCACAGCAGTGCAGCATCGGGACCATCAGTAAGTGTGGGAGGGAGAAGGGGGGACAACGAATCAGTCAGAGTATTACTCTGTGTTAATGCAGCGTCCAGTTACAGTCAGTGTGTCAGTCAGTCGGTCGGTCGGTGTGTCAGTCAGTCAGTTGGTGTATCGGTGTGTCAGTGTGCCATTCCTTCAGGGTGTCGCCACTGCACTGTATGAAACACTCTGCCTCCCTTTCTCTCTCAACAGAATTTACAGGTACAGATGTGCTGAGCCTGATCAGGAAGGGCTGCCTGTCTACCTCCCAGTGCAACATGAACTCGACCAGCACCCTGCTGCCGGGCTTGTCCTACACCAGCACACAATCCTGCTGCTCAACCAACCTCTGCAACAGCGCCGGCGCCGCCAGCCTGTCCCTGCTGGGCGCCCTGGGCATGGCCGTAGTCTGGGCAGTGGGGCTGTACTGAGCCTACTGACCGCAGAGGGCACTGTGAGACACAACGGTTCCCAGCGTACAAAACCCCCCAGGTTGACTTTTTGCAGGTTTCTTCTTTATGACCACATCAGCTCAAACAAACAAAAAGCAAACAACAACCCAAAATTAATTAGTATAAGGAAGTGCAGTTTCAGCTTCAGTTAAGCTTATATAAAAGGCCACCTGGAGGCCTGGCGCTGCACTGCGCCCCCCTGCTGCACCGCACCGAGACTCAGTAATACCTCACTGCATCATTCCTCCCTGTGCCTGCCCTGTAGTCAATGCCACTCTCTTGCACATTAAGCACCACGCAGCAGTAACACACAAACACACACTCATTTCAAGACATGCACAGTGCGTAATAAACACATCTGCACTATAACACACGCACTGTAATACATGCATTAGAATACACACATTGTAACACACTTAAGCACTACAATACTTTATAATGCACACGCTATATATTACACACATATATATATATATCAGTCACCAATATGTACCCCCTGTGTGTCCTGTCAGGATACTTGTATTACCTGCTCAGCACACACACATATCCACTGACCTGGGCGGTCGAACTGTGTAGCTCAGGGGACATCATAACCGAATTCCCCCTCCACCCCCCCCCGAGCTGAAACTCTGCTGTTTCCCAGGCAAAGTTCAAAATCAGAAATATTGTGTTTACTTTCCCTGCTCTGTAGATTTGTGTTGATCTCAAACATTGTTCAATACTTTGAAATCAGGTTCTTGGTTTAATTTGTTTGTAGTTTTTTTATTATTCTTACTCTTTTAATGAATGTAAAAAATGCCTTTATTAAAATTACAACTTGATTAACAAATTCACTCTTGCAATGCATTTTTGGGAACAAAATCCTAGACTGTTTATTTGAGTATATTTATGAAAATAGTTGGGATATTGAATACAGAATAGAAATATATATTTCTGTTAAAGGAAGTACCAGCCTTATACTGAATGGGCTAATGGGTCATTAGGATGTCTTGTACTTTAAAATTAGACAAATCTGGATGTCTTTGAAGAAACTGACTTCCAGACTAATACGTTTAATTTAATTATCAAATCATGAATAATACATATTTTACATGACAATGATCAATATTAATAACATGGTTTATTGATAATCATATGTTCTCCAATGGTATGAGGTTTCAGGACATTTGATGAGATATTGAGAAATTGGGCAATATTTTGAGAAAATACTCAACGCTTCAAGGCGTTCAAGACAGAAAACAGGAGACACTTCTTCACACAGAGAGTCATCACAATCTTGGATCATTTCATTATTAATGGACACCAAAAGAGCATGATGGGGTGAATGGCCTCCTCTCGTTTGTGAAATTTCTGATGTTTATAATGTACTGTAGTGTCCAGTCAGTCTGTATTATCCCTCCCCCACCCCCCCCTCTCTAGCTTTATTCACATGACTAATTGACTGATGCTCTCTCTCTCAAGCCTTAAGGAACAAACTCTGCCTCTCCCTTCTCGTTCTCTCTGCATCTGTCTGGCATTCTCATCATTTTCTTCATTCTCTTCTTTCTTGCAGCAGTGAAGAAAAAGCAAAGAATTCCAAACTGGTTCTCTTTCTCTCAGCCAATTGCGTGGCAGTGAGATCATGCCCAGCCCCACCCCATAATCCCCTAACTTAAAAGACAGCAACCCTGGGTCAGTCACATTTTTAACCTGCACACCCCTCACTCTCTAGTTGCCTGCTGCACATTTTTGATTTTGGTCTGGAAACACAAAGGGCAGGATTTGGGTCCTTGTGTTTTTGTTATTTCTCTTTGTGTGGAAAGACCTCTTGCTGCAGAATTACACAGAAGCAGAATTAGTAGACAACAGAAGACTCAAGACACAAGATGAACAAGATTGTAATTGTGCTGGTCGCTGCTGCCGTGTGCTTCACAATTGGTGAGTAACTACTCCTACGTAGCATCTCTAATAGTGCAGCATGTGTTGTAGCGCAGAAACTGTAACTGAAAAACATGTTATACTGCAGAATCGTGTACACTGTATAAGATACTATAAACATAGTGGGTATTAGACAGTAATGTACACAGCACTGTGACACTGCTAGTATCAGTAATACTTTCATTGTGTAAAGGTTTTGTGGGTGTTAGGCTCTATATGTATACCATTACTGCGTGTGTGATTGCTTCTGGGAAATGCTTATTGCTGTGTTGAGTGGTGTTGTATTGATGGTGTGGAGTTGTGTGGTGTTGAGTTGTCTTGTGATCTCACTGTAGTAAATCCTGGGTACATTACAGATTCTGTAGCACAGTACATTCAAATGCAATACAATACAGTGACATTATGGTACCATAGGACAAGACAATACATTGTAACACAACTCAAAATTACACAATACAGTATGGCTATACAACATTGTGACACTAGTCAAAATGACACAAACTCCAACTGGTTTAAGTTGTAGAGCTTCTTTGTTTACCCAGCTATTGTGCTGATGGGTTATCGAGTGGGTAGGGGGGGTGCAGACAAGTTCTAGATCCACTGATAGACAGCGATCAACAGGTTGGGGAACTCTGCTGTACAACATTGTGACGCAACTCAAAAAAACACAATACAGTGTTAGACAACGCCACTGGAAAAAGTCCCACTACTGGTATTGCTGGTTTGGCCCCTGGGGCGTGTTCAGATGGATTGAGAAGAGTGACATGGCTAAACCGAAGCATCACGGCGCACCTCTATGTAATCCACGACAGGGCGATACATTAAATCACCGTCCATTGAAGCCGGACACATCCAAGAGCAATGCAATAAAATAACAATATGGTACATTGCGGCTCAGTACAAAATACAACTGAGATATTTTTCATATTTCCTGATCAGTGATGTTGCTGTTTAACAGTATTTCATAAATACTATTTTGAATCTAATAACTAATAAATAACTTACTTTTGTATTCCCCATTGTATCTCTCTCTCTCTCTCTCTCTCTCTCTAATTGTGCAGTGGAGTCACTCAGTTGCTACAGCTGCTCTCTGGGGATTTCTACCACCTGCTTCTTCTCAAATCAGGTTACCTGCAGTACGGCACAGCAGTGCAGCATCGGGACCATCAGTAAGTGTGGGAGGGAGAAGGGGGGACAACGAATCAGTCAGAGTATTACTCTGTGTTAATGCAGCGTCCAGTTACAGTCAGTGTGTCAGTCAGTCGGTCGGTCGGTGTGTCAGTCAGTCAGTTGGTGTATCGGTGTGTCAGTGTGCCATTCCTTCAGGGTGTCGCCACTGCACTGTATGAAACACTCTGCCTCCCTTTCTCTCTCAACAGAATTTACAGGTACAGATGTGCTGAGCCTGATCAGGAAGGGCTGCCTGTCTACCTCCCAGTGCAACATGAACTCGACCAGCACCCTGCTGCCGGGCTTGTCCTACACCAGCACACAATCCTGCTGCTCAACCAACCTCTGCAACAGCGCCGGCGCCACCAGCCTGTCCCTGCTGGGCGCCCTGGGCATGGCCGTAGTCTGGGCAGTGGGGCTGTACTGAGCCTACTGACCGCAGAGGGCACTGTGAGACACAACGGTTCCCAGCGTACAAAACCCCCCAGGTTGACTTTTTGCAGGTTTCTTCTTTATGACCACATCAGCTCAAACAAACAAAAAGCAAACTTTGTAGATTAAAAGACTTTTCATTTTCAAACCACAGAATTCACCACGGGTGTGGTTTCCAATGGGTGGGCCTGGACTTTTTAGATTTCATCCTTTAAACCAATCAGAATGGGTCTTACTTCAGGACTGGGATCCTGGACTAAATCCTGTTCAGGAAGGGGTCTTGGGTACAACCCTGTGAGGAATATAATTTTATACCAATCATAAAGTTTAGGATCTTTATCAGGATTTTTGATATTTTAGGAACTATCAGGAGCACACAACATTGGATTTGTCAGGTTTGTGACCAAAATAAGCAATACAAGATAAAGAATCTTGAAGATCAAGGCAAAGGAATTAGCCTAATAACAAAATACAATTCAGTCACATTGAATATGTTATGTAAGTATTTAGTAGTTAGGAAGTACTTACGTACTGATGCCTTGTTTGTAAAACAGCATTCAGACCCTCCCACAACACCCTGCTTCCTTGGATTCACAGCTAAAAGTCAGAATCTTGTAGGATCCTTTACAATGCTTTAGGATCCCCACTTTATGTATTGTCTGTACTGTTACCTACAAGTGGGTTAATGGAAGACATTTTTAAACCCTAAAAGTCAAATAAATATAATATTAATACAAATATACTGTTATAAGACTTCCAGACGAATACGTTAAATTTAATTATCAAATCATGAATAATACATATTTTACATGACAATGATCAATATTAATAACATGGTTTATTGATAATCATATGTTCTCCAATGGTATGAGGTTTCAGGACATTTGATGAGATATTGAGAAATTGGGCAATATTTTGAGAAAATACTCTTACATTTCCAGATTATTTAAATATTTAACTCTTATGGCACCTGCTCATCACTCCTACAGATCAATACTAATATCCTATGTTAAAAATACACATATATACCAAGTGCACCAAAAACAATCAATTAAAATGCATATTAGCAATACATTATTGCTTTTCACTTTATTGAGTCTCTAATAAACCAAACAGAATGTCTCCTTAACAATGTTTACAAGTAAGATTCGGTTAGGTTTTGTTTTGGTGTGAATGTGAATTTAAAAATCCTCTTCTGATTACATCAAAAACAATGATATGTTCGGCACAGAATTTGATTTGGGAAGAACCAGTATTCCCTATTCATTCATGCAGATCAGTAAAATGACTAATTCAACATCTGATCAGAGCAATAGCAATAAAGATTAATAAAATCACAATAGTTAAAATGTATAAAACCCATCACGCTTAAAAGAGTCTGAACCACCTCACATCCGAGGGTTATAGAGAGGACCCACATTTGCGGACGCTACAGAATACATGTATTGAGAGAGAGATGGATACTTAGACGTACAGTTAGATCATTATAGAGTCGTAGATTTAGAGATATATATTGTGGTAGAGTCCGCCCAGCACTGTAGAAACCATTCTGTTCTTAATAAAAAATAAATTACACCAATTGTCCAGCTGCATAACCATGTCCCTGCAACACAATCAGATGTCTTCTCTACAGAAGCACATGCATCTCTGCACTTTTATCCGTCACAGCTTCACTTTCCCGGGCGCACACGCGTAGCGCTGTGACACACAACATGCAGGACCGCTAACCCACCACACACATATGCATAGGACATACATGCAAGTGTTGACTATATCTAGACCATACGAAATGTAGACTATGGTTAATTGCATTTATTTGACGTCGCTACTTTGTATGACATACGACAATCATCACGTACACATGACTGCATACTATAAATTCAGCATCCAGTCTTGAGTCTCTATATTGATCACAGAGCTAAACTATTATATAATGTTACTTATTCCTTGCTGACTAAGCAAGATTTATGACGCATATTTGTGGCCATGTACACATCGACACATTATTTCCACATAACCTTTACTGAGCTCCAGATCACAGATGCCGATGGGTTCCTGTGCACATCGCACCGCTGCCTTTCGATCACTCGATAAGTCGCAATACCGGATACTGACCAGCAGGTGTCACTGTGGAGAGAGGATCGAGTGCTTCGAAGCAGTGAACCTTTTATCCATAAAATAGCTTCAAATGTTTCAATGCTATAAGCAGATTCGAAGATGGATGGATGGATGTTTCAATGCTTCGGAAAGCTTTGTTTCACCCACCACTAGAGAAATAATCAATCACCTGAATAAGGCTAATGGCTGATAAATAAATAAATTAGCTGACAGAACATCCAATCAGAGAAAGAAGGAAATGCGGCCATATTCTCATGCTGCTCTCCTGCAACCCTTCAGTTGATCACAGCTGATTAACCAAGAGCCACGGGGCCCTATTTGGACCAGCCTGAATCAGAAATGCTTAGAGGGGCAGACAAATCGTCCAGAATACCAAAGATTTGATCCACAACCATAATGTATGTTCTTGGCATGTTTGTCTTTCTGTTTTAGACCTTTAGCACTTTACAATTGCTGTCTTTAATGCTGCATAAATGTTCATTAATTTAAAATGTGGGCAATTAATTTGTATCACAGGTTACCTTTTGGTAGCCTATTTGACTACCACACATATTAATATGTCCACCCCTGACTTGGATAGAAAAAGTTTAATATGAAAAATAAAAAATAAAAATAGTGAGAAGCTTGTGTGTACTGATTTTATTTACTAACGATACAATATGTGAGCATGTTTCTGTTTTGATTTATAAAACTAGTTCTGTGCCTTTTCTGACAGGTTTATTTTATGAAAAAGACCACTCCACTGTTAAATCCTGTGCAGGCTCCTAGGATATGACATAGGATCTGGTGCAGGATCTTTCAATTTACCTTGTAGGATCCAGCTCAGGATCTTGTACAATATCCTGTCACAGGAACTTATAAGACCCTACAGGATCTTAAACAGGATCCTGTCCAAGATTTCTACCAGGGTATCTATCAGTTGTCTATCTGACATGACTCAATCCTGGTATTTCAACAGAAAGTTCAGATACACCATAATACCTCAGGTAGATTGACTGACCAATTTATTTAGTATTGAAAACATGGACCGGAATCAGCTTTGCTAACAGACCTGCCTGCTTGAGTAACTGTAATTTTGACAGCAGCACCCCTGGATGTATGACAGTGTAAATAATCCATTGCCACCTCACCTCACCTCACACCGCTCACAAGCTATTTGATTCCCAGGACAAACAACCAGGGAAATCAGCAAAAAAAAAAAAAAAAAGTTGCAAACAGTAAACAGAAGACCCTACACAACCCCCGAGGGGACATATGGAGGAAAAATAAAGCTAAAGTAAAGTGTTCCCTTGCAAAATAATGACTTGTTGGATGCATTTACTGTTTGTTTTTTTGTGCTGTAGATTATTTTGTGCCCAATAAAAATGAATTATATATTTTGTAATTTTGGAGTAATTTTTCTTGTAAATAAAAATATAATGTTTTTAAACACAACAATGTGTGGATGCTACCATGATCACGGATAATCCTGAATGAATTGCAAATTGCGGATAGGCCTATGAACACGTTACATAATGTATATTTTCACCCAGTCGTTAGAGTTGTGCCCACGGTCTCTCCCCAAATAAAAGACAAGGAAAACAAAAAAGCGATTTTCCAATAACTCTTGCGGTAATTAAGCCACTTTTTCCATAATAAAAGCCCTATTGGTTTATTTTCCCTTTTGGGTGATCACAAGATCTGTCTCTTGCTGGGGACCTAAACGTTCAATTTCAATATTTTCTTCAAATGACAACAAAGAAAACCTTTTTCCTAACAAGAAATCGCCACTGTTCAATTCAGGCTCATCGAGTTTGTACAGGACTCAAAAGAGCAGTGACTCACAAGTTCATGCACAGTGAGGCGAGGGCTGCAGCTCAAGTGCTCCTTCTGAGCTCATTAAAACTCGGAAAGCGCATGTGCAACTGGCCATATTCACTGCATTTCCGTACATTTGTTATCAAAAATCCTCTACTTAAACAAGAAGGTCAACTCCGCATTACATGGGAACATCTGTGTTACCTGAAAAGGTGCATTGTGGGATTCCAAGTAGTTGCAGTGGTGCTTTTTCCGTGTCTATAGAAGGGAAAACCTGCATCATTTCAAATTCCAAGACTTATCTTTTAAAAACACTGCATTGGATTAGAGACACTCCTCCTTAATATATACAAGTTATTATATGTCAAGTGTGTCAGGAAGTGTATTTTTACCAACCACCAATTTATGAAGGTGCCGATTTCTCTCTGAATATGAGAAATAGTTGCATGTCATGTATAAGAATTAAAATAAAAAAGCATTTGGCCTAGATTATTGGCAACCGGAAGTCTCTTAGGGCACACAACTTGAATGCATGGGCACTGCCGACTGCTGCCAGTGATGAAGAGCAGGAAATGGAGGAAATTAAATTGTCGATGCCTGGAGTGACTATTTTTGTATAGCAGTCTATAGGACCTCAAATGAAAACTTATCTTTATCACCATCTTCACATCTTAACACGTTATTGCTTTTATAAGCTACACAAACATGAATAACATTAAACCAATTGTGAAATGTGATGGGAGTGCCTGGTGTCTGCCTAGTAGCCTGGCTTTGTATGTTACGAAATAAACACACACTAAAACCACATTTTCAAAAATTGCCCACGTACCTTATTTCACCCCCGGGAACTGATCTTAAATACGGGCGTCAGGCTGTGATTTATCTCCGGTTTAGTAAGGGGAATGGACAAAGCTTTGACAATACCAGGTCACTCGTCACGCCAATAAAGCAATGGGGTGTGGGGTAATAAAACAAAAGGAGGGGCGGGGGGGCAGACGGGTAAAGAATGACAAAACAGAGAAGGGGAGGAATCAGGAAAATGTGGAATGACAGAATGAGTCCATTAGGAAAAGAGTGCATCTCATGTTGGTGCTTAGTATTACACACTGTATTCTCACTGAACACCACTAGCACTTTAACACTGTACAGCACTAGGAGAGAGAGAAGGTGGATGAAAAAGACAAAACAAATAAAAAAAAAAAAAAAGACTAAAGTGACTGCCCTATCTAATGTTGAATGTGAGGGCAGTTTAATTTCTCTTTAAACTGCCCTCTCTCCACCTTTCTCAGTCCAATGGGCCCTTGTTTAAAAGGATGAGGCGAAAATGTGCAAGGGAGAGAGAGAGAGGGAAGGAAGGAGAGAGAGAAAAAAAAGTATAAATCAGTCAATAGACACACTTACCAACTGGACACAAATACATCAACAGCACAGTACGAGAGTGAAAGAGAAAAGCGCCATCAGTCTGTGTAACAATTAAAACAGTTTAGCAAGTGAGTAAAGGCCTCAGTCTCCAGGGTTTCAATGCGTGAATTTAATAGAGGGAGGGGAAACCGACAGACGAATCACTCCTTCAGCAGGAAGGACGGACAGACGGACAGAGACGGGTCACTTTTTAAAAAAAACAAGTTTATTGCGACCGACTGGACAATCGCAGGGGCAACAACACAAATAAACTCCCATTACTATAATCATCATAGCTATTAGAATAATAATCATCATAATAATAATGTTGAGAGTAATAATAAAATAAACTGCAGCCCGAGAAGTCTCCCTCAGGATCCTAATTTCTGTTGCGAGCGAGAGAGCTGAACGCAGTGACGTTTGGTAGAGAGAGCCTGCAGGTATGTACAATCACAACCCAGCTACTGCAACACACACACAATAAACAGTCAGACATTAACAGCCCTGGCCCTGGAGAGACAGTCCAGTCCAGCGGGGTCTCGGCCCTGGTCATGGAGAGAGACGGTCCAGTATCTCGCTCTCATTTACTAGAGTGCACTGAACAAAAACAAACAGAAACCGTACAGTCAGCCGTCTTTATCCCAGGACAGCGGAAGCACTGCGTCTCCACAGGACCAGGGCTGGAGACCAGGAAGTAAAATTCTGAATCATCTTTATCTATTTTTATTATAACAATCATTAGGACTATGGGGGACTGTCAATAAACCTTTGAAGAACCTTAAAGAACAATCCATATTCGTCTGAAACTGCAGAGATAAGAGTGTGTGTGTGTGCGTGTGTGTGTGTGTGTGTGTGTGTGTGTGTGTGTGTGGCCTCCAATGTCAGGCAGTGGGGGTGGGGTGTGGAGAGAGAGAGAGAGAGAGAGAGAGGGGAGAGTAAGCTGTTTTGCATGGGAAATAAAAAGAGCGAAAGAGAGGGACAGACAGCTCAATCTAAGACTCCGATGTCTGCGTGTCCGTCTGTTGCGCACGGTGTCCCAAGTGTGCCGTCACGGGTGCGAAGGTCAAAAACCACTGGAGCGTGTTTCAGCCCCCCGGCACGGCACGACACGGCATACTGAGGTTGTACTGTCCCACACTGCCTCCATCGCGTCGCCACGAGGAACTGTGGGGTGTTGCTGTACTGCACTGTGACGGGCTGGGTTTGGGTGTGTTGTGTTGAACTGTGCAGAGAGTTTGGGCTGGGCTGGGCTGGGCAGCTCTCCTCTCCTCTCCTCTCCTCTCCTCTCCTCTCCTCTCCTCTCCTCTCCTCTCCTCTCCTCTCCTCTCCTCCTCTAGCGTATGGCTTTGACTGGGCTCTTGAAGCTGCTGGCTGCCTGGAGCTGGAGCTGGTAGGCCATGGGGTGGATCTTAAACCCATACAGCCTGAGAGAGAGAGACAGAGAAGAAGAGGGGTAGGGAGAGGGAGAGAAGATTAATGCACTGAGACTACAGACTACAAACAGACACACAAAGTTAAACAGACGCGAACACATACACGTCACCCTCCCTGACGACTAAGACACACAGCAGACATTCACACGAGAGGAAAAGATACATAAACGAAATTCAGAATCTACTTAAAAGACAAAGTTAGGACAGGGGGAGAGTGCTGGACCGGGCCGGGGCAGTACCGGGGCACAAACTGGTTGGCGGGTCGCTTGGGCCGGTACTCGGGGTGCACCATGAACAGCATGTGGGGGAAGCCGGTGCCGAAGTAGGCGCCGTCCGTGTGGTGGTGCCGGGATGACTTGGGCGTGTAGACATCCATACACTTGGGACAGTAGAGCTTCACCATCGCCTCACCCGGGATATCAGACAGACCTGCGGGGACAGAGATAGAGAAGGGCGTCAATAAGACACTGACTGACTGCACTGATGCAGAGAGAGACCGACTCCACTGACTCAGAGAGGGAAGGGAGGCAGAGAGAGAGAGGGGCATGAATAAGACACTGACACTGATACTGAGAGAGAGACCGACTCACCGATAGGTAGCATAGGCTGGTTCTCACAGTACACTCTGGGGCAATAACCGAAATCTCCCTGCTGATACTTCTCCAGCTGGGAGGGAGAGGGAGAGGGAGGGGGGAATTAAAAACCAGAGGTCCATATCAGTCCTAGAGAGACGCTCAGTGAAAGGGTTAACACTAGATCAGCATTGTCCAGGGACACGTCCCCACATAGGAGACAAACAGTTCGGAACTGATGGGGCTTATATTTGAACTTTTGAAACTATTGGCCCAAGCACCTCTACTCTTGACAAACCCGAAAGCAAGGCGGCGCCCAAATGAGAAGTTTGGATGCAGTTGAGGACTTTTAGAGAAGAGTTTGTTGTTCAGAAAGACAAGCATTGTTATATTGTCTCAGGAAGCTACAGCAGGGTTGTGACTAGAGACCAGCATAGTGTTAATACGATGGCGGGGTCTTCACTGCGTTATTACCATCTGTGCGATGCCGCGGTTGGTGAGGATGTAGCGGGCGTGGATCAGGCCGTACAGCATCTCGGCCGCCTGCTCGATCAGGTCACTCTGGTTGGGGTTGTCCTCCAGCTCCTCGTCTGGGAGACACAGAGAGAGTTAATACAGACACACTGACTGGTGGGGTGGCGAGAGGTGGGGGTTGTGGTTTCCTATATATTGGTTGTATATTTGGTTATATACTGTATTGCAGCGTGTGTGGGTGAGAGACGCAGTACCGACCCGGCTCCAGGTCCAGGATCATGTCCAGAGCCTGGCGGTAGTGAGGGACTTGCTCATTCAGACCCGTCAGGTTAAATTTGTCCTGGATGTAGTCCTCGTCAACCTGGGAAAACAGAGGGAGAGAAAGAGAGAGAGAGAGTTACCACAGGCACACTGGAGTAGATTAAGACTGCACTGACAGGAAGGGAGAGAAAGAGAGGGACAGAGAGAAGGTAGGGAGATATGGACATAGGCATACTAAGGTGACTGACATTTGGCCACTACTGTAGGTTAGCACTGGAGAGGGAGAGAGATGGGGGGGGGATTTAACCTAGCAGTGAAGGCACTCAGAGAAAAAGCAAGAGCTTTCTACGCACACAGGAGAAGATTCTATAACATTGATATCTCAGTCAAAATCACGCCTGCAGGGCCAACTCTCATCAACAGCAAGAGAAAAGCACTGAAATTCTGGATGCACCTGAAGAAAAGTGAGTCAGACTCACTCCAGTACAAGGCCCTCCAAACCCAAGTGTTCAGCCCTGAAAAGAGTCCCCCGAGTCAGCTGGCCCTGAAGCTCACGGCACTGACCCCCGCTAATACTGCGAACAGAGACCAGCTTCAGGTCAGCACTGCTTACCTGCCCCCAATTAGAGTCAACCAAATCATAAAGATAACCAAAACCTCCTATCTGGAACATTGGAACAATGAAACCAAATCCCAAAGTCAACTGGATTGCTATCGGGCCCTAAACAGAGAGTCCACCCTGGCAGAGTCTCTCTTCACTGTCAGAGATACGAAGCAGAGACGGATCCTGACCCAGTACAGGCTCAGTGACCACAGCCTGGCCAGAGAGACGGGCCGACACAGGCAGAGCTGGCTGCCCAGAGAGGAGCGGCGCTGTGGTCACTGCGAGACAGGAGAGGTGGACACAGAGAGGAGTGGCACTGTGGTCACTGAGAAACAGGAGAGGTGGACACAGAAATGCACTTCCTCCTCCACTGCAGTAAATATACCCAAATTAGGGAAATATTCTTAAATATATAAATTTCCTGACACTGACTGGACACTACAGGAGAACAATGCGCAGAGAGAAGAGGACACGGGACAGTGGTACAGACTGGAAACTACTGTACATTAATGCATCTACACACTGACCGAGTTGGGACAGACGCACAGCACAGACGGAGGGACCGAGCGACTCACCTCACAGAAGAACTCATTTCCCCTCAGACCACAGAACCAGGAGATCCAGGAGACTTCCTCTGAGCTGCTCATCCTCGTGTCCTCTGAACAGAGAGAGAGATGGAGAGAGTAAGACTTGAGGCACACTGTCTAACACAGATGGAGGCTGCACTGACAACAGCCTGCTTTCACACTGTGCTGTGAATACATGCACACACAGGAGAAATTCTGCACACATGCATTAACTCGGATACAGAGGCCGGACTGTATACCAGAATCACTGCCAGGACAAAGCAGTCAACACTCCTCTCAGTGCACTAGGACAGTCAATTGACAGCACTTGAATCAAAGGGTGTTTCAGTCTGAGCTGAATCTGCGTTTTACCAAGTGGAACAAACACACCGAGCTGAGAAATGCACGCAAAGCGAAGTGCAGGCGGCGACCAGGCGGCTGAGCTCCGGTCAACACTGTCGGCGACACAGACAGGACAGACGCACGGATCTCGCAATACTGACCCCAAGGAGCAGAGTTAAAATTACACACACTACGGAAAGTGTGGTGTCAGTAACCACACACACACACACACACACACACACACACACACACACACACACACACACACACACACACACACATATATACACACAGCGGTGCCGCACTGTCGCAAACAGCAGCCAGTCGCTCAGGGGTTGCAGGACAGGCCGCCGACCCGCACAGCTGCATCTGTCCTAACCCGTCCGTACGGCATTAGACACCAGCAACAGCGCTGAGCACAGCCCCGCCAGCGGCCACCCGCTTCCCGGTGCGTCTTTAAAATCCCGACGAACAGCCTGTCCTCCGCACGCCGAGGCGCACTGTATAGTATGTGGGTTCACACTGCGCTCCGGCTCTCTGCACCGAATTAAAACAACATGGCGTCCGCCTGGCTCCCTCTCCCCCGTCTGTAAGCGGAGGCCCACACTCGCTGCCAGACGCAGTGTGCCAACCAGTCCGGCACACAAACAGCACACTTGTGCAGATATCCATCCACACTCACCGCGGTGTTGCCGGCGTCAGCGCTGCAGGGCGGCTGTGTCTGTCGCTGCGGTTCGTGTGTGTAAAGGTGTATTTGATACGGCGCTCAGGCTACGGGCAACCGCTCTGCGTTAGTTTGCTGCAGTGAGCGGAGCGGAAGTCGCGTTTCTCTGACTTCCTCTCAAAACCGGGCTCGGTTGTGACGACATCAGTCAGCGACGGAAGAAGGTGAAGGATTGTGGGAGGTGGAGTTTTTCTACCTGCCCCGTTGTCCTCGCAGGCAGCCACTGGCACTACAATAGATACATATAACTAGATCCGCCCCCGGCTGAACTCTCTCTCTCTCTCTCTCTCTCTCTCTCTCTCTCTCTCTCTCTCTCTCTCTCTCTCTCTCTCTCTCTCTCACACACACACACACACATATGGGCAGTACCTGGGACTTTGCTGTGTTGCTCTTAACATAACATTGTTGGTCCAGGACTATCCTCAGCTTAACCAATGAACATTAAGTTTAGTGAAATAGGGTGATGTCACGGAGCTGTCTCCGCCCCTTTTGAGCCCTTGAGAAAGATGGAGTCTGCTAAACAGAAGTACTGTCATTTATTTTATTTAAAATGTTTCTTACATAGAATAATTGAATATATATACACTGATCAGCTGTAACATTATGACCACCTGCCTAATATTGTGTAGGTCCCCCTTTTGCCGTCAAAACAGCCCTGACCCGTGGAGGCATGGACTCCACTAGACCTCTGAAGGTGTGCTGTGGTATCTGACACCAAGACGTTAGCAGCCGATCCTTTAAGTCCTGTAAGTTGCGAGGTGGGGCCTCCATGGATCGGACTTGTTTGTCCAGCACATCCCACAGATGCTCGATTGGATTGAGATCTGGGGAATTTGGAGGCCAAGTCAACACCTTCAACTCATGCTTCATCAGACCAGGCCACCTTCTTCCATTGCTCTGTGGTCCAGTTCTGATGCTCACGTGTCCATTGTAGGCGCTTTCGGCAGTGGACAGGGGTCAGCATGGGCACCCTGACTGGTCTGCGGCTACGCAGCCCCATACGCAACAAACTGCAATGCACTGTGTGTTCTGACACCTTTCTATCAGGACCAGCATTAACTTTTTCAGCAATTTGAGCTACAGTAGCTCGTCTGTTGGATCGGACCACATGGGCCAGCCTTCGCTCCCCACGTGCATCAATGAGCCTTGGCCGCCCATGACCCTGTCGCCGGTTCACCGCTTTTCCTTCCTTGGACACTTTTGATAGGTACTGACCACTGCAGACCGGGAACACCCCACAAGAGCTGTAGTTTTGGAGATGCTCTGACCCAGTCGTTTAGCCATCACAATTTGGCCCTTGTCAAAGTCGCTCAGATCCTTACACTTTCCAATTTTCCTGCTTCTAACACATCAACTTTGAGGACAAAATGTTCACTTGCTGCCTAATATATCCCACCCACTGACAGGTGCCATGAAAACGAGATTATCAGTGTCATTCACTTCACCTGTCAGTGGTCCTAATGTTATGGCTGATCAGTGTATGCATGTGTTCATGTATCCAAAAAGTTTCAGATCCAAGCAAAACAGTTTTCAAACACAGCAGTAGGCTTTACTGGCTTCAGTTCACATATCCATACTACACAATCACAAATGTTTGTGCTGATAATGCTATATTGATTTCTAAATTCTCACTTTAACTGAAAGTGCTGTTTTACCATTTATCCAGCACATTTAAATCCAAATTTACATAAAATATTCCAAACTATACTATAAAGTGAATATAAATAGTACTCCTGTACTTTAATGTAGTCACTGTGAAGATTGTCCAGTGAAAATCTCAATATATGCACATTTCAAAAAATCTGTATGGTACAGGGTCATGGTCCATGGGACAACGGAATGGAGGACCAGTTGCAGGGAGAGGTAGAGGTTGTCAGACAAGCCTGGGTCAGATACAGGCAGGACAGTGCAAGCAAAGGCTGGGCAAGACGTGGTTGTGGTCACAGGCAAGGGTTGGGCAATCAGGCAAACTGGAAATCAGGGGTAAAGCCAGAGGTCGAGGATACAAGGGTTTAACAAGGCACAAGGAGACTGGTAGGTAAACTGACAAACCTTCACAGTGAGTGAGAGTCAGGGGGGGGGGGTTATACAGGCCGGGGGGAGAAGCACATGATGGAGAGCAGGTGTGCGGTGAGTAATCAGAGAGCTGTGAGATTGAATGAGTGACTGATTGAAGCTGGGAGAGGAGACGGGTATGGAGAGGGCGATGGCGACCTCTGGTGGGGACATGTGGAGGTGCATTAAACTGGTTGTTACAGACAGGAGTCTCAAACATGTTTTTTAGAGGGCGTCAATTACTTTTGTTCTTTTGAGAAAGTTTTCAATTATTGTTATTTAATGTGACGATGCCAAGGGTAGATATGAGAGTCCTTCCCTCATAAATAAAAGGGCGTGACATAGTTATTCCATTAAAAAGTTATGGGGGTTCACCCGGTGACCAGATGGAACTCGAGAAAGCAGCAGCGGAAATGTAAAAGGGAGAGCGGAGAAGAAAATGTGGGACAGACATGAAAATGGACAAATTGAAATGGACATAGAAACAGATAAATGTGGAAATGAATTAATTTAAACATGAATAAATAGACAAATAAACAATTGTCCAGAGATGTATTTATGTACTCATTTAGTTCTACATTTATTTATTTATTTCAACATTGACTGCTGTTTAATTTTGTCATGGACTATCCTCCATATAACATGACCATTGCATTTCACACTGTCCGCCTGCACTGCCCTCTGGACAATGGAGGGGAGGTAATGCCCTTTACCTGGCTATGAACCATGACACAATTAAGCTGTGCAAAGGTGTTTGAATGGCATGAGCAACACAGCTCATTACATGTACACAACAATCTCAACCATAAATCATGCTAATTGATTGAAAGCGATGGTTTCACTTATCAAGAGAGGCAAGCGTCCTAGAAGAGTCACCCAGCTGCAGCTCTGTGTTGCTGGGTGATGTCAATGTAATCATTTCTTCAAGGTGGTTTTCAGATTGGCTTCAGCATTTCTCACATTTCTTTCTTCATGTTGGTCTCTTTCTCATTCTCTTTCTCTCAGTTGTTTTCTGCTTTTTTAGTTTCCCCCCTCACTCACTCTCACTCTAGTTTTGACTTCAGTGTAAACAACCTCCTTGCTCTTTCCCCTGAAATGCTGCTTCCTTTTGGCACCGCTCTTACTGGGAGGGAAAGCAATACTGACATAGTTTTCATCTGTGAACTGAGAGAAAGAGAGGTTAATACAGACACCAACTGACCGACTGACCGACCATGCCAGACACCCATCCAATCAGCTAGTGCCTCCTGTGTTAGATCCTACCTTGCAGTCATTCTCACTGCCCACTTTGTTGTCCTTTTTGACATGGTTTTCCTCCTCCTCCCTTCTATTGGATGAATCTGTAAATAAATATGGAAACAGGGAAATATGAGGGAATTAATCTGTGCCAAGAAATAAGGCAAGTGTTTCCCATTAATTAACTTAACTGTGGTGGCTTGCCAGTTTCAGAATGAAGAAAAATATTTTTTACTCTCCTAATAAACGTAAAAGATTGCTATGTGTTTTGCAACGTCGTTTTGGCAATAAGCAGCTCTCACTCACAGCCAGTCAGCCTCTCCTCTCCCCTTGTGCTCGAGATGAGAGCAGGGCTTCTGTACAGCAATGTGACGCTCGGTCCAGAACACATTTTGAGGATACAACATCGTTTGAGGTAATGGTTAGTGATGTGCATGACAAATATTTTGACTATCGATAATTCCACAGCAGCATTAAAAATGCAACAATACATTAATGCGAAATAATGCAATGTGACAATTTTTGCAAAACTTTACTTTAAAATACTTATCTAACACAACAACTTTGTTAAATAGCTAAACACTAGGCACTAGGCCGAGTCAAATTTTTGTTTGTCGTCACAATTTCAAATTATCTATAAAGGTTGCGACTATTTTTGATAGTCACCTTGGTAGGGCCTCTTTAGGCTATGATTAGCTGTGGTCTGATTGGGGTAATTGGATAATTTAATGCACTTGGGGAGAAGTATTATAAGTAACAAAAGAGGGGGGGGGAGAAACAAAGAGAGAGACAAGAAGGGAGTACAAAGGAGAGTCTGAGAGAAAAAGAGAAAAAGAGAAACAGAGAAACAGAGAAACACAGTGTGGGTTGGTGGAGCAAACAAGGGTAAACAGACATAGCTGTCCCTGGCCAGTTCTTTTCATTTGATGTATATTTGTGAGCCCAGAGATGGGTTAGGGTTTTGTTTGATTTTGTAAATAAATACGCGCCCCGGCATATACAACTAAATCTGGTAGAGTGAGTTTTCAGTTTTTTGACCATACAGGGAAGCTGATCCATCACACCATTCAAATCGAAAGACAGCCATTACCGATTGTTAAGACTATACCAGAGCTTTTGTGAGTCCTGACACCTGATTTAAGCTCAATCCATAATGACAAGTGTAGCAGAGCCCCACGGCACCTGAGGGCTAGCAGTTTGAAGTACCTGGGAGCCCAAGCTTGGGCGCAGCCGGTCTGCCACATTGAGGTGGTAGAAGCTTGTGAAGGTCTGTTGACTGGACCAGGTCGCAGCATTGCACAGAAGTGTGGCACTGTGAAAGAGAGCCCACGATGAGGCCTGTCCCCTTGTTGAGTCTGCTGAGATGTGTTCAGACATGGGAACATTAGCAGTCTGGTAGGTGAGTCCACCCAGTGCACCAGTTGTTGTTTTCAAACCGCCCTTCCTCTGGTGGCAGACCCATAGCAGACAAACAGCTGGTCGGATTTGTGGCGCTGTGCAGTCCTCCGCATATAGCACCTCAAAGCCCAGACAGGCCACAGTGTGTGTAGTCTGTGGTCCTCATCTGACGGATGTGGAGGGGGATGAAAAAACTCCAGGACCTTGGACAGGAAGGCCAGGGTCAATGACAGTGAGCTCCCAGGCAGCTGGGACCATAGTCACCAAGAAAACAATTGGTAACACACTACGCCATGAAGGACTGAAATCCTTCAGCGCCCGCAAGGTCCCCCTGCTCAAGAAAGCACATGCACAGGCCCGTCTGAAGTTTGCCAATGAACATCTGAATGATTCAGAGGAGAACTGGGTGAAAGTGTTCTTTGGCATCAACTCAACTCGCCGTGTTTGGAGGAGGAGGAATGACCCCAAGAACACCATCCCCACCGTCAAACATGGAGGTGGAAACATTATGCTTTGGGGGTGTTTTTCTGCTAAGGGGACAGGACAACTGCACCGCATCAAAGGGACGATGGACGGGGCCATGTACCGTCAAATCTTGGGTGAGAACCTCCTTCCCTCAGCCAGGGCATTGAAAATGGGTCGTGGATGGCTATTCCAGCGTGACAATGACCCAAAACACACAGCCAAGGCAACAAAGGAGTGGCTCAAGAAGAAGCACATTAAGGTCCTGGAGTGGCCTAGCCAGTCTCCAGACCTTAATCCCATAGAAAATCTGTGGAGGGAGCTGAAGGTTTGAGTTGCCAAATGTCAGCTTCGAAACCTTAATGACTTGGAGAGGATCTGCAAAGAGGAGTGGGACAAAATCCCTCCTGAGATGTGTGCAAACCTGGTGGCCAACTACAAGAAACGTCTGACCTCTGTGATTGCCAACAAGGGTTTTGCCATGAAGTACTAAGTCGAAGGGGTCAAATACTTATTTCCCTCATTAACATGCAAATCAATGTATAACTTTTTTGAAATGCGTTTTTCTGGATTTGTTTTTTGTTATTCTGTCTCTCACTGTTAAAATACACCTACCATTAAAATTATAGACTGATCATTTCTTTGTCAGTGGGCAAATGTACAAAATCAGCAGGGGATCAAATACTTTTTTCCCTCACTGTATGTGCACATGAAAATAAATTAAACAATACATACTAAAGCACACTAAACACACTAACAAACACCTTGCCATAGCCAATCTAGCTCTCGACATCGGGGAGTTCCTGGCCCTCTTACAGCACGTGGCCTCTGTAGAGGCTGTGCAGTGCTCACAGCCCCCTTCTTCCGTCAGTGCGCTCTGGGCATGCTCTTCACCCAAGCAGTGCACACACTGGTTGTGCCTGTCGTTCGAGGGCAGCTTGCCCTGGCACCTGCAACACCAGTGGAACGCACCTTTTGGCTTCATCCCTAGGAGGAGATCTGTCCCAATATCTCCTTTATCCAGACCCTCTATGTAGACAGACAGTTTCTGAGGCAGAAGGACTTCGACAATCCCCTCACAGACGATGTCCCCCTAGACGTTGTTGTTGAAGTTGTCGATGTCGAGGATCAAGAGGTCGACACAGGTGTTGGGAGGTCGATAGAGGGTCAATGTGTTGATGTCGAGGTCGAGCAGAATGAAGGTCGACAGATGTGGTCGAGCTGTCGTCGAAAAGGGATGGTCGATGCCAACAGAGTGGTCGAGGGATCGACAGAGGTGGTCGAGGTCAACAGAGGTTGGTCGAGGTTGATATTGAGTGGTTGATATGTCGGATGTTTAAAGTCCACAGACAGAAGTCTAGACAGTGTGGATATTGAAGAAAAGTTCAAGCGGGATGGTCAACCGACCAACTGCAGGAAGCTGCTCCAGCTGGAATAGTTTCCTTCTCCCCTTTTTCTATTTCCGTCACTCGAATCTGTTAAACGAAAAATGGATGGTACAGGATGTAATAATCGTACAGCAGATCTCAGTGGAGGGACCGAGTCTGGCTCTGAGCGAGACTACCACTGCACACTTACCTTTGAAGAGAAGCAGAAGCTCGTAAAAGACAGTAGTCTAGACTCCGAAGAGGGAAAAAATTGTAAATTACACTCCGAAGAGGTTCTCCAAAAATATCCACACTCCGAAGAGCAGGTGAGGACACTTCTCCACTTTTAGCACGTATGCAGAGCGAAACAAAACTAAAACCATGTATCACTGACAGGTGAAAGAAGAAATGGCAGGCAGCTGCAGTCAGGGGAGACTTTTTACAGACAACGAGGGCAGGTCTTCCTCCTGCCCTATTAGGCAGCTCTGGTACATGGGTACAAGGGTCTCAGGTCAAGGACATGCTCGCTCACTGGCAAGTACTACAACCACACAAGCACACAGGTAGTATTAAGCATGTCCCTTTCTCACCCTTCCACCATGCTCTTCTCCCTACTGGCTGCTTGCTCTGGAAACCCCAGTGTAATTCTTTATATTGTCTTTGCAGTATCCAGTCGCTGCATCCAACAGCTAGTGTTTTGCTGCACGGCTACCGGTCTTCAGGGACCCGCTCTGACCCTGCGAGGAGTTCGTTGGCACCCTCACAGCCGATACACTGTCCTCTGCAATCTGTCCTGCGGTCACTCTCCCTACTGGCGTCCAAAGCCCGTGTGCTCTCACACTCCACCACGCTCCTTTGTCCTGGCCAGGGCAGCCTTTATCCTGTGATGAGTGGTAACAGGTGTGATAGCCGTGAGTGAAGGGTGGGGCATTGCTCAGGGATACAGTTGCGTCGCGCTGGTGGTCACAGTCCCGCAAATTCAACAATAGTGAAATTAGTGAAAAAGCAATTAAACAATACAATCAGTGCAATCAATACAATCAGTGAAGACAACCAACTGCGGTGGAATGAAATCACTTTAAATACACCAATACAACACATCTGACAGCTTTTACTTAATTTCATTGATGGGTCAAGTGTAGTCTCAAGTGTCTTACAAGTTACACAACCTCATGGGTTTATGATTGGATTGTTAACAAAAGTCCAAAATTCTTCACAGATCTAGCCTCTTCTCTCAAAGTACACCAGATTGATGCATTTAACTGTTAATATTTTCTCCCAGGGGACATGCCCCTTGACCCCCCTAGAAAGTGTGGGGTCCCCCAACACAGTTTCCAAAAATCCTTTGGGAAACACTGAAGACAGTACATCCTAGCTACAATAATAATAATAACAATGAGTACAATACAGTATCAGTCACACACACTGACACACCCACAGAAAGGGGAAGCAATGTAGACACATGCTGACACAAACACAGAATCAGATTAATAAATATCTGAATGTTTGCTGAAATGGACAGAAACACAATAAATATATAAAAGTTTTATAACACCCCCATTTTTCCAGTTTGTATTTAAATTTAAAGTCAAGTGAATAACCTGAAATGGTAAAAAGATTAAGAGGCTGGGGCTCAAAGGGTGAAATAGTTTCGAGTTCTACAAATCATCCACCTTGAGGTGGATACTTAATGTTGTCTGTACCTGACGTTCTTATAATAAGATGAACAAGTATCCAGAATGTCTGTTGTTTCTCTCTGTGGTTCTAAAGAGAAACTGTCAAAATATTCTCGGACTGTTCCTCGTGGTAGGTGTTATGATAACGGACATAACTCCCCGTCTGCCCAGTAACAAGATCTGTAATGCTGTAATATGTCATAAAGAGACTGATATGTCAGAAGAGATTGGCAGAGAGTCCGTTGCATCATGTACAATATCATATAAATATGTGTGTGTGTGTAAAGTGCCTTTAAGGATCTGTTATCATAGAGACTCTGCGATCAAATTCTTCCAAGCTGCTTGTATCTCAATAAACTTCTACCCTGATCATCCATAACATTATGACCACCTGCCTAATATTGTGTAGGTCCCCCTTTTGCCGTCAAAACAGCCCTGACCCATTGAGGCATGGACTCCACTAGACCTCTGAAGGTGTGCTGTGGTATCTGGCACCAAGACGTTAGCAGCAGATCCTTTAAGTCCTGTAAGTTGCGAGGTGGGGCCTCCATGGATTGGACTTGTTTGTCCAGCACATCCCACAGATGCTCGATTGGATTGAGATCTGGGGAATTTGAACTCATGATTCATCAGATCAGGCCACCTTCTTCCATTGCTCCATTGTCCAGTTCTGATGCTCACGTGCCCATTGTAGGTGCTTTCGGCAGTGGACAGGGGTCAGCATGGGCACCCTGACTGGTCTGCGGCTACGCAGCCCCATATGCAACAAACTGCGATGCACTGTGTGTTCTGACACCTTTCTATCAGAACCAGCATTCACTTTTTCAGCAATTTGAGCTACAGTAGCTCGTCTGTTGGATCAGACCACATGGGCCAGCCTTCGCTCCCCACGTGCATCAATGAGCCTTGGCCGCCCATGACCCTGTCGCCGGTTCACCGCTTTTCCTTCCTTGGACCACTTTTGATAGGTACTGACCACTGCAGACCGGGAACACCCCACAAGAGCTGCAGTTTTGGAGATGCTCTCACCCAGTCGTCTAGCCATCACAATCTGGCCCTTGTCAAAGTCACTCAGATCCTTACGCTGCCCATTTTTCCTGCTTGTAACACATCAACTTTGAGGACAAAATGATCACTTGCTGCCTAATATATCCCACCCACTGATAGGTGCCATAATAACGAGATTATCAGTGTTATTCACTTCACCTGTCAGTGGACATAATGTTATGGTTGATCGGTGTATCTTCACATACTTCTGGTTCATCGGACTGACTTATTTTGGAAAAATCCATACACAGATAAGGGTCTGGATTCAACAAAAGGTAAGCGGTAAACTGACACAGGTTTAAAAAAAGGTTTAGGTTACCAAAAACTGAAAAATAATGTACATTTCAGAGTTCTAAAAAAAGGCCTTTTTCAGGGGACAAGTAATGGGTTAACAATTTACAGCTGTTCTGCAGCACTGTGTAGCGTTAAGGGGTGGGGGTTGTATTTTGATAGAGCATTCTAGTTCTGAGCTGAAGCTCTGATCTAAAGAAGATTTCTCCCCCAAAGTTACCAGAATTCCTGAGCTCATCAGCCCATGAACTGTCCTACATCAAAGTGTCAGTCTTGGGAGGATGGCACCGAGAATGGGCCAAATGGCTTGGAATCCCTGCTGTGAGATGTCTGGGGAAGGGGGCCTGTAGGTAATAAAACTCTTTGAAATGGATGAGCGCCAAAATCCCGACACAGAGCTATGAACCCAGGCCAACCGGCAATTCCAAAAGATGGCATGGATTGACATCAGTCATAAATCAAGCCCCCCTCCAATAGGACACTGGGGGCTGAAACCAAAATCCAATCCTACAAACTCAAGAACCAATCGTCTATTGATCTGACAGTTGTATAAAAAGTAGTGCACATCACTTTCTCTCTCTCTCTCTCTCTCTCTCTCTCTCACCTGAATCAGTAACCCGTTGCCACAGCTCAACTTGTACCTCTGTTGCCAGAAACGGAACCGGAAACCAACTAAGTCTTTGCCGGCAACAGAGGAGTTGAACAGGGATCGAACAGGGCCCTGCTTTCCTCAAAGACTTTGTCTTCAAGTAACTATGGTAGAAACCCTGCTTGCAAAGAAGACTTTGTGCACAACCTTGGAGCCTTCAAACCAGTGGAAAATCTGTTTGGAAAAGACTCTACTTTCGTAAAACCCCAACTTCCAGGTGCCTTGACTGAAGTGGAAGTTATTGGACAAAGCCGAACCGGACTGCCTTTGCTCCATACCACACGGACCTAGTTCAGATAAGTTTAACAGTTTGGACAGAAAGAAAGTTACACTCAGAGTCACACACTCAACACTGACCAACTGTACACTGCATCAGATGTCCCTCACTGCCACTCCTCGTCCTCCTCCTCCTGCTCATCCAGATCCAGACTCCCAACACCAGCCCCAGCACACAGAGCAGCACAGCAGTGCCTCCTATTATCCAGAGCTGGGATGGTCCAGAAGAGAGCACATCTGGTTAGAGAGAGAAAGAGAGAGAGAGGGTTCATAATGAGAGAGAGTACAAAGACCTGAAAACCAAAGAGCTCAGTCCCCTCCAGTGACCACAGCCTGGCAATGGAAACAGGCCGACACAAGCGGACCTGGTTGCCCAGAGAGGAGTGGCGCTGTGGTCACTGAGAGACAGGAGAGGTGGACACATAGAGTACCGGCACTGTGGTCACTGAGAGACAGGAGAGGTGGACACATAGAGTACCGGCACTGTGGTCACTGAGAGACAGGAGAGGTGGACACAGAGGGGAACGGTGCTGTGGTCACTGAGAGACAGGAGAGGTGCACACAGAGAGGACAGTGTTGTCACTGAGAGACAGGAGAGGTTCACACAGAGAGGACAGTGTTGTCACTGAGAGACAGGAGAGGTGGACACAGAGAGGAGCGGTGCTGTGGTCACTGAGAGACAGGAGAGGTGGACACAGAGAGGACAGTGTGGTCACTGAGAGACAGGAGAGGTGGACACAGAGAGGAGCGGCGCTGTGGTCACTGAGAGACAGGAGAGGTGGACACAGAGAGGAGCGACGCTGCGGTCACTGAGAGACAGGAGAGGTGGACACAGAGATGCACTTTCTCCTGCACTGCACAGAATGCTTTGTGAGACCCTGGGGTGGGGACTGGACTGAAATAATGGGGGGTGGGTGAGATTTCTTTGTGGGTTTGCTTATGAAGAACCCAGTAAAGAATTTAAATCTTAAAGCACAGAGGATAATGTATTTATTTAACATGCCCGGCCTGGAAGGCCACGACATGGAAGCTCTCCACCTGAGCGGAGTCTCCCTGAACAGCAAGATATTTACAGCTTTTATAGGAAGCATGACATGTGGTTCTGTGGGCAGGGTCAGTCAGATGCTTCCAAGCAACAGGGGGCTAAGAGCAGTGTTGGCCCAGAGACAGGAAGGTGTAGAACGTGTGATCACATATGTCAGAGCTTGCACCCATCCGAACAGAATGAGAGTAATTTTAGTTCCTTTAAACTGGAACTATTGGCTTTGAAATGGGCGGTGGTAGACAAGTTTAAAGACTACTTAGGGGGGGATCTCCTTTGTAGTTTATACTGACAACAATCCTCTGGTGCATCTTTGAATGGCAAAACCAGAGTAGAACAAAGATGGGAGGCTCAGCTGGCCAATTTCCAGTTTGAAATACGATATCGACCAGGCCGCGAGAATGTAAATGCTGATGTCCTGTCCCGTATGTGTAGGAGACAGGAGACTGAACAAACCCCTGACAGAGATGCTCTGGTACAGGACTTGACTTTTGACACACATAGGATAAGAATAGGTTAATATAATCCCATTAATATTATTTCAAGACTTTTGCTTACTTGCCAGACTTTTGCTAACTTGGACTCGGGTTTCCCTTCACCACCTGAAGGGGGACCTAGAGTAGACTTTGCAGATATTGACACTTTTTTTTGTTTCAGCAGAGGCAGTGTGGCGACAACCCAGAATCTTTTGGAGTTCCTGATCCAGCGGTGTTCCTGTTCTTGTCCGAGGGAGGCCCAGGACGAACCATCTGAGGGGAGCAGCAGAGGACCAATACCTGCCTGGACCAGTGGGACCGAAGAGCGGGGAGGACCTCGATCCACGACCAGGCTTCAGGAAGGCAGCACCCCCCCGTGAGACCAGGACCAGGCCTCAGAGGGAGGAGCGCAGCCCACTGGAGCAGTGATGCCAGTCAAACCTCTCTGCCTCAGCGTGCGGACTAGGCTGAACCCGTTTAGTATCTCCAACCAGCGGAGTGGGCCTCCTTCAACGAGGGAACACTGACCTTCCATCACCTGGATCAGGCTGGGAACAGCCCCACCTGGCTCTAGTTTTCTGTTCCTTTGTTTAGTTGTTTTGTTTTGTTTTGTTTTATTTTTGTCTACTCTTTGTCTAATCTCACCTCTCCCTGACCAGAATTTGTGGGGAGAGGCCAGAAGAAGAGGAGGCCAATCAGTCCTGAAAGGACTCCGTCTGTACTTCACCCGCCCCCCTGGAGACCGATGGAGTTCCATACCCGTTGCCGCCTCCGCGTCCATGCGGTACAGTTCACCAGGGAAGGTGGAGGAGGCCAGCAGATGTCTAGACTCCAGTTCAGCAGAGAGGTACTGCAAAAAGGTATGGGCTTTGCTCCAAAGGGCCTAAACTGTCTGGTGAAGCTGACGCATAAAGACAAAGAAATCTTAGAATAGTAACTGTGCAGTTTTTCTGCGAGACGGTCTCAGGTAAGGACGTGGAGATCTGGCTCGTGAGGTTCAGTGAGCTCTCTACAAGGATAGTTAAGGTGTTGGATGGGGACGGTGTGTGGGGGGGATCGTGGTAGTGCCGGATCCGGTTGAGGTGGAGCGTGGAGAATCCGGAGAAGGTCTGCCGCCTCCCCAATACTATACAGATCGGAAAAGCTAGGGGGCTGGTCTACTATGATGGGATGCCAAAACTCTGCAGGTGGTGTCAGGGCAGAGACCACATTGTTGCTCAGTGCAGTGGTGGTCTGTGGCAAGTGCAGAGGACAAGTCATCTGACACACACCTGCAGAGAAAAGATACTCTGCAACCTCTGTGGCTGTGGGGGTCACATTTATAAGAACTGCCCCCAGTCGTACGCAAATCGAGTCGGGTCTCCCTTCTCACGAACCAGCAATTCCATTCCAAACCCTGAGCCAGAACAGGAGGGAGGCCCGGCACGGGAGGAGGAGGGAGAAGGAGAGGAAGAACAGATATATGCCCTGGCTCCAGAACCTCCCCCTACCCCAAAGGAACCGCTCAAGAGAAAGGGGGAACAGTCGGAAGGGGGGGGGGTTGGGTGAAAGTGAGCAATAAAAATAGAAAAGTGGTTGACAGAGAGGAGAATACTGACAAGAACCTGAATAATGTCTCCTCTCTGGAGGAAGCCCAAGATAGTCGAGCTCCCCTCGCTGGAGCCGGGGTAGAAGGTCCACTCCCTCCTCCAGTGAAAATGGGGGTTGCAGAGTCCTGAACATCCGGCCCTGCTGTGGTGGACCGTCCCCCTGAAAAGAAAACCAGACCCACCGCCCCACCACGTGTGTGAGTGGAGAGCAGAGCCTTGGGAGCCGGGTCAAAAGACAGTGTAGGTGAGACCGTCTTGCAGGACAGAGCCAGCCCTCCCTCCAGCTGCGATGGGCCGGTGGTGAGAAAGAAAGCCCCGGAACCGTTGCAGCTGGAGGGTGAATTAGATCAGGTGCTGGTTTGTATAGAAAGAAAAGCGAAGGCCAGGAACATCAGCGCTGCACAGGTGTCTGGCAAGGGGAGCATCGCGAAACCGCCAGCACAGAAGGGTGCCTCCTCTAGCCACCTCGGAGATGTCGCGGGGATCAAGGGGGATAGAGGAGTGGCAGGCCCACGGTCTCACCCTCGAGGGGTCCCAGACCTGGAGGAGGGGGCCGTGGAGAAATTCACGGCGATGTTGGGGGCCAAAGCCTCCATGACGGAGGAGGCGTTGGCCAGAGGGACAAAAGAGAGGAAGAGAGAGGGGAATACCCCTACTCCCCACTCCCTCTTGTTAAGAAGATCAAAGGTGGGGAGGGGGGCTGAAAGGCACTCCTCCTTCTAATACGTCCGGCCCGGAGTTCTTAGGCCCCCACCTCAGGGCCGCTCCTCAGGAGCAGAGCCCGACCTGACACGCTGGTCTCAGTGGTACAGACGTGAGTGAAGCTTCCCATGTACACCAGACTGGCTCTCTGTCTCTCTTTCTCTCTGCAGGTCTGTGAAGAGCCGAGGCGCTGGCACCTAGACAACATCCACACAGCGTGAGGGTGCGAGGCGACCACAGCCTGCGGAGAGGAGTCAGCACAGCAGAGACAGGGCCGGTCCAGAGTGCAACATCAGCACTGAGAAGCATAGGAAGAACATCTCTAACAGGACTGTGAGGTATTTGTTTTTAATTTCAAAAATGAAAGACTGATGATTGTCTTTGTTTTAAGTGTTTTTAAATGCACAAGGATTTGATTTGGTGTTTTTTTTGGTGTATGATTTGTCTGATGTGTTAACCGTTTAAATATTAGAAAGAAATGTATTAGACTGTATTTGTTTTGTTTAATAATATGTTATGGTTTGTTATTTTGTCTAATGCATTTACCGTTTTGAAACAACACATCAGATCATTTTGGTTTGGTTTTATTGTTGTTATTTTGGCAGTTTGCCACATTAACATGATTTCTTTGGATATTAATGCACGTTTTTCACTAGTTTGGTTTAAAGCTTTTAAGGATTTTAAAAGTTTTAGAACTGATTTTAGAATGAAATTTTAAAGAATTGTAATCACAAGTATTAAAAGTTTGTATTGTTTTATATTTGTAATTGTAAAATACACATCCTAATAAACAGTATTTTGTCAGAACCCCAAACAGATTGAATATGGTTAGAAAATGTTCTAGAAATTAAGTGCAATTATAAAAGATTAAGTTTAGACAATCTTGGCCTATATTGCAGACAGAATTGCCTCCAATCTGGCCCCTATTGTCTTTACTGGAGTGTGGTGCAATTAATAAACATATTTAACCAATCACAAAGTACACAAGGAAGAATATCTATACCTGTGAGTTTAATGGTGTGTCTCTGAGAGACCCTCACTGCTCCCCCCTCTGTCAGATCACATCTCCACTGTGTGTTGTGGTCTGAGGTCTGGAGCCTCACAGTCAGTGTGGAGAGACAGGGCTGATCAGTGGAGATCTGGTATGTGTCTCCCTGCAGCTCAGCGCCTGTCTCAGAGACCCAGCTCAGTCTCACATCAGCACTGGTGTACGGGTGACTGCAGTCTCCAGGGCCGTGTCCAGTGTGCAGGAGGCAGCGCAGAGTCACAGTGCTGCCAGCCTTCAGCTCTGTCTCTGGAGGGACGTCAACTGGGAAAATAATTCAGACACTTATAGCCACCCATTTAATATATACACACTGTGATGCCAAGTGGGGAGGAGACAGGTATGTCAGGGTATCAGCGTTGAAAGTCTCAGGCTTGAAGGGGTTGCACTGGGAGACTTTAAAAGTGTGTGTGTACACGCACACATATATATGCAAACTCTGTCTCTCTCTGCACTCAGTAATGTTGTACAAGGCAGGATATTGTGCAATATGCCACAGTGCTGCAGTGAAATTCACTCTGACACAAACTGACACAGGACTTACCACTGAGAAGAGCCAGGTTAACAAGATAATCATCTCCATTGAAATGTGGTCGACAGTAATAATGTCCAGTGTCCTGTGTGTGGAGTCTGTCTATGTGCAGAGAGCAGTCAGACTTCACACTCAGTCTCCCAGCTCTCTCTGGATCACTGGCTGTGACCCTCCCACCACCAACCAGTTCAGCATCATCCTTATGAAAGACCCAATAAATTGAAGAACAGATTCCACTGGTCGCTCCCTCACAGGGCAGAGTAGCACTGCCCCCCACAGTGGAGTACACAGCGACACCTGGAGGAGCAATAACACACAGACAGCTCAGATAAGCAGGGCTGACAGAGAGCAGCTCAGCACCACAGACAGCTGCCTGGGAAAAGGAAACGCCTGGAATCCAGTCTGGAACCGTCCTGCGCTCTGTTCCTCACTGGAGCTCTGTAAGCGTGCATTGCGAGCATTACTTATATATGTATACTACTTATATATATATATATATATATATATATATATATATATATAAAACTGAGATACACTGTTGTAAACATAGTTGCAGTTTCTCATAGTACAAAAATGCTCAATAAAATACAGTATTGTTTAGTACAGTGAAGTATATTACAGTACAGTGTAGTATAATACAGTAAAGTACAATACAGTGTAACACAGTGTAGAAAAGCAAAGTATTGTATAATGCAGAATAGCACAATGCAGGGTATTACGTACATATTACATGTAATGTATTCTAATATTCAACAAATCCTGTAATGTATTCTGTTATTCTACAACCCCAATTCTGAAAAAGTTGGGACAATATGGAAAATTAAAAAAAAAAACATCAAGGAAAGTCATCTGAAAATTCAATTCACCCTGTACTATATTGAAAACACATTATTAACACATTATTTGATGTTTTACTTTGTGAATTTAATTTAATTTTGAACATATACACTCATTTCAGATCTGATGACTGTAACACACTCCAAAAAAGTTGAGACAGTGGACTGTTTACCACTGTGTAACATCACCTTTTCTTTTAATAATACTTATAAAGCGTTTGGGCATTGAAGACACCAATTGGTTAAGTTAAATTTTCCCCCATTCATCCATTATGCATTTCTTCAGCTGCGCAACTGTTCAAGGCCTTCGTTGTCTTATTTTGTGCTTCATAATGCGCCACACATTCTCAATCAGAGACAGGTCAGGACTGCAGGCAGGCCATGCTAGCACCTGCACTTTCTGCTTACGCAATCATGCACTTGTAATCTGGGCAGAATATGGTTTGGCATTGTCCTGCTGGAAAATGCAGGGACGTCACTGGAAAATGTGATGACTGGATGGTAGCATATGTTGCTCTAAAATGTGTACATATGTTTCTGCATTAATGGTGCCCTCACAGATGTGCAAGTTACCCCTGCCATGGGCACTGACACACCCCCATACCATGATAGACGCTGGCTTTTGGACCTGACGATGAAAACAGCTTGGATGGTCCTTTTCCTCTTTGGCCCGGAGAACACAATGGCTGTTTTGTCCAAAAACTATTTGAAATGTTGACTTGTTGGACCACAAAACATGATTCCACTGTGATACTGAGCCTAGATAAGTTGGCAGCGCTTCTGAACAGTGTTGATGTATGGCTTCTGCTTTGCATAGTAAAGCCTTAACTTGCATCTGTTGATGCAGTGGTGAATGGTGTTGACTGACAAAGCTTTACCAAAGTATTCCTGAGCCCATGTCATTACAGACTCATTACGGTCTGAGGGACCGGATATCAGGTGCATTCAGAAGTGGTTTTCGGCCTTGCCTTTTACGCTTGGAGATTTTTACCAGATTCCTTGAATCTTTTAATTATATTGTGCACTGTAGAAGGTGAAATGTCCACAATGCTACCAATTTGTCTTTAGGGAATGTTATTCTCAAAGTGTTGGATTATTTGCTGACGCATCTGTTGGCAGATTGGCAAGACTCGACCCATCCTTGCTCTTGAAGGACTAGGCCTTTTTTGGAGGCTACTTATATACTGATATATGGTTACACGATTGCCTCACATGTTTCACATCACCTTCTTATTTCAAACGGTCACATCACTATTAGTCCTAAATTGGTGCTGTCCCAATTTCTTTGGAATGTGTTGGATGCATCAATTTCAAAATAAACATTTACCTTCAAAAAACTATGCAGTTGATTAGGTAAAACATCAAATACCCTGTCTTTTTGGTTAAATACACGTCAAAGTACATTTACAAATCACTCCTGTTTTTATTAGCTTTTTCTATACTGTCCTGACCTTTTTGGAATTGGGGTTGTATATATTATCTTGTTCTGCCTGTTCTGGTCATTGATTGGTATATATCGCATGACTTAATCACATTTGTAAACATGCATTGTGTTAATCAGTTCTTCTCTTTTCCAGTCATCTGGTGTTGTAGCAGCATGCTCTGTGCTGTATATAAGACTCAGTTGTGTGCAGGCTGTGTGTATCAGTAGGGGTCTGGTCTCAGATCACACAAAGCCTCAGATTTCTCCAGTGAGGCCGCAGCTGTGTAAATGAGCACCTGTGTCAGCCACTCTTGGTAACAGTCTTAGCCAAGCACATTTATCATAAGGATGAGTTTTATCAGAAACCCAAGTGCCATCTGCTTCCACGGAGAGCGTGATCTTGTGAGATGTTGTGAGAGATCTTGTGTGATTGAGCACAGAGTCTAACGAGATTGAGAAACATTCCTAAGAACCCCCGCTTCTCTCTTTGCCCCCCATCTTTCTCAACATCCTTTCACGATCATTTCCACAGTGTCAGCGGCAGTTGCCTCACAATCTCTGTCATCACTTTTCAGAGCTCACACCATGGTTGTTAGTAACAATAACAATAACAATGTAAAATCGAATAAAATGTATTTCTTTTGCAATAATACAAATAATTATTAGTATCTATGAGCTGCACCTTTCGGCGTCTGTCTAGACTGTAACTACTCCTGTTCCCATGAGAACCCAGTGGTGCCTGGAGAAATGGGTATACTCTTAATTTATGCCCCCAGGACACTACTGAATGATGCGCATCAGAGGGGATTTAGAAGTGGGTATACGCAATGCTGACTGATAAAGAAGTGGGTATTGGCCGTATACCTGCATATACCCTGCACTACATCCCTCTGAGAACCCCAACCCCTAGCACAGACCAGAAAATGAACTCTGTGATGTCAGCAGTTGTTAGCTCATTATGCAGGGATGTGTGCTTATTGTATTTTAAACTGATTGAATTTACTGCCCTTTGTAGTTTTTGAAAATACACACACACACACACACACTATATATATATATATATATATATATATATATATATATATATATATATATATATATATATATATATATATATGTAACTAATTACAGCCTGAATGAAATCAATCAGTAGATGCTGGGCTGTAAGCAAACAAACGCACAGCACTTCTACCTGATATGAATATGGCACTGCACCGCTTAGAGCCAGTGTTTGCACTGGTTATCTTCTACAGAGAAGCATGACCAGTGACAGCAGACACTGACTGGCAGCTGTTTACCTGTTTGCACAGACAAAGGGACACAGCACCTGTGTTGATCACAGCATTGTCCTGCTCCGAAACTGCATCTGGTAGTTTGGGGGCACTGTTCAGCTGTATATATAGTGACAGTGAACGAGACACTGAGAGACAGTGAGAGCAGCCCTTACCTGTGAGGGGGGCAGCAGTGCTGAGCAGCAGCAGCAGCAGTAGAAGTCCTCTCTCACTGTCCACAGCCATCCTCTCACTGCAGGACGCTCCAGCACAGACAGCAGGGTGTGAGGGAGTGTGTGTGGGGGAGTGTGTGTGAGGGAGTGTGTGGGGGGGGGCTCTGGGCTTTATCTTGAGACTTGTGAGCTGTGACCCAATTTCCCTTACACTGCTGCTGGTTTACTTTACTTACTGAGAAAGATTTCTGTCACTATAAGGGGAGTTAGGCTGGCTTCCGTATTCTGTGGACACCGGCTCCAGTTCTGCGAGGTCATTTCTGGTGTTATACACACTTATACACACACACACACACACACACACACACACACACAGACACACACACACATACACACACCGATGAGTGGGTATCTGTGTGGTCTGAGGTTTAGTACTGACAACTCAAACTGAGCTGTGATGCAACTTCCCCAAAACTGCAGGTCCTGCTAGCTTTTTTTTTTTCAACACACTCACACGAACACATTAAAACTCATACTGAACATACACTGAGTTGGCTGGACTGTGGTTAGACAGTATAGATCATATCAGAGAGAAAAGGACTGAAGAGCAATCCAGATCATTGTGCTACTGCAAGGCAATGCTATTCACCACAATACTAACCTCTAGGATTTTGTAATATTGAAAACTAGCAGAACACAAACATCCAGCACACCCCTCTCTCTCTCTTTCTCTCTTTCTCTCTCTATCTATCTCTCTTGATCTCCCCACACAAGACTGCAGAAGACTGCTGCACCATTGTTAGTGGTAGCAGAGGTTGCAGTAGATGTGTTCTGCTAACTGCATTAACCATGTCTGTAGTCACACACACCTTGCTTTATGTTTGTGCTTTCATTTTATTGTCTCTTTTATTTTATTGAGAGAAGATGTATAACAGCCTCCCACCCCTCCCCCAGTACCCTTCTTTCACTCCTTGGCTCCTCAACCCCTGCAGGGCTGGATCAAACACATGTTCAATTTCTCATTAATGCAATTATCTAATCAACCAATCACATGGCAGTTGCTTCAATGCATTTAGGGGTGTGGTCCTGGTCAAGACAATCTCCTGAACTCCAAACTGAATGTCTGAATGGGAAAGAAAGGTGATTTAAGCAATTTTGAGCGTGGCATGGTTGTTGGTGCCAGACGGGCCGGTCTGAGTATTTCACAATCTGCTCAGTAACTGGGATTTTCACGCACAACCATTTCTAGGGTTTACAAAGAATGGTGTGAAAAGGGAAAAACATCCAGTATGCGGCAGTCCTGTGGGAGAAAATGCCTTGTTGATGCTAGAGGTCAGAGGAGAATGGGCCGACTGATTCAAGCTGATAGAAGAGCAACTTTGACTGAAATAACCACTCGTTACAACCGAGGTATGCAGCAAAGCATTTGTGAAGCCACAACACGTACAACCTTGAGGCGGATGGGCTACAACAGCAGGAGACCCCACCGGGTACCACTCATCTCCACTACAAATAGGAAAAAGAGGCTACAATTTGCACAAGCTCACCAAAATTGGACAGTTGAAGACTAGAAAAATGTTGCCTGGTCTGATGAGTCTCGATTTCTGTTGAGACATTCAGATGGTAGAGTCCGAATTTGGCGTAAACAGAATGAGAACATGGATCCATCATGCCTTGTTACCACTGTGCAGGCTGGTGGTGGTGGTGTAATGGTGTGGGGGATGTTTTCTTGGCACACTTTAGGCCCCTTAGTGCCAATTGGGCATCGTTTAAATGCCACGGCCTACCTGAGCATTGTTTCTGACCATGTCCATCCCTTTATGACCACCATGTACCCATCCTCTGATGGCTACTTCCAGCAGGATAATGCACCATGTCACAAAGGTCCAATCATTTCAAATTGGTTTCTTGAACATGACAATGAGTTCACTGTACTAAAATGGCCCCCACAGTCACCAGATCTCAAGCCAATAGAGCATCTTTGGGATGTGGTGGAACGGGAGCTTCGTGCCCTGGATGTGCATCCCACAAATCTCCATCAACTGCAAGATGCTATCCTATCAATATGGGCCAACATTTCTAAAGAATGCTTTCAGCACCTTGTTGAATCAATGCCACGTAGAATTAAGGCAGTTCTGAAGGCAAAAGGGGGTCAAACACAGTATTAGTATGGTGTTCCTAATAATCCTTTAGGTGAGTGTATATATACAGTATATATACACACACACACACACACACACATTTATATTTATATATATAAATTGTGCCACAGCTGGAGGTAGGACTGTGACTCGAGAATGGGTTGCAATAGATATGGAGCTTTGACCAAGGTAAAACAGAATAGCCTTAAAAAAAATCAGTAAAACCAAAGTGAAACTGGGTGTAGAGCACTGAATTCACTGAGGGACCCCCCCTCTTAACACTTAGACAAAGAGAAATGCAATCGAATCGAATCGAATCAAATAGTGAGGTAGTTGGTAACTGTACGTTTCATAGTGTTCCAGTGCTGTGAAGCTGATGGTCCTCATTCCGTGTCTCAAGATATATATGTATACATCCCAGAGTCTCTGTGCATCTCTCTGTGCCATTAGAGGCTGTTACAATGGCTGCTTCACACCTTCCTCTGAAAAAACCTCAGGACCTACTATTAAAGCCTGACTCTGAACTCTAACCACAGCACAGGAAATTCACTGGTAGCATCTCGGAGGAAGTCACTGGAATCGCTGTGTGTGTGTCTGTGTATTGGAGAGAGATGTGGGGACGGGGGACATAATTTGCAGAGCAGCTGTGTGAGTGTGTTTGTGCTCAACAGTCATGATCCCACAGAACTGGAGCCAGTGTCTTAGAGACTGTATGTGTGTCGCAGATGAGAGTGACACCCCGAGTCACGCTCAGCAATGTTCTCTGCTTGTTGCTCAGTAACGTTAAAATGCTCGGGCTTGAGCATGTAAATGAACTCTCTTTACCACTGTGGAGGGGAAGCAGGTTTACAGGGCCTGTGAGAAGGTCCATCACCAGCAGCAGCTCCAGCAGTTACCTGACACAGACTGAAGCATGAGTTCCCAGAGAGAAACAGGGTTTCATTGCTTTCTGTACTGTGTGAGACTGAGGCCACTGTGTGCTGTGGTGAAGACTCTGATTGAGGGTCTGGGTTACTGAGACCAGTTTGTTTTGGGTTTAATTACAGAAGGAAGAAGTGAAGTGCTAATCAAATGACCAATTTTTTTTTGGACAGGCCAAGTGTGTGATTTTAAAAAGCAGAACAAATAGGATCAATGGTTTTGTGAATTAGAATCTTGTGCATTTTTTGAGAATGTCAGTGTTGCTGAAAATAGACCATCAATTCTACAGAGTGGTGTTAACAATGCATTGTGTAATGAATGTGATGTGTGAAGCACAGGGGTGTAAAATAGTGATATATCTATGATGTAATTTCATTGCTTGTAAATAGTCAGCAGTATGTTGGGGGTGGGGGATGGGAGGGTTTTGAAAAGGTTAATTCTTAGCGTCTGTTCTTGAATTGTCTGTATATGGGGTATGGTGTTTTCTATTCACTGTTTTGGTTTTAATAGTTTGGTTTAACACATTTCTATGGCTCCTGCCAGTGTCTGCACTCCAGGTTCACATTTACAGAAACAGAGACAAACAGAGCTCTGTTACTTTAGAGAGAATGCAGCATTTTCTTATCACTGGTTTGTCAGGAAATATATTGATGATAGTGATCAACACACTCACTCTGCTCTGCAGCTCATGCTCTTTAGTGTCTCTGACACACAGGAGGCTGCAGAAGGATGGCGATGGACCCCCAGTCTCATCCTCTCATCCCTCCAGTGCTGCTCTCTCTGCTGTGTCTTCTGGCCGGCGGTCCTGGACTGGGCGTGGAAGGTGAGTCTCTGACACAGAGCTCAATCCCCAGGCCACGGGCATGGAGCTTCGGAGTGACAGATCTCCCACATTTAACATACTCGGTTACTAGACTCCGTAACTGTGTACTGAGAGAGGGATGCAATTGCACTGGCTTCTGCTTCAGGGGAGACCTTGAACAGCACTACAGCACAGAGTTATACAGACAATGTGTTATTCTATGCTCTGTACGTTCAGAGGGTTTTGCTGTAGTTGTGCAGCCATTTCCTCAGGGCTTAGTATGACTTCCCTGTGTTTCAATGCACTTGGTCATGAGTCTGATTTAAAGCTGATTTAAAATTAAGTAAAGCTGCAAACCTATTGGAAAACTGCAGTAAAACCACAAACAAATGCAAAATCCTACAGTAAATTTACAAAGGGGTAATAAGTGTACTTATCAGAGATTAGATAGAATTCTAAAATGAAAAGCAAGTAAAAAAACAACACTCCAATGCAAGTGATCATTCTGAGTTACATTATTATTTGTTGGCCTTTTAGATGTTAATGTTCATAATTGCTGCAACATCAACCAGCAGTGCTGTGTCTACAAACGTGTCCCATTGTGCCCCCCCTCCCCAGGTTTAAGCCTCTACTCCAGTCAAGGTGGTGAAGTGACAGTGTCTTGTGAGGGACTGAGAAAATATGAGAATGATTCCATTGCATGGAGCTATAGCCATGGAATAGGGCCACCCATTGAACTCAGCAGAGGCATGAACATCACAGCCACCGATCCAGGAAGAGCTGGGAGGCTGAGAGTGCTGTCTGACAACTCTCTGCACATAGACGGACTCGGCCCACGGGACATTGGACGGTACACCTGTCAACAGTTAATCAACGGGAGACTCAACAGATCGGGATCTCCGGTCAGACTCGGCCTGCTGTACAGTAAGTGTCCCCTCTCTTGAAATCAGTGGGAGTGTTAAAGTCAGTGTGTATGTATCTCAGGGCAGTAGTGTGGAGTAGTGGTTAGCACAGCGTTGTGGGTTCAATCCCCAGGTAGAGGGGCACTGCTGTGGTACCTTGAGTAAGGTACTTTACCTAGATGGTTCCAGTACATGCCCAACTATATGAATGTGTAAAATAATGTGATATATTGTAACAATTGTAAGTCACCATGGATAATCCCTGTTAGATAGCACTTCAGCTTAATATGCTCCTCACGTTCTTGATTGTTTCCTCCTTGCTCCCTTTCCCGTAGCCCTTGTCTGTAACCCTACATCTTGACAGCACTTAGCTTTCACCGTCCAGGATGTAGGAAGTCTTTTACTGTACTTGTGTAAATTGGAATTGGAATTTGTAAAATGTATTTTTGAATTGCTGTATTTTAGCTAAGTTTAATTTGTTATGATTGATACCTTGTACATCTCTGTATTTTGCACTTATGTTGTAAGTCGCCCTGGATAAGGGTGTCTGCCAAGAAATACAAATAATAATAATAATAATAATAATAATAATAATAATAATAATAATAATAATAATAATAATAATAATATCTAGTATCCACTCATTCAGTCAATGACACAGCTTACTAATAATTGATAAGATAAAAATCCTAAAATGAAAAACAATGCTTAAATGCAAGTCATGCTGAGTTGTGATATTATTTGTTGGCCCTTAAGATCTAAATCAACCAGCAAGATCAACCACTGGTGCTGCATCACTCTGTGTCTCTCTGAGAGATGTGCACTGTGTCAACTGCACCAATAAGTGTGAGTGCTACACCAAGGTGTGGCTCAAGGTATTGTTATAAACATGCTAACAGTGTCTCGTTTACCCTCCATGTTTCTCTCTCCCTCCCTTCAGAATTAAATATTTGATATTTTCTTCTTAGTCCTGATGTTTTTTCTCCAACTTAAAAACCCTTTGCTAATATTAATCTAATACACTTTGATTTCCAGTCACTACCAGTCCGTCTGAGAACCTGAAGGTCAATGACACACTTACTCTGACGTGTACAGTATCTGTAGAGGGCTCCTTTCCTCCAAAGATACCCACATTGGACTGGAAGATCAAGAGGTCAACAGGGAGAATTATAATGACTGGTGTTCCAGGGAGAATTAATCTCTCAGTGAAACTTCATAGATCTGACCACGGGAGAAACTGGGTTTGTGATTTGTCAGAGGATGGCAAGATATTCTCAGCCATCTACACCACTAAACTCACAGGTAAAACTAAGTTGTTGTTCTTGTCTTCTAGATGCCCCTCTCTCTCGCTCTCTCTCTCTCTCGCGCATGTGTGTGTGTGTGTGTGTGTGTGTGGGAGAGTGTGGGCGGAGTGTGGTGTGTGGTGGAGAAAGTGCGCTGGAGGTCTGGACTGGTTTTTCCTTGTGCTTTTTTTACACTTTTGTTATTTATTTATTTTGTTTGTGGTGCTGTGTTTTTTTCTCTCAAGTGGTGTTTATACATGAGATCGTTGTCTCTGTGGGGGGAGGGGTTCGCGATGGCCCCCGCGGTTCAAGGACTCCCGTTTGAGAGGCTGACTCGCCGGCATGGGGTGAAGATCACCCCCGAGGTGTCCTGCTCCGTAGAGCAGTGTGTGCTTGCCGTGGGGGAGGTGATCAGGTGCGAGAACATCCGCTCAGCCTGTCCATGAATAGCGCGGTGGTGGTGTTTGTGTCCTCCACTGATCCACTTTTTTAGTTGAGCACGGTGTTGTGGTGAAGGGATCGTACACGCCGATCCTCCCTTTCGCTGCCCCGGCTCAGAGAGTCAGTCCAACGTCCAACGTCCCCCCCTTTATGAGCAGTGATGGGCTGGAGCGAGAACTGTCCTGCTACGGCCAGCTCGTCTGTGCCATTAAGTGGATCCCTCTGGGGTGTAAAGGCCCGCAATTGAAGCATATCATCTCTTTCCGCAGACATGCGTACATAATTCTGAAGAGCAGTCAGGAGGATTTAAATGTTTGTTTAAAATTCAAGATCGACAGTCATGATTGACGGTATTTTTGTAACTACTGATGGGATGAAGTGCTTCAATTGTGGGAGCGAGGCTCGCCCCAAGCGGGGGAAGCTGCCTGAGCCTGGGCTGGTGGGTGGTGGAGACGCCGCTGAAGGGTGGAGGAGGAGGAGCAGGGAGGAGGAGGGGAGTCTTAGGGAGGTATAGCGGGGGATGTGGACGAGCAGGTGGATCCCGGTGTGGGAGATGGTGGCGCAGAGGGCGGAGGCGGAGCAGGAGAAGGTGACAGTGCAGGTGACTGGGAGCTGCGGGAGGACATGGAGGGACCGCAGCCTGAGCTGCTCTTTAAGAGACCGCAGAGATTGAAAAGGACACGGAAGGCTGAGGTCGGGGCGGCGGTAAAAAAGCGCAGCATGGGGTCGCTCCGGGGGGAGCAGTACTGCCGAGCAGCGCTGAGGGGGCCGAGGGAAGTGCCATCGAGGAGCTGTGTGGCTCTGACAGTGACGGAGAGGGGGGGCTGACGGACTCCTCTGTTGCCTAGTTTCAGGAGGGATTTTCCTTTCAGAGGATCAGGAGCTTTCAATTTTAGTTGCAGTTTTATTTTCAGAGCATTTTAGATTAGTTCCTGTTTTAACAATGGAGGTGGTGGAAGGATGCCTGCTTGTGGTCAAGGCAGTAGTTGAGGGACGGTCGTTTGTTTTTATTAATTTATATGCACCGACAAATGGCAGGGAGAGAGTGTGGGTTTTAAAACTGCTTGACAATGTGCTGGAGAACTGCAGTATTGACAATTACCTGGGTTTGGGTGTAGATTTTAATTGCACCATGCATGACAAGCTTGACAGGAACCACACTGAGCCGCACTCCCAGTCTGCCAGGGAGATGAGGGCGCTGCAGGAGAGGATGACCTGCAGGATGTGTGGAGGAGTTTGCATGGGGCAGAAAGGCAGTATAGCTGATCGCAGGTGTGGGGGGACACTCTCTCCCTAGCCAGGCTTGACCGGTTTTACACTTTTAGTCATCATTTTAGTGTTTTTACTGCCAGTTTTCACACCTACTTCTCTGTCTAAGCATTGTTTAGTACCTGTGTCATTCCAACAGTTAAGAACAAAAGCTCCCATTGGCATTTTAACAGCATTTTAACCAGTGATAAACATTTTCAATTGTTTTATTTATTTTTGGCGACAGTGGAGGGGTAAGATTAACTGTTTTTCAAATTAGAGGCAATGGTGGGATATGGGCAAGGTGCAGATCAACCAGTTCTGTCAGCAATACACTGGGAGTTTCACCAAGAGCATTAAAGAGTCAATGAGGTCCCTGGAGACTGAGATTGTGGAGATCCAGTGTGTTCTGGATTCCACTGGAAACAGGGGGCTGATTGACGCTCTCAAAGACAAAAAGGCACCGCTGGCTGACCTACTGGGTGTCAAGGCGCAGGGGGCTCTGGTCAGGGCGAGGTTTCAGTGTATGTCTCAGAGCGATGCCCCCACACAGTTTTTTTTCAGCCTGGAGAGGAAGCAGGGCCAGAGTCAGCTGATCCACTGCCTGCGCCTGGCTGCAGGACGCAAGCTGCACCGGCCCGAGGAGATCCGCAGCAGGGCTGTGGAGTTCTACTCCAAGCTGTACTCCAGTGAGGTGGGTGAGCCGCAGACCAACATGCAGTGTTTCCTCTGAGACCTGCTGCAGGTGCCGGAGGAGGAGCAGGCTGGGCTAGAGGGGTAGCTCACCCTGCAGGAGGTCACTGCTGCCCTTCATGGGCTGAGCACAGGGAAGGCTCCGGGCATCGATGGCCTGCCAGTTGAGTTTTATAGGACCTTCTGAGGTATGCTGGGGCTTGACCTGCTGGCAGTGCTGCAGGAGAGCATCCAGAAAGGGCCACTGCCAGTGAGCTACAGGTGTGTCCTCGTGGCATTGTTGCCCAAGAAGGGTGACTTGTGTGAAATAAAGAACTGGAGGCCGGTGGCTCTGCTCTGCACTGACTACAAGCTCCTCTCCAGAGTGCTTACTAATTGGCTGAGACAGGTGCTGGGGCACCTGATCCACCCTGACCAGTCCTACTGTGTGCCTGGTAGGTCCATACAGGACAACATCCTGTTGATTAGGGACATTATGGAAGTCTCCAGGCTGTTGGGCTTAAAGACTGGTCTCATTGCGCTGGACCAGAAAAAGGCTTTTGACCAGTTTGAGCACCAGTACCTGTGGCGGACGATGGAGGCTTTTGGGTTCAGCCATGGTTTCATAGCCCTGACCAGGGTGCTCTATGCATATTGAAAGTCAACGGTGGCTTGAGCGCCCTCTTCAGGGTGTGCAGGGGAATCAGGCAGGGCTGCCCCATGTTGAGGATGCTCTACTCCATGGCCATTGAGCCCTTGCTGCAGGAGCTGCACAGAGTGTTGGGGGGGGTTTTCTGTCCCTTGTTGCCTGACACCCTTCCGCCTCTCTGCCTACGCCGATTATGTGGTGGTGCTGGTGGGATGCCAGGGGGATGTGGACAGACTCCGCACCTCGCTCTCAGACTTTAACAGACTCTCTTCGGCCAAAGTGAACTGGTCTAAGAGCATGGCGTTGCTGCTGGGGGAGTGGGGGGGGCAGGGAGGCCCACGACTCCCAGGGGGATTACAATGGTGCAGAGGTGGACTCAAGTATTTGAGGGGAAGGCTGGGGTGATGTTGCTGGCTGCTCCCTCAGGGATCGGGCTCTTATTATCAACAACCTGGCAGCATCAACACTGTGGCACCGGCTGGCCTGCCTGCCCCCCCAGCGGGGCTGCTGTCCATCCTGCAGAAGGATCTGTGTGGCGTGTGTGCATCAGCCACCGCTGAATAAGATAGCTGGGTATCTGCAGTGGAGGGTGCTCCACGCCGTCATTGACGTCAACTCCTTCCTATCACTAATTTACCCTGCACAGTCCGACAGGTGCCAATTTTGTGAGGGGTGGGAGACTTTTTTTTTATATTGCACCCGCCTACAGCCTCTCTTGAGTGCAGTTAGTATAGTTTTTGTTGTTCTTAAACTTGTTTTTAAGTATTCTGTTTTTATACATGGTGTTAGGGGTGGGAGGGAGCTGCATGGGAGACAGCAGCTCTCTAGCTTCACCTTAGGGCAGGCCAAAATGGCCATTTACAAGTCCAGAAAAACAGGGTGAAGTTGCCTGAGGAGTTAATTAGCAGGCCCAGGTATGTATTGCTGGCTGTGTGCTCTATTGTGGTGCTGTTTAGGATGAAATTGTATTTTCTGCTTTGGATCCTGGCTTTCTTCTGGAAGATCATGATTTTAGTTTTGTCCATGTTGACCTCCAGGGCCCAGGCTCTGCAGTAGCGCTACAGTGTGTCCAGCTGCTGCTGGAGCCCTTGCTCTGTGGGTGACAGGAGCACCAGGTCATCTGCATACAGGAGACACTTGATCTGGGTGTTGTCCAGCGTCAGGCCGGGGCTGGGGCCTTGCTGCAGCTCTGTGGCCAGCTGGGTGATGTATATGTTGAACAGGGTGGGGCTCAGACTGCAGCCCTGCCTCACCCCTCGGCCCTGGGGGAAGGCTTCAGTCTGCCAGGTGTCCACCTTCACGCTGATCTTACTGCCTGTGTACATGGATTTGATCACATTGTACGCCCTCCCCGCTCTGCAGGAGCTTCAGATACAGGCCGGGGTGCCAGATTGAGTCGCATGCCTTTTTGAAGTCGACAAAGCAGGCCAATATCTTCCCTTTCTGCTAGCGGTGGCTGTGCTGGCCGGTCAGGGAGTGCAGGGTGTACAAGTGGTCGTCAGTGCGGTGGCTGTGCTGGTCAGGGTGTAGATGTTGTAAGCAGTGCGGTGGTTGGGTAAGAAGCCGATCTGGCTGCTGTCGAGGACTCTGTGCTCCTGTATGTAGGCCAGGAGGCAGCTGTTCAGGATGCTACAGAACAGCTTCCCCAGGCTGCTGCTCAGGCAGATCCCTCTGTAGCTGTCTGGGTTCAGTCTGTCTCCCTTCTTATATATCGGGGTTATGAGTCCTGTGCTCCATATGTCAGGGAAGCAGCCCGAGGTCAGGATGAGATTGAACAGCTGCACCAGGGCGCTCTGCAGGGCGGTGTTGCTGTATTTCAGCATCTCATTTGGGATGCTGTCCTGACCGCAGTCTTTCTTGGGCTCGAGGCCCTGGATTCTGTCTTTGACCTCCTGTAGTGTGATGGCCGAGTCCAGGGGCGACTGTGCATCTTTAATCAACCTCTCCAGTGTTTTAAGATCCTGAAGGATTTCAGTTTGCTCTGGGTTTAGGTTCTTGTCTGGGATTGGCTGGTATAATGTTTCAAAGTAGTTTTTCCAGATGTTTCCATTTTGGATACCCAGCTGTTTGTCATGTTTGTGAGGGTTCAGATTGTGCCAAAGATCCCAGAAAGTGTTTTTGTCAATGGACTCCTCAATTTGATTGAGTTTATTTTTCTCGTACTTTCGTTTTTTCTGGATCAGCGTGTGTTTTTACTGTCTCAGAGTTTGGCAGTACGTCTTCCACAGTGCTGTGTTGTCAGCAGAGGTGGAAAGAGTACTGAAAAATCCTACTCAAGTAGAAGTACTGTTACTTTGATTAAATTTTACTCAAGTAAAAAAAAAACCACTCAAGTAAAAGTAAAAAGTAGTTTATTTAAAAAGTAAAAAATTAGTTACTTTTAACAAAGCATTGTCACATGATCTCTAAGCAAACACTAACACACACACACACACACACACACACATATATATATATATATATATATATATATATATATATATATATGTGAAAGAGGGTCATTATTGGGGCACGAATGGCAGGAGCTTCAGTCACAGATGCTTGACTGGCTCGTGTTCTGGACAAATGGGCAAGTGCATGTGTGGTGACACCAAGAGAACGGGACAGGCCTGACTGCTGGACCCTTACAGTGAGGGGGTCCGGAGGCTCTGTTATGCTGTGGGGGGCATTTTCCTGGCATGGTTTGGGTCCACTTGTCCCCTTAGAGCAGTGGTTCCCAACCTTGGTCCTGGAGAACCCCCTACTCTGCTGGTTTTTGTTCCAACTGAGCTCTCAATTATTTAATTGAACCTTAACTGAAGTAAAAATCTGCTTAGATGTGAATGTGGAATGACTTTGAATGACAGCTGCTTTCTATGGAATGAGTAGCCTGGGATACTGAAAACAGCACACAACATAGGATTGACTGCTTATATATATATATATATATTTCATTATTTTACAAACAGTAGCCCATTATATATATATAATTTACACAGGTCATTTTCAGATAAGGTTGAACTTGCAGTGTACATCAATATAGATGACAGAATATTTGGTTAAATTTTCGATGTTGTTATTTTTCTTCACACACTTCTCTCTAAATTTGTAACCTTTCTTGACAAAAAACAAACAATTATTTGAACACTGCCAGACAGAAAATCAACAACAACATTGTATTATCAGTAAATGAACAGTAAGGACTTATGAAACGCATTATAATTCACTTTAAGTAGTTCTAGATTTGCATGAACAGTTTTTCTGAAGTGTCATGATTGAATTCCAGGGACCATTAGAAACTCAATAAGCCGATCAGAGGACAGACCGACAGGAGCTGCATCAGCTGCCATTCTTCAACTGTGTATCAACACATGCACATACACAATACAAATAAAAATAAAACAAAGATTTACACAAAACATTGTATAAATCGATATGCATATATCTTAACAGACATATACAATTATAAAACAAAGAACCAGTTATAAAATTAGCAGGAAACTGAAATGTTACATAGCTTAGTATTATGCAACGTGAAAGCGCTTTGAAATTACAATTACAATTACAGCTGTACATCAATGCAGTAAACATAGTCAACACTACAGTGCCTAAATTATAAAATTGATCAAAGCATTGATACAGAGATCTGGGTTTGCAAACTGCAGATCCGGCGGCTGTAGAAGAAAGTGTTTATAACTTATTACATCTGAGGAGTTCACAGCTGAAAAGCCATATAGGTATGTAATTCATTTTTTTTGTGACATAAGAATGGATAAGCGGGAGAAATTCATATACACAGAGATATTTACTGTCTGTTGTCGTTTTGTTTTTGCTAATACTTGAATTTTTTGGGTTTGGTAAAGCCCATCTTTCAATTTGATGGTCGAAATGAAACGCTCATTTCGATCGATCTTCGGTTTCGATTAAAAGATATATACACCCCTACTCTCTAATACTGGTGCCTACATAGCGAGTTAACTCACCTCACTGCTGCTGGACTGCAAGACTGACTTCAAATCTGTGATTAATGGACTGACCCACCGTAACATCATGACAAACACTGCGATTGGCCTCCTGAGTGCTGTGGTGGGATATGCATTGCTTCTTAATTTATTGGTCTATTTGTCTGTCAGACACATTTTTTTCCATGACAACCTACAAAATTTGTACTCTGTAATGAATGTCTTTTTAAAAGTAGTGAAGTACAATACTTCACTCAAAACATACTTAAGTAAAAGTAAAAATAGCAAATTTGAAAAATTCTCAAAAAAGTACAAGTACACGAAAAAGCTACTCAATTACAGGAACGAGAGTAGTTGTAATTTGTTACTTTCCACCCCTGGTTATTATTATTATTATTATTATTATTATTATTATTATTATTATTATTATTATTAATTAATTAATTAATTAATTTATTTATTGAATTTTATTTCTTGGCAGATGCCCTACAACATAAGTGCAAAATACAGTTAAGTAAAGTCATCAAACATTACAAATTCAATTTACATAAAACATAGCAATTCAAAATATAATACATTTTACAAATTAAAATTTACACAAGTACAGTAAGTGAGGTCCTACATCCTGGATGGTAGTGCTGTCAAGATGAAGGGTCAGTCAAGGGCTACAGGAAAGGGAGCAAGGTGGAGAACAATCAAAAACACAAGAAGCATAATAAAACTGAGAAGTGCTATCTAACAGGGATTAAAAGGACTAATATTACAAGTGCTGTGGGAAGAGATGCGTCTTGAGTCAGTGCCGGAAGGAGGTCAAGAACTCTGCTGTTTTGACTTCGGTGGGCAGGCTCTGGGAGTGCGCTGTGCAGGTGCTGTCCGGGGCCTCTGTGTGCGTTGCTGATGTGTGGCAGGGGGCCTGGGTGTGGTGTGGCTGTGGTGCTGTGACCCAGCAGCTCTCCACTCCCCATGTGTCTCTCAGTGGGAAGGCGGTCCAGCGTCACATCTTTGATGGTCCTGGCGAAGACTCGCATGCCCTGGTGGTTCAGGTGGACATCGTCGTGCAGGAGCTAGGTGCCGATGCTGGGGTGCTGGGCCAGGCGCACACGTGGGACGCTGCTGCAGCTGCTGCTGATCCTGTAGTTGGTTTCCTGAATCAGGTGCTGGGGGAAGTCTCTCCTGGATAGCGGAGGGGAGATGACAATCCTGGCCTGGGGAAATCGTTCTGCTGCCATCTCTGCAGCTTTTCGTAGGGTGACAGGGAGCTCTCTGCAGCAGTGGGGCAGGTCGTTGGTCCCTGTGTGCAGGATAATCATCTCTGCATTTCTGAAGGGTGGTGCTGCCAGGGCACATTCGCTTGTGGGGCACCTGAGCTTCAGCACTTGGAAACAAGCACCTCTCATTCAGGTATTTTCCATTTGAGTTGATGAGCAGGACGATGTCCACTGTGTGGCTGGCGGGCTTGTTGCTTGGGCCAGGTCGGGGGGCTGGGCTGGGAGCTGCTTCTTCTCTATGTGTCTGGGGTCCTGTGTGTGTGTGGTGGTGTCCTGTGTGACTGCGGCAGGGCCTGTTTATCTGTTGCAGCCCTGTCTGTCTCTGGTGTCTCTGGCTCCATGTCTGCGTCTCTCTCCAGGCAGGGAGGCTCCTGTGGGGGCGCTGTGTCTGGGCCATTCTCCTCTGTGTTGCTCTGTGCTGCCAGCTGGCTGTGTGTCCTTTGCAGCTCAGTGTGGAGCCCTCTGGAGTCTGAGCTGAGCTTTCTGAGCAGCTCCTGTCTGGTGTTGGACGGTTCTGTCCTGGACAGATCTTCGATTTGTTGCTGCAGGTCACAAAGTTGTCTCTTTAGGCTGGATATTGCGGCCCTGTGGTCATTTTTCATTTTGCTGATCTTGTCTTTGATCATTTGAATGTCAGGCGTCTCCAGCACAGTGAGGATCTTTTGTTTGAATTCAGTGAATTCATCTTCCACACTGGAGAGGCATTCTTTTAAGGGGCCTGATTCTGGGTGACTCTGGGCTAGGTTTTGATGGCCCATCATGTGGGCTATTGTCTGTTGATGGCTCTGGCTGCGCTGGGTGCCTGCTTGGGTGGAGCGTCTCCAGAGTCTCAGGAATGCAGCTCTTGTTGGTTTCGGCCTGTAACCCGGTTTTCGTGAAGGTTTTTTTCTAATTCTTCCAGGCTGTGCTCGCTGCCCTGGATCAGCACTATCCCGGTGTTGTACAGGTGTATTTTAAGTGTTGTCGTCCTCATGGGTCATCAGCTGGCAACTGGTCTTGTTGCCCTGCCTTTTGGCGTTGGGGTTGTGGTCACTGAGCTCGGCGTGCCAGGCATTTGGGTGGTCTGTGTGGAAGACCAGGTTGGTTTTGGTCTTCGTGTCTCCGGTTGCAGTGTAGTCGGCGATCAGCATCTCCGGTGTTTCCCTCAGGTATCTCTGAATGCTTTCTTCTCCGGCGCGCTCCTCAGCCCCTCCGGGTACGCGATCTCACGGCTACCCGCTGCTGTCTGCATCCTTAGTGGCTTCATTGGGTTGATTTGTTCTCCGGCGATTCTGATGTGTAGGTGTATTTTCTTTTCTTTTCTTTTTCTCTGTCGTTTAATCAGTTGTTGTTATTGATGTTGTTTATTAATTGTTATTGTTATTTTAATTTAACTTTGGAGATTCCTTATTGTTTTAGTTTTGCGTATTGTCGGTCGATCAGTTTTCCTTTTGTCTTACCTGATACTTACCTGTGTCTTTTCAGTGGTTTATTTGGGCTTTCCTTTTGAATTTCCAGTGGGGATTTTTGTTGTTGTCCAGGCGTCGTGTCTTATGTTGTCCTGTTAAAGGGTTGTAATATTTTGCAACTTACATCATTGAAATGATGGAAAAAGTTTTGTTAGTGTAGAATGAACATTTTCACGATCTCTCTCTATCTCTCTTCACCAACACATCAGTGTGAATCTGATTTGCAATGAGAAGCCTGGCTGTGTTCCTGTTCACTTCCTGCAGGTGTTCCAGACGAGGTGTACTCCACAGTTGGGGGGCTCCTGCTCCTGCCCTGTGTGGATCCTGTCAGTCTGGGACGAGGAGAGACACTGCGGTGGACCTACAGACAACCTGCTTCCAGCGCTCCAGTCACCCTGTATGGGTTAACATCCCAGTCTGAAACACCTCTGGCAGGGAAGGGGGTAGAGAATCAAAGAGCGGTGATGTTGGCCAACTCCTCACTGCTGATACACAGCGTGCAGACAGGGGACGCTGGGCTGTACCGCTGTGAGGAGAATAAGACTCAGGAGATGTTGGCTGTGAACATATTGTCAGGTTAGCAGAATGGACACTGAGCTCTGTAAGAAACTGGAACAGATTTCACTTCCGTTCTGTATCTCTGTTTCCTCCAAACAATTGCACCACAATGGACACCATACTGAACCACTTTGCCATTCTATTTGAATCTGTACACTGCAGGCAACAGACAACAAAACCACAAAATGGTTACAAATTGCTATGGTCTCAGAATGAGCTAAGTGACGTATAGTATTTCAGTTTCATATTCACACTGTAGACCGGACCAATTAGTTAGTTGTAAAACCAGGAGTGTATCAAACAGCTTCACTATGAGATAATTTGTTATTTCCTTGTATTTTAAAAGCAAAGGATGTCCACTGTGACACACAAGACCTCTGTATAACAGACATAACAGATCTAATGTACAATCCTGTGCACTATGCACATGCGATACACCAATGTGGTGAAAACACCCTGCAATGCATTAGGACTCTGTTTGCCATCCCTGCTGTACTGAACTCAGACTCCTGTGTTTCAGTGCTTCATACAGTCTCTGTGTGTTTCCCAGTGAGCTCAGAGCAGACTGGAGAAGTGCAGAAGGGCAATGGCTCTGCTGTGACCCTGGCCTGCTCCCTCACCTGTGGGTCTGGATGTGTTGAAGACACTGAACTGATCTGGAAGAACAGTACAGGACACAGCCTGCAGGGCAGCGCCAGCGAGTGCAACAAGAGCACCATCTGCTCCCAGCTGGTCCTTCAGCCCCAGAGCTCTGAGAGGATCCGGTGCAGTGTGGAGAGAGAGGGGCTGGAGAGAGTGAGCCAGGACTGGACCATAAAGATAGAGGCTGGACCAGGTGAGGAACTGTATGTAGAGTGAAGTGCTGTCAGTGTTAAGCAGGAGAGCAGCGAGGAGGGGAAGAGGATTCTGCAAACCCTTGAGGCCAAACCAAGTAATCAGTCTACTCAAATATGAATAATAATATTATAATATTATTATTATTTAGCAGACACTCTTATCCAGGATGACTTACAAAACATAAGAGCATTATAAAAGTGCAATACAGTCTAGAATTACAAATCAAAACATAGTACAAATTACAAGTTCAAAATTACGCAAGTGCATGATATATAAAATAAAATGAACAGTGATTTGTGAGCTAATTTTTGTAGACAAGATGTGAAGTCATAGTTAAGAGGTCAGGGGAAGGGGACATAGGGGCAAACAATATAAACAATATACAATATAAACAACAGTACTAGTACTAGTACTAGCAATGTAAAAGCAAGTTGTACGATGAAAACTAAGAACATAAGAACACAAAGTTTACAATCGAGAGGAGGCCATTTGCCCCATTGTGCTCGTTTGGTGTCCATTAATAACTAAGTGATCCAAGGATCCTATCGAGTCTATTTTTAAATGTTCCCAAATTTATAGCTTCTACTACATTGCTGGGGAGTTTGTTCCACATTGTGACGCCTCTCTGTGTAAAGAAGTGTCTCCGGTTTTCCGTTTTGAATGCCTTGTCAGACAGGATGGGTATTCCAGCATGACAATGACCCAAAACACACAGCCAAGGCAACAAAGGAGTGGCTCAAGAAGAAGCACATTAAGGTCCTGGAGTGGCCTAGCCAGTCTCCAGACCTTAATCCCATAGAAAATCTGTGGAGGGAGCTGAAGGTTCGAGTTGCCAAACGTCAGCCTCGAAACCTTAATGACTTGGAGAGGATTTGCAAAGAGGAGTGGGACAAAATCCCTCCTGAGATGTGTGCAAACCTGGTGGCCAACTACAAGAAACGTCTGACCTCTGTGATTGCCAACAAGGGTTTTGCCACCAAGTACTAAGTCGAAGGGGTCAAATACTTATTTCCCTCATTAACATGCAAATCAATTTATAACTTTTTTGAAATGCGTTTTTCTGGATTTTTTGTTGTTATTCTGTCTCTCACTGTTAAAATACACCTACCATTAAAATTATAGACTGATCATTTCTTTGTCAGTGGGCAAATGTACAAAATCAGCAGGGGATCAAATACTTTTTTCCCTCACTGTATGTGTGGCTGCTGCTGAGTGAAAGAAACCCCCAGCTGAAATAGCCAGGCAGAGTCAGGGGCGTAGGTGAGAAGAATTGGCAGAGAATCCAGGTGAGTCCAGGTGAGAATGCGGCTCGGTTGGGGTGCAATTGGCAAAGGAAAATTAATAGAACACAATCAATCAATAAACCCCAAATTACAAGAAATAATAATAAAACCACACAAAAAGAAAGAAAAGAACTTTAGTGATAATAAAGTGCACACATGTAAGGCAAAAAGTGAAAAGAACCCATAATTAGATAATTAGTTGAATTAAGCCTGTCGTGCCCCACTTGTGACAAAAGGATATGAAGTGTGTATTGTACTACACTGACAAAAATACTTTGAGCTGTGGCCCTGCTGTGGCCCCTGTCAGTGCAGCCTGACTGTGGCGTACACTGTGTTAGGGGCCTTAGTCACTCCTGCAGTGGCCGGGTCTCTCTAACCCTCGCCATAAGACAAACGGTGTGCCCTGCAACTCCCTGCCCCGCCCGTGCTGCCTGTGCCGCCCCCAAAGAGCTCTGCACACCTCCCTTTATACAGCCCTGGATTAGCTGCAGCTGTTCACAGATGGGCAATTTGATTCGGCCAATAAGTGCTACGGTGGGGACTCAGAATGTATGTGGAGAGACCCTCGTCTCTCCATACATCCCCTCCAGACCACTGCTCTCCTCCAGTGCCAGAAAACTAACTCTGCCTCCTCTCCACTCTCCTTCCTCCAGAGCCGCTCCTTCTCATCCCTGAACCCTAAATGGTGGAACAACCTTCCCACTGAAGTCAAAACAGCAGAGTCCCTGACCTCATTCCGGCGCTTAGTCAAGACGCATATTTTCAGACAGTACTTGTAATATTAGTCCTTTTAATCCCCTTTAGATAGCACTTCACAGAGTTTTATTTGCTTCTTGCGTTAATGATTGTTTCCTCCTTGCTTCCTTTCCCGTAGCCCCTGACTGTGACCCTACATCTTGACAGCACTTAGCTTTTACCGTCCAGGATGTAGGAAGTCTTTTACTGTACTTGCCTGTGTAAATTGGAAGTTGTAAAATGTATTATATTTTGAATTGCTTTGTTTAATGTAAATTTGAATGTTTGATGCCTTGTACTGAACTGTATTCTTGCACTTTGTTTTACACTTATGTTGTAAGTCGCCCTGGATAAGGGTGTCTGCCAAGAAAATAAATAAATAATAATAAAAAAATAATAATAATTGGCAAAAATGCTAATGCAAATACTTTGCTGCTGTACTGTACTTACTCTACTTCCTCCACATTGTTAACTTATTTGATATTTTCATATTGTTACTTCTACCTACTTCTTCAGTCATCTTTGTATTCCTTGTCTTTTTCTGCATGTTCTTTCTTCTGTAATTACTTCCACATCTTATACTTCCAAAGCAACCCTCTGCATGTTCTCTCTCTTTTCTTGCTCTTGTTCTTTTGTGTCTATTCCCTCTGTTCCTATATTTGAAAGTCATTTGGATCTGTCTGTGATTAAACAATGTCAGATACAGTGTGGACTCAGTCTGGCTCTGTTCCATGTCCTGCAGGGTCTGCAGTGGAGCTGGCGGTGAGACTGACTGTGTTCTTCATCGCTCTGATCGCCCCTCTGGTCGCTGGAGCCGTGGTTTACACCAAGAGGAGGAGCAGCAGACAGACAGGTGAGTAACAGAGCAGAGCGGTCAGTGTGGAGCAGGACTGTCCTACAGGCTGGACAGTGCAGTGACAGAGCAGAGCGGTCAGTGTGGAGCGGGACTGTCCTACAGGCCGGACACTGCAGTGACAGAGCAGAGCGGTCAGTGTGGAGCAGGACTGTCCTACAGGCCGGACACTGCAGTGACAGAGCAGAGCGGTCAGTGTGAAGCAGGACTGTCCTACATGCTGGACACTGCAGTGACAGAGCAGAGCGGTCAGTGTGGAGGATGACTGTCCTACATGCCGGACACTGCAGTGACAGAGCAGAGCGGTTAGTGTGGAGCAGGACTGTCCTACAGACTGGACACTGCAGTGACAGCAGAGGGGTCAGTGTGGAGCCATTATAAACCATATAATAAGGATTTGCAATGTATCTCCATTCACAAGTGTAAACTACAGTAACAGTGTCTACCTGTAAAAGTCACTGTATAGAGCAATGTGGTCAATATTCATTCAAAAATACATGGTGATATGTACAGTGATCAGAAAGTATGTTTTAAAAGTCTGTTTATTATGCATTAATGCCACATATACTGTATATGCATAAATGGTGATGATGCTCCAATATTTTCCTGATCCTCTGATTGTTCCCCACAGAGGAATTGCCACCTGGGATAGAGCTGGGCTCTATAGGCTGACTTCCTGTCCACCCCACTTACTGCTCCTTGAGATCCCCAGTGCTGAGAGAAAACAGTTCCTAGACTCTTTTTCTCTATTTGTTTAATGTTTATGCTGTATTATTATGTCATGTCAACATCAATTCATGTAGCCTTGGTACAGTTGGCACATTGGAGTATATGTGCTCCTCTGCTTTGTTGTTGACAGAAACAGTGTGTCTCGGATTTGTAATGGTTGAAATAAAGTGAACAGGCTGCCTGTACTGTTGAGTGCTCTCCCCGTGGCCTTCCAGGAAGTCTCATAAGATCAATACAATATTTGCAATGGTCTATAACCTTGATCTGATCTTATTTATCATCTATTAACAGGCTGCGTATTAACTGCTGATGCTGTAACTTGGTAACACTTGATTAAAAGTTAGATCGTATCAATGTGTAGTAACCAAGCTATTAATGTTGTATTGTTACCTTATAAAGGGTACAATATGAGATTAACTGAGTGTGTGTTGGTAACATAATAATAATCGTTAGTAAAGGCCAGTAGGTATCAGGCTTCAGACTGTGTTATTACTCTGTTAGTAGCCTGAGAGTTGTAAGAAATCCACACATACAATTTGCGGTTACCATGTTAATACACCTACAACTCTTGTTAGTTTTAAACACAACACTGTCAACATAGTGGTAGCATCCCTTGGTCCACGGGTTTTCAAACTGGTCCTGGAGTACCCCCTGCCCTGCTGTTTTTTTGGTCCAACCTAGGTTTTAATTACTTAACTGAATGGTATATTGCTTTGTTAAGTCAACTAAGGATTCAATTAAGCAATTAAGACCTCAGTTGGAAAAAAAATCAGCAACGCTGGGGGTACTCTAGGACCAGTTTGAAAACCACTGCCTTGAGCAATACTAGCTGACACTATAATTGACCTTAGTTGTTCATATAAATCATTGATTTTGTTCATTCTTCTGTCCACAATAATAACATCCATTGGTGCCTAGCTATACAGGTGTGTTGTCACTAGAGCAGTCTGGGTAGAGAGTCTGTGTTCAGGGGTGCAGCAGCAGCGTCTCACCTGGGATTGAAGCCCACTGCTCTGTGGTTGCCAGTCCAGAGCCCTAAGCTGCACTCCACACAGCTGCCTGTCTTATAAACTGTGGCCCGTTTCTTTCATTTACAGGGTAACAGAAAGCTGCATGACAGACAGACTTGCAGCTCTCTGCTCACTCACTTACTCAGGTCTTGGTCTCACTGTGGCTCTACCTGCTCAGAGCTCCTCTGACCGTCCGGCTTCCTGTCACATAGCATCAGCTCCTCACAGCACTCACTCACTGACTCAAACAATACATGCACACATCTGTATACATCCTGTTTGTGCTGGGAGTGGTCGAGGACAGCAGGTGCATGAGAAACCTCTACTGCTTGTCTATATATATATATATATCGATAACAAGACAGCGGCTTCAGTGAGTGTGTGTCCAGGTGTATAGATACAGTACAGTACAGTCAGTGTGTGTCCAGGTGTATATATACAGTACAGTATAGTACAGTACAGTCAGTGTGTGTCCAGGTGTATATATACAGTACAGTACAGTACAGTCAGTGTGTCCAGGTGTATATATACAATACAGTTCAGTCAGTGTGTGTCCAGGTGTATATATACAGTACAGTACAGTCAGTGTCCAGGTGTATATATACAATACAGTTCAGTCAGTGTGTGTCTAGGTGTATATATACAGTACAGTACAGTCAGTGTGTCCAGGTGTATATATACAATACAGTTCAGTCAGTGTGTGTCTAGGTGTATATATATACAGTACAGTGCAGTCAGTGTGTCCAGGTGTATATATACAGTACAGTACAGTCAGTGTGTGTCCAGGTGTATATATACAGTACAGTACAGTCAGTGTGTCCAGGTGTATATATACAGTACAGTACAGTCAGTGTGTGTCCAGGTGTATATATACAGTACAGTACAGTACAGTCAGTGTGTGTCCAGGTGTATATATACAGTACAGTACAGTACAGTCAGTGTGTGTCCAGGTGTATATATACAATACAGTTCAGTCAGTGTGTCCAGGTGTATATATACAGTACAGTACAGTCAGTGTGTGTCCAGGTGTATATATATACAGTACAGTGCAGTCAGTGTGTGTCCAGGTGTATATATACAGTACAGTACAGTCAGTGTGTCCAGGTGTATATATACAGTACAGTACAGTCAGTGTGTGTCCAGGTGTATATATATACAGTACAGTGCAGTCAGTGTGTCCAGGTGTATATATACAGTACAGTACAGTCAGTGTGTGTCCAGGTGTATATATACAGTACAGTACAGTACAGTCAGTGTGTGTCCAGGTGTATATATACAGTACAGTACAGTACAGTCAGTGTGTGTCCAGGTGTATATATACAGTACAGTACAGTCAGTGTGTGTCCAGGTGTATATATACTGTATAGTCAGTGTGTGTGTCCAGGTGTATATATACAGTACAGTACAGTCAGTGTGTGTCCAGGTGTATATATACAGTACAGTGCAGTCAGTGTGTGTCCAGGTGTATATATACAGTATAGTCAGTGTGTGTGTCCAGGTGTATATATACAGTACAGTACAGTGGCTTTGGGGTGTGTACAGTAAGAAATCCAATTTCAAAGAATTTGACAGGAATCCACAGAATGGCAGTGAATCAATTAGATGTTTACTAGATAATGGTAATAAAATAATCTAGAGAAACAGGCGAGTGAGATTCAGAGGATTCCTAGACTCAACTACTCTGAAACCTAATAAATATAGGTTCAGTCATTTATAGGGTAAGACCTAGAGACAGAGCAAGATGATATATGGGATTAATTGAAAGAATCAATGAATGTTAATTAAATGCTGATTAATATACAGGTCCAACAGATTACATTGTCTACTGAATAATCAGCAATATTGATCATGAGTAAATATGATGTACCCTTTAGTATAGTTGAATCTCATCACTACTGTGACCCTGTGGACGACTCTCAGAAACAACAGGAAGGTTTGTTATCAATGTAACCATGTTTACCTCATCCCTTGAAAGTGTCCAGGCAGGGACAGTAAATGTTTTGAGAATCGAGTGTCTCTGTCTGCTACAGACTTCTCAAAACACAGAAAGAAAGGCAGATACACGCAGGCCCTGTATAATTGTGTACAGTTGAAGAGGGGGTTATCAGATCTCTTGGGAATGAAGTGCAGGGAGCCCTGGTGATAGCGCAGTTTCAGAGTTGTGCAGAGATGGATGTCCCCCTAATCAGTACGCTGATACACTGCTCGAGGACTTCAGCAGGACAGGAGCTGTGGGAGGCTAGGCAGATTGGGGTACTGAAGATAAAGTGCCTCTTTTTCGATAGAGTTGCATTCGGCAAGGCTGCCCTCTCTCTGGCATGCTGTCCTCTTTGGCTATAGAGCCCCTGGTGAATGAGCTATGGAGACTAATGACAGGAGTGATTTTTCCTGGGCGCATGTCAATTCATCCCCCGGAATTCGTCCCCGTGATAATTGGTCCCCGCATCAATTCACCCCCATCATTATACGTAGTCCACTTGAGCATTTGTAACCATGAGTGCATTCACTTATTACAGAGCCATGGAACACACATATGGGCAGAGGTGGAAAGAGTACTGAAAAATCCTACTCATGTAGAAGTACTGTTACTTTGATTAAAAGTAAAAGTTGATTTTAAAGTAAAAGTACTGTATAAAAAACTACTAAAGTAAAAGTAAAAAGTAGCTCATTTAAAAAGTAAGAGTACAAATTACTTAGTTACTTTTATCAAAGCATTGTCACGTGCTCTCCAAGCAAACACTAACTCTCTCTCTCTCTCGCTCTCTCTCTCTCTATATATATATATATATATACACACACACACACACACACACACACACACACACAGACGGGTGACATATTAAATGAAAAACCAACATTAAGTGTCTCAGTGAGGTATTGGGCCACCATGAGCCACCAGAACAGTTTCAATGCTCTTGGCACAGATTCTATGAGTCTCTGGACTCTGCTGGAGGGATGGACACCATTCCTCCAAAATATATTCCCTTATTTGGTATTTTGATGATGAAGGTGGAGAGCGCTGTCTAATATGTCAGTCCACAATCTCCCATAGGTGTCCAATTGGGTAGAGATCTGGTGACTGTGAAGGCCACAGCATATGATTCACATCATTGTCATACTCATCACACCATTCAGTGCCCCCTCGTGCCCTGTGGATGGGCATTGTCATCCTGGAAGAGACCACTCCCATTAGGATAGAAATGTGTCACCACAGGATAAAGGTGATCACTCAGAATAACTGTGCAATGATTTGCAGTGACCCTTCCCTCGGAGGGGACAAGTGGACCCAAACCATGCCAGGAAAATGCCCCCCACAGCATAACAGCACCTCTGGACCCCCTCACTGTAGGGGTCCAGCAGTCAGGCCTGTCCCGTTCTCTTGGTGTCACCACACATGCACTCGCCCACTTGTCCAGAACACGAGCCAGTTGAGCGTCTGTGTGACTGAAGTTCCTGCCATTCGTGCCCCAATAATGACCCCTCTTTCACAGTCACTTAGATCCTTTCCTCTTGCCATCTTGATCCAAAATTGAGGTCAGCTGGGCCTGCTCAGCACTTGTATACATGCCACAGAGCATGAGAGGATGTTAATTGCTTAATTGTATCATGCAGTGCACCTGTTCAGAGGCATCTGCATTCGTTATGTTCCTCCACTCATTTACTCAGGTGTTTCTTTAAATTTGTCACCCATCTGAATATGTATTTATTTATTTAAATATCAGCAACAGCCATTTAGAAATAATAATAATAATAATAATAATAATAATAATAATAACAACTTTTAAATCAATGTATTGACTTTATTGTCACATATATGTGCACTCCATAATTGAGAATATAAATAAATAAATACATACATAAATTCTCAATCATGGCCAGAGTGCACAGATGTATGACAAAAAAGTACAGATTTAAAAGTTTGTATTATTATTATTTCTAAATGGCTGTTGCTGATATTTAAATAAATAAATAAATACATAAAATCCCAATGCTAACTTACCTAGAACACTAACAAATGTTGATATAAATTGTGTAAACTGGTGTATAAATCGGTATTCACATATCTTAACAGACATATACAATTATAAAACATAAAGAAACAGTTATAAGCGCTTTGAAATGGCTCGGTTTTACAGATGCGCACATCAGTACAGAAAACGCGCTTCTCAACACTACAGATACAGATCAAACAGATCAAGATTGATCAGCGGATTGATCAACACATTGATCCAGAGACACGGGTTTGCAAAGTGATCAAGATTTAATTCAAAGGAAAGCTGATCAGGGAATAAACAAGATGACTAATTTGACAGGAAGCCACAGAATGCCAGTTAATCAATTAGATGTTTGTTTACTAGATAATGGTAGTAAAATAATCTAGAGAAACATGCCATAATAATAATATAACAATTATTATATTATAACAATAATATATGCATATATGATGTGTAGAAAATCACGTTTCAGGAATCAACACGGTTATAACTTTCACAGTGACTAATGTTATTACACAGCCCATATTGTCGCCTAAATTATATTCAGTAGTCTACCGCATAAACTGCAGGTCCGGCGGCTGTAAAATAAAGTGTTTCTAATGTATAAATTTTCAGCAGTTTACAGCTGAAACGCAGTACAATTATTTAATTCAAATATTTAGTAACATTAGAACGTATCCGCGGGAGAAATGCGCACGCGCAGAGATATTTACTGTCTGCTGTCGTTTTGTTTTTGCTGATACTTGAATTAAGAAATAAATAATCGCGACCACGTCTTTAAAATCGAAGATCGAAATCAAACGCTGGTTTCGATCGATCTCCGATTTCGATTAAAAATGTACACGCCTACTCACTAATACTGATGGCTAGACAGCTATTTAACTCACCTCACTGCCGCTGGACTGCAGGACTGACTTCAAATCTTTGATTATTTGACCGACCAGCCGTAACCATCAGACACACAATGTGATTGGCCTGCTGAGTGCTGTGGGCGGGATGCTTGACATTTGAATGTATTGTTTCTTCAGTGATCGGTCCATTTATCTGTCTATCACACACATTTTTTTCCATGACAGCCTAAACATTTTCTACTCTAACGAATGCATTTTTAAAAGTAGCGAAGTACAATACTTCACTCAAAACATACTTAAGTAAAAGTAAAATTACCAAATTTGAAAAATACTCAAAAAAGTACAAGTACATGAAAAGCTACTCAATTACAGTAACGCGAGTAGTTACTTTCCACCCCTGAATATTTATTTACATTGTTGCACATGTAAACGTTTTCTTACGGTAACGTAATGCTTGTCTGAATATAATGTTGTCTATACACGTTTAGCTCTTCCTAATATCTCTTAACAGAAAAATGTATTTATTACGCTGTTTACAATCATGTAAAGCACAAAGAATAAAACAGACACAAAAGTCCTTTTCCATTTCAGGCTGTATCGCTTGTAGTGTTGTTCTCTGTCAAACAATACACAACGATGTCCCACAATCCAGTACCTGGCAGTCAACTTAGTTGATGATGTCATGATGATATCATGGGGAGGGCTGGTGGAGATATTTAAAGCCAGGTTACAGCGATGGCAGTGGCTTCTTCCTCAAAGGTCATACAGGCCTCAAGCTTATGGGACAGGCTGATCATTTTGGATCCCTAGACATTTTGATTAAACATTTTGTTGGATTGTTTGGGATGGGCTGCACTGGATCAGACACAGTGTGCTTCCTGTGGTAGAAGGGAGGCAGTGTCTGATAGGGGGACAGGGTCTGATCGACATTGCCGGTCATGGACTGCAGAGGCTGCTGTACTTCTCAGAGAGCCTGCCCTGTGCTCAGCATGCTCTGACATTGCTACAGTAGATGGGGGAGTTGGTGTTTGGGAAAAGTGTTTTTCTGATAGACCTGGATGGACTGGATGTGACCCGAGTGCCTCTGTATTACACACGTCTCCTAAAGGCCTGCAGCCTGTTCACAACTGATTGCAGAGACTCTGAGGGTTTAGGTTTATATGGCGTAGTGGAAGAATGCCTAGTTCTGAATCCTTTCTCCAGAACACAGACAGTGGAGCGTCACAGTTCACTATTGTGTTAGTAAGGGCAGGAGTGGGGACATTTATTATATTTTAATAGTTTCAGATGAAAGGGCCCAGTGTTCTGGCTGCAGAGCTGGGGATTCACTCAGTTCACACAGTAGATCAGTTTCTCACCCAGGTCCCTGTTGTTCTGCCAGAATGGATGCTTAGGTACGGACAGCCCCACAGACTGACTCTGATTTCCCCTTGTTAATGCTGTCCCCAGCACTCAGTCAGCACTCTGAGGTGCCGGGGTGGTTACTCAAGCTTGAGCATGTAAATGAACTCTCTTTACCACTGTGGAGGGGAAGCAGGTTTACAGGGCTTGTGAGAAGGTCCATCACCAGCAGCAGCTCCAGCAGTTACCTGACACAGACTGAAGCATGAGTTCCCAGAGAGAAACAGGGTTTCATTGCTTTCTGTACTGTGTGAGACTGAGGCCACTGTGTGCTGTGGTGAAGACTCTGATTGAGGGTCTGGGTTACTGAGACCAGTTTGTTTTGGGTTTAAATACAGAAGGAAGAAGTGAAGTGCTAATCAAATGACCAATTTTTTTTGTCCAAGTGTGCTTTTTTTTAAGAAGCAGAACAAATAGGATCAATGGTTTTGTGAATCAGAATCTTGAGCATTTTTTGAGAATGCCAGTGTTGTTGAAAATAGACCATCAATTCTACAGAGTGGTGTTAACAATGCATTGTGTAATGAATGTGATGTGTGAAGTACAGGGGTGTAAATTAGTGATATATCTATGATGTAATTTCCTTTACTCTTCTCTTTGCTTGTAAATAGTCAGCAGTATGTTGGGGGTGGGGGATGGGAGGGTTTTGAAAAGGTTAATTCTTAGCATCTGTTCTTGAATTGTCTGTATATGGGGTATTGTGTTTTCTATTCACTGTTTTGGTTTTAATAGTTTGGTTTAACACATTTCTATGGCTCCTGCCAGTGTCTGCACTCCAGGTTCACATTTACAGAAATAGAGACAGACAGAGAATGCAGCATTTTCTTTTCACTGGTTTGTCAGGAAATATATTGATGATAGTGATCAACACACTCACTCTGCTCTGCAGCTCATGCTCTTCAGTGTCTCTGACACACAGGAGGCTGCAGAAGGATGGCGATGGACCCCCAGTCTCATCCTCTCATCCCTCCAGTGCTGCTCTCTCTGCTGTGTCTGCTGGCCGGCGGTCCTGGGATGGGCGTGTGTAGCAACCTATAAATAGTATGTTGTAACAGGGTGTATCATTTATAAAGTAAACAATACCCCTCTCATTTTAAAATTAATTGTTGTTTTATTTACTATGTTTTAATTGATTAAATCTGAAATGCATTACCACTGTATTACTAAATCTGACCTGAAAGGGGGTGTGTGCAGCAATTTATGAATAGGGGGAAAGTTGTACAGACGGCTCAGAATAAAATGGATGCCGAACAGAGTAAACAGTTAACAGTCTGCTTTCATTTATTTTTTACAGGTCAGTAAACATGTTTCATTTCATAACAAAATTGTGGTAATTACTTCATAGTTAATAAAAATAAGTTATTAAAATAATGTTAGATGGTGTCATTGAGTGAAATGTATGTGAAATATGTATGTTTAGAGATGTTGAGGTGGGAGAGCCCTTCAGATCCCTGGTTGTTGTTCTAGGGTGCTTTGTGACATCCTGGATAATTTTACAGCTTGCTCTTGGAAAAATGTTGGCAGGATGGTCTGGAAAGATTTGAGCAAGGTACTTCACTTAGATCGCTCCAGTAAAATACACAGCTTTATAAATGAGTACAAATGTAAGTCGCCCTGGGTAAGAGCGTCAGCTAAATGACAAATAATGCAAAATAATGTAATGCATTTAAACAACATGGGCTCCAGAGCCTTGGAAGCCTGAAATACCCTATATATCCAGATTGATGGGCATCAACAACTTTTTTTCCAGAGGTGAATGTGTGTCTAGAATGTGTGCTGACAACCTCACTCTGATGATGAGTTAGTCAGGTTTATATTGGGCAGGACTGGCCCACATCAGGCCTGATTGTTAACCAGTGCTCAAACACTGACCCTTATTATCCCTTTAATTGGGTTGAGTTACCTAGGGGTGGCAATAACACCTGAAGACTATATGTTTGATTACCTTGATTGTCTTCTTCTGTTTTACTTCTTTGATGTTTTTATATTTCTTCATCTTGTTACTTCTTCCTACTTTAGTTCTTCAGTCACCTTTGTATTCCTTGTCTTTTTCTGCATGCTCTTTCTTCAGCAATTTCTTCCACATCACATACTTCCAATGCAACCCTCTGCATGTTCTCTCTCTTTTTCTTGCTCTTGTTCTTCTGTGTCTATTCCCTATTTGAAAGTCATGTGGATCTGCCTGTGATTAAACAATGTCAGATACAGTGTGGCTCTGTTCCATGTCCGGCAGGGACTGCAGTGGAGCTGGCGGTGAGACTGACTGTGTTCTTCATCGGCCTGATCGCCCCTCTGGTTGCTGGAGCCGTGGTTTACACCAAGAGGAGGAGCAGCAGACAGACAGGTGAGTAACAGAGCAAATAAATTGTATTTGTACATAACATTAAACAAATTGATCTCATAAGAAACAATATCCTGACATATCCTGACATTCCAACCACCCTTTATGTACTATAAGTGTTATACTTCTTAATATTAACACTACTACTAATACACCAGTATCTTCTTGATTCTAATGCACTTTGATTGGTCCCAACAGACGAAGTAGAAACCAACATAGACTGGTCTCCCATGACAGACTTCCTGTCCACCTCTAACGACTCCCCGTCTGCCCAGTGCTGAGAGAGAACAGTTCCTGGACTCTTCATTTGTTCTTGTTAATGTTTGCATTGTATCATCTTGCATCAATTATGCTTTTGTCACAATAGAACATACTCCACATTTGAATAGTTTAATTACTGATTTGTACACATTACAGATATGTATAGTTCCCTTTCAAATCAAAAGACAGCCATTATTGAATGGAAAGAGCCTTCTGACCTGTCAATCAGTGAAAACATGTACCAAAGCTGCCCATTAGGGGCCCTGCTTGCAGGAGGAAGACCTCCAGCATCTGTTAAAAGTCTCCTCCTGACTGCAGCTCCCTGCCATTTCTTCTTTTACCTGCCTGTGAATGTGCTTTACTGCTATTCGCTTGTGATTGCTTAAAGCTTTCAGAAGTGTTCACACCTGCTCTTTGGAGTGTGGTTTGAAATTCTTCCTCTTCGGAGTGTATTATATATTCCTGTCTCTTCGTAGCTCGGACTACGGTCTTCCTTATTATTATTATTATTATTATTATTATTATTATTATTATTATTATTATTATTGCTTCTCTTCTGAGGTAAGTGTGCGGTAGGAGTCTCGATCGGAGCCGGCCTTGGTCCCTCCATGGAGATCTACTGTATGGATTTTACCTTCTTGTACCAATATTCTCTTAACAAATGTGAGTGCTCTAGGAGAGGACAGACACGGCAGACATCCCAAGTCTCCCAGAAGGTCTCCCGCATTTTAATAGCAGCTCCCTGTTGCGCGCACATTTTATACAATATCCTGGAAATCGCATTTGTTTTGAGAGCGAGCGAGAGAGAGTTCAATGCCATTATATAGATTGCGGGCATCACGGAGCTGCTATTAAAAAGTGGGAGACTCCCGGACCTCGGAAGACTAGGGATGTCTGGACAAGGAGACTCCTCCTCTGGAGCAGCCACCCCGTAGCTGGTTGATGACCACCCCGCTCTATCCTTTGGATACCTTAACAGGATTCTCTTGACCTCTGTCAGCGGACTTTAAACTGCTCGATACGTCCAGAGCAAAGCTCGACAAATACCTTGTCGACCTCAATCACATCAACCTAGACGAACTGTCTATCCCTCGATTCTCTTGTCAACATCAATCTACCCTGTCGATTTCTCGACCCTTCTGCATCCAGTGTCGACCTTGACCGACCTAATAGACCTTTGTGTTCCCTTGACCTCTCGACAACACAACCTGCTCTCGAGCTCTGGAGGCCCGTGTCGACCTCTCGGACCTTGACGTTGACAACCTCGACTTATACATTCAGGGGAGGGGTATCAGTGCTGAGGAGTTTGGCGAGATCCATCTGCCACAAGAACTGTCACTATACCTAGAGAGTCTGAACGAGAGAGACATAGACACAAATCTGCTGGCCGGGATGAAGCCGAAGGGGGCTGGTTCAGACGGACAACACATCGGTGGTGGCTTATATCAGCCACCAGGGGGGCCTACACTCCTCCAGACTACATTGTGTGACGTGCAGACTTCTCCTGTGGGCGCAAGACAATCTCCACTTCATACAGTTGAGACACCTGCCAGGCATGTCCAATAGAGCGGCGGACATTCTCTCCAGGGGAGGTCCAGACAGCTCGGAGTGGAGAATGAATTCTCAGGTGGTGGAGCAGATCTGGAGGAAGCTGGGAAGAGCTGGGGTCGACCTCTATGCTACACAGGTAACAACCCACTGTCCTCTGTGGTTCTCCCTGGAAACAGGAGGTGGTCCCTTGGGCGTCTTTTTCACACACTGCCACACTGCAAGAACTGTGTAATGCTGCGACCTGGTATGGTCAACAGACCTTGACAAGGTTCTACCACCTCAACATGGCGGACCGTCTGTGCCCAAATTTGGGATCTCAGGTAATTCAAACTGCTAGCCCTCAGGCGCCGTGAGGCTCTGCTGTCCTTGTCATTGTGGGTTTAGGCTTAGTCAGGTGTCCGCACTCGCAACAGCTCTGGTATAGTCTTCCCATTTGGTAATGGCTGTCTTTCGATTTGAAAGGGATTGATGGGTCATTATCATAACCCCGGTTCCCTGAAAAAGAAACAGAGCCATTACTTTTCAGGGGTTGCTTGGCCAGACAACTTTCCTGATGAAGACATGGCAAGGAGCGGCAGTCAGGAGGAGACTTTTTACAGACAGGGCGATTCTTCCTCCTGTCAGCAGGGCCCCTATTGGGCAGCTTTGGTATATGTTTTCATTGATTGACAGGTTAGAAGGCTCTTCCCATTCAGTAATGTCTGTCTTTTATTATCAGGGACCCGGGGTTATGATAATCGTTATAATAATTGCTGGTTGTAAAACTCCACATGCGCTTGTCATCAACTTCAGAAATATATGAATCTGCTAAATATTAGGATTTTGTGTGTGCTGGTGTTATTGCTCTTCTATAATAATGTATCAGATGTGCCTTTGTATTGTGCAGAATTAAAACATACACAACTCTTTGTTTTCAGAACATATTGAATTTGGTTTGGTTGATACAGCTCTATAATGTCATGCTTGATACCATTTTTTGTAATAAAGCAATTATAATGACAGAAATTAGTCACGTTGACTTATGCACTTGTGTTTTAAAGAGGCTGTTAATAATATCTTAGTGTACGTGTATATATGACCTCATCACCAACTCATTACCACAGAGCGACACTGAAGTCTGGGTGACTGACTGTGTTCAGCTTCAGTCTCATCTCCATTATCAGACTGAGTGAGTGGACTGGGACTCTTATTCACAGACTGAAGTTACCTCACCCCACAGTGTCTATAGGCCAAGAATGACTTTAGCAATGAACTCATAGAGAGCGACAGACACACAGACAGACACACATAGTAGAAAGAAAATGTAATTATATTTTGGACATTTATTGAGGTGAAAGAATATGCAGTGTGTACTATACTACACTGACACACCGCTTTACACATTGTTAAAACACTTTGAGCTGCTATTTCATTCAGCATGTCTCTACAGTTAAATGACTATTAACAGATAAGCTGGAATATCATAAACCAAAGTTAATTCATATTGCATGTGTAAATGGGACCCTATAGGGAAAGAGGGATTTCTGTGTTTCATTGCACCACTGGTTCTGAATAACAAAGAGAGTCAGTCCCTTAGCCCTATAGCACAGAGAGTCAGTCCCTTAGCCCTATAGCACAGAGAGTCAGTCCCTTAGCTCTATAACACAGAGTCAGTCCCTTAGCTCTATAACACAGAGTCAGTCCCTTAGCTCTGTAACACAGAGAGTCAGTCCCTTAGCTCTATAACACAGAGTCGGTCCCTTAGCTCTATAACACAGAGTCAGTCCCTTAGCTCTGTAACACAGAGTCAGTCCCTTAGCTCTATAACACAGAGTCAGTCCCTTAGCTCTATAACACAGAGAGTCAGTCCCTTAGCTCTATAGCACAGAGAGTCAGTCCCTTAGCTCTATAGCACAGAGAGTCAGTCCCTTAGCTCTATAACACAGAGAGTCAGTCCCTTAGCTCTATAACACAGAGTCAGTCCCTTAGCTCTATAACACAGAGTCGGTCCCTTAGCTCTATAACACAGAGTCAGTCCCTTAGCTCTGTAACACAGAGTCAGTCCCTTAGCTCTATAACACAGAGTCAGTCCCTTAGCTCTATAACACAGAGAGTCAGTCCCTTAGCTCTATAGCACAGAGAGTCAGTCCCTTAGCTCTATAACACAGAGAGTCAGTCCCTTAGCTCTATAACACAGAGTCGGTCCCTTAGCTCTATAACACAGAGTCAGTCCCTTAGCTCTATAACACAGAGTCAGTCCCTTAGCTCTGTAACACAGAGAGTCAGTCCCTTAGCTCTATAGCACAGAGAGTCAGTCCCTTAGCTCTGTAACACAGAGAGTCAGTCCCTTAGCTCTATAACACAGAGTCAGTCCCTTAGCTCTATAACAGAGAGTCAGTCCCTTAGCTCTGTAACACAGAGTCAGTCCCTTAGCTCTGTAACACAGAGAGTCAGTCCCTTAGCTCTATAACACAGAGTCAGTCCCTTAGCTCTATAGCACAGAGAGTCAGTCCCATAACCCTATAACACAGGTCTCAAAGACCACAAGGGTTTCTGGTTTCCATTCCACCGCAGGCCTTAACTGATCATTAACAGCAGAATAAGTCCAAACACCTGTTTATTTAAGTTATTCATGAGGTTGCACTGAAAGCTACCTATAGCCTGTTAACCCCTTGAGGACCAGAGTGGCCCTTCTGTGGCCCCTGTCAGTGCAGCCTGACTGTGGCGTACTCTGTATTAATGACTTGTCAAATTTGCAGATGATACTAATATACAGATACAATCTTGGCAGCACAGGCTATTCAAAGGGAATTAGATAATATTCAGTTGTGGGCCGACACCTGACAAATTAAATTCAATGTGGACAAGTGCAAGGTATTACATGCAGGTAACAAAAATGTCCACTAAATTACACTATGGGAGGAATAGAACTAAATGAAATGAATAACGCATGAGAAAGACCTAGGAGTCTACGTGGACTCCTCACTTTCTCCATCCAAACAATGTGGGGAAGCAATAAAAAAGACAAACACAATGCTAGGGTATATTGTCAAAAGTGTAGAATAGAGAACAAGGGCAGTGATGTTCAGACTGTACAATGCACTAGTTAGAGCTCATCTGGATACTGTGGACAGTTCTGGGCTCCACACTTCAAGAAAGATATCGCTGCTCTAGAGGCAGTTCAGAGGAGAGCAACCAGACTTATTCCAGGTCTGAAGGGAATGTCCTACTGAGAGACTGAGGAACTGAACCTTTTCACCCTGGAATAGAGGAGACTACGTGGGGACTTGATCCAAGTCTTCAAAATCATGAAAGGCATCGACCACATCAAACCAGAGGAGCTTTTCCAGATCAGCAGGGACACACACACCTGGGACACAAATGGAAATTGGGCTTCAAGGCATTCAAAATGAAAAACAGGAGACAATTCTTCACACAGAGAGAGAGAGAGAGAGAGAGAGAGAGAGAGAGAGAGAGAGAGAGAGAGAAGGGTGTGCTGGATGTCTGTGTTCTTCTACTTTTCAATATTACAAAGTCCTAGAGGTTAGTATTGTGATAAATAGCATTGCCATGCAGTAGCACAATGTTCTGGATTGCTCTTCAGTCCTTTTCTCTCTGATATGATCTATGTTGTCTAACCAGAGACCAACAAACACACCTTCCATAATCAAATCACAGTCCAGATCTCACAGACCTGGAGCCAAACTGGAGACAGTGTCTGAGAGCGTTTATGTGTGTGTGTTCGTGTTTGTGTGTATGTGAGAGAGAGAGAGAAGCAGTGGGGGGTCTCATCAACTCAAGTGTATGTTCAGTAGAATTTCTTAGGCATTATTGTGAGTGTGTTGGGAAAAAATAGCTAGCAAGACCTGCAGTTTTGTGGAAGTTGCATGAGAACTCGGTTTAAGTTATCAGCACTAAACCTCAGACCACACAGATACGCAGTCATTGGTGTGTGTGTGTGTGTGTGTGTGTGTGTGTAAGTGTGTGAGGCCAGTAATGACCTTGCAGAACTGGATCCAGTGTCCACAGAATACGGAAGCCAGCCTAACTCCCCTTATAGTGACAGAAATCTTTCTCAGTAAGTAAAGTAAACCGGCAGCAGTGTAAGGGAAATTGGGTCACAGCTCACAACTCTCAAGAGAAAGCCCAGAGCCCCCCACACACACTCCCCCACACACACTCCCCCACACACACTCCCTCACACCCTGCTGTCTGTGCTGGAGCGTCCTGCAGTGAGAGGATGGCTGTGGACAGTGAGAGAGGACTTCTACTGCTGCTGCTGCTGCTCAACACTGCCGCCCCCCTCACAGGTAAGGGCTGCTCTCGCTGTCTCTCTGTGTCTCGTTCACTGTCACTGTGTATACTATGCTGTGTATGCAGCTGAAACTACCAGATGCAGCTTCTGTTTGTAACTCGGAGCCGGACAATGCTGTGATCAACACAGGTGCTGTGTCCCTTTGTCTGTGCAAACAGGTAAACAGCTGCCAGTCCGTGTCTCCTGTCACTGGTCACGCTTCTCTGTAGATGATAACCAGTGCAAACACTGGCTCTAAGCGGTGCAGTGCCATATTCATATCAGGTAGAAGTGCTGTGCGTTTGTTTGCTTACAGCCCAGCATCTACCGATTGATTTCATTCAGGGTGTAATTAGTTACTTATGTGTGTGTGTGTGTGTGTGTGTGTACTAGCAAACACCCTTACTCAGGGCAACAGGGCAAAATATTTTCAAAAACAAATTCAATCAGTTTACAATGCAGCTCATAGATACTAATAATTATTTGTATTATTGCAAAAGAAATACAATTTATTCGATTTTACATTGTTATTGTTATTGTTACTAACAACCATGGTGAGACCTGTGAAAAGTGATGAAAGAGAAGCGGGGGTTCTTAGGAATGTTTCTCAATCTCGTTAGACTCTGTGCTCAATCACACAAGATCTCTCACAACATCTCACAAGATCACGCTCTCCGTGGAAGCAGATGGCACTTGGGTTTCTGATAAAACTCATCCTTATGATAAATGTGCTTGGCTAAGACTGTTACCAAGAGCGGCTGACACAGGTGCTCATTTACACAGCTGCGGCCTCACTGGAGAAATCTGAGGCTTTGTGTGATCTGAGACCAGACCCCTACTGATACACACAGCCTGCACACAACTGAGTCTTATATACAGCACAGAGCATGCTGCTACAACACCAGATGACTGGAAAAGAGAAGAACTGATTAACACAATGCATGTTTACAAATGTGATTAAGTCATGAGCAATAAACAATCAATTAATGACTGGAACAGACAGAACAACAGAATATATAGAAAAACAGAATACATTACAGGATGGGTAGGACAATCGAATACATTAATAGAGTGTGGTGTAATACCCTGCACTGTGCTATTCTGCACTATACTGGACTTTACTGTACTGGACTACACTGTGTGGTACTGTACTATATTGCAGTTTGCTTTACTGCACTGAATTGTACTTTACTGTATTATACTACACTGTACTGTAATATACTGTACTAAACAATACTGTATTTTATTGAGCTTTTTTGTACTATGTGAAACTGCAACTATGTTTACAACAGTGTATCTCAGTTTGATATATATATATATATATATATATATATATATATAAAGTAGTATACATATATAAGTAATGCTCGCAATGCACGCTTACAGAGCTCCAGTGAGGAACAGAGCGCAGGACGGTTCCAGACTGGATTCCAGGCGTTTCCTTTTCCCAGGCAGCTGTCTGTGGTGCTGAGCTGCTCTCTGTCAGCCCTGCTTATCTGAGCTGTCTGTGTGTTATTGCTCCTCCAGGTGTCGCTGTGTACTCCACTGTGGGGGGCAGTGCTACTCTGCCCTGTGAGGGAGCGACCAGTGGAATCTGTTCTGCGGTTGACTGGCTGGGAGACTGAGTGTGGCGTCTGACTGCTCTCTGCACATAGACAGACTCCACACACAGGACACTGGACGGTACACCTGTCTACCATATTTCAATGGACGTGATTATCTAGTTAACCTGGCTCTTCTCAGTGGTAAGACCTTGTGTGTCAGTTTGTGTCAGAGTGAATTTCACTGCAGCACTGCGGTGTATTGCACAATATTTCAGAGAGAGAGAGAGAGAGAGAAAGAGAGAGAGAGAGAGAGAGAGAGAGAGAGAGAGATTCAGAATAAAATATATATACTAAAGGACCAGCTCCCTCTTCTGGAGCCTTCATGCTGTGACCACAGTTACCAACCTCTGTTCCTGTCAGTGAGCCACACCTGACAACATTAATGACAAACCCTCTAAAATAATGATGCCCTCCTTTCTACAGCACAGTGTAGCTCAGGGGAAATATTTTGTAGTACATTGAGGTCTCACTTAACAAGGTGTGTTCCTGAAAATGGCCATGCTAACTGAAACCGTGTAAAACAAAATCCAATTCTCCACAGGAATACATATTGTAAAAGAAGATGGGTTCCAATGAAAGCCAGCAAGAGATAAATAATGGTAAATACAGTTTGGTCCATAAATATTTGGACAATGACACAATTGTCATCATTTTGGCTCTGTATGCCACCACAATGTATTGGAAAGGAAACAAACAAGACTTGATGAGGTTGAGATCAGGGCTCTGTGAGGGCCATACCATCACTTCCAGGACTCCTTGTCCTTCTTTATGCTGAAGATAGTTCTTAATGACTTTCTCTGTATGTTTGGGGTCGTTTTCATGCTGCAGAATAAATTTGGGGCCAATCAGATGCCTCCCTGATGGTATTACATGATGGATAAGTATCTGCCTGTACTTCTCAGCATTGAGGAAACCATTCATTCTGACCAAATCCCCAACTCTATTTGCAGAAATGCAGCCCCAAACTTGCATGGAACCTCCACCATGCTTCACTGTTGCCTGCAGACAGTCATTCGTTTACCGCTCACCAGCCCTTCAGAAAACAAACTGGCTTCTGCTACAGCCAAATATTTCACATTTTGACTCATCAGTCTAGAGCACCTGCTGCCATTTTTCTGCAGCCCAGTTCCTGTGTTTTAATGCATAGTTGAGTCGCCTGGCCTTGTTTCCACGTTGGAGGTATGGCTTTTTGGCCACAAGTCTTCCATAAAGGCCACTTCTGACCAGATTTCTTCAGATAGTAGATGGGTGTACTGGGGTCCCACTGTTTTCTGCCAATTCTGAGCTGATGGCACTGCTGGACATCTTCCCATTGGGAAGGGAAGTGAGCATGATGTGTCTTTCATCTGCTGCAGTAAGTTTCCTTGCCCGACCACTGCATCTACGGTCCTCAACGTTGCCTGTTTCTTTGTGCTTCTTTAAAAGAGTTTGGACAGCACATCTGGAAACTCCTGTCTGCCTTGAAGAGACCTTGGTGATGCAGTAGAACTACCTTGTGTCTTGTTGCTGTGCTCAGTCTTGTCATAGTGTATGACTTTTGACAGTAAACTGTCTTCAGCAACCTCACCTTGTTAGCTTGATTCCTCCTATACAGCTGTTTCTGTTTCAGTTAATGATTGTGTTTTAACCTAGATATTGAATTGATGATCATTAGCACCTGTTTGATATAATTGTTTAATCATACATCTCACTATATGCCTACAAAATCCCTGACTGTGTGCAAGTGTACCTAGAAGAATTGATGCTGTTTTGAAGGCAAAGGGCTTTGAAACTGCTTATCCTGGTGAGGGTTGTAGGGAAGCCAGATCCTGGCAGGCAGAAGGCACAAGGCAGGAACACACCCAGTACAGGATGCTAGTCCATCACACACAGCAATTTAGAATGACCAATCAACATAATCCACATGTCTTTGGACGGTGGGAGTAAACCAGAGTGGCCAGAGAAAACTGGGAGAACATGCAAAATCCACACTGACAGGCCTCCCAAGCCAGGATTCAAACCAAGGACACTGGAGCTATCAGGCAGCAGCACTAACCACTGTGCTGCCCATATCTACAGCTCCAGGAAAAATTAAGAGACCACTCCAAGTTCAGAAATCAATGTTAAGTGGTCTCTTAATTTTTTCCAGAGCTTTATATGTCCTAGTATATATAGCATTACATAAATATCCATCTATGTTTTAATGTACTGTGTGTGACCAGAAATGAGAAGAGAAGTAATTTCAATTGCAAATATACATTAGGTACATATGGAGCTATGTTGAAAAATTATTTCCAGTGTTGGTTGTGCTGTGTATGTCTTCTCTGTTGTTCCAGTCCCTCCAGAGACAGAGCTGAAGGCTGGCAGCATTGTGACTCTGCGCTGTTTCCTGGACACTGAACACGGCCCTGGAGTCTGCAGTCACCCGTACACCAGTGCTGATGTGAGACTGAGCTGGGTCTCTGAGACAGGCGCTGAGCTGCAGGGAGACACATACCAGATCTCCACTGATCAGCCCTGTCTCTCCACACTGACTGTGAGGCTCCAGACCTCAGACCACAACACACAGTGGAGATGTGATCTGACAGAGGGGGGAGCAGTGAGGGTCTCTCAGAGACACACCATTAAACTCACAGGTACTAATCTCCTCTCTTCCACTCGGCCCTCCCTCTGAGCTGGACAGACAGAGGCTGTTCCTCAGCTGGCCTGTGTCCGCTGTGCTGCTGGCAGGGGGCGTCAGTGCAGGACCTCCTGGTGTTGTGTGACAGAGAACCTGGCCGAACAAAGCACAGCAATGGTTGGGCTGAAATTAGCACCATAAGTAAAGAATTCTAAATACAAATTATTTTAAGCAATACAAATAAAGTTGCGAAAAAATGTATGTTGAGATCAGAAATCAATCACAAGCAAAATGTATAGAATTGTAAACAAAAATAATTATATCAAAAGCAGGGCTTAGGGGGAGGCATAGGTCATGGCTCTCCACTGGTCCAGTATGTTTGAGTGATGGTTCTTCCTAACCCAACCCACAGTCTGGCACTGTGTTGTCTGAGCAGCTGAATTAAAGTGCTCTGCAGGTGACATTAATATAAACAAGATATTTAACATTTTACTGTGCACGTAGCAGGTGAATCCTGTGTTCTGTTTCAGTACTGTATTGGGGAGGATATTTTGAAGAAGGCGGAGGGATCCAGTGTGGGGATTTTCCAGATTTTGACTGCAGGTCTATAAACACACACAGGATGTTTCTAAGGAGTTGCTAGAATCGGCAGTGCTTTTGAAACCGTGACTATCGATTACCATCTCACACAGAAATCACCCGAGAACAATAGGTTATAATCATAACCATGGTTCCCTGAAAAAGAAAGACAGCCATTATTGAATGGGAAGAGCCTTCTGACCCACCAATCAATGAAAACATGTACCAAAGCTGCCCAATAGGGGCCCTGCTGGCTGGAGGAAGACCCGCCCCTGTGTCTGTGAAAAGTCTCCTCCTGACTGCAGCTCCCTGCAATTTCTTCTTTTTTTTTTCCTATCTTTTTATTGATTTTCATGCAATAGCAATCATAATCATTATTACAATAAGACCACGGAGTACAAATAAGGAACTTTAGGATATTCAGAGATTAAGTTATCCCTTTCTCACACCCAAACACACACAAAAAAACATACAGAGGTATGTTTAACATAGAGCTGCATACAATCCCAAATCAATACCCAAACATATCATACTTTACATACACAGATATAAATATGTATAGTACCGTACACATATACATATATTACAATGAAGCACATATCCAAAAGCATAGTGCATGTAAAGATAAACATTACAAGTAATACAAAATAAATAAATAAATGACTTATGGCAGAGAATTGATTTGTAAATGTTCAACAAAAGAAAGAAAGCCCTGCCACCAAGCATAAAACTTGTTAGTAGATCCACACAGAGTGAATTTTATTTTTTCCAATTTCAAGAATTACATAATGTCCTTAACCCAATGGACAAAATCAAGCGTCTAGCCAAAAGTGTAGCAAAAGCAAGTCAGTCAGATTGAGTTTTGAGCAGGGAGATTTTATCAGGGACCACCCCAAACAGAGCAATAAGTGGTGATGGTTCAATATGACGTTCAAAAATTTTGGAAAAACATTAAAATATAAAACTCCAAAAAGACGCCAATTTAGGGCAAGACCAAAACATGTGTAGCAAAGAGGCCGGGCCCTGTTTACACCTATCACAAGTTGGGTCTAGATCAGTATAGAGCTTGGACAACCTCTCCCCACTCCAGTATAGACGATGTACAACTTTAAACTGTATAAGAGCATGTCTGGCACAGACAGAGGAGGAGTGTACTCGTAACAGAACAGACTCCCATTCCTCATCCGAAAACTGCGAACCAAGATCTCGTTCCCATAAGCTTCTTAATCTTGATAAGGAAGGAGTATTCAAGGAAGAAATTATTAAATGCATTTTAGAAATGGATCCTTTTAGTTGAGGGTTTAGTTGTAACAAAGAATCCAAAGCTGATGAAGGAGGTTTAGAGGGAAATGTAGTAAACTGAGGGCGAACAAAGTTGCGGATTTGTAGATATCTAAAAATCCAAAAGGGCCCCTCACTAAAGGGTTTGCTCTCAGTTTAGCAAAAGAGAGAGGGATAGATGAGCATAATAAAGAGGAAAGAGATACCAGTCTACAGGAAGCGCTTTCTATACTAACCCACGGTAGAGCATCTGCATGTGAAGGGAATGACATCCAGAATAGAGTGTTACGTATATTGGCTGACCAATAGTAAAATCTAAAACTAGGCAAAGCAGGCCCACCCAATAATTTGGACCTCTGCAAAAAGGCTTTACGGATATGGGGTAGCTTTTTATTCTAAATAAAAGATAAAATACTAGGATCTAATAGATCAAAAAAAGATTTTGTAAGAAAAATAGGTAAACACTGAAAACGATATCAGAATTTAGGGAGGGTGTTCATTTTTATTAGATTAATGCGTCCAAAGGTAGAAAGAGGTAAAGAGGACCAACAAGCAAGATCTACTTTGGTGTGTTCAAGAAGGGGGGCAAAATTTGCTTTAAAGAGGCAAGTATATTTCCTTGTAACAGAAATACCTAAATACGAGAACTTATCTATAACTATGTTAAAAGGAAAAAGTATAAAAGAGTGATGCAGTGCAGGTTGATTAATAGGAAATAGTTCACTCTTATGCAAATTTAGTTTATAGCCTGAAATACTACCACAATTTTCTAAAATAGAAAGGGCCTGAGGCAGGGATGAGTCAGGATCAGACACAAATAAAAGCAAGTCGTCCACATAGAGAGACACTTTATGTTCTTGACCCCCCGGGTCACACCATGAATGGCCTTGCACCCTCACAAGGCAATAGCAAGAGGTTCAATAGCTAAAGCAAACAAAAGGGGAGAGAGGGGGCATCCTTGCCTGGTGCCACGATGAAGGGGAAAAAATAGAGGAGACATTATTTGTATGCACTGAGGCAACAGGGGAAGAGTATAGAACTTTAACCCAAGAAATAAAATTAGGGCCAAAATCAAATTCATTCAGGGTTTCAAATAAGTAGTCCCACTCAACTCGGTCGAATGCCTTTTCAGCAACCAGAGAAGCTATTACCTCGGGCAGAGTAGAAGTGGAGGTGGTGTACAAAATAATAAAAAGGCGACAAAGGTTAAAAAAGGAGTGCCTGTTTTTTATGAAGCCAGTTTGGTCAGAGGAAATTATGGAAGGAAGCACAGTTTCCAGATGGCGAGACATTATTTTTAAAAGAACTTTAAAATATGAATTGAGAAGGGAAATCGGACGATATGAGCTGCAATCTAAAGGGTTCTTATTCTTTTTCAACAGTAAAGTAATAGAGGCTTGAGTTACAGTAGTAGGCAATGATAATGATGAAAAAAACTCTAAAAACATTGAACTCAATAAAGGAAAGAGTGAGTGAGCAAACTTATTGTAAAAGTCAATTGGAAACCCATCCAGGCCAGGAGATTTACCAGTTTGCATAGTTAATTGCCTGTAAAACCTCATCCCTTGTAAAAGGTTCCTCTAATTTGGATTTAGCATCAGAGTTAACAGCTGGAATAGCTAGATTGTCAAAACAAATATGTAATTAAACAGGGATCAGCGGGAGACTCAGATTTGTAGAGAGAAGACTAAAATTCCTGGAATACATTGTTAATTAGTAGTTGATCAGTCAGTAACGTGCCTAATTTAGATTTGATTTGAGGGATTAAATGGGATGCTTCAGACTGGCGAAAATGATGAGCAAGAATCGTGCTAGCTTTGTCACCATTCTCATACACTGCATGGCATGACTTAGATAGCAACTGTTCTGCCTGTCTGGTTGAAAGAAGATTAAAATCAGTTTGAAGCACAAGTCGCTGTTTATACAAATCGTCGTATACAAAAAGTCTTATCAGTCTCCAGAATTAGCTTAGAAAGCTCAGATAACCTCTCTAAACGGCGTTTGTTAGCTTGGGCAGTGTATGAGATGATCTGACCACATATAGAAGACTTCATTGTTTCCCACAAGGTGGAGGAAGAAACATCAGGAGTAGTATTAGTCTCTAAAAAAATAATAATTTGGGAGGTGATAAATGTAATAAAGTTATCATCAGAAAGTAACAACGTATTAAATCGCCACGGGGAACGAGAGAAAGTACAGTCTGGGAAACATATTTCCAAAACTAAAGGAGCTTGGTCGGATATCACTATACCATGATAAGAACAAGAGCTAATTTGTGATAATGTATTGTCCAGAAAAAAAAATCTATACGAGAATATGTTTAATGAACATGGGAAAAAAAAGAATATTGCCTAGCTGTAGGATACAAGAACCGCCAAGGGTCTGATACTGCATATTGATCTAAAAACGACCTAAGAGTATCAGCACATCTAGAAGGGTTTTTAGAAGCCTGTGATGAATGGTCTAAGGAGGGTGATAATGTAAAATTAAAGTCTCCTCCCAGGATTAGGAAATGAGAATCTAGGTCTGGTAAAGAAGAAAGGAAACTAGAAAGAAATTGAGTGTCATCCCAATGAGGAACATAAACATAGGCTAATATCAAAGGGGTTTTATAAAGTCTGCCAGTGAAAATAACAAAAGGACCATGAGGGTCTGCTATAGTTCGGGAAGCAACAAAGGGTGTTGATTTGTGAATCAGGATGGCAGCACCCGACTTTACTATGTAATTGAGAGTGAAACACTTGTCCAACCCGATCCCTACGTATACGAAAGTGGTCCAAAGATGGTGGTACGAAGATGTGTCTCTTGGAGGAAATAAATATTTACTTTAAGAAGTTGAAGGTGTGATAATACTTTCTTATGTTTTACTGGGTGATTAAGCCCCTTGATATTCCAGCTAATAACATTTACAGATAACCTTACATCAGGTTTAACTAGGTTTGTATGTGCCATGTATTATAAAATGAAACGGATAAATAAAGAAAACAGTATATAGAAAATAACAGATAGAAAACAACAACAAAAACAAAAAACAAAACAAAAAAAAGGAAGGATTTGAAATCGAACATAGACCCGCCTCCCACTTGAACGCCCCCCCAATAACACCTCCCCAAACGAGGTGTAAGCTTAACCACAAAACATACCATCCGTGCACAAAGTGCATTCCATGAGAACAAAGCATAAATTCACTCTGAACCCGCAGCCCCGCAGTCTGAGAACATACAGGCTGCTGCAACATTAGGAACATCACCAAGAAATGTGACTATATACTGTAGTAACCAACATAAAACATAACAGACTAGGAGCAGTTTCTAACAGGGCAGAGGAGAGAAAATAATAAAAATAATGATAGTAAATAATAAAAACAAGATGGAAAAGAGTGAGCCCCAAATATTAAATAGGGCAAAATCACGACTATTGTTTAAAAAAAAAAAAAAATTGTAGAGAAAAAATAAAAGTTAAACACAGGATACATACTGTATAAGAAGTATCATTCTCTTAGAAACAGAAGGGGCATAATAAGGGAAAATGAAGATTTTCTGTCCTCAAAATATCAAAGAGCCGCTTTCTCTAGCCCGATGCAGAATTTGTTCTCGAATGTGGAAATAGTGAATTCTTACGATGAAGGGATGAGGTTTCTGGCCGGGATCAGGACGCAGTTGAAGAGATCTGTGTGCCCGGTCAAGTAGGGGCTTTTCCTCCAATGAAAGAGTCTCTTTCAGAAGCTGCGCCACGAATTCTACAGGGCGGGGTCCCTCGATGCCCTCTTCAATCCTGATCACCCTAAGGTTATTCCTCCTGGATCTCCCGTCCAAATCCTCACACTTCTCCGTCAGAGACTTAACAGTAGCCGACAATTTTTGTAAATCAAATTGCAAGGAAGTTGTTGAATCAGACCACTGTGTGGCAGCCTGCTCCAAGTCCTCCAACTTTTTGCCATGTGAATCGTTAAGGCTACCAGAGAGGAAAACAGTTCTTTGCGTACGGCTGAGATCTCCTCCCTAATTGGCTGTGTAACTGCGTCAATATTAGCATCCAATCTGGAACATATCTCTGATTTTAGAGAAACGACTTCACTCCGAAGACCGGATATAGCTACCAACACAGCGGAGTCAGCACTTCCAGATGGGTGCACAGCAGAGGTCTCCTCTTCAAGCGAGGGCGCAGGACTAGTGGGGCCTTCATCTGCCGCCTCCTTCTTTCCCCTCGTAATAGGCATTGTAGTCATTAACCTCAATAGTTGGTGATCTGAAACCACTTTAGCTACAAACAGATGTTACCGATGCAGAAAAATACAGCAAAAAAAACACAGAGCCTTATAAAAAGAGAAAAAAATTTGATATTTGTGTGAGCTAATGGAAAGTGCGTGCTACTCTCTCATAGCTCAACAGCACCCCCCTCCCTGCCGTTTCTTTGTCAGGAAGGTCGTCTGGCTGAGCGACCCCTGAAGGGTAATGGCTGTCTTTCTTTTTCAGGGAACTGGGGTTATGATAATAACCTATCGTTCCCTTTCAAATTGAAAGACAGACTAATTGGGAAGACTATACCAGAGCTGTCGCGAGTCCGGACACCTGACTAAGCCTAAACTCCCAATGACAAGGATAGCAGAGCCTCACGGCACCTGAGGGCTAGCAGTTTGCAGTACCTGAGTGCCCAAGCCTGAGCCCAGCCGGTCCGCCACGTTGAGGCGGTAGAACCTTGTGAAGGTCTGTTGACTGGACCAGGTCGCAGCATTGCACAGTTCTTGCAGTGTGGCACTATGAAAACGAGCAAACAACATGGCTTGTTCCCTCATTGAGTGCGCTACAATGGGTTCAGGCGTGGGAACATTAGCAGTCTCGTAGGTGAGCCAGATCGTGTCTGCCACCCAGTGCGCCAGTTGCTGTTTTGAAACCACCCTCCCTCTGGTGGTGGAACCGTAGCAGACAAACAGCTGGTCGGATTTGAGGATCTGCGCAGTCCACCGCATATAGCACCTCAAAGCCCGGACAGGGCAGAGGGTATGTAATCTGTGGTCCTCATCTGATTCGTGTGGAGGGGGATGGAAAGACTCCAGGACAGCAGGCTGGTTTATGTGGAACACCGACACAACCTTAGACAGGAAGGCCGGGTTCGTCCTGAGAGTGACTCTGTCATTGCTCCCTGAGAAGATCAGACAGGCTTTATCCACAGACATGGCGAGAATTTCACTAATTCTCCATGCCGATGTTATCACAACAAGAAAAGCTACCTTGAGTGAGAGGAAGCGGAGCTCTGTTGTGGAGATGGGCTAATTCCAAGTCCCAGGCACCTTTCAGAAAATGGATCTCCAGGAAATGCGCTCCTGGGGATACATTGTCAATTTTATCATGACATGTTGAGATGGCAGCCAGATAAACTTTCAGCGTGGATGCAGATTTCCCATCTTCAAGCAGCTTTTGCAGGAATCACAGGGTTGTTAACACGTGATCCACATGTCTCTCTAGAAACCAGTTCTGAAAAGCTGACCACTTGTAAGTATATTGGGCCCTGGTGGAGGGAGCCCTGGCCGATTGCAGCATTTCCACGACATTAACAGGCAGCTCCAGAGACATCAGACAGTGCCTTTCAGGGACCAAACCCACAACTGCAGCTGTGCTGGGTTGGGATGCCACAACAGTCCTTCTGCCTGACTCAGTAAATCCCTTCGAAGCGGAAGCTGCTATGGATCCGCATTGATCATCTGTGCCAGCGTCGTGAACCACAATTGGTCACCAGGGGGTGATCATGAGAACTTGAGCTCCATCCTGCCGAATCCTCTCCTGTGTCAATGGAAGAAGTAGCAGTGGGGAGAAGGCATACAGCAGTTCCTGCGGCCATGGGTGAGCAAAAGCGTCCACGCCTAGCGGGCCACCTCCCGTCTCCACGGAGAACCACAGAGGACAGTGGGTCATTACCTGTGTAGCAAACAGGTCGACCCGAGCTCTTCCCAGCTTCCTCCAGATATGCTCCACCACCTGAGGATTCAGTCTCCACTTCGAGCTGTCCGGACCTCCCCTGGAGAGAATGTCCATCGCTGTAATGGACACACCCCGCAGGTGTATCACGCATATGGAGTGAAGATTGTCTTGCGCAAACAGGAGAAGTCTGCACGTCACTCGATGTAGTCTGGGGGAGTGTAGGCCCCACTGGTGGTTGATATAAGCCACCACCGTCATGTTGTCCGTCCGAACCAGGACGTGTTCGTCTGCCAGACCATGGCGAATGTGGCATAGTGCCAGTTGCACCACTTGCAGCTTCTGTACATTGATGTGTGTGGCTGACCAGAAGCCGCTCCAAACTCCTTGGACCCCCCTTCCATTCCAGACAGTGCCCCAGCCTGTCCCGGAGGCGTCTGTGGTAATGACTTCCTGTCTGTGCGGGCATATGAGGGGAGAGCCGAGCCGCAGATTGTTCTGGTTTCTCCACCAGGACAGTGCCTGCCAGCACACCACTGTCACTGTCAGTGGGCAGTGTTTGTGTCTCGCTGGGTGTAGCTTGTAGGCGTTTACCCAGCGTTGTAGTGTGTGCATGTGCAGCAGGCAGGCCCAGGGGTAGAATATTCAAGAGGCCACAATCATAACTCGATTCTGACAGGTAGGCAAGCATTTTTGAGAGTCCAGATTCATTCCCAAGAAGCCCACTATCTGTGCATCCTCCAAAATCTTCATCTAAATCTCATTTTATACAATGATGTTGTTTCTTTGTTCCGTTTGATGCAATTACACTTTACCAATCTAGTTACACATTCTCCTCTTTAATCCCTTGTTTCAAACATAGGTCTAATTATTATTATTATTATTATTATTATTATTATTATTATTATTATTTCTTGGTAAACACCCTTATCCAGGGCGACTTACAACATAAGTGCAATAATAATAACCTCCAGATCTTAATTTATGATTAAATATTTTAGATTTGATTCAAATTGAATGCTCTTACTGTGAAACGACCTGCCCACCGAAGTCCTTAACCTCATTCCAGCGCTTACTCAAGACATCTTTTCAGATAGTACTTGTAATATTAGTCCTCTATCCCTGCTAGATGCACTTCAGCTTATTATGCTCCTCGCGTTCTTGATTGTTCTCCTCTTGCTCCCTTTCCCGTAGCCCTCGTCTGTAACCCTACATCTTGACAGCACTTAGCTTCACCGTCCAGGATGTAGGAAGTCTCTCACTGTACTTGTGTAAATTGTAAATTGGAATTTGTAAAATGTATTTTGAATTGCTATGTTTTAGTTAAGTTGAATTTGTAATGATTGATGCCTGGATAAGGGCGTCTGCCAAGAAATATTAATAATAATAATAATAATAATAATAATAATAATAATAATAATAATAATAATAATAATACTGTATCAGCTATAGCAGCCTGTCTTCCTGTTCTGACCATTTAGTTGTTAAAGAACACGTTTAAGACTTGGCTGCCAGTGAACCTCAGAGTGCCACAATTATATTATTGTTAAGTTAGTACTATTATTATTATTATTATTATTATTATTATTATTATTATTATTATTATTATTTTTAGCGGTACCTCTTTTCCTGGCAATTCTGTTTTGTTTTCACTTATCTTCTATGTGCCACACAAGGATACTCCGAAGAGAAAAGGTACAAATTTTACCGCACTCCTAAGAGTAGGTGAGCACACTTCTCAAGCGAAAGCAATTGCAAGCGAAAGCATAAGCACATTCACACAGCAGGGAGCTGCAGTCAGGAGGAGACTTTTCACAGACACGGTGGCAGGTCTTCCTCCAGCCAGAAGCGCCCCCTATGGGGCAGCTTTGGTACATGTTTTCAATGATTGGCAGGTCAGAAGGCTCTTCCCAGTTGGTAATAGCTGTCTTTCGATTTGAAAGCTAACCCTGATCACTGACTGGGTTAGGAAGAACCGTCACTCAAACGTAGTGACCATTGGAGAGCCATGACCTCCGCCTGCCTCTAAGCCCCGCCCTCCCGAAAAAACAGTGCAAAAAAAATGAAAGCAAAGAAACTGGCAGCGAAACCGAAGACAGGGGCTCCAGTGTCTCCTTTAACATGATATCCTTTCAATTATTCTTATTTTGCTTTTGATACAATTATTTTTTGTTTAGAATTCTATACATTTTGCTTTCAATTGTTTCATTTTTGATCTCAACTTCATTTTTTTTGGTTACAATATTTTGTATTTTGAATGTGTTACTTATGGCACTAATTTGAGCCCATACAATGGCAATATGGCCGCCTGACTAAGGACTGAGCTCTGATTGTGTGGCCCCCCAGCTGCAACCACAACCTGAACCACCAAGACTGTAGTACGGACACCAACCCACTGGGACTTCTGTGGTGATCTCAGACTAAACCCTCTCAGGATAATGATTAATTATGTCAGGGGATATAACATGTGCAGGCATGGATAATATACATTAGTGCTTCTGTTTATCTAGAAATGACAAATTATGATGTTTGAAAGAACAGAAGCACTGAGGCGCATAACTTACAAATAATACAAAAACTGCAGTGTGTATTTGAAGACAGTTTTATTATTTCAATTTGGCTACACTCTATTCAGAGCTGCTGCTGAGCAGCACCCACAATGTATTTGCTGATATTAGACCTATATGCCACTGTGTAGCAGTGCAGGAGTCTGCAATCTCTGTTCACAGAGTAAACTCCTGTCAACTGACTTCCTGCATGTGAGTGTGCTTCAAAACACATTGTAACTGAAGAGCATCCATGACAGTGGAGACTGAATCCAGCTCTGTTTCAGATGCTCAGAGTTTGGCAGGGTCTGCAGTGGAGCTGGCGGCGAGACTGACTGTGTTCTTCATCGCTCTGATCGCCCCTCTGGTCGCTGGAGCCGTGATTTACACCAAGAGGAGGAGCAGCAGACAGACAGGTGAGTAACAGAGTAGAGCGGTCAGTGTGGAGCAGGACTGTCCTACAGGCTGGACACTGCAGTGACAGAGCAGAGTGGTCAGTGTATTTGTAAATAAAATTAAACAAATTGATCTCATAAGAAACAGTATCCTGACATTCCAACCACCCTTTTTTTTAATGTATATCAATCATTTTGTATAATTGCAAAATGTTATTATCATTAATATTAATATTACTAATACACCAGTATCTTCATGATTCTAATGCACTTTAATTAGTCCCAACAGAAGAAGTAGAAACCAACATAGACTGGTCTCCCATGACTGACTTCCTGTCTACACCTCACGACTGCCCGTCTGCCCAGTGCTGAGAGAGAACAGTTCCTGGACTCTTTTTCTTTTTGTTGTTAATGTTTGCATTGTATTATCTTACATAATAATGTATCTATTATTATAATGTAGATGTGCCTTTGTATTGTGCAGTCAGAATTAAAACCTACACAGCACTGTTTTCAGAACATATTGAATTTGGTTTGACTGTTACAGCTCTACAATGTTATTCTTGACACCATGTTTTGCAATAAAGCAATTATAATGAAGGAGAATTAAAAAAGCACTTGTGTTTTAAAGAAGCTCAGTATACATGAATGTCTGACCTCATAAATAACTCATTAACACTGAAGTCTAGGTGACTGACTGTGTTCAGCTTCAGTCTCATCTCCATTATCAGACTGAGTGAGTGGACTGGGACTCCTATTCACAGACTGAAGTTACCTCACCCACAGTGTCTATAGGCCAAGAATGACTTTAGCAATGAACTCATAGAGAGTGACAGACACAGTGAGCGCTGGAGTGTATCCAGTTTATTGCTGTTCTCTCAAAGCTCCAGCCAGCAGGTACTGTAGTGCGTTCGCAGTATTTATTAAATCAGAGACACAGATCACAGCCAGCACTGTAGCCTTATACGGAGAGAATGAGGCAGGATTAGTTGAATTTACAGGAAGTGCCAAGAAAAGGCATGAAGACTGTTCTTTGGTAGGAGACATAGTAGAACAGGGCTTCTAAAAATCTAAAGCCACCTTTAATAAAATGGGCATATCAAATACTAAAAAAATAACCCAGGAAAATAATAAAGGAAGCGAAATAAAATACCATAAAACCCATTACAGTTTCCTTAATCTTTGCAGGTAAAGTGCAGTACACCCAACCACCACAGGTAGGGGTATTGCACACGGATCGCAGCGGAGACCCCCTCATCTTCATATCCTTTCCTTCTTCCAGGAAACCTGGACCAGCACCCCGTCGGCCAAACAGGACCCCAGCGAGGCTACAAGCGAAATGATAAAACTCCACTGTAGTTTAACCCAGTGGTTCTCAAACTTGTCCTGGAGTACCACTGACCCTGCTGATTTACCTTCCAACCGGGCTCTCATTTACTTAACTGAGCCCGTAATTTAACTAATAAAGTACTAAATCAGAGCTTTTTCATTATTTTTAACAGTCAAATATAAAATTGTATAAGGAAATTAAGGAACCAACTTTTAATCTGTTACACAATGTAAGGAGTCAAATGTAATCAAAGGACTTCCATTTAAGGGTTCAATTAAGTAAATGAGAGCTCGGTTGGAACGAAAACCAGCATGTGCTCCAGGACAGGTTTCAGAACCACTGGCTTAAGTAATCCTTTATCAGCTCTCTTCAGCCCAGCCCAACCGCAGGTAAGGATGGCCTGGTGTCCAAAGCTCAGAGTCTTGAATAACTAGCACTGTGGGTTTGAATTCCTCGATTCCATACAAGTGTGGTGTCACTGCAGGATACCGGAGCGGAGGCAGTAACAGGTCAACAGCTGTCACAGATAAGGTGCAGTTAAAAAGAGTTCAAATCAGGGAGAGCGCATACGTGACTGGAGTAGTCGGATGGATTTTCATTAGCTCCGAGTCTAGCTTCAAATTCCGCGTTTTTTTCTGAATATTCAGCGACCTAAAATTTTTCAATTTACCTCTAAAACTTTACTGTTGTTATTCTTATAGTTTTTTTGATGTTTTGAACCTTGATTTGTGTGTCAGTAATCAACTAAATAACATGGATGCACACATCATGAGAACAGGTGAGCAGGCCCTGCAGGCAACCCTCTCTGCTCAGCCTAACAGACTGTGCAAGAAAACAAAAAACCCAAATGAAGAGACGCAATCAAAACTAGACAAAATGCTGGACTTAAATGAAATTAAAATAAAATTACAAAATGCCATCGATGAAATTGACCAGCTCGAAAATCGGTCGGAATAACCCGAGAATAATCAATCTACCCGAAGATATAAAAAAAACAACATGACCACCTGATGATGATCTATGATCGCAGACAAACTCGCTACTCATGTAGAGGAGTCGGACATTGAAAGGGCTCACAGAGCCGGCAGTCACCCTCACATGACTGTGTTTAAACTATACCATCTCCAGAAGAAGATCAACACCCTTAAAGCCCTGAGATCAGCTGAGGCGCTCCGGATACAGGGCCGCATTGTGAGGATAGTCCCAGCCCTGTCTGCTCGGCTACATAAATGCTGGGGCACTTTTTGGCCTCTCAGAAGCCAGCTGGAGAAAATGGGCATCGAGTCTCTAGTCCGGCAGCCTGCAACACTGTGGATTTGGGAGGGAAATCGACCAAGACAGTTTGAATCTCCGCAAGAAGCCACTCAATTCCTGAAATCCAAATATCCAGAAATCATATGAACTGCATTTGACTCCCCCATTTACCTGAGACACTAAGTAAAGATATGATTTGAGGAGTATGCTGGACATTTATTATTATTATTTTATTTTTTCAGAGTGAGGTGGCCAGATTTACACTGTGCATGTAAGTTAATAATAATAATAATAATAATAATAATAATAATAATAATAATAATAATATTAGAACACCTAGATCCCTTTAATTGATTTCGATTTTTGAAAATGTATTAACATGGAGGTTTATGCATACTTAATTACATTTGTTAAACATGGTAAGTTTAACAGTATAATAATCATATTGATCGATCTGTATTTGGTTTAAGCTACCGCAGTTTAGGATTCCTTCATAATAAGGGTTTTTCATGACTCCACCTGTTATTAGGTAGACCGTGGTTTTTGATTTCTTTATGCATTTTAATTTTTATTTGTATATTGGCTGGTTTCAGAAGCTTGGGAATCCTTGTAAACATGTCGCTCTCATTGGTATTCCTGTTCAGGCTCTGTATTATAGTTGTAATGTTTGCTCGTAGTTTTAAGATGAGACATTCCTCTGTTAGTCTTGTAGATTTGCTCCCCTGGTATTCCCTATGGTCACATTGCAACTATATTTATTAGCGATCCTGCATTTTCTTTTCGGAGGTTGTCTCTATTTAAGTCGAGCTGGTATCTTATCCTAATGTACTGTAGTGGGAAAATGTACTTGTATTATTTCCTTTATATTCTGTATATATTATTAATTGTTTCATGTTGTTATAGTATACATTGTTTCAGTTTTATGTATGAAGCAATCATTAGTTTGTATCTATTCTGTCCAAGAGGTTACTTCAATCAAGCATTGTCTTACAACAATGTCTTTGATAAACATCTGCTGCCTAATGCTGACCATCACCAATCAACTCATCAAACACTTCAACAACAGTAACACACTTAGGTCTGTGTTAAGTATGTATGTGGTAAACTAGGTTGTACAACTGTATTTTATGAGATGTAATCACTCCTGACAGTGAAGACTGTAACCCATTGTCTCTGAAGATACAAAAAGGCTTCTCCAACTCACTTCCTTAGTTCCTTTCTTCACTTCATGTGAGAGGAGAGCTCCGGGTTAACCTGTATTTATGTTTTCTGTAATAAACTTGTTACTTCTTCACCACTGTATCCTGGGACTAAAACCACTTCCACACCTATTACTTAGCCTTTATGGTGTCAAATAACGCAGCTGCTGATCAATCTCAAACACAGTGCCTTCCTAACAAAATCCAATTTGTTACATGGAATATAAATGGATTGCATGACAGAACAAAAAAATGAAAAGTACTCGATCATTTAAACAAACTATCTGCTGATGTAGTCTTTATTCAGGAATTACAAGAAACTGGGTGGGGGAAGTGTTTGCTTCCACAGGAGTTGGAATTCTCATAAACAAAAACACCCCCTTCCTCTTAATATCCCAACATACAGATGCTGAAGGAAGATACTTAATTCTCAGTTGTTATTTACATGGTGAGAAATATACTCTAATTAGTCTTTACATACCAAATAATCAAAATTTGTCGTTTTTAAATAAAATGCAGAATATTCTAGACACAGTTGAAACTGGTACTATTATACTGGGAGATCTAAACCACACTTTTAGTAAACTAGATAGATTTGGTCAGAGTGTTAAGAAAAATAGTATATCAGATGCTTGGAGACTTCTATACCCCCATACAAAAGACTACATTCTAATTTCACTATCATAACAGTTACTCAAGAATTGATTATATATATATTTCTACTTCAGCTTTAAGCAACTTGTTATATTCTAAAATTCATGACATTTTAATTTCTGACCATGCCCCAATGACATGCTCTATTACCCCTACTGATAATAGACTCTCGCATAGAATATGCAGATTCAATAGAAAGTACCTCCTGGATACTGATTTTATAAAATACATAAATAACCATATTGATTTATTTTACAGAAAATTAAGGAAATTGAAAATATTTCTAACCTGGAAAAATATATATAAATATTAAAGAAAATTGATGAAATTGAATTACAAAAAATGAAATTAGAACATGATCATCTTCTCCTGCAAAGAGCTAACAGTTACAAATTCAACTCTAAAAAGATATGCTATGTAGCCGCTAATAAATCAGGTAAACTGCTGCTTTGTGTTACCAAACACATAAACTTAAAGCCCCCAAATATTCTTACAGACCCTCAATCTAATTTATTGATAAGAAATAATAAAATTTCAATTATTTTACGTAAACGTATATAAATCAGAGACATCTGATGGAAATTTTTACCCTGCTCCCTTTTTAAAGTCAGTTGACCTTAAACACTTATCTCGAGAAGAACACATTAACTGAAGAATTCACCCAATTGGAAATTAAAGATATTTTAAAATCCTTTCCCCGGAGGAAGGCCCCAGGTATGAATGGCTTTCTCGCTGAGTTTTATCTAAATTTTTGGGATAAAATATCACCCATCTTTATGGAGGTTATACGTCAAATTCCACTAACTAACTCACTTCCCCACTCCATGTATTACAGTTATTCCCAAACCAGGTCGGTCCGGACATTCACCCTCTGATTATAGACTGATTTCTTTAATTAATTGCGATGCAAAAATAATTTCAAAAACTTTAAGTAACAGAATTTAAAACATACCACTGGATTTAATTCATTGTAATCAAGCAGGCTTCATAAAAAATAGACATCTTCAAACAAATACCCTTACCTACTTAAGAAAAACTAAATTGATCTGTTCTTAATGTCGGTAGACGCCGAGAAAGCTTTTGACCATTTGTAATGGCCTTTTTTTTTTAAAAACCTTGGAAAAAATTCAATTCCCCACTCAAATAATTCAATACATTAAAATGATGTATCGCTTTCTTCAAGCCCAAGTCTACACTAATAAACGTACTTTCTGAAAGGTTTCCTTTATCCAGGGGTCTTCGGCAAGGCTGACCCTTATCTCCCCTACTTTTTGCAATTGCAACTCAACCATTAGCTCAGATCATCTGAGAATGCCAAGAAGTTACAGGGATTAATATTGGGAAACACAATTATAAACTTAGTCTTTATGTAGATGATTTACTTCTTTATTTAAATAACATTGGAACATCAGTGCCTGTTATTTTAAGGAATATTCAGCAGTCTCTGGTTATAAAATAGAGACAAAACAGAAATGTTGCCAATTAATTATATTAACTCAGTCCCCAGATTACTTAAAGGAATTAAAGGAATTTAAGTGGCAGACTAAAAGTATTAAGTACCTAGGATGTCACATATGCGCTCATAAGAAACAATTATATAATTATCACCCACTAATTACTAAATTGAAATCTGACTTGAAAAAGTGGTCTGATCTCCCAGTTAACATCACTGGCAGAATCAACATTTTCAAAACGATTTGGTTACCAAAGTTCAATATTTACATTCTCTACTATTCCTATTATTCCCCCCAAGACTTTCTTTAAAAACAGTGTATTCATTGATAACATAATTCATTTAGTCAAATAAATCCCACAGACTCAAAAGAGACTTGCTTCATTCCCCAAAATCAAAAGGAGGTTTTAATCTTCCAAATCTTGAGCTTTATCAACTTGCTTCACAAGGCTTCTATCTTTATCATATCATAAATGCATCAGAGGAGGAGCTGTGGATAAATATTGAAAACTCTCAAGTTCATCTTAAAACCCTTTTTCTACAGCTTTTCTCTAAAATCAGATGCCTCAATACTGCCTACTCCATGACTCAATTCATGACTCAAATCTAAGATATCCCCTTGGCTGGATAGTGATATTCTCTTCATTGGTCCTGAAAAAACTAATTCTGCAAAATTGGAAATCAAATTCTGCCCCTAAATTTCAGTATTGGAAAAACTTAATGGTTTACTATTTAAACACAGAACGTAAATTGGCAGAAGACAAAAACAAATTAGCTCAATTTGAAGAGATTTGGGGCAGACTAGTGGAATGCCTCCAGCTCTCTAGCTCCTAAATAGTGGGAGAAGGGGATGGAAAGGAGATATTTGATGATTGGCTTGACCCATATAATATGATGTTTTATAAATGTTGCAGGACTTAAGGTTTTTTTTTTTAATGTAACTGCCGATACATTTGTACAGTACTCTTCTGTGATGTCAGAATTAATGTACAGTACTGCCAATTATCTTGTAATATGACCCCCACCCCCTTTTGATTTTAACTATTTCCTGTTCTCTTTATAGCAAATTGTAAAACAATAAAGAGTTTTACAAAAAAAAAAAGTTCAAATCCTCTATAGTCCAGATAAACAGTGTCCAAGTGCAAACTCCTCAATGGATTTTATATTCACTGCATTGGTCTCCATTTCTCAAGACTAATCCCCATTTCACAGAAATGTGTGGTACTTAGCACTCTGCAGTCCTTGCCATTGACTCTAGCTGCAAAGTCCATTAGTTTCGATGTTCGCCATTTCTGGTTCCAAGTTTCTTCTTCTTCTTCTTATTATTATTATTAATTAGAATCCTTGATCCAGTATGGTTTTGCCATCTCAGCTGTACTGCCGTCTTAAACCACTTACCCCTCCAGCACCACATCATACATTTAATCCCCAAAAAGCACCACTGCACTCCATCCAGGGCTGTGATCTGTGTGTGGCTGCTGCTGAATGAAAGAAACCCCCAGCTGAAATAGCCAGGCAGAGAGTCAGGGGCGCAGGTGAGAAAAATTGGCAGAGAATCCAGGTGAGTCCAGGTGAGAATGCGGCTCGGTTGGGGTGCACTTGGCAAAGGAACAATAATAGAACACAATCAATCAATAAACCCCAAATTACAAGAAATAATAATAAAACCACACAAAAAGAAAAAAACGAACTTCGATGATAAAAAGACTATAGTGATAATAAAGTGCACACATGTAAGGCAAAAAGTGAAAAGAACCCATAATTAGATAATTAATGAAGTTAAATTAAGCCTGTCACGCCCCACTTGTGACAAAAGGATATGAAGTGTGTATTGTACTACACTGACAAAAATACTTTGAGCTGTGTCCCTGCTGTGGCCCCTGTCAGTGCAGCCTGACTGTGGCGTACTCTGTGTTAGGGGCCTCAGTCCCTCCTGCAGTGGCCGTGTCTCTCTCTCTGGCTCTGCTGGTGTCAATCACAGCGTAGGTCACTGTGTCTGCAGCCTGCTGGGGGAGACAGAGATATATACATTGCTACTCAAAGGTATTCATACACAATGAATGGAGTCAGTGGAGTTCAAAGGTCACACACACCGTGTCATATCTAATGATCACCAGCAATCCTTACAGCTGTCTCTCTGGGGCTGAATCAGTGTACCTCAAACAGTGAAGAGCTCTCAGTGACAGGCATGTGGGTTGATGAGGAATATGTATGACTTTAAATGGATGATTGAATAAAGAGTGTGAACTGTTTTCACTACTGCTGTATGTTGAGACTCCTGAGCAGAAGACACTGTGTGTCACAGTCCTGCAATCCCCACCTCCAGCCTCTTCTGTCTTCATCCCACCCAGGGCACTTAATTGATTGAGCTGAATAATTATCACTAATTATCCCTGAACTGAGCCAATGAAACATGAACCCTTCCCAGGTCCTCAGTGCAGGTGCTGATGTTTATAAACCTGCTGTCTTGTCTCAGGGCTGGACAGGACGAACGCTGGTCTGTGGGTTTAAGCTGCTACTTTCCTGTGAAACACTGTGTATTTGTACCAGTAGTAATGTGACAATGTGACAACAGTGTGTGAACTCACTGCACTGGGATCAGCCACATCCTGGTTCCCTGGAAGAGAGTAGGAAGCGGATCAGAGCCTCAGATCTGTGAAACCTTGAACCTTTTGAGCAGTACCTTCTAAAATTCTCTGCCATGACTCATGGAGCGACAGGCCCACCTCAATTAGAACTTACCAGTAAGTTCTTACTGCTCAAAGGGTTAAAGAGCTGAAAATATATATTAACAACACTGCCCCCTTCAGCACAGACTGAGGATAACAACACAGGGAAGAGCAATAACTACACAGTAGGGCCAGCGCTGTGTGGACTATAGGGCCCAGACTGGAGCAGTGCTGTGGAGACTATAGGGCCCAGACTGGAGCGGCGCTGTGTGGACTATAGTGGCCAGACTGGAGCGGCGCTGTGTAGACTATAGGGCCCAGACTGGACCAGCGCTGTGTGGACTATAGGGCCCAGACTGGAGCCGTGCTGTGTGGACTATAGGGCCCAGACTGGAGCAGCGCTGTGTGGACTATAGTGGCCAGACTGGAGCAGCGCTGTGTGGACTATAGGGCCCAGACTGGACCAGTGCTGTGTGGACTATAGGATAGGGCCCAGACTGGAGCAGCGCTGTGTGGACTATAGGATAGGGCCCAGACTGGAGCAGCGCTGTGTGGACTATAGGATAGGGCCCAGACTGGAGCAGTGCTGTGTGGACTATAAGGCCCAGACTGGAGCAGCGCTGTTTGGACTATTGGGCCCAGACTGGAGCAGCGCTGTGTGGACTATAGGGCCCAGACTGGAGCAGCGCTGTGTGGACTATAGGGACCAGACTGGAGCAGCGCTGTGGGGATTATAGGGTCTAGAGGTTGTGACCTCAGTCTGGTCTCTCACCTCTCGGTCTACTGGATCTGCGGATCCCCACATAGACTGCCACTGCAGCTATCAGCATGGCCACAGGGAGGATGATGGAGAGGGACACAATGGTTTCTATGGGTGAGCCTGAGGACAGATTAAAATTAAATCGACTGGGGAACTGCAGGGCTGCCTGGGGAGCACAACACTATGAGGTCCTGCACTGATGCCCCCTGCCAGCAGCACAGCGGACACAGGCCAGCTGAGGAACAGCCTCTGTCTGTCCAGTTCAGAGGGAGGGCCGAGTGGAAGAGAGGAGATTAGTACCTGTGAGTTTAATGGTGTGTCTCTGTGAGACCCTCACTGCTCCCCCCTCTGTCAGATCACATCTCCACTGTGTGTTGTGGTCTGAGGTCTGGAGCCTCACAGTCAGTGTGGAGAGACAGGGGTGATCAGTGGAGATCTGGTATGTGTCTCCCTGCAGCTCAGCGCCTGTCTCAGAGACCCAGCTCACTCTCACATCAGCACTGGTGTACGGGGGGTGACTGCAGTCTCCAGGGCCGTGTCCAGTGTGCAGGAGGCAGCGCAGAGTCACAGTGCTGCCAGCCTTCAGCTCTGTCTCTGGAGGGACGTCAACTGGAACAACAGAGAAGACACACCCAGCACAGTCAACACTGGAAATCATCACATTTTCAATATAGATCCATAGGTAACACATTACAATAGTACTCCCAAATTACAGATTATTAAACACTGTCAATATTGGGGGGACTGTGTCCCCTATGTGTATGGAACCAGGCGTACAATGTGTAGTTCGAGAACCTACTATAAAGTGTAACCAATCTATATTCATGTAATGCTATATAACAGAGATTATATTCATATAGTGCATTGTGCCGCTGCACCTAGTGAAGGGTTAACAGGGGATGTGCAGTGTGGTGGGAGTAGCGTGAACAGAGGGGATAAAAGGGGAAAGGAAATGGAAGGGAGTGTCAGAGTGAGAGTATGTTCAGCCCCTGGACTGGCGTCCCATCCTGGGTGTATTCCTGTCTTGCGCCCTACGCTTTCCGGGATTGGCTCCGGCGTCCCCCGCAACCCACATGGATGGTTTTGAAGATGGATTTCTTCTCATCATGTCTGGTCTCTGTCTCACATGTCTAGACTAAGAGTAAGTTGCTCCCTATAGACGTTTGTAGCTGCTTATTGACCTGCTGTCAATACAGGGTGAGTCACAGTGTTACCCACAACCCCCCTGTCTCTACAGCTGGACTCTGACACAGTTCAGTGCTGCTCTCATCAACACACTCAGCTCCCAGTGGCTCCTGTCATAATCACTGATTTCAGTCCTGTCCCAGAATCCACCCAACACTGATGAGCGCCGGCACACTTACTGATGAGAAGGGCCAGATACACACGGTAATCCCCTCCTTGTTTCTGTCCATTGATGAACTGTTGACAGTAATAATGTCCAGTGTCCTGTGTGTGGAGTCTGTCTATGTGTAGAGAGCAGTCAGACCCCACACTCAGTCTCCCAGCTCTCTCTGGACTGTCATTATTCACCTTCCCAAGACCCACCAGCTCAACAGTTGTTTGAGATCCACTGTTAAAGTTCCATGTAGTTGAAGAGCAGTTTGTATAGATCACTGTCCCACAGCGCAGAGCAGCACTGCCCCCTACAGTGGAGAACACAGCGACACCTGCAAGAGAGACACAGTAATGAATCATGAGTGTCGAGCAGTGAGGGACACCGTGGAGCCCCATAATTACATATTGTGTCCAGGCTGTGGGCAGAGCAGTGGGGGGGAGAAGAGAGACCTATAGACCCTGCAGGACGGACTGCAGCCCCCAATACCAGGCCTCCCCACCACTGATGAGAACCTGCGCAGAGTTCAATAACAGAGCTGAGAGGATGGACAGAGAGGACAGGGCATCCTAACCGTCACCAAGACCATGAATATGATGATGATGATGATGATTATTATTATTATCGCACTACATGCTTTATATGAGAATAAGTTCAGAAGAAGCTTTCTGACAGTGTGAGGGACGCCGGCCCGCAGCCTGTGCTGCTGCACACTGACCCTGCTGCCCCGCTGTGGACTGGAGCTCCACACTGCAGACACTGCGACAGCCCTGAGCACTGAGAGCAGCGCTGAGCACAGGGCCGAGGGACAGGCTGCCCACACACAGGCCAGCCCTGGAGAACAGCCCCCTCTCTGTCTCTCTTTCTCTCTCTCTGTCTCTCTCTCTGTCCTGCAGCCCTGGAGGACCACGAGCACTGGAGAACACACATAGACAGGTAGCCTGCAGAGGGGAAATGAACATCTCTTTCACCCTCTTTTTCCATCTTTATCACACACACCCATTAACCACACACTCTCCCTCTTTCACTATACATCTCTCTCTCTCTCTCACACACACACACAAACACCTATCTACCTCTCCTCAGTTCTCCAGGTACAGCAGTCCGCTGTAACACGCTTTGCTGAGTCTTGACCAAGGACGAAGAAAAGAAAAATCACAATCTGACCTTCTGCTTTAGTGCGCAGCTGAATCTGTCGTGTCAGTGCCCCCTCACAAGGGAAGAGATGCTGAAGTTCAATGCATTTAGACGCCAATCTGCTCTGCTGTGCTGAAGCCGGACTGCGTGTCTGGCGCTGCCAGGATGCGGCGCTCAAACCCCGGCTTCGGGTTGTCTTGCCATTAAAGACAGATTAGTGCACTAAGGACTATTGCAACAAATACACAAACCTGTAGCCACATATCGCTATTACTGTTGTGAAGTCGAGCTGGTTTGGTTTCAGCGCAAAATGAAATGCAATGTTTGTTTATAACGCAAAAGAAAAGACTGACCCGATTACATGAAGAAACATAAGTCATGTTTAAAGCAACGCGCACAGTATGGTAATTTACATCGGAGGCTGGGAAAGAGAAGTGATGCGCATTGAGAGGGGGAGTCAGTAAGTGTTCATGGGGGAGTTTACTGTGAAGGACATATTGTATCCCTGGCAGACAATGGTATGATCTGGTGGGAGGGGCGTTGACATTATATAAAAGGGCTCTATTGCCCAGGAGCAGAGAGAGAGTTACAAGCCAGAGCCAGTACATGGGCCCTGGGAGGGTCTGCTTAAAACCCCAAATCTAAGACAACCAAAAAAAAAAAAAAAAAAAAAAACCAAAAAAACCCAAAAGAACTAGTTTGTTTGTGATTCCACTCTCTGTTTATTGAGAGTGTGTATTTTGTTTTGTTCCCAAGTTATTAAGTGTTTCTTTTGATTTACTTTGTCCTATTTCTTGTTTTGTTCCTGTGTACTGCTCATTTTTAATCTTCCAGGCATCAAACAATCTTAGACTTTCTGAGAATTGTGCTCTAGATTGCCCCTTCAGTATTACGGCACAAGGCTCCTTGCTTACAAGCACCACATCAATACAAACTGCTCCCACAATAAATTACAATATTTACCATGATGATCCCAGTAAACCCCAGTGAGAGACAGCGAGGGCAGCCCTTACCTGTGAGGGGGGCGGCAGTGCTGAGCAGCAGCAGTAGAAGTCCTCTCTCACTGTCCACAGCCATCCTCTCTCTACAGGACGCTCCAGCACAGACACTCAGACACACAGCAGCAGGGTGGTGGGGGGCTCTGGATTATATACTGAGCACTGAGAGCTGTGACACAACTTCCCTTACATGGCAGGTCATGCCAGATTATTTCTGTGTTTCTTAATCTGAGTGACAATTTCTGATCACTCACGATGAGGTGAACAGACTTCTGCATTCTGCAGAAACTGCCTCCAGTTCTGTGAGATCATTATTGAACACATAGGCTTCAAGTTTTGAAATTCCCGGGGGTCAGGGTTATGAACCACTGTCGGAGGGATGTTGACGCTGGCAGGGGTGCTGCTCATGGTGTTTTCTCCATTAAGAGCAGGGGGTTAGGGTGGTGCTGTTTACTGTTCAGTGGGGGCTGGAAGCCCTTAAGCCCCTGCATAGTCAGTGCCTATGATTGGACACTCTCTCACACACATATACATGCATAAGAAAGTTTACAAATGAAAGGATGCCTTCCACCCCTCCCCCAGTACCCTCCTTTCACGCCTCGGCTCCTCCTGCCCTGCAGGGCTGGATCATCACCTCCAGATCCAGCTATCCACACTCAGGACAAATTTCCATTTGTGTCCCCGGGTGCGTGTGTCCCTGCTGATCTGGAAAAGCTCCTCTGGTTTGATGTGGTTGATGCCTTTCATGATTTTGAAGACTTGGATCAAGTCCCCACGTAGTCTCCTCTGTTCCAGGGTGAAAAGGTTCAGTTCCCTCAGTCTCTCAGTAGGACTTTTCCTTCAGACCTGGAATAAGTCTGGTTGCTCTCCTCTGAACTGCCTCTAGAGCAGCGATATCTTTCTTGAAGTGTGGAGCCCAGAACTGTCCACAGTATCCAGATGAGCTCTAACTAGTGCATTGTACAGTCTGAACATCACTGCCCTTGTTCTCAACTCTACACTTTTGACAATATACCCTAGCATTGTGTTTGCCTTTTTTATTGCTTCCCTACATTGTTTGGATGGAGAAAGTGAGGAGTCCACGTAGACTCCTCTCCTTACAGATGCAGATGCAGCTCTACCGGGGGAGGAAGACCGAGGCAGAAAATCAGCAACAGTTTCCAAAATTCAGTGCAACAAAAGCTCAATGTCCTAAAACCTAATAAAGCCAGTTCTATTAAGTGCTGGTGCAAATGGGTCAAATCGCCTTAATATAGTCTCTTCATATATACTGGAGGGTGTGTCTTATTGTCCTACACAACATCACAGTATACATCTTAGATAAGAAGCTGCTTCGAAGTCTGTGCTGCAAATTCTAGTTACTATTCATTGCCACCTCTGGTTTCAGGTTTCTCTTCTCATTATTTGTAACCCTCAGTTTAGAAAAGTTGACTTATCTTCACTGCCATAGCCAACTGCTCCTTCTCTCCAGCCCTACCTCCTCCGCTCAGAATGCAAGCGCCCTCAGCCATGTTTGTACTCTCTCTGTATCTCACTGCTGAATGAATAAAGCTCATGGCTTAAATAGTCAAGCAGAAAGTCAGGTGCACAGGTGGAGGTAATTAGTGGAGAGAATACAGTTAGGCCAGGTGAGAATGAAGGATGGTGGTGCTTGGCAGAGGAACAATAATTACACCCAATCACCAATAATCAAATAATTAAAAAAGAAGCAACCCCTTCATAATAAAAACACAACTAGTGATAATAAAGCCATATGTGCACACATCTAGAATGAAAAGTGAATAACATAGTTAGGTATTTAAATAATTTAAGTGAAATGAATGCCAGTCACGCCCCACTCATGACATGTATGAACTGCAGACATGTTTAATAACTTAAGAAAACACATCTACTGCTACCACTAACAATGGTGTAGCAGTCTTGTGTGGGGAGGTCATGAGAGAGTCAGAGAGACATAGAGAAAGAGTGTGCTGGATGTCTGTGTTCTGCTAGTTTTTGATATTAGAAATAGCATTGCCTTGCAGTAGCACAATGTTCTGGATTGCTCTTCAGTCCTTTTCGCTCTGATATGATCTGTGTTCTCTAACCAGAGACCAAACAAACACACCTTCCAGAAACAAATCACAGCCCAGATCTCACAGACCTCACTTTATCCAGAGCCTGTGAGTGATTGAATGTGTGTGTGTGTGTGTGTGTGTGTGTGTGTGAGACAGAGAGAGAGAAACAGGGGCGCTGTCATCAACTCATGATGTATGTTCAGTATGAGTTTTTTTGCATTAGTGTGTTGAGAAAAAAAGGTATCATGACCTGCAGTTTTGGGGAAGTTGCATCACAGCTCAGTTTGAGCTCTCAGTACTAAACCTCAGACCACACAGATACCCACTCATTGGTGTGTGTTTGTATATGTGTGTGTGTGTGTGTGTGTGTGTGCAGAACTGGAACCAGTGTCCACAGAATACGGAAGCCAGCCCAACTCCCCTGACAGAAATCTTTCTCAGTAAGTAAAGTAAACTGGCAGCAGTGTAAGGGAAATTGGGTCACAGCTCACAACTCTCAAGAGAAAGCCCAGAGCCCCCCACACACACTCCCCCACACACACTCCCCCACACACACTCCCCCACACCCTGCTGTCTGTGCTGGAGCGTCCTGCAGTGAGAGGATGGCTGTGGACAGTGAGAGAGGACTTCTACTGCTGCTGCTGCTGCTCAACACTGCCGCCCCCCTCACAGGTAAGGGCTGCTCTCGCTGTCTCTCTGTGTCTCGTTCACTGTCACTGTGTATACTATGCTGTGTATGCAGCTGAACAGTGCCCCCAAACTACCAGATGCAGCTTCTGTTTGTAACTCGGAGCCGGACAATGCTGTGATCAGCACAGGTGCTGTGTCCCTTTGTCTGTGCAAACAGGTAAACAGCTGCCAGTCCGTGTCTGCTGTCACTGGTCACGCTTCTCTGTAGAAGATAACCAGTGCAAACGCTGGCTCTAAGCACTGCAGTGCCCTATTAATATCAGGAAGACGTGTTGTGTTTGTTAGCTTACATTGCATTGTGGAGCCCAGCATCTCCTGATTGGTTTCATTCACACTGTAATTAGTTAATTATATATGTGTGTGTGTGTGTGTACTAGCAAACACCCTTACTCACGGCAACTTACTGTTTCACAAAACATACTTCCAAACATTACAAAGGGCAGTAAATACAATCAGTACAATAAGCACACATCCCAGTACAATGAGCTAACCAGTGCAGACATAACACAGTTCTGGCCCTGGTCTGTGCTAAGGGTTGGGGCTTCCATGGGAACAGGAGTAGTTACAGTAAAATTATGGAAGTGCTAAAAATACATGAGTAATCAGGAGCAGAGTTTAATAAGAAAGTGCATAAGAGCAAGAGCGCTGAGCAGCCCAGGAGATCAGGCTGCAGTATTTGTCTGCACAGGTATGTCTTGCGCAGACGTGGAAACGTGCAGCTCACAGATAATAATGATTTATATTATTGCAAAAGAAATATATTGTATTTGATTTTTGCTATTTATAGGTATTGCTATTGGTATTTGGTTTTAATAGTGTTATTGTTATTGTTACTCAAAACCATGGTGTGAGCTGCGAAAAGTTAAGAAAGATTGTGAGGCAACTGCTGCTGACACAGTGGAAATGATTGTAAAAGGATGTTGAGAAAGATGGGGGGGCAGAGAAAGATAAGGGTTCTTAGGAATGTTTCTCAAGATCTCACAAAATCTCACAAGATCACACTCTACATGAAAACAGATGGCACTTGGGGTTCTGAAAAGGTTCAATCCACACAGATTCTGTGTTAGAAATGTGTTTGACCAATACAGGTGCTCATTTACACAGCTGCCGTCTCACTGGAGAAATCTGAGGCTTTTTGCTCAAGGGTACAAGACCAGGGCCTGTATGCATAAATATCTCCTAAGAAACATGTTCAAGTTAGATAAGGAGTAAAATTACTCCTCGCACAGAGTAGGAGGTAGAAGTTAGTCATTTAAGCTGGGAGAAGGATCCACTCCTGGCAAATTTTCACAACAGAGTACATAAGAATAAGTCTCACTGTGACATGTTTTCTACATTATGGGAAAAAAAAACACCACGGCACAGTGTTTAGCACTGGTGCCTCACAGCTCTAGGGTCCTGGGTTCGAGTCCTGGCTCAGGGTGCCTGTCTGTGTGGAGTTTGAATGTTCTCCCTGTGTCTGTATGGGTTTTCTGTATGGCTGCCAAGGGAACTGGTTCCCTTGTATTTATTGATGATGCGACTGCTGACAAAAGTAGCAGGATTAATTATGAAGTGTTTAGGGCTATATTATCTGCGTAGATTCAGCCAAATGCTTCAAAACTCATTGGATGGTGCTTCACAGTGCAGATGGACAATGACCCGAAGCATACTGTGAAGGCAACCCAATACTTTTTTTGAGGTGAAGAAGTGAAATGTTCTGCAATGGCCAAGTCAATCACCTGACCTGAATCCAATTGAGCAGCATTTCACTTGTTGAAGACAAGGCAATATGCCCCTAGGACAAGCAGGAACTAAAGACACTGCAGTGCAGGCCTGGCAGAGCATCACCAGGAAAGAAACCCAGTATCTGGTGATGTCTATGGGTTCCAGACTTCAGGCAGTCATTGACTGCAAAGGATTTGCAACCAAGTATTGAAACTCACAATTTATTTAATGATTACGTTTGTCCAAATACTTTTGAGCCCCTAAAATTGGGGGCACCACATTAAAAAATGGATGTAATTCCTACACCGTTCACCCAATTTGGATGTAACTACACACAAATTAAAGATGAAAGTCTCCACTTAAAGCACATCTTGTTTCCTTTCAAATCCATTCTGGTGGCGTACAGAGCCAAAATTATGACAATTTTGTCACTGTCCAAATATTTATGGATCTTATGGATAAGGTGAGTGTTAGTAACGCTCAGCCTGGTGTTGGCGATGCACGCTCACAGAGCTCCAGTGAGGAACAGAGCGCAGGACGGTTCCAGACTGGATTCCAGGCATTTCCTTTTCCCAGGCAGCTGTCCGTGGTGCTGAGCTGCTCTCTGTCAGCCCTGCTTATCTGAGCTGTCTGTGTGTTATTGCTCCTCCAGGTGTTGCTGTGTACTCCACTGTGGGGGGCAGTGCTACTCTGCCCTGTGAGGGAGAGACCAGTGGAATCTGTTCTGCAGTTTATTGGTTCTTTAATAAGGAAATTCACGGTGTTGAACTGGTTGCTGATGGGACGATCACAGCCAGAGATCCAGACAGAGGTAAGAGTCTGAGTGTGGGGTCTGACTGCTCCCTGCACATAGCCAGACTCCACACACAGGACACTGGGCCATACATCTGTCGACCATATTTCAATGGAAAGGATTATCCTGTTTCCCTGGCTCTTCTCAGTGGTAAGTGCTTGTGTGTCTGTTGAGGTTAGAGTGAATTTGTGTGTATATATGTACACCAATCAGCCATAACATTAGGACCACTGACAGGTGAAGTGAATAACACTGATAATCTCATTATCATGGCACCTGTCAGTGGGTGGGATATATTAGGCAGCAAGTGAACATTGTGTCCTCAAAGTTGATGTGTTAGAAGCAGGAAAAATGGGCAGCGTGAGGATCTGAGCGACTTTGACAAGGGCCAAATTGTGATGGCTAGAAGACTGGGTCAGAGCATCTCCAACACTGCAGCTCTTGTGGGGTGTTCCCGGTCTGCAGTGGTCAGTACCTATCAAAAGTGGTCCAAGGAAGGAAAAGCGGTGAACCGGCGACAGGGTCATGGGCGGCCAAGGCTCATTGAGGCACGTGGGGATCGAAGGCTGGCCCGTGTGATCCGATCCTACAGACGAGCTACTGTAGCTCAAATTGCTGAAAAAGTGAATGCTGGTTCTGATAGAAAGGTGTCAGAACACACAGTGCATCGCAGTTTGTTGCGTATGGGGCTGCGTAGCCGCAGACCAGTCAGGGTGCCCATGCTGACCCCTGTCCACTGCCGAAAGCACCTACAATGGGCGCGTGAGCATCAGAACTGGACAATGGAGCAATGGAAGAAGGTGGCCTGATCTGATGAATCATGAGTTCAAATTCCCCAGATCTCAATCCAATCGAGCATCTGTGGGATGTGCTGGACAAACAAGTCTGATCCATGGAGGCCCCACCTCGCTACTTACAGGACTTAAAGGATCTGCTGCTAACGTCCTGGTGACAGATACCACAGCACACTTTCAGAGGTCTAGTGGAGTCCATGCCTCAACGGGTCAGGGCGGTTTGGGATCTACACAATATTAGACTGTGCCTTGTGACAGATCCTCTCTCTATCTATCTCTCTATCTCTCTATCTCTCAGCCCTCCTCTCCCTCGCCACTTCTTTCCTTCAGTCAGATTAACAACATCTCTTTACAAATAATACACTACTGCTCATTGATCCGGTTTGTGAGGCGATATCTGTGGTGAGGGTGGATTTGCATTCTCCCGGGCTGCCTCTCTGTCACATGCTTCCTGCTTTGCTTAGAGATCTATTTCAGTACTGAGTCATGCAAACAAGTAGAGAAATAAACAAATCCACTAATACATACATAACCGACCTATTTCATGCCAATGTCTACTACTTTTAACAAATATCTGCTACTGGTGTAACCATTAATAAACATATAAACAAATGTAAAATATGATAATTAACTAAGAGCACACAGACCAGTATCTTACACCTCTATTTATCAAATAGTAAACACTTACATTTCCTTCTGTTCAATATTCACTACAGGTTTTGCATCATAAACAAATGGCCACACTTTTTAAAGCACTGCAGTTATTACTTGTTCACTCACACCACTTTAAAACACAAAGCTTTGAAAATTGAGTTTTTGCTTTAAATCTGTTTTTTTTATCCCCCCCCCCATTTTATTTTGTATTGTTATTTGTATGCCCGTGTCACCGGTGGGTCTATTGTAGGCCGACTATGCCACCTGTTCAGCAGGCAGCAAGACCGGGACACAGAGACCGCTCAATATGGTTCACACAGGTTCCCCAGACAGGGGCCGTTCATTTTTATTTCAAGAGACAAAATGTAAAAGCATGCCATAAAAGTTTAAACCATATTAGAGAGCGCACCGCTGGCTATTGTGCAAAGTAGAAAATAAAAGAAAAACACAAAAAGGGGCAGGACAAGCCAAGGACTTGTGCAGTTTGATCCTTCTCCACTGCTGGGCAGGAAAACATGTGTCAGAGAAACTCCAAACACAAAGGAATCAAAATCAGTGGTTCCCTTGAATATGAACACGTGTAGGTTCTATTTATCATTCTTCCTTTACTATTGTTTCCAGTGTTTAATAATACAATAGTAAAAAAGGCAAAACACTAAAAGGTTAAAACAGTAAAAAGATAGTAATTGAGAAGATTAGAAAGATTAGAAGTAAATAAGGTATATTTATATAAACTGCAAGAACATTCAAAACTGATGAAAAATAAAGTGTGAAAGTGCTCAATATAATAGCACTTAATAAATTATGGAGCAGCAGCCTGTGTAACACCAGGCAGCGAACAGGGGCAGTCCAACTAAATTACAGTTAAAATACATCTGTACATGTTGTGAGAGTCAGAGCTGACTCTCACTGGACACCAAAGCCAGGTGAATGCATGACGATTATTGACCCCGAATGAGCTGTGGCCCGGAACCGGGACTGCAATCCTGAGAGGCAGCAGTAGCAGCTTTTTTTGAAAGCATAGAGCCGCATTTATTCCTGTCCCTTCCACAGAAGATATATATATATATATATTTTGCATTCAATATATATATATATCTATATCTATATATCTATACTGCAGCGATCTTAAAAGGACCAGGCCCCTTACCAATGCTAGAGATCGCTACACTACCCCCTTCTGTCATTACAGAGCATCCTCGTGCTGCTCTGCCATCACCGGCACATAGGGGCTTCCCACTACTCACTGTCAGGTCACTGACGAGGGTTTCTCTCAATCCCATCCTTGTCACCAGTTTCTTTGTTGTATCTTGATGCTTCTCTTTATTTGGGCTTACATCAAAATATAGAAATGGACATGGAGAAATAATGTAAACTCAATGAGTGCATTTATTTAATGTGGAAGTCTGCATAACACATTTTTTCCAGGAAGTGCTTAACTAACAACAAACTGTGATACCCATCATCCTTAGCTTTAGAACTACGGAAACTCCCATGGTACTTACCTTGCCAGCCCTGATATATAACATATACTTTACTGCAAGTGCAACCTGGAAAATTCACCATAGAAATATAAGTGTTTGAAGGAATGAGAATCGCGTGGCTGGTCCGATGGTTTTCTCGGTGCTGAGGGGCACACCAAGGGCAGAGAAGACCAGGGTGGTGAGGGAGTGAACAGGGGAGAAGGGTTGATCAAAAGGAAGTCGTCGAGAAGGTGCAAAACAGAAGGGATTGTGTTGGTTGTTAAGGAGGATCCAGCAAAGAGTGTCGAAAGTGAGGCGGATGGAAAAATTAAATTGGTGCCGCCAGCGGATGCTGAAAAGTTGCCACAAGTCGGGAGCCAGGGGCAACACTTTTAAAGCATTGGAACTGTCAGCCTTTGCCAGCCAAGCATCATGGCCAAAGGATCTGATGAAGGAGATGGCATGGTCGATGCTGGCATACTGGCTCTCAATGATTGATTTGGCAGCGGCACACTTGGGAAATGGCTGCGGGGATCGATCACCACTGGTGGCTGCAGGCAACAAGGGAGACGGAGGCAGCCTTCCCTCGGATTCCTGTCCAGTAGCAGCTGATAATACTCAGTTGGACCCAAGGGAGGGTTCCGGTAGCCCATAGCCCTCTCCTTCTTCTAACAAGAAAACAGGCACCTCCAATCTAGACCCACACTCCTCTCTCCCGGGTTTCTGATTTCACTCTTGACCAGTCATGAGATGATGCCCTGGGACATTTATATGCAGTCATTGATGGTCACATAGTAGATGCACAGAGGGCTCACTCGTATCCCCAGTTTCACATTCAAAAGGATTTGTCATTAAGGGTAAACAAAAATTATTGGTTCCACAGGCGGTTTGTGTTCCTGGGTGCCCAGTCTTCATCAGTGGCATGCATCTGCATACTTGGACGATGTTGTAATGTTCAGTAAGGACTGGGATAGCCATGTCATACATGTCGCCACTGTGCTCCGGTTCCTTCAGCAGCCAGGGCTCACGGCAAATCCGGGCAAGTGTGTGGTTGGGAGGAGGGAGACCAAGTATCTGGGGGGGCAGGTACAGCCAGTAGTTGACAAGGTAACCACCTCCTCAGTCCAAGAAGGAAGTTGGGCAAATTTTGGGTTTTGTGGGCTATTATCAGTTTTTTACCGGACTTTGCAAACCTGGCTTCTCCCCCTGACCGAACTAACACAAAAAGGTGCTCCAGATACGTTCCAGTGGACGGAGCAGTTTCAGGCAGCTTTCCAGGCTATTAAGGACCACCCTTGCCAAAAACCTTTCCAAAAATGCCCTGACTTCTCTCTCTCCTCTGTCTTACAGACCAATGCCTCGGAGGCTGGAGTGTGCGCGGTGCTTTCCCAGAGCCAGGAACATCTGATAATCTACCTCAGAAATATACCTCAGGAGTGTAAATATAGCACTCTCGAAAAAAAGTGTCTCGCCATCAAATGGGACGACTTTGGAAACGAACCATGCCCCCTGCAGTGTCTGCACCACATGAAGGACTCTAACCATCATATCACTCTGTGGTATCTCACCCTGCAGGACTTCAACTTCCGAGTCCGACACCCCCACTGGTCCTCAACATCTGAATGCAGATTTACTCCTTCAGTTTCTCTTTCAGCTCAATCGCACTGAACAGGAATTTTTGAGGGGACTCTTTTGGGCCTGAGAGATGTTGACTAATCTGTGGTAAAGATCAGACATACTCTCTTGCTTGTAAAGTAGGCCACACTGGATACAGACTCAGTCAAACATGGATGGTTATATTTCAAGAATATACTACTAGAGGCTCAGGAGAAATTTATACCAAAACTTAGCAAATTGAGGACCAAAAAACATTGGCCCAAATGGTTTAACAGAAGTATGCAAAAAATATAAAGAGAAAGAAAATGTTATATAGCACATACAAAAGGGATGGAAATGAAACAAAATACAAAGAATATATAGAACTGCAAAGAGATCTTAAGAAAGGAATCAGGAAAGCGAAGAGGAAAACAGAAAGAAACATAGCTCTTGTAGATAAAACTAATGCAAAGAGCTTTTTTCAATATTACAACAGCAGGAGGTCAATAAAGGAGGAAGTGAAACAGATAAAGGGCAAAAATTGATGTATCTTAGAAAATGAACAAGATGTGTAAATGTTCTAAATGAATATTTCACAGAGGTTTTTACAAAAGAAAAGACAGATAACATGCCACTCAGTCCATAACAATCAGTCCAGTCAAATCCTAAGAGAGATCAGGATAAATGAGGAGGAGGTACTGAAGGGACTAGCAGAATTAAAAACAAACAAATCACCTGGGCCAGATGGGATATTTCCAACAGTACTTAAAGAAATGAGGGAAATTATTTATACGCCGCTAACTGAAATATTCCAAATGACACTTAGAACAGGGGATGTGCCAACTGACTGGAAGACAACAAATGTCATACCAATCCACAAGAAAGAGGACAAAACTGAGCCAGGAAATTACAGACCAATCAGTCTCACCTGCATCACCTCTGAAATGTCGGAAAAAAATGATTAGACAGAAAATAGAGGAGCATCTTAATGAAAACCGTATTCTTGGAGACAGTCAACATGGGTTTAGATGAGGCAGATCATGTCTTACTAATCTATTAGAGTTCTCTGAACATGCAACTGCAGCTGTAGATCATGTGAAACCATATGATATGATATTCTTAGATTTCCAAAAAGCTTTTGATAAGGTTCCACACCAAAGACTGATCCTCAGATTGGAAGCTGTAGGCATTCAGGGTAATGTAAGTAGATGGATTATGAACTGGTTGATGTCTAGGAAACAGAGGGTGTCGATTAGAGGAGTTGCTTCTAACTGGAGTGAGGTTGTTAGTGGAGATCCACAGGGATCAGTACTAGGGCCTTTGCTTTTTCTAATCTATATTAATGATCTGGACTCTGGGATAGTTAGCAAACTTGTCAAATTTGCAGATGATACTAAAATAGGCGGCTCAGCAGATACAATCTCGGCAGCACAGGCTATTCAAAGGAACTTGGATAATATTCAGTTGTGGGCCGACACCTGGCAGATGAAATTCAATGTGGACAAGTGCAAGGTATTACATGCAGGTAACAGAAATGTCCACTATAATGACACAATGGGAGGAACAGAACTAGATGAGGTAACACATGAGAAAGACCTAGGAGTCTATGTGGACTCCTCACTTTCTCCATCCAAACAATGTGGGGAAGCAATAAAAAAGGCAAACAGAGTGCTAGGGTATATTGTCAAAAGTGTAGAATTGAGAACAAGGGCAGTGATGTTCATACTGTACAATGCACTAGTTAGAGCTCATCTGGATACTGTGTGCAGTTCTGGGCTCCACACTTCAAGAAAGATATCGCTGCTCTAGAGGCAGTTCAGAGGAGAGCAACCAGACTTATTCCAGGTCTGAAGGGAATGTCCTACTGAGAGACTGAGGACCTGAACCTTTTCACCCTGGAACAGAGGAGACTACGTGGGGACTTGATCCAAGTCTTCAAAATCATGAAAGGCATCGACCACATCAAACCAGAGGAGCTTTTCCAGATCAGCAGGGACACTCGCACCCGGGGACACAAATGTAAATTGGGCTTCAAGGCATTCAAGACAGAAAACAGGAGACACTTCTTCACACAGAGAGGCGTCACAATCTGAACAAACTCCCCAGCGATGTGGCTGAAGAGACAATTTGGGAACATTCAAAAACAGACTGGATAGGATCCTTGGATCACTCAGTTATTAATGGACACCAAACAAGCATGATGGGTTGAATGGCTTTTATTTATTGTGGCCTTTTTGTGGTCCTGTATCCATTTGATGCATCAAATTTGTATATGCCAATTTGTCTTTTTGTCCCCTTTTTCCAATTTTACCACATCTTTAAAATCCCTCCTAATTGTTATGTCGCATACTCCACCCCCATTTAATTATGGTGAGGAGTCTCACAATCCCTCTTCCCGCACAGGCTCAGCTTGAATCTTGGACACACACCAGGAGCAGCAAGTGGTTTAAAAAAATAAATAAAAGATTACAGCAATGTTGCACTATGATGTTACGTATTAATATTGATGTCCTATATAGAGCTAGTGTTCCCTTTAGTAAGTTAGTGAGTTGGTTGCTCACAGATTCCCTGTTCGGCGTCTCTGTACACATTCTGGACTGGGGCAAGAGCGTCAAGAAAACAAAACAAAAACAGGTATTCGGTTTTCCTGATTTCTATAAATAAGCAGCTAAAATGTGCATCGTTTGTCGTGTGGACATTGTCAACCTTGCCTCTAAAATATAAAAGTGCACACACACGACCGGGGGGGCATGGTGCCATAGCTTGTGTTCACCTAGAAACTCCTACGTCAGCGGTGGAAACAGCTAGCTAGCAGCACACACCGAGAGCTGAGCTCCTTACCCGTTTCAATCACACAGACCCACCGACACAGATCTGTGATTGACCAGCACCAGAAACCGCGTCTAGTTCGCATATATAATGTCGGTTGATATGGGATTTTTCGCTGCTGATATGTGGTTGTGAAGCAAATATATGCTTGATTCCAAATCTGCCTGATTTCATGGAGATTTTGAGCTGTTTTTTGACTTCGAAATCTTTTGCCCTGATTTTTCAACACTAATTTTGTGCAATTCACAGTGGGACAAAGGGAAAGGGTAGATACTTACACAAATACACAAAATGCTTGATTGTTTGTATTATGTTTATCTATAAGACTACAATAATCTTTAACAAATTAAAATGTAAGTGGTCTGAAACCATTTTAATACTAATATATACATTTATTTAAACATTTTATTTGTGTACTTTGTCAAATGAATGTACTAAATATAAGCAACAGGGTATATTACTAATTCACAGAATTGTGTGTGTGTGTGTGTGTGTGTGTGTGTGTGTGTGTGTCTGGATGTCTGGACCTTGACTATACCTTGACCAAGAAATTTGGACCCTGACACAAAATAATTGACTATATACACCCTATATACACCTATTTCAAGTGTTATAGGGGGCGGGACTCTTACTCCTCTGTTTTAAACCATCTGTCCTACACTATCCCCTTGTCTCATCCCATGTGAGTGTGTGTCTTGTTTAATAAAACTATGTGGCAACAGAGGAAAGACCCACAGGCAGCTCTGCCACTTCCTCATTTTAAAAATAATTGTTTTATAGAGTACCCTTTCCTATCTTCTATCCTCTTCATCATTTCCTCTCTCTGGCTCACGCTGAGCAGCAGCAGTTCTGCTGGTTGCTGAAGGTGTGTCCCTGAAATGAGGTCTCCTCTCTTTCCTCTCCTCATCTCTCTCTCCTGTCTCTCTGAATGGGCTCAGAGGTTGGGAGTGGAAGGTAAGGGAGCATCTATTTCCCTCCTCACTTTCACATCATCTTTGTTTGTACTGATCTACAGGTTAGTCTTATAGGGTTCTGTCATGATTATGGCTGATCTATAAACCTGCTGACTATTGTTGAAGTTATAGGATGTACATCTACACAGTGATGTCAGAGGGTCAGACACTGGCCATCAGCCCATTAATAGTTTCGACCAGCAAATATAAACTGTGTTTATTCTTGATCTGTAATGTAACTGGAAACATGAATAGGGCATTATTAGAGTTTCAATAACTGTGTAATAACAGGGCTAATCAGATGGTGTGTTATGATCCATTTGACAGTTGTTAGAGCTGTCTATCCCTCTCTTTCTCTCTCCATATATACAATAGGAGATTAATAATTAATTGTTAATACATTGGTCATCAATCACATATATACTGTTATTTCTTCTACAGTATACTTTAACTGTAATTTGCTGTGCTCTTGTTGTATTGAGACATGTTATAGGACATGAATGTTGGTTGCAGAGAAAAGGAGGAGGTGGGTTAGAAAAAAGAGTGCAAGGGAAGAGAGAGAGAGAGAGAGAGAGAGAGAGAGAGAGAGAGAGAGAGAGAAGTGACCTAAACAGGAAGTTAGAGGAAGTCTGTGTCTGTGTGTGTGTGTGTGTGTGTGTGTGTCTGTACTGTGTGTGTGTGTGTGTGTGTGTGTGTCTGTGTGTGTGTGTGTGTGTGTGTGTGATGTTCTCCTGTGCTTTCTCTCCCCAGCTGTATTCCTGTACTCCACTCTGGGTGCCTCAGTGACAGTGCCTTGTGACGGACTGACAGAATATCACAACTCCTATATATCCTGGGTGTTTAATCACAGATCCGAGACAACTGTAGAACTGAGCCGTGGTGGGATGATCACAGACACAGATCCAGACAGAGCTGGCAGACTGAGACTGGGGTCTAACAGCTCTCTGCACATAGACAGACTCAGGACACGGGACACTGGACAGTACAACTGTCATCAGTATGTCAATGGAAAGTATTATACATCTGGATTAACTGTTACTCTCTTCCTGCTCTCCAGTAAGTGTGCAGCGACCTGATGGTTAACCATTAATTGAAAGGGTCGGTGTGTCAATTGTTAATGACACACTGCAGTGTCCGAGCTGCATACATACTTCATACTTCATTCTTTATATACACACACATATACAGGTTATTTTGTAGTATTTAAACACTTTATTTAATAATAATTGTCATTAAACTATACCGAGTTCAGCCCAGAGAAAACTCTCCAGATGAGAAGGGACAGACACACATGGTGACACTCAGACCTTCTCTCTGTCTGACCTGCAGTCTGTACAGCCCTCTCAAGACTGAGACCTGAAACACTATGAGTAGCTAATTAGTTTTAATTAATCTCACACACTATATTCTGTTTCCTTCAAGTTCTTAAACAAACGTTTTGCATGCACTGCATCTGTTTCCCAGTCACTGCCAGTCCATCCGAGAATCTGAAGAGCGGAGACAGAATCACTCTGCGCTGTGGGCTGGACTGTGGGGGGGGCGCTGGAAGCTGCTCTGAGGCCCCACAGGGATTGACTCTGACCTGGAGGGACGAGAGTGGCGCCCCACTGAAGGACAGGCGAGACAGATACGAAATCAAGACCCTCGCAAATCGCAGTCACCTCTCAGTGAGTTTGCAGAGATCAGACCACTACAGACTCTGGGTCTGTGCGCTGGCAGAGGGAGGCAGGGTTGAGACCTGTGGAAACTATACCACAAAACTCTCAGGTAGATCTGAGTTCCTTCTTCTTGGGCTTCATTTTCTTCTTCTTCTTCTTCTTCTTCTTCTTCTTCTTCTTCTTCTTCTTCTTCTTCTTCTTCTTCTACTTCTTCTTCCTGTATTTTCCATCTACATCCAGTCCTTTTCTATTATTCTAGTGCATTTCTTTCTTTATTAGGTTTTTTTGGATGATCACTGACCTTGAACGTTAATAATTATTAATATCTAAAAATAATCCAAGAGTGTTTGGGGTGGGGGATCCTCTGTGCTCCCTCTTTCACAGACTTCATCCGGGAGGTGTACATCAGACTGGGAGATTTCCTACAGCTGCCCTGCCTGGAGTCTGTGCATCTGGGACCAGGAGAGATACTGCAGTGGCTCGTCAATAAAGCAGATACCATTAATTATGAGACCCTGTACACACTGTCAGAGGACGGACAGATCACTACAGCGATGGAGGTGAACCCTGAGAGGCTGGAGATGACAGTCAGCTCCTCACTGTTGATACGCAGTGTCCAGGCCCAGGACAGTGGCGTCTATTTGTGCTGCTTCAATGAGGAGACCCATGAGGTTTATTATCTGAACACAATATGGGGTAAATTGGTTATATGTGTCATTGTTTATAGATTAGGATGAAAGGAAATGGAGATTGGGAGATAATGAGAGAAGTCTGTGGAGTCATCACAGGACTTAATTAGTAGTGATATATCCAAGAGAAACAACACGATGTGAACATTTCCAAGGGGAGTGAATCTTAAGTCAATTGAGTCAATTCTTAATCCCTGTTTACATCTCTGTGTGTTGATGTGTGTTAACTGCAACAAGAGAGAAAAACAAGCACAAGAGTAACCTGCCAAAGAGGGGAATGCTTCCCATAACAGCTTAAATAACTCATCCCAGTCCAACTCAGACCGGTTTATGATTTCTGTGGTCCAGAGGGCAGCCCCTCCTAGTCAACATTAAGTATCATATATTCCTGTGTCTTTCAGTGAGTTCAGACCACACCGGGGAGGTAAAGAGGGGCTCCAACATCACCCTGACCTGCACCCTCACCTGTGGGCGGATTTATGGAAATATCAGCAACACACTTGTCTGGAGGGACAGTACAGGACACAGCCTGCAGGGGGGCACTACTGAGCAAATGAACAACAAGTTTATCTCCCGGCTGCTGGTCCCTGAGCTGCAGAGCTCTGAGAGGATCTGGTGCAGCGTGGTCAGAGAGGGGCTGGAGAGGGTGGAGCAGGACATTACCATTGTGGTAACAGGTAACAGTACCTTGTACGGTCAGAGAGAAAGAGAGAGGGACAGAGAGAGCGAAAATGAGAAAACGAGGAAGAGAGAGACAGAGACCCAGGCCTGGACCATTGCATGACCAGGCAAAGTATTGTGTGTGTGTGTGATATTTTTTAAATATCTTCAGGCAGAACCAGTCAATGGATATTACTGGGCCTGTAGCACCAGTCCTCCCCCATGACCACAATTCGCCTCCCCCCCCCACAGAACGTACATTGCCAGCACTCATCAACCCCCCACCCCCTCCCAGACTGCAAAGTGGATCAAAGTACAGGGCAGTTTTTTAGTCCGTCCCTGGTGAGAGCAGGACTGAAGTTACTGTGTCAACAAGACGCTCATCAAGTCCTTACATACCATGATCTGGACACTGAATAGTTTGGATACAGAAATGAGGAGCATCATATGCATTTCCATTCCTATATTAAACATGGACCTCACACTATACCTAATCACACTACAGTCCCTCTAATATCCACCTGCCCCTCTAGAGTTCTCAATAATATAACCTAAAGCAATGAAAGGTAAGATAACTTGAACATCCTGCCTTTGTTTCAGATCCTCAGGGTTCAGCACTGTCATTAGTGGAGCTGGCGGTGAGACTCACTGTGTTCTTCATCGCTCTCTTTGTCCCTCTGGTCGCTGTAGCCGTGGTTTACACCAAGAGGAGGAGCAGCAGACAGACAGGTGAGTAACAGAGCAGAGTGGTCAGTGTGGAGCAGGACTGTCCTACAGGCCGGACACTGCAGTGACAGAACAGAGCGGTCAGTGTGGAGCAGGACTGTCCTACAGGCCGGACACTGCAGTGACAGAACAGAGCGGTCAGTGTGGAGCAGGACTGTCCTACAGGCTGGACACTGCAGTGACAGAACAGTCAGTGTTTTTGTATAAAAAACAAACAAAAAAAATTGATCCCAAAGGAAACTATATCATGACATACAAATTTATAATTGTATATAATACAATAATATATTAATATTAATGCCACTACTTATATTAATAAACACCAGTCACTTCCTGATTATAATGCACTTTGATTGGTCCCAACAGAGGAAGAAGAAACCAACATAGAACTGGTCTCCCGTGACTGATGTCCTGTCCACCCCTAACGACTCCCCGTCTCTCCCAGTGCTGAGAGAGAACAGTTCCTGGACGTTTTTGTTTTTAGTTATTGTTCATTTTTGCATTGTATTATTTTCCATCAATTATGCATTTGTCCCAATGGAACACATTCCACATTTTAAATAGTTTTTTTCATTGATTTGTAATTAAATGTGTACAGATATGTATAATTTTCATGAATTCCTGGTTATGAAACTGTGCTAGTCACTCCAGAAATATATGAATCTGTTAAATATCTCTTTAAGCCTACCTATTCACCACCAGAGGTCATCTTCACCTGAATACTAACCATGCAATCATCCAATTAACATTCCAGCATACCATGTGCACTTGTCCCAATAACCCTCTGCACTCATTGGTTCTACCTCTTCCCACCAGACTCCACTCTGCCCTGCATTTAAACCCCTAAGTCTTGTCTTATTCATTGAAGTATTTCTAAGCATTACCTCTGGTTATTTACTTTCCTGTGGGCCTTTGGATTGCCTGTTTGCCCTATCTATTGACCCCTCGACTGTCTTTGAACCTTGTCTCTCAGATATCCCTTTTGCATTGTTAGCCTTGCTTCCTCTGTTGGTGAGCTTGCCCTTGGGTTCACCTCTGGTGTCCTCAGGGACATAACCTTTCCACCCAGCTTTTGGGTTGAGATATACACCTGTGGAAGGAAAGTTAGAAATTATACTAATACCTGTTTTTCTCTCTTGTAATCTTAAGAAAGATAAGGTCAGGCCAGAAGGTAGTTTGATCTCTGTTTGTTATTTACGATGAGAATGTTGGAGGCAATGTCAAACAGTATGATTGAAGTGCCTGCTCCCTAATCCATATGTTGATCTGTGAACTCTGTATAATGATGATATTCTGCTTAGCTAACTTTTTAGATAACCTAGTAATGACTTTCTGATTGTAACCAGATCTTTGATTTCTGTGTATAAAAGCTCTGACTGTTAAAATGAAGGCAGCGTGACTTTGGGATCTTCTTGATTCACTGTTCCTCTCCACGCTGCGTGTATTAAAGGCATTGCAACTAACGCTCCAACCTGATTGAAAATGATTGTTCTTCCACACACCGATCAGCCATAACATTATGACCACCTGCCTAATATTGTGTAGGTCCCCCTTTTGCCACCAAAACAGCCCTGACCCATCGAGGCATGGACTCCACTAGACCTCTGAAGGTGTGCTGTGGTATCTGGCACCAAGACGTTAGCAGCAGATCCTTTAAGTCCTGTAAGTTGCGAGGTGGGGCCTCCATGGATCGGACTTGTTTGTCCAGCACATCCCACAGATGCTCGATTGGATTGAGATCTGGGGAATTTGGAGGCCAAGTCAACACCTTGAACTCGTGATTCATCAGACCAGGCCACCTTCTTCCATTGCTCCGTGGTCCAGTTCTGATGCTCACGTGCCCATTGTAGGCGCTTTCAGCAGTGGACAGGGGTCGGCATGGGCACCCTGACTGGTCTGCGGCTACGCAGCCCCATACGCAACAAACTGCGATGCACTGTGTGTTCTGACACCTTTCTATCAGAACCAGCATTCACTTTTTCAGCAATTTGAGCTACAGTAGCTTGTCTGTTGGACCGGACCACACAGGCCAGCCTTCGCTCCCCACGTGCATCAATGAGCCTTGGCCACCCATGACACATCAACTTTGAGGACAAAATGTTCACTTGCTGTCTAATATATCCCACCCACTGACAGGTGCCATGATAACGAGATTATCAGTGTTATTCACTTCACCTGTCAGTGCTCATAATGTTATGGCTGATTGGTGTATCTTCTCTTCTCATTTCTGGTGTCTGTCTCATTCATATCAATAAGCTTAGAGTAATAAGTGACCCCTATAAAAGTCTGTAGCTGCTAATTGACCTGCTGACAGGGCGAGTCACAGTGTTACCCACAATCCAGCTGTAGAAACTGCCCCGCACAGTGGAGTACACAGCGACACCTGGAGGAGAAACACAGGAATCTGGGTTGAGCAGTGAGGGGAACCCTGATCCTGCAGGGGCTGCAGAGTCTCCAAGATTACACTTTGTAATCTCAACAGTACAGTACTTTCTAACATTTCAGATACAGCTCTCTCATCTCTAAGGCTCTGCATTCTGTTGTTTAACAAAACTTGCTGTGTTTGCATCCTTGACCAAGTCTTGTCTTGTACACAACCCATAAAATACCAAATGTAACTTAGAAATGTGGAGATTGTCTGAGGAAACTTCTCCTGTCAGGCTCCCTGCAGCTGCCAGAATAAAGAATCCGGCAACTCTTTAATTCCTTAAGTCTTTCTTGTTTTAGTTATTATTTTACTTTATTGTTTTGGGACCCTTCACTGGGTTTGATGTCCTCGAATAAAGATGCCTATTGTGTGTGTCTGCTTCTATGGGTTTCTGAGAGAAAGCTGGGGGTGTGTAGCATTGACTCTGTCAGTATGAGTCTATATGGTTCCGTGTGTCAGTGTAAGTATGCGTGTGTGTGTGTGTGTGTGTGTGTATGTGAGTGTGTGAGTCCAGCAGTGACCTCACAGCACTGGAGCCAGTGTCTGCAAAATACGGCCTGCAGAATAAGACTGTCCATCTCACTATATATGATCAGAAACCTTCAGTCAGTTTAAGAAAATATATATAAACTAGCAAGACTTGCAGTGTAAGGGAAGTTGTGTCACAGCTCTCAGAATAAAACCCAGAGCTCCCCCACACCCTGCTGCTGTGTGTCTGTGTGTCTGTGCTGGAGCGTCCTGCAGTGAGAGGATGGCTGTGGACAGTGAGAGAGGACTTCTACTGCTGCTGCTGCTGCTCAACACTGCCGCCCCCCTCACAGGTAAGGGCTGCTCTCACTGTCTCTCACTAAGTGGACAGTGTCTCTCACTATCTCTCAGTGTGTGGACAGTGTTTCTCAGTGTCTCTCAGTGTGTGGACAGTTACCGAGTTACTGTGTCTGTGCTTTTTACACTTGTCTCACTCTAAGAGGGACTTTTCAAGAGTGTGATTTCTCTCGCAGTCAGGAGAGCTCTGTGGATTCTTATGGACTGGTTTTGCACATTACTATAGCAGTGAGGATCAACAAATCAGAGTCTTATTAATCAGACAGACCCTGAAACCAGAGAATGCAGTTCAGTTGTGTTAAATGACAGTTTGTCCCTTTGATCGCTCACTGCTGCTGAGGGTTTGGTTAGTTAAATTGCTGGTTAAGGGACAAGGTGCTGAGCTGGACAGAATCTGCCACAGAGACACAAATAACTGGACAAGTGTAGAAAACACATATTGTTGAAAACTGATTGATAGTCCATTGTTAGGAATATGTTATATGTGTGTGTGAGTTTGAGTGTGAATACGTTTGTGCGTTTTAGTATGTTGTGTGTCTGTGTGTTGAGAATGAAGGTGTGTGTCTCTGTTTGTCTTGAGTTAAAAAGTATAAAACTGAACAACTGAACAATATCTTTCAAGTCACAAGCTAAGAGAGAGAGAGAGAGAAAGAGAAAGGGAAGGAGAATTATGGTGTATTAAAGAACTAGAGAGATAGAGACGAGGAGTGTGTGTGTGCTTCAGTGAAAGAGCAGGAAAAGCGGAAGAGAGACTGTGTGCGTCTGTGTATGAGTGTGTGTGTGTGGACAGAAACTCACCACAATTGGTATGATGGTAGATACCTACTGTATATGAAGTTATACATCATGTAGTGTGGTGCCAATATAGGATTAAGTGACAATTATTAGACAATATTCAATCATCTTCTTCTACAAAACCACTAATGGGACAGATGTGAAACTTGGTGTATGAAGTTATGTGATGACCAGTGAACCAGTTACATGGTTTGGCAGTCATATTGGATTGGTCCAAATATTAAATAATCGTCTTCTCTGAAACCGTTAGGCGGAGTGAAGTGAAATTTGGCTCCTAGGCTAATTCCTCTATTAAGTTTGAAAAGTTGATTAATATAACAGGATGGCCACCATGAGCAAATCCGATTATTATCTTTTGCCCATACATTTCAAATGACAATGAAATGAAAACTACTGAATAGAAACTCACCAAATGGATGTCATACCTCATATGGTGTGGTGCCAATACTGGGTTAAGTGACAATTATTGAGCCCAGCAGATGTCAGCCATTGTATGGTTTTAATTGTATGTTCAAACTAACATTACCATCTTGTAGCAATTCTGAAGGGCTCAGTAAGAGGCCTGACCCATTTAGTATTGCAGTAAGGTCACTGTGCTGTGGTGTGGGAGACCAGGGTTCATGTCTTGCCGTGGATGGAACTGCTGATTGAGACAAAATGTTGTACACATGACCTTGGCTAGGTTCTCTATCAGATATGTTCAAGGTATATGGATTAATAAATACAAGAATGTCAGGATGAGCACAATCACACTTCAGCAATGGTTAAATTGCATAAAGTGTCATAAACTACAGTATTGAACTATATCAGAATTTGTTAGACTCAGTGATAATCTACAACATTGTACTTGGCACCCCTGCTTGCAGATATATTCACTATTGAGATATATTTCAGATGCAACACATATTGTGTGACATATTGATGTATACTGTATATGTGTGGGTATTTTTTGCAGAAATATATTTGACATCTCTCCATCATCTCTCTCTGACTCTATTCTGGAATCCATGTTTCTTTCTCCTTATACTCCAGGTGTCGCTGTGTACTCCACTGTGGGGGGCAGTGCTACTCTGCCCTGTGAGGGAGTGATCAATACAGACTGCTCTTCAACTACATGGCTCTTTATTCAGAAATCTCAATTAGCTGTTGAACTGGTTGAGCTTGGGAAGATCAGAAATTATAGTCCAGTGAGAGCTAGGAGACAGAGTGTGGGGTCTGACTGCTCTCTATACATAGACAGACTCCACACAAAGGACACTGGACTGTATTACTGTCAACAGTTCATCAATGGACAGAAACAAGGAGGGGATTACAGTGTGTATCTGGTCCTTCTCATCAGTAAGTGTGCCGGCGCTCATCAGTGTTGGGTGGATTCTGGGACAGGACTGAAGTCAGTGATTATGACAGGAGCCACTGGGAGCTGAGTGTGTTGATGAGAGCAGCACTGAACTGTGTCAGAGTCCAGCTGTAGAGACAGGGGGATTGTGGGTAACACTGGGACTCACCCTGTGTTGACAGCAGGTCAATAAGAAGCTACAGACGTCTACAGGGAGCAAGTTACTCTTAATCTAGTGATCTGTGTGAGACAGAGACCAGAAATGAGAAGAGAAAAATTTCAATTAGAAATATGGGCTTGGTATAAATTATGTACATATGGAGCTATTTTGAAAATTGATTTCCAGTGTTGACTGTGCTGTGTGTGTCTTCTCTGTTGTTCCAGTTGACGTCCCTCCAGAGACAGAGCTGAAGGCTGGCAGCACTGTGACTCTGCGCTGCCTCCTGCACACTGGACACGGCCCTGGAGACTGCAGTCACCCCCCGTACACCAGTGCTGATGTGAGACTGAGCTGGGTCTCTGAGACAGGCGCTGAGCTGCAGGGAGACACATACCAGATCTCCACTGATCAGCCCTGTCTCTCCACACTGACTGTGAGGCTCCAGACCTCAGACCACAACACACAGTGGAGATGTGATCTGACAGAGGGGGGAGCAGTGAGGGTCTCACAGAGACACACCATTAAACTCACAGGTACTAATCTCCTCTCTTCCACTCGGCCCTCCCTCTGAGCTGGACAGACAGAGGCTGTTCCTCAGCTGGCCTGTGTCCACTGTGCTGCTGGCAGGGGGCGTCAGTGCAGGACCTCCTGGTGTTGTGTGACAGAGAACCTGGCAGAACAAAGCACAGCAATAGCAATGTGGCCGCCTGGCTGAGGACTGAGCTCTGATTGTGTTTCCTTCACAGGCGTCCCTAAGCACAACACCACTCCTGCCACTACAGCCACCAGGACTACAACACCTAAACCAAACACAACCACAACCACAATTCCTCCCTCCACAGCTCCACCCCCCCACAACAGCAGCACACCAGGTAGGCAGAAATATTCTGTTCATTACTGCACTTTATTTCAGACATGCAATGGTGAGTCAGTCCAGTTGACACACACACCTGGACACAGTCCAGTCAAGAGGAATTGTTACAGTTTCCTGTCTGGGTTTAATCAAAATCTCCAGAAAGACAGAGTTGACAGAGAAGTAGTAAGTAGAAGTGGTAAATTAATTAATACAAAGAAACAATGTTATTTATTTTCTACCAAAAAGTTAATAATTGAATGACTACTAGTATCAGAATCACTTATATTACTATCAGTTGTGATCACAATATGGTTAGCTTTGAGGCATTCTTTCAAAAATAAGGCCCAAGTCTAAAACAAGGGTCTACAAATTACAGAGTCAGTTGAAAATGGATGGGCATATTTTAAGAATATACTACTTGAGGCTCAGGAGAAATTTGTGCTAAAACTTAGCAAATTGAGGACCCAAAAACATTGGCCAGAACTGTTTAATAGAAGTATGCAAAAAAATATAAAGAGAAAGAAAATGTTGTATAGTGCATACAAAAGGGATAGAGACTAAACAAAATACAAAGAATATCTTGAACTGCAAGGAGATCTTAAGAAAGGGATCAGGAAAGCATAGAGGTAAATAGAAAAAACATAGCTCTTGGAGCTAAAACTAATGCAAAGAGCTTATTTCAACACTACAACAGCAAGAGGTCAATAAAGGAGGAAGTGAAACAGCTAAAGGGTCTCACCTGCATCACTTGTAAAATGTTGGAAAAAATTATTAGACAGAAAATAGAGGAGCATCTTAATGAAAACCTTTTTCTTGGAGATAGTCAGCATGGGTTTAGACGAGGCAGATCATGTCTTACTAATCTATTAGAGTTCTCTGAACATGCAACTGCAGCTGTAGATCATGTGAAACCATATGATATGATATACTTAGATTTCCAGAAAGCTTTTGATAAGGTTCCACACCAAAGACTGATCCTCAAATTGGAAGCTGTAGGCATTCAGGGTAATGTAAGTAGATGGATTATGAACTGGTTGATGTCTAGGAAACAGAGGGTGTCGATTAGAGGAGTCGCTTCTAACTGGAGTGAGGTTGTTAGTGGAGATCCACAGGGATCAGTACTAGGGCCTGTGCTGTTTCTAATCTATATTAATGATCTGGACTCTGGGATAGTTAGCAAACTTGTCAAATTTGCAGATGATACTAAAATAGGCGGCTCAGCAGATACAATCACACCAGCACAGGCTATTCAAAGGGACTTAGATAATATTCAGTTGTGGGCGACACCTGGCAGATGAAATTCAATGTGGACAAGTGCAAGGTATTACATGCAGGTAACAAAAATGTCCACTATAATTACACTATGGGAGGAACAGAACTAGATGAAGTAACACATGAGAAAGACCTAGGAGTCTATGTGGACTCCTCACTTTCTCCATCCAAACAATGTGGGGAAGCAATAGAAAAGGCAAACAGAGTGTTAGGGTATATTGTCAAAAGTGTAGAATTGAGAACAAGGGCAGTGATGTTCAGACTGTACAATGCACTAGTTAGAGCTCATCTGGATACTGTGGACAGTTCTGGGCTCCACACTTCAAGAAAGATATTGAACTGGTTGATGTATAGGAAACAGAGGGTGTCAATTAGAGGAGTTGCTTCTAACTGGAGTGAGGTTGTTAATGGAGTTCCACAGGGATCAGTAATGATCTGGACTCTGGGATAGTTAGCAAACTATCTTGCAGACTGTACAATGCACTAGGTAGAGTTCATCTGGATACTGTGTACAGTTCTGGGCTCCACACTTCAAGAAAGATATCGTCTGAAAAACTTTCCTTTGAGATAATTTTATTTTTGTTTCTTTTATGTACAAAAACACTGAGTGCTCTGTCACTGCAGTGTCCAGCCTGTAGGACAGTCCTGCTCCACACACAAAGATATCTAGAGGCAGTTTAGAGGAGAGCAACTGTAGCCGATGCGGGTCGGAGCTCCCCGCCTGGGATTCAAACCGTGCACCACCGGTGCCCCTCCGAGCGCTCTGCACCGCAGTGGCTCCAGCGCAGTACAGAGTTAAACCCTCTTTTCTAAAAAAACGAGCCTCTTACTACGGGAGGCTTAACACTGTACTACTTTTACTGAGGGGTTACGTCACTTTGTAACGGGCTCATTACGTCTGCTTCCTGTGGCCTTAGAACATCATCAGCTTCTCAGGAGGGACAGAGATCCACCTCTCATTACAGAACCTCTCCTCCACACAGTACCTCTCCAGCCCGGTCAGGGTGTGCAGTCTGCACTCACAGGCTGTGGCTGCTTTCAGTTCATGCCATAACTTTTCTACTGGAGATCGTGACGGCCAATCAGGAGTGTTGATTCTGTGATTCCTTGGCAATCCAGCTGCAGTGCACTTTCATAGCAAAGCATACTGAGTGGCAGGTCCATCCATTAGAAATGGAAAATACACTGACAATGTCAGTTACAGTGTGGACTCACTCTGTCTGTCTGCAGGGTCTGCAGTGGAGCTGGCGGTGAGACTGACTGTGTTCTTCATCGCTCTGATTGCCACTCTGGTCACTGGAGCCGTGGTTTACAGAAAGAGGAGGAGCAGCACACAGACAGGTGAGTAACAGAGCAGAGCGGCCAGTGTGGAGCAGGACTGTCCTACAGGCTGGACACTGCAGTGACAGAGCCGATATATAGAAACTATATCAAAATGTGCGTTTATCCCCCTGGCTCTGAATGACGGAGGGTAACACGGACACTGTGAATCAGATGTGTTTGATAATGAAACGTGCTGGTAGCCAAGAGAATAATCTTTCAAACGATGTGTGCATTGTAGGAATACAGTGTAACTTCTATTTACAGGAGCTGTGCGTAACGCTGCCAAATAATACTTAAGAGGGTGCAGTAACACAGTATATAACTCTGACATGTACATTATTTTTCAGTTTTTGGTAACCTAAACTTTTTTTTTAACCTCTGTCAGTTTACTGCTTACCTTTGTACCATTTCAGGTGATTCACTGGACTTGAACTGCTTACATTTCAATACAAACTGGAAAATTGGGCGGGTTCTAAAACATTTGACTGGTAGCCTAATTGGAATAAATATTATTATTAATTATTAATATAAATTCTACTACTAATATTAATAAACATCAGTCTCTTCCTGATTATAATGCACTTTGATTGGTCCCAACAGAGGAAGAAGAAACCAACATAGAACTGGTCTCCCTTGACTGACGTCCTGTCCACCCCTAATGACTCCCAGTGCTGAGAGAGAACAGTTCCTGGATGTTTTTGTTGAAGTTGTTGTTATTGTTTGCATTGTATTATCTTGCATCTATTATGCTTTTATTCCAATAGAGCATATTCCACATTGAAATAGTTTGTCCACAACTCCTTCACTTTTGTATCAAATTTTCACTCAGTTTGTCTTATCAGTTGTAGTTAGGCTAGTAATTAAAAGAAGAAAATATATTAACACTGCTCAAAAAAATTAAGGGAACACTTAAATCACACATCGGATCTCGATGAACGAAATACATTAAAGATCAAAACTTTACTGTACATCGTGTAATTCGTTGAGAACAAAATGACGTAACAACGGTCAATGGAAACCAAAATCACCAACTGATCGAGGGCTGGATTCAAACTCACACCAAAAATCAAAGTAAACAATTGAAATCACAGGCTGTTCCAACTTGCGTGAATTTCATCATGGCAACTCATAATGTGACTCAGTAGTGTGAATGGCCCCCATGTGCCTGTATGCACCCGACAACGTGTGGGCATGCTCCTGATGAGACGGCAGATGTTGTCCTGGGGGATCTCCTCCCAGACCTGGATCAGGGCATCAGTGAGCTCCTGGACAGTCTGTGGTGCTACTTTGCAGCGTCGGATGCACCAATACATAACATCCCAAAGGTTCTCAATTGGATTCAGATCTGGGGAACTTGAGGGCCAGTCAATGGCATCAATGCCTTCGTCATCAAGGAACTGCCTACACACTCTGGCCACATGAGGCCGGACATTGTCCTGCACCAAGAGGAACCCAGGGCCCACTGCACCAGCATAAGGTCTGACGATGTGTCTGAGGATTTCATCCCGGTAGCTTACAGCAGTCAGGGTACCGTTGGCTAGCACATGGAGGTCTGTGCGACCCTCCAAGGATATGCCTCCCCATGCCATCACTGACCCACCACCACACGTTCATGCTGGATGATGTTGCGGGGAGCATAACGTTCACCACAGCAGTTCCAGACTCTTTCACGTCTGTCACATGTGCTCAGTGTGAACCTGCTCTCATCTGTGAAGAGAACGGGGCGCCAATGGCGGGCCTGCCAATTCTGGTGTTCTCTGCCAAATGCCAATTGAGCTGCATAGTGCTGGGCTGTGAGCACAGGTCCCACTAGAGGACGCTGGGCCCTCATGCCACCCTCATGGAGTATGTTTCTGACAGTTTGGTAAGAAACATGCACACCAGTAGCCCACTGGAGGTCATTTTGTAGGGCTCTGGCAATGCTCCTCCTGTTCCTCCTCACACAAAGGAGCCCTTCTACGGCCCTGTCCAGCTCTCCTCGTGTAACGGCCCATCTCTTGGTATCTCCTCCATGCTTTTGAGACTGTACTGGGAGACACAGCAAACCTTCTTGCAATGGCACATATGGATGAGCCATCCTGGAGGAGCTGGACTACCTGTGCAACCTGAATGGGCTGCAGGGAGCACCTCATGCTACCAGTAGTGACAAGGACACTAGCAAAATGCAAAACTAGAGAAGAATCAGTCAGGAAGGATAAGGAGAGAGCAACTGTCTGTGGCCACCACCTGCAAAGCCATTCCCTTTTTGGGGTTGTCTTACTGTTGCCTCTCCAGTGCACCTGTTGTCACTTTCATTTGCACCAAAACAGGTGACATTGATTCACAATCGCTTAAGTTCCTAACTGGACAGATTGATATCCTTGAAGTTTAATTGACTTGATGTTATCCTGTGATGATTATGTATTCCCTTAATTTATTTGAGCAGTGTATATGTTTTAATTTTTCATAAAAATCATAAATTTCATAATACGTATTTTAAAATTATGCTATTATTTATCTCAAAAAGAATGTGGTAGTGGTGTAATAGAGTGTGTCTAATCATGATCAACACTACAGAAGCTTATTCTTTCATATGCTTTCATTTGAGTGGTCCAGCATGCTTGTGGCCTTTATAATGGAGAAATGTCCCTCTTGCGAGTATTTTGTGTTACATATTTTCTCAAACCTTTTCCTCATAGGCTAGGTTCTTTCAAATGCACATTATTCCTTCAGTTCTTATGCAATTTTCACCCAACAACTTCTGCAAGTTTCAATTTGAGTGGCATTTCAACAACAGCAACAACACTCAAGATTTCCAATAGACTTTAATGAAGGAAAAGGTCAAAAACATAAAAATTTCAAAAAGCGCATTTCTATTTTTGTGAAAACAGTTGGTAGTAGTGTAATATAGTCTGTCTAATCATAATCAAATATGAAGAATATTATAGTACAGTTTGTCTATTTTCATTTGATAGGTGTCACATACCTGTAATCCTTACAATGTCCATAGTAAACACTTGCACGTCTAAAAAGTTCAAACCAGGCAAACCATATTGAATTTGGTTTGGTTGTTACAGCTCTATAATGTCATGCTTGATACCATGTTTTGCAATAAATCAATTATAATGACAGAACTTAGTCATGTTGACTTATGCACTTGTGTTTTAAAGAAACTGTTAATAATGGCTCAGTATACATGAATGTCTGACCTCATAAATAACTCATTAACACTGAAGTCTGGGTGACTGACTGTGTTCAGCTTCAGTCTCATCTCCATTATCAGACTGAGTGAGTGGACTGAGACTCTTATTCACAGACTGAAGTTACCTCACCCACAGTGTCTATAGGCCAAGAATGACTTTAGCAATGAACTCATAGAGGGCGACAGACACACAGACAGACACACATAGTAGAAAGAAAATGTAATTATATTTTTGACATTTATTGAGGTGAAAGAATATGCAGTGTGTACTATACTACACCGACACACCACTTTACACATTGTTAAAACACTTTGAGCTGCTATTTCAGTCAACACGCCTCTACAGTAAAATGACTATTAACAGATAAGCTGGGATATCATAAACCAAAGTTAATTCATATTGCATGTGTAAATGGGACCCTATAGGGAAAGAGGGATTTCTGTGTTTCATTGCACCACTGGTCTGAATAATAAAGAGATCAGTCCCTTAGCTCTATAACAAAGAGAGTCAGTCCCTTAGCCCTATAGCACAGATAGTCAGTCCCTTAGCTCTATAACACAGAGAGTTAGGAGCCTGTTAACCCCTTGAGGACTGGAGCTGTGGCCCTGCTGTGGCCCCTGTCAGTGCAGCCTGACTGTGGCATACTCTGTGTTAGGGGCCTCAGTCCCTCCTGCAGTGGCCGGGTCTCTCTCTCTGGCTTTGCTGGTCTCAATCACAGCGTAGGTCACTGTGTCTGCAGCCTGCTGGGGGAGACAGAAATGTATATTGATTGAGCTGAATTATCACTAATTATCACTGAACTGAGCCAATGAAACATAAACCCTTCCCAGGGCCTCAGTGCAGGTGCTGATGTATATGAACCTGCTGTCTTGTCTCAGGGCTGGACAGGACGAACGCTGGTCTGTGGGTTTAAGCTGCTGCTTTCCTGTGAAACACTGTGTATTTGTACCAGCAGTAATGTGACAATGTGACAACTCACTGCACTGGGATCAGCCACATCCTGGTTCCCTGGAAGAGAGGAGGAAGTGGATCAGAACCTCAGAACTGTGAAACCTCCAGGATTCATCTTTAAAGAGCTGAAAATATATATTAACAACACTGCCACCTTCAGCACAGACTGCAGATAACAATACAGGGAAGAGCAATAACTACACAGTAGGGCCAGCGCTGTGTGAACTATAGGGCCCAGACTGGAGCAGTGCTGTGTGGACTATAGGGTCTAGAGGTTGTGACCTCAGTCTGGTCTCTCACCTCTTGGTCTCCTGGATCTTCGGATCCCCACATAGACTGCCACTGCAGATATCAGCAGGGCCACAGGGAGGACGATGGAGAGGGACACAATGGTTTCTATATGTGAGCCTGAGGACAGATCGGGGGGGTTAGAGGAATAGATACAGTGAGAGAGAGAGACTGGGGGACTCATTAACTCTTCTCAGCTAATGATCTGCACAGGAGTCAACACAACTGTTACTGTACGGGTCTAGGGATGGCAAGACATGTTGCCAGATTCCTGAAAAATAAAGATCGAAACTTTAACCTTTCATTTCTGAACTGGCTTCTTTACTATTTGAAAAGTTTGCATATTCATCAGAATACATTTCTTAGTTACATAGTTTTCCATTTATGTTACAGCACACACACTTCACAACAGCAAACAATGCACCTTCGCCATCTTGCCCACAAACTCACAGACTGACTTCTCTATTTTTACAGTCAAAACAAAGCTATGACAACAAATTCATAAATGTATTATGATTAAGATGAAGTAGCGTTTTGTTAAGATTCATGTAATTTACCAAAAATACCGATTCAGAATTTAGTTCACATTTTACCTTAGAACCTTGTTCTTTGTGAAACACGTGGTAAAGCATTAAATCTGTAAACACTGATATTCATTGATTTAAAAAAACCAAGCAAAATAAACGAACAGCACAATGTAAAGAGCAATTTACCATCAATGCATTGTACCAGTTTAGTTAGAAATTTGATTAAATTTAATCCCAGAAAACCTGAAAAATAAAAGACCAAATGTTAACCTTTCTTTTCCCAGCTGGCTTCTTTAGTATTTGAGAGGAAGGTTTGAACTCACAGTGTCTTTTACCCCAGATCATTATGACACTGCCACCTACTGTTCAGTAGTGATCTCTCGGGTTAGGTCATTCTCTTACCGAATACAGTGGAGGTAAAGAGTATGGGACACAACCTCCAGGCCTCCCACAATTCTCTGTGTGTCATATTACATTAATATAGACAAACATATTCAGAGACACACACATCTTATGTACATTTTGACCAGGTGATTTAGGGGTCCAGTAAAATGAAATCGACTGGCGAACTGCAGGGCTGGCTGGGGAGGATCAGTTCAGTGATTAATTATGCAATTGGCAATAATTATGCAAGATGACCATGTTTTCAATGTCTTCAGTAATTGATTAATTAGAGAGCTGCAGTATTATGTCTCTCCAGGAACAGGGCTGCCACCACTGTGCTGTGGCAATATAGACCAGTGCTTCTATTATCAGTAGAGGCACGGCTGCACATTCCCCACGCTGCACACACTGTGTTCCCTGACTCTCTATAATGACAATGTGCTGAGGAGGGCTGTCTGGGGTCAGAGAGGAGGAGTTCACCTGTCTTGGTGGTTGTGGTTGTGTTTGGTTTAGGTGTTGTAGTCCTGGCGGCTGTAGCTGTGGCAGCAGTGGTGTTGTCCTCAGGGATGCCTGTGAAGGAAACACAATCAGAGCTCAGTCCTCAGCCAGGCGGCCACATTGCCATTGCTGTGCTTTGTTCTGCCAGGTTCTCTGTCACACAACACCAGGAGGTGCTGCACTGACGCCCCCTGCCAGCAGCACAGCGGACACAGGCCAGCTGAGGAACAGCCTCTGTCTGTCCAGCTCAGAGGGAGGGCCGAGTGGAAGAGAGGAGATTAGTACCTGTGAGTTTAATGGATTAATCTAAATGAAAGCCAGAGTGAGTCCACACTGTAACTGACATTGTCAGACATTGTACATACTGGTAGTCATACAATTTGTAATGTTTTGGTAGAAAATATAATTAACTGAGTATCAACTAGCATTTTCTTTCTAAACATAATTTAAATATAGGATATAAGTATTATCACGCTACACTTGAAAAATATATATATATACTTTTTGCTGATGAATTTTACCAACAGCAGGTCGTTAATGGGGGCTGAAATTGTGGTTGAAGTTGTGGTTGGTTTAGGTGTTGACTCAGACAGTTATTGGGATGAATTATGCAAAATGTAATTGACTAATTAGAGAGCTGCAGTATCATGCCTCTCCAGGAACAGGGCTGCCACCACTGTGCTGTGGCAATATAGACCAGCGCTTCTATTATTCACCCCAGAGTTTGAATTATACAATGACAAATGGGGAGGTCAGCAAAAACTGTGAGAGCGGAGGGGGGGTGGGGGGATGACGGTCAAAAACTGTGAGAGCGGGGGGGGTTGACGGTCAGTATGGGAGCGGGGAACCGCATTTTACCTCACGATATATTCATGTTTCGACCCCCCCACCCTTCTATTTTTGCCTCTTTCTGGGGGGTTGAAGTCTCAATTAGGGGGGTTCAACCCCCCCAATCCTCCCTGTACTTCGAACCCTGATTCAACTGTTTCATGTCTAAATCAGTAGAGGCACGGCTGCACATTCCCCACGCTGCACACACTGTGTTCCCTGACTCTCTATAATGACAATGTGCTGAGGAGGGCTGTCTGGGGTCAGAGAGGAGGAGTTCACCTGTCTTGGTGGTTACAGTTGTGTTTGGTTTAGGTGTTGTAGTCCTGGCGGCTGTAGTTGTGGCAGTAGTGGTGTTGTCCTCAGGGATGCCTGTGAAGGAAACACAATCAGAGCTCAGTCCTCAGCCAGGCGGCCACATTGCCGTTGCTGTGCTTTGTTCTGCCAGGTTCTCTGTCACACAACACCAGGAGGTCCTGCACTGACGCCCCCTGCCAGCAGCACAGCGGACACAGGCCAGCTGAGGAACAGCCTCTGTCTGTCCAGCTCAGAGGGAGGGCCGAGTGGAAGAGACAGGGTTCTTGCACCATTTTTAAAGTCAAATGTAATGCTTTTTAAGACCTTTTTAAGACCTCAAGAAATATCATTTAAGACCCAAAATGTGTCTAAACAACGAAAAGATCAACGTCAACGTCTGTAGCTATCTAAAGTAACGTAAACGTAAAACTTATTTTAATGGCGGAGTCTCTCATTGTCTAATACTAAGTTAACCCTCAGAGGACTGAGAACATTTTTCCCGTTTTTACCACTTTTACATTCTAACTGATAAACAATATGCATTTGCTTATAAACCACAAAGTGTTTTATATCTATTTTTTCAGAACAACCTCTGCTAAATGCATTTTTCATGTATAATGTACTTGAGTGAACAATGTTCAATAAAATAACAGAATTAATTTTTTTATTGTTATTATTGATTTGACACCCCACACAGTAATAGTGAACAGTTTTGACACTTAGAACATACTCTTAAAAGCCTTCGGTATTGAAATATGCATTGTATTTCAATAAACTATAAACATAACACTGAAATAACACACCTTTTTGTAAACTGACCCAGGAGAACATTGAGATCCTATTTTCCCTGAGTTATTCAGGTCCCTCAGACTTGCCACTGAGCAAAGCTGGGCCTCCAGGAAGTGTCAGAGGGGCACCTGGCATGCCAGTGGGTCTTGTTATATATTCTGCTGACCTCACAATCTTGATCAGCTTCTGTTTTCCATTGCTGGAAAAAACAAATCTAATTCTTTCTTTTTTACTTTATTGCATATTGTCCACTTATAATACCGTATATATTATATTATTATATGACATATAAGTACATAATACATGCATACATGCATAGCTGAAGCTGTTCTGAATCCATAGAGATCGCATCAGCAGCATCTATAATAGCTGAGAGATGAGCCCCTCTCTCACTCTGCCGGCTCTCCCCCTCCTCCCCCTCTCTGCTCGTCTGTAACCCGACCCTGATCAGCTGCCTGAGACGTGTGATCTGGATTGGCTAGTAAAAGCAGATCTCTATGGCTCATGACACACAATATCCTCTCCACTGGTCAACTCCAGCCCCATGAGCTTCACTGCGCATTGAATTTCTAAAACCAGGAAGTGTGTAAGTAAACACAGCGCACATGGCTTTTTTCAGCACCATCTCAGCTACGCAGCTAAAAACACTGCAAGTATTTATCTCAAATCGTTTCTCAGATATTTAATACTTTGTAATTGATGCTCGAATTTTGGGCGGATTCGCCTAAGTCGTCCTTTAATCAAACAAATACACACTAATTAGACGTTTTACCTACCGTGCCACTGTGCGTGACAATTTTCCCATCAGCCTTAAACGCACCATCTGCAAATTTAATACCTACAGCAAATGTATGGTAAATGTAGGACAATTTATGACCTTAATTCCCCAGATTTTATTTTAAGGAGCCGCGGGAACCCAGCAGCACAGCGGACACAGGCCAGCTGAGGAACAGCCTCTGTCTGTCCAGCTCAGAGGGAGGGCCGAGTGGAAGAGAGGAGATTAGTACCTGTGAGTTTAATGGTGTGTCTCTGAGAGGCCCTCACTGCTCCCCCCTCTGTCAGATCACATCTCCACTGTGTGTTGTGGTCTGAGGTCTGGAGCCTCACAGTCAGTGTGGAGAGACAGGGGCGCTCAGTGAAGTATGTGTCTCCCTGCAGCTCAGCGCCTGTCTCAGAGACCCAGCTCAGTCTCACATCAGCACTGGTGTACGGGGGGTGACTGCAGTCTCCAGGGCCGTGTCCAGTGTGCAGGAGGCAGCGCAGAGTCACAGTGCTGCCAGCCTTCAGCTCTGTCTCTGGAGGGACGTCAACTGGAACAACAGAGAAGACACCCACAGCACAGTCAACACTGGAAATCAATGCATTTTCAACATAGATCCATATTTATGTCATTTATATGTAGCCAGTTTGTGAATTTGGCTATTGTATTATTTCTCTCTGGATGAATTGTGTTGTATTTAACATAAATTAATGTATGTATTAACAAGTTATAAAGTTATCTACAGTTTGAATTTCACATACACAATGGTTTGTTATTGACATAAGGAAGTAAGAGTTAAAATGAATTTGTGAACTGAAGAGACAAATGTACAAGTTAATTGAATTGACGTCTCTGAGGCCGGTCTACTTCCAGCCGCTGCGCGCCGCTGCTGCGCAGAAGTGTCGTGACGCACTTCCGTTCTCGCTGTGTTTCCGGTTTGAGCTGAGTGGAGAGACGCGAGATGATGCTGCGGTGCGTCGGTGCTAATCATGGCTAAATCTCTCATTTAGTTCTGACATCATGTTGAATATGAATTAATGTAGGTTAATATGTGGTTATGTTTTGATTTGTGAACACATCTCATGTTTTAGGTGTGTTATTGTGCCGGATGTCTTGGGATTGAGGAAGCAGCCTGTTATGTCTCCCCGTGGTTAGAAAGGTGGCTGATCCACACAAAACGATTTGAATTGACACTGGTGTCGTACATGTGTATTGTGAAATACTGGTGTTATTTTATTGAAAGAGACAGTAGTGTGTGTTCGTGCCTTTTCCTGTTTAAGCTCATACAGAGCAGTGACAGTGAACCTGGAGCACAGTGGGTTAAGAGATGAGTTTGTGTGTTTGTCTCATCCAGCTGTCTGCCGTATTATCTGGTATTTTCTTATTCTGTACTATGTTGTATTATTCTGTACTTGTATGCTGTAGGTGCAGCCAGTTTACTCCAGTTGAGAGGCCAGTTACACATCCTTTCATAGCAACATCTAAAAAATAAAAACCCCAAAGAAGTGAGTGTGTCCTGTGTGCTGCATTATTACACAGATTATATTAATATATACATTTCTATACAACCTAGAGCATATAATTGTGATTAAAGCCCTGCAATCTCAAATCTAGCCCCAGCCAGGCTTGTCCGACAGCTGATCATGAGTCCGACTGCAGCCCCATTACACAGCCTGTACTACTGTTGCAGCCATTCAAATAGTTCACTTTGGTTTTTAATGGCAAAGTGGTTACATTTATTTTAGTTTCTTTATTAAGCTAATTTAGAAAAATGTTTGGAGCATTTTTTGTTTGTTAAAGTGACGACCAAGCGGCCGACAGTGAGTTGATCACGTTTGATCAATTTAGCCTCTCAAATCAACACTTGACTTGCCTACCATAAAATCCATAGATTTAAAACACTTCAAGCATCTCACACAATGTTAGTTTAAATGTTCATTATCAGCACCACAGTAAAAAGGCATTTTGACGAGCTGACCTGGCTGCTCTGCTGCTCGATCTGAACACTTAATAAAACACGCAGGTTATCTGACCTCAAACATCAATCGTCACACAGAACAAGGCCATTCTGATGGGCAAGAGTTTCCAACAGTTAGACTAATGAAGTGAAGTCCAATCAAACGAAACAAGACAGCCTCCTGGTCTTAAGAGCAGTCTCGTACAGAGCCTGGCGCACAACAAGCCCGGCGTCCACAGTGGTTTCAGTCAGTCCTGCTTCTTCTGTATCTGCCAGCTGCGCGGAAGACGCGAACTCCGGGCGAGCCGGTCTGCGCAGGCGCGGTAGCTCTCTGTGGGAAACCTGTGTGCGTGTGTGTGCGTGAGCAGACTGTCATGCGTGTCAGTGTGATGGGTTATAAACGTCTTTATATGTTTGTTTTACCATCATAAACTTCTCATAGTTTATTTTAATTCTTTTAACCATATATATATATATATCTCTTCAGATGTCTTGTGTTACCCACAACCCCCCTGTCTCTACAGCTGGACTCTGACACAGTTCAGTGCTGCTCTCATCAACACACTCAGCTCCCAGTGGCTCCTGTCATAATCACTGGCTTCAGTCCTGTCCCAGAATCCACCCAACACTGATGAGCGCCGGCACACTTACTGATGAGAAGGACCAGATACACAGTGTTGTCCACTCCTTGTTTCTTTCCATTGATGAACTGTTGACAGTAATACAGTCCAGTGTCCTGTGTGTGGAGTCTGTCTATGTGTAGAGAGCAGTTAGACCCCACACTCAGTCTCCCAGCTCTCTCTGGATTATTGTTCTTCACCTTCCCAAGACCCACCAGCTCAACAGTTGTTTGAGATCCACTGTTAAAGTTCCATGTAGTTGAAGAGCAGTTTGTATAGATCACTGTCTTACAGTGCAGATCAGCGATGCCCCCCACAGTGGAGAACACAGCGACACCTGCAGGAGAGACACAGTAATCAGTCATGAGTGTCCAGTGAGGGCAGCCCTGGTCCTGCAGGGGCCGCAGTGTCTGCTGGGTCTTGGTCCCCTGAGCTCTTCAGTACTGAACTGAGAAGAAGAAGAAGAGGAAGAAGACAGGGAGAGAAGGGAGAGCAGGAGAAAGAAGGGTGAAGTTTACAGTTGACGGATTCACTGGCTTGCGACCCTTTTTCTGGACCTGGACCATTCTCCCTCTTGAACCCCGGACTGCCTGACAACCTCCCACCGGTAACGAACTTGGATTACGGACTTTGGTTAGGAACCTGCCTTGCCCTGTTCTACTTCTGTCTGGCGGGTGTTCAGCTCTCCTGGCCCGGCATGTGCCCCGTTTCCACTAAGGACACGAGTCCCTGAGCAGCTGGACTGAGACACAGGACAGCAGACACATGGTGTCGGAGAAATCATCTCAAGAGCCGGTGCAATCACGGAGACATTACAGTTTAATCCACGGACAGAGACAATGACTGGGACAGTTCATATCAGTGCATTAAACACTGATTTCACAGACCGGTTACAATAAACTGAAGGATAATAATGTATTAATATGTATGACAGCTGGACGGGGTTCAGGCTGTGTGTGAATGTGTGCAGGACGATTCAGACACAGTCAGTGTGAAGAGACACGATTCAAAAACGTGTCCATTTACAATTAAATTAATGAATACATTAATACAGCAGATCTGGTTTTCCTCTAAAACATTAAGGACTGGTTTAATAAATGTGTCCATAAACGCCATGACTGAGACGCGCACTTTAGTTCAATTATAACTGATATGTTGTATTAATCGTGAAACATGTGTATTTCTTTCAGCTGTAACTTGCCTGGTTAAGGATCTGATAAGTACATTATAAATAATACGGCAAAAAGTATCGTTTGCAGTTACAGATCTGTAGTAAGAGTAATAAGTGAAGGGAGTTTAAAATACATATATACTCGCACAAATGATGACGATAATAATATCAATACATATTCGCTATTTAGTATCATTGCTGCACATGGAAGCGTATTGTTATGTGAACATGCTTGTGTGAATATAATGTTGTCTCTACACGTTCAGCTCTTCCTAATATCTCTCACAGAAACGTGTGTTTCCAATCCTGTAAAGCACAAATGATAAAAGACACAGTGCTGTCCTCTCGGGCTGTGTGTCTCCAGTGTCTCTGTCTGTTTTAACATGAACACAGTGCTGTCCTCTCGGGCTGTGTGTCTCCAGTGTCTCTGATTGTCACAGACCGGTCACACGCAGCTGGAGGCGGGAGAGACGGCATGGCGGACACGGTGCAACACAGCGGGAACGGGGCGAATGTGATGTTATTGTTGTTCGTGTTTGTTTAGTTGGAGCTCAAACACAGTTAGGGTTTGAATTGTTAGTTTTGCCATTGAGGGAAGAAATAAACTACAGCGAGCCTGTGATGTACCCTCTGCCTGCCTCCCTAATGTGTGTTTCAAGACCAGACCGCCTACATACAGCCCTCTCTTGTGACAGCCCCCCAACCTGCTGTAAAACACAATCTACAGCATCAGCCCCAGTTAGTGTAAAAACGCGCTCAGAGCAGAGCTGTGTCCTGTGGTGTGCGGTGCATCTGTTAGCAGAAACATTTCCTGTTCTGAGGGATGATTAGGGGGAGATTATTAGAGCGATTAGAAAGTATTTTCAACTAACAATGCCAGAGTGTCTAGTAATAATAATATAATGTGGATATAACACGGGGACAGAAGATAAGCTCTCTGATCGCTTCCTCTGCAGCAGTGTGAGGGACGCCGGCCTGCTGCCTGTGCTGCTGCACACTGACCCTGCTGCCCCGCTGTGGACTGGAGCTCCACACTGCAGACACTGCGACAGCCCTGAGCACTGAGAGCAGCGCTGAGCACAGGGCCGAGGGACAGGCTGCCCACACACAGGCCAGCCCTGGAGAACAGCCCCCTCTCTGTCTCTCTCTGTCCTGCAGCCCTAGAGCTCACACTGTTGGCACGGCTGACACTTCAGCATAGAGCGAGAGCAGAGACTCAATCTGAGCTCCTGCTTTAGAGATGAGCTGCGTCTGAGCGTCGCTGACCCCCCTGCTCTCTCTGAAGCACAGGGAGCCACAGGGCAGCTTTCTACTGAGACTTCATTCCTCACAGAGACAAACTCACAGCTCTCCATACAAGACAACACACTGAATGAGAGGCTGAGATGCAGGTTTCTAGTACTGTTTACTGCTATCCTTTGTCCTATATGGAAAATTGTATCTTTCTGTGCTTTTACAATGACTTTACTGTAAACTACAGTACCATAATCACTTCACTAAACTATATTAATTGTTTAAACTTGTCACTTTGTTAATGTTAACCACATTGATCCCAGTAAACCCAAGTGAGAGACAGCGAGGGCAGCCCTTACCTGTGAGGGAGGCGGCAGTGCTGAGCAGCAGCAGCAGTAGAAGTCCTCTCTCACTGTCCACAGCCATCCTCTCTCTGCAGGAAGCTCCAGCACAGACACTCAGACACACAGCAGCAGGGTGGTGGGGCGCTCTAGATTATATACTGAGCACTGAGAGCTGTGAGACAACTTCCCTTACACTGCAAGACTTGCTAGTTTTTTACAAAAAAAATAAACCGAGTGAAGGTTCCTGATCATATATGGTGAGGGACAGACTTCCGTATTCTGCAGACACTGACTGTAGCTCTGTGAGGTTACCGCTGGCTCACACATATTAACACACACACACAATCTGAGTTGATTCTACAATATAACTCTACACTTTACCTCTCTCTCTCACACACACACTCAGACCCACTCAGTCTGTCTCAGACACTGGCTCCCATTCTGTGGGATCACTACTGGACTGTGATCTGGTTCTGGAAGGACTTGGTTTCTGGGTCTCTGGATAGAAACAAACTCTTTCACTTTCACAAGTGCAGAGATTGTGTGACTCTTTCTGTAACACCCCCCACACACTCTCTCTCTCACACACACACACATAATCTCTCACAAACACATCTCTCTTTCTCTTTCTCACACACATTTACACATTCATATGACGCAAAAACACACTGACTCACTGACACAAATCTCAGTTAATGCCAATGACCCCCCTCATTAAGTCACTCACATTCACCACTCACTCTCACTCACACACACTGCCACATTGACTCCCTCACTCCTGCACTGACACACACTCTCTGCCTCTCTCTCTGCCTCACCTCCCCCTTTCTCCTTCCCTGCCTCTCTCTCTGACACACTTCATCTCTCCCCCAACTCTGTCTCTCTCTCCCTCTATCCCACACACCACCTTACTGCCTGTCCTGCAGCTCTATTTCCAGTGAACTTCCTTGTATATAAAGAGACTGTGGATGTGGTTTCACTTCACATGGACAGTCTATAATAATAAGAGCTGAGGTAGGGATTAGTTTAGACACAGAATGTGTGACCGTCTCCTCAGGCCAGATCTCTCAGTAACACAGCCTGAGGCCAGGAACTGCGCCTGTCAGGGTCCTCAATGAGGCCACAGCCTGTCTGTCACCACAGGGCCGTTTAACAGCCTCTAACGGCACACAGGCCAACAGACAAACCCTCATAGAGAGGCAGGGGAATAAACAGTTAGGAGACACACACACAAAGATTGGGAAACAGACAGAAAGAGAGAGACAGAGAGACAGAGATACAAACAGGCAACTGACTGGAAATACAGGCTTCTGGCTTCTCACCAGCTTGTTGTTCATTAGTGAATTATTGTTGTCCTCAGTTCTGTCCACTGTATGATTCACACACTCACACACACATGGACTCCCCCTGACAACTCTCACACCCTCACCCCCAACCTTCACACACACAACGACTCACTGACAGTTTTGTGTCTTGTTGAGTGATTGTGTGCACTGGAACACACTGCAGATGACACACTCTGAAACAGCACCTCTCACACAGTGCTTTAAAATGGTCGTTGCCAGAGCTCTAGCATTAAGAGTTCAGACCATTCCTGACTCAGGTTGTAGACTGTGTTAGAGGCATAGTGGACATGAGGAGGAATACAGAGACACGTCTCTAATGCTTGGACTCCCCCTGTGATTTTGCTCTTCTGTCGCAGTACTTCACACTTAGCCAACAAGTTCCTGTTTCCAAGAACTGTAGTAAACTTCTCTGTCATGTGATCACTGTGGTTCGGAGCCCTTCACACCTCTCAGAGGTCAGCACTGAGTCAATATGATGGTGTTTTGTCCACGGTTCAAACCAGGGGGGAGGTGGGGGGCAGGGGGGTTGGTGCTGATGGTGTTTCTTTCTCGCTAGCAGGCTCCCAGGCTGACAGCATTCGTAAAATAAAATAAAATAAAATCACTCATTTGGGCATCCCTATGGATGGAAGGCGTCCCTAGCATTTCCGTATTCTGCCTATGCCACGCGCGGCTGCTGACTGGTTGCCCCTGTCCAGACATGGCTGTTGTTGGGGGGGATTGTCTCCCATCAGTGCCAACAGCTGTAGGTCGTTCTGGTCATTGACAGCCCTAACTGGAAGCAGCGGAGGGCAGTGTCACTCAGCGCTCTCACCACAGCTGCGCCTCTGATCCTTATCAACACTTCTGCCTCCTCTCTGTAGGAGAGGGACTCGCGTCGCAAGTGCTGGGCCTCGGAGCGGCCAAATGAACACTGATCCCTGAAGCCCAGAATACAGAAGTCTGTCCCCACATGATATATGATCAGAAACCTTTACAATTTGTTTAAAATAAAACCTAGTAGGACTTGCGGAAGTTGTGTCACAGCTCTCAAATCTCAATGTAAAACCTCAAACCACACAGCATTCACACACAGAGGCACACATACTGCCACTGACTGTCTGTGCTGGAGCGTCCTGCAGTGAGAGGATGGCTGTGGACAGTGAGAGAGGACTTCTACCGCCCCCCTCACAGGTAAGGGCTGCTCTCACTGTCTGAAATCAAGAGCTGCTCACTGAAATGGACAATGTTTTCTATTTATTTTACATGTGTTGATGTCACAGAAGACTCAGCTTTGCCAGCAGTGTGGTGTGTAGTTGTGTAGTGTGGCAGGAATAGCTCTAAAACTGCTGAAGAGGAAGGGAAGGGGGAAGAGAGAGAGAGAAGGAAGGAGAAGAAGGTGTTTTAGAGAACAAGAGAGAGAGAGGACAGTGTGTGGTTCACAGAAAGCCAGCGTGTGAAAGAGGAAGGGGTTGAGTCTGTTTGTGTGCACGTGTGTCCGTGTGTCAGTCAGGGTTCGACATTTGAAAGGGGCCAATAGAAATCGTAGTTTGGCTAAAACTGAAGCTCACTGGCAAAAATGACTAAATTTTGTTTGCAAAATGCTCTAACACTCGCAAAACATTAAAAACATGCAACAAATGTTCCATCAAACACCACAAATTTATATATTCTTTCAATCACTCATTACACAATGGAAAACAAAATACAAAAAATACAGCTATCAATATGACTCAGAAATGCTGAATACTGTAAAAAAAAAAAAAAAAAAAAAAAAAAAGCAACCAAAGGAAACATATGGGCGGAAATATCTAAAAAAACTAAATAAATAGTTGAAATACTCAGAACTTCACATTTAGCCCATTTGTTCCTGACAATAATGCCACAGGTTCTCATCAACATCACATTGGATGTTTTCCCTTGCAATGCACCGAGGGAAATGCCTCCTTGCACGGCGTACCCATCCCTGGCAGTCCTCTGCACCTATTGCCAGGCCACCAGCATTCATTGCCTCCAGGAGGGACATTTGCTCATATGGCCGGTGATCATACACCTTCCATCTCCAAGCAGAGAAGAACTCCTCAATTGGGTTCAGAAAAGGAGAGAATGCAGGGAGGAATTGTATCATACAGGGCTGTGCTGCAAACCATTCATTCAAGGCGAGAGTGCTGGAAGGCAACATTGCCAAATGATGACACACAGAGTCATGCCAGGCCTCAACAGCCCTCTCTCTCCGGGTGGAGTGGTAGTGTGTGGATTATATAAAGGAAAAGCAAAAAGCATGTGAAAATTGACATTATGACAGTCACATAAATGGGATTGATGAAACATAGATAACACTGTGGAGTAGTGGTTAGGGCTCATAACTGGAAGGTTGTAGGATCAAATCCCAGGTGGGTCAGTGCTGTTGTACCCTTGCGCAAGGTACTTCACTTAGATTGCTCCAGTAAAATGCACAGCTGTATAAATGGGTATGAATGTTGCCCTGGATAAGAGTGTCTGCTAAATGACAAACTACTGTAGACAGTTTGTTCTGCCAACAGGGCAATACAATAAAGCTGAAATACACAGTGGTGTACAGTAACCCTGTTCTCATTCTGAAAAAGCCTGACAATAGATGCCACAGTGCTCCAAAGGACAAGCCATGACATGGTCAATTTTTTTTTTTTCAAACAAGCATCGGTCAATACTGAAGTCACATTTTCGCTGCTTCAAAACTCTTCATACAGTCTGCATTATCAACATGCATCTTGGTCAAACAGTTAATCTCACCACTAAAACTCACTCAAACCAGCAAAACACATCATACATGTCTCAAAATAAGCTATTTCTACCAGAACACTGGCAACAATTCTCAATCAGAAAGCATGCATTGTCACCCATAACACACTGACATGAAAAACACTAACAACAGGGAGCATTACATAAATGATTAACTTTTATCTTTGAAGTTTGAATGATTTTTCACATAAATCAGTATTTCATTATAGAATAAGAATAACATGTTTTCACTTTATTGACTGTACTCAAGTATATGTGACAAGAATGATTCAGAAACACAGCAATTTGCTTCAATATCCTTTAATCTTTCTATATATTTGCATATAGTAATTTACTTGTGATAAATAAAAAGTTGAAACAAAAAACAAATTCCTGAAATTCCAGGGCTGCAATAATAAAGAAAACATCAACCACATGTATAGTATAATCACTCATACTGTCCAGTACTGTGAGGGTTCTAGTTCTCCCTCTCTCGTGCATTTGGACACAAGTTCTCATGAACATCACATCTTATGTCTTCTCTGGCGATGCATCTTGTAAAGAATCTTCTGGAATATCGAATCCAACCCTGGCAGTCTTCAGGAGAATTGTCTCGACGTCTCATAAAGGTACGAGACTAAAAACAGGACACTAGGGTAGGCTTTCAGCTGACACTGCAATCAGCTGTGTTTGGAATGATGAAATATTATGCCAAAATGTTCCATATATTTCAATCTGGTAATAGCAGAATTGCACAACATTTGCCATCATTCTGTTTTGAATGTGTTAGCATTTGAAAATGTGCTGAAAAATGTCTAGTTTTGCAGGTGGTGGAGTATGAATGAGAAAAGAGTTAATGGATTTTGGAGAATGTGGTCATTGAATGCATTTTGTGTGAAAGCATTGAAAAAGTAGTCACAGTTTGGTCCACATACACTTCTGTTTTACTGACTTTCTGAAGGGTTTTGACAATGTGACTTCAGTTTTGACCAATCCATGTTAGCAATAGAAAAATACTGTAATTGTTGACCGAATTTCATTCGAAACTTGAGCTCTATGTTCTCCTCTTGCTGCGGCTCCTCCACCACGCATGCAAACGCCTCTTACTCTCCCTCCATGCCTTTGGCCTCTTTGATTCATGCTTGCAAATAGCAACACAGAGGTGGCATCTTTTATAGATGGATGAGGACTGATTGCTGATTGAAGAGTTGTGCAAACGAGTTTCACACAGGTGCATCAGAGATTCATAATTATGCAAGTACTTTCTATCAGCTGTGAATAGATGTTAATAGATGTTAACACAGTTAATCCAACAGAGTTTGGGGTCTTTCATTGAGATCTGTGGTAACATTTCTGCTGTGCCAAGAAGGTGATCCCAGTTTCATTAAGCGTGTCTTAGCAAATGAGAAAAACTGTAGTGAATTATTGTTGTTGCTGTTGTCCTCAGCTCTGTTCTGTATCCTTTACACACTCACACACACACGGACTTCCCCTGCCAACCCCCCAACACCCCCCACCCCCAACCTTCACACACACATCGACACACTAACTGTTCTGTGTCTTGTACTACTTCCTGAGTTGGCACTACAAGTGGTCTAGTTTTGTGTTACCTTCTGGGCCATTTGGGTGATATTTTAATGCAGGCTTAACAATGTATTAATGTTTTTGGAGGGTTATGTCACTTATATTTTGCTCATATACCATACCAGTGATGACAGCAACAGGGAAGCAATTATTCAAAAAATATTTTGCCCCCCCCCCCCATAACAGAATTATGGTTATGCCACTGGACACAGCACCTCTCACACAGTGCGTTAAGATGGTCGCTGCCAGAGCTCTAGCATTAAGAGTTCAGACCATTCCTGACTCAGGTTGTAGACTGTGTTAGAGGCATAGTGGACATGAGGAGGAATACAGAGACACGTCTCTAATGCTTGGACTCCCCCTGTGATTTTGCTCTTCTGTCGCAGTACTTCACACTTAGCCAACAAGTTCCTGTTTCCAAGAACTGTAGTAAACTTCTCTGTCATGTGATCACTGTGGTTCGGAGCCCTTCACACCTCTCAGAGGTCAGCACTGAGTCAATATGATGGTGTTTTGTCCACGGTTCAAACCAGGGGGGAGGTGGGGGGCAGGGGGGTTGGTGCTGATGGTGTTTCTTTCTCGCTAGCAGGCTCCCAGGCTGAAAGCATTCGTAAAATAAAATAAAATAAAATCACTCATTTGAGCATCCCTAGCATTTGCCTATTCCGCCTATGCCACGGGCTGCTGCTGACCGGTTGCCCCATGCCATGCAGTGTCACTCAGCGCTCTCACCACAGCTGCGCCTCTGATCCTTATCAACACTTCTGCCTCCTCTCTGTAGGAGAGGGACTCGCGTCGCAAGTGCTGGGCCTCGGAGCGGCCAAATGAACACTGATCCCTGAAGCCCAGCCTGAGAGCTGCTGCGGTGTTTGCTCCTTTGGTCTTTGTTTACAGTTTTACTTGATTATGTTGTGGGGCCCTTCACAGAAAACTCCTCTGTGAGGGGAAGCACTATTTTATTGTATTTTATTGTGTGTAACTCAAATAAAAACGCCTACCTGCTTGCACCCACCCGACATTTCCTGACATCCTGTGACAGCGTTTTTTGAATCTTACTTCAACTCATACTACCACTGCTTCTGTTACTACAACTCATACTAATGCTGTTACTGATTTTACAGCTTTTTGCTGTTGCTCATACTATTACTATAGTGAGTGAGTGAGTGAGTGTGTGTGTGTGTGTCCTGCAGTGACCTCACAGAACTACAGTCAGTGTCTGCAGAATACAGAAGTCTGTCCCTCACCATATATGATCAGAAACCTTTACAATTTGTTTAAAATAAAACCTAGTAGGACTTGCAGTGTAAGGGAAGTGGTGTCACAGCTCTCAGATCTCAGCGTAAAACCTTAAACCACACACACGCACACGCATATACTGCCACTGACTGTCTGTGCTGGAGTGTCCTGCAGTGAGAGGATGGCTGTGGACAGAGAGAGAGGACTTCTACTGCTGGTGCTGCTCAGCACTGCCGCCTCCCTCACAGGTAAGAGCTGCTCTCGCTGTCTCTCAGTGGGTGTGTGTGAGTTTGAATAAGTCTGTGTATGTGGATATGATTGTGTATTAAGAGTATGGGTCTTTGTGTCTGTGTGTTTGTCTTGAATTATAACGCATCATATCTTTAAAAGTTACAGGCTAATGGAACCACAGCCACAAAGGAAGGAAATGAAATCTAGAGCTGCTAACTGAAATGGACAATGTTTTCCATTGTTTTACATGTGTTGAAGTCACAGAAGACTCAGCTTTGCCAGCAGTGTGGTGTGCAGTTGTGTAGTGTGGCAGGAATAGCTCTAAAACTGCTGAAGAGGAAGGGGGTTAGAGGGGTTTATGTGCGAGAGAGAGAAAAGAAAGTAAGGAGAAGAATGTGTATTAGAGAACAAGAGAGAGAGGCGAGTGTGTGGTTCACAGACTGTGTGAAAGAGGAAGAGTTTGTGTGTGTGTGTGTGTCAGGGTTCAACATTAGAAAGGGGCCAGTAGATTTGTAGTTTGGCCTGTAGCAACATAGCACCACAGGTCTGACTGGGCCAGTGAAAGGAGTATATATTATTGTGCTCCGTTTCATTAACCAATATGAACACAATGCTGTAACACTGAAGGGATAAACGCCTCCTCTACGCAATCCTGAAGTGGCAGGCTACGTCATGATCCCATAACAGCACAGCACACACGTACATGTATGTGACTCGTATAAACCAGATTAAACAGCAGCACACCGCACAGTGGGCACCAGCTATTAGTGCCGACAAAGCCTAAAATGATGAATCATTAACTGTAGGCTTATGGTATCAGAAGCACATCAATAAGATGGAAATCAGTAGGAAAATGTTATTGCATGTAAAGCAAGCAGCAACTCAATCCTCAATAGTGTGGGTCCTTCAGTCTTAAAGTCAATGTTTAAGGCTTTCAAAGGTCTTAAATATTAACTATTTGTTTTGAAGGTCTTAAATATTTTCATCTAGAACATTAAAAAAACACCATACCAGAGATCTCACGTTCTGGAAGCTGCCATGCTTGAATTATCTGAGTAGTGAACAATGATCACTAGCAAACGTGATTGTAAATGAAGTCCATACAACAAGCAGACTCGGAAATATAGGCAAGAACAAAGACAGCAAAATGTCAAGAAGATTCTGGCTATAAAGCGACTACACTTGTAATCACTGACACCCTACTACTGTACCGAACCACTGAAGTCTTATCAATGCAGATCATTAGTCACACAAGGACTCAAACCGGTCCTGGAGGACCCCCTGCCTTGCTGGTTTTTATTCCAACCGAGGTCCTATTTGCTTAATTGAGTCCTTCATTGACCTATCAAAGCAATATAACTCAATTAAGTAATTAAGACCTCAGTTGGAACAAAAACCAGCAGGGCAGGGGGTACTCCAGGACCGGTTTGAAAACCCCTGGTCCAAAGTAAGCTAGTAGTAACGCTGCTCCAGCGGTAACTGTGCAATTAGATGCACTACTCCTTCATCACAAGCAGCACCTTTGTCCTCCTCTTCTCTCTTCCCTGGGCACTGAGGGCTGTGGTCTGTTTGACATGGTTTGAAGTGGCTGCTGATGCTCATTGATCATGTTTGTCGTTCAGTGTCCCTCACTGCTTCAATAACTTACCCCCCACCATCAGGTCAGTGTGACTATGAAGGGGGGAGGACGCGCCCCTGGCATTTGCCTATTCCGCCTAATTAAGCCGCAGGCCGGCCTGCTCAGTGGCTCAAGGGGCAGCACTTCAAAACCCAACGCAGAGCCCGGTTTTAAATACATTATTTCAAATAAATACAGGTCTTTGTTCATTAAAATCAAGTTTCAAACAAAACCCAGCAGCAGCGGATGGTCAAGCTCTGGCGCCCGCCTCTCCCCCGCACTGTCCCGGGAGCGGCCACCTCCCTGCCCGGCCAGGGGCTTTAATCCGCTTTCAATGCGGAGCGGATTCGTTTACACTGCACATGTATTGCAGCAGCAAATGCACCAGAGACTTCAAACCACCTGAAGAAATAGTTTGCTTTATTGAAAACACAGAATATATTGCACTCAGGTTGTAAACAGCAGCAGATCTCAATCCATTGCAAAAGACATTTCTTTAAAATCCTTAATAACCGGTACAGAGGACACCGTACAAATACATTTCCAAAGCAACACAAAAGACAAGGAAATAAATAAACTACACACAACTGTGAAACTTTCCACTAACTCACACACACTTAAATTAATGATCATTCTGGACCTGTAACACACGGATAAAATGGCCATTAATCCCATTAGCTGTGCTGCAGATGTGCATATATTTCAAAGACACAATTAAAACCCACAGGAGGATTAACTGAATAGTGGAGTTGAACTGCATGCATTAAAATACAAACCCTTCGCTGAATCGGAGTCCTACAATCCCCAATCTTAATTATTCTACATAAAACACAATCAATCAATAAAAACGTATATATACCGCAAGCATGCCTGTTGTGCCGATTCCCCAATACTAGTTAATCAGAAATGATTAACATTGCACATTGCAGCGACCTCAGGTTTCGAGGTGAGCAGGGAAATAAATGAAGCCTTAAAACAAACAGGCTTATTGCTTTCCACCCGCCGTGCCTCCAGTGCGGCGGCTCCGCTCAGCTGCTCTCGCTGGCTTCCCGTCCCGCCTCTTAAATACCCCCTCAGTGACTCCCCGTCCAATCGCCGCTCTCGGGCTGTACCACCCGGAGACGGGGGGAGCCGCACAACCACAAATAACCCCGCACATCCCCCCCTACCCAACACAGCAACCCCCACATGCAGTGCACACACAGACACGCACACACTCACGCACACCGACACACACAAGCAGGGTCCCCGAGCTGAGCCGCCCACCCACGACACACACCTTTACACCCCCCCATCCCATTGACTGCCCTACTGACACAGACACCCGTCGGGATCGCTACACTATATTTAAATATATATCGTTTAATGCACATCTTTGCATTAATATATTTGACTATGCGTAATGTGTAGCAGTGTGTAGATCGGTGTCTCAGTTCAGTACTGAAGAGCTCAGGGGACCAAGACCCAGCAGACACTGCGGCCCCTGCAGGACCAGGGCTGCCCTCACTGGACACTCATGATTCATTACTGTGTCTCTCCTGCAGGTGTCGCTGTGTTCTCCACTGTGGGGGGCATCGCTGATCTGCACTGTAAGACAGTGATCTATACAAACTGCTCTTCAACTGTGTGGAACTTTAACAGTGGATCTCAAACAACTGTTGAGCTGGTGGGTCTTGGGAAGGTGAAGAACAATAATCCAGAGAGAGCTGGGAGACTGAGTGTGGGGTCTAACTGCTCTCTACACATAGACAGACTCCACACACAGGACACTGGACTGTATTACTGTCAACAGTTCATCAATGGAAAGAAACAAGGAGTGGACAACACTGTGTATCTGGCCCTTCTCATCAGTAAGTGTGCCGGCGCTCATCAGTGTTGGGTGGATTCTGGGACAGGACTGAAGTCAGTGATTATGACAGGAGCCACTGGGAGCTGAGTGTGTTGATGAGAGCAGCACTGAACTGTGTCAGAGTCCAGCTGTAGAGACAGGGGGGTTGTGGGTAACACTGGGACTCACCCTGTGTTGACAGCAGGTCAATAAGCAGCTACAGACGTCTATAGGGAGCAACTTACTCTTAACCTAGTGATCAGTGTGAGACAGAGACCAGACATCTGAAGAGATTGCAATTTGAGAGGCTGTCTTGTTTCGTTTGATTGGACTTCACTTCATTAGTCTAACTGTTGGAAACTCTTGCCCATCAGAATGGCCTTGTTCTGTGTGACGATTGATGTTTGAGGTCAGATAACCTGCGTGTTTTATTAAGTGTTCAGATCGTGCAGCAGAGCAGCCAGGTCAGCTCGTCAAAATGCCTTTTTACTGTGGTGCTGATAATGAACATTTAAACTAACATTGTGTGAGATGCTTGAAGTGTTTTAAATCTATGGATTTTATGGTAGGCAAGTCAAGTGTTGATTTGAGAGGCTAAATTGATCAAACGTGATCAACTCACTGTCGGCCGCTTGGTCGTCACTTTAACAAACAAAAAATGCTCCAAACATTTTTCTAAATTAGCTTAATAAAGAAACTAAAATAAATGTAACCACTTTGCCATTAAAAACCAAAGTGAACTATTTGAATGGCTGCAACAGTAGTACAGGCTGTGTAATGGGGCTGCAGTCGGACTCATGATCAGCTGTCGGACAAGCCTGGCTGGGGCTAGATTTGAGATTGCAGGGCTTTAATCACAATTATATGCTCTAGGTTGTATAGAAATGTATATATTAATATAATCTGTGTAATAATGCAGCACACAGGACACACTCACTTCTTTGGGGTTTTTATTTTTTAGATGTTGCTATGAAAGGATGTGTAACTGGCCTCTCAACTGGAGTAAACTGGCTGCACCTACAGCATACAAGTACAGAATAATACAACATAGTACAGAATAAGAAAATACCAGATAATACGGCAGACAGCTGGACGAGACAAACACACAAACTCATCTCTTAACCCACTGTGCTCCAGGTTCACTGTCACTGCTCTGTATGAGCTTAAACAGGAAAAGGCACGAACACACACTACTGTCTCTTTCAATAAAATAACACCAGTATTTCACAATACACATGTACGACACCAGTGTCAATTCAAATCGTTTTGTGTGGATCAGCCACCTTTCTAACCACGGGGAGACATAACAGGCTGCTTCCTCAATCCCAAGACATCCGGCACAATAACACACCTAAAACATGAGATGTGTTCACAAATCAAAACATAACCACATATTAACCTACATTAATTCATATTCAACATGATGTCAGAACTAAATGAGAGATTTAGCCATGATTAGCACCGACGCACCGCAGCATCATCTCGCGTCTCTCCACTCAGCTCAAACCGGAAACACAGCGAGAACGGAAGTGCGTCACGACACTTCTGCGCAGCAGCGGCGCGCAGCGGCTGGAAGTAGACCGGCCTCAGAGACGTCAATTCAATTAACTTGTACATTTGTCTCTTCAGTTCACAAATTCATTTTAACTCTTACTTCCTTATGTCAATAACAAACCATTGTGTATGTGAAATTCAAACTGTAGATAACTTTATAACTTGTTAATACATACATTAATTTATGTTAAATACAACACAATTCATCCAGAGAGAAATAATACAATAGCCAAATTCACAAACTGGCTACATATAAATGACATAAATATGGATCTATGTTGAAAATGCATTGATTTCCAGTGTTGACTGTGCTGTGTGTGTCTTCTCTGTTGTTCCAGTTGACGTCCCTCCAGAGACAGAGCTGAAGGCTGGCAGCACTGTGACTCTGCGCTGCCTCCTGCACACTGGACACAGCCCTGGAGTCTGCAGTCACCCCCCGTACACCAGTGCTGATGTGAGACTGAGCTGGGTCTCTGAGACAGGCGCTGAGCTGCAGGGAGACACATACTTCACTGAGCGCCCCTGTCTCTCCACACTGACTGTGAGGCTCCAGACCTCAGACCACAACACACAGTGGAGATGTGATCTGATAGAGGGGGGAGCAGTGAGGGTCTCTCAGAGACACACCATTAAACTCACAGGTACTAATCTCCTCTCTTCCACTCGGCCCTCCCTCTGAGCTGGACAGACAGAGGCTGTTCCTCAGCTGGCCTGTGTCCGCTGTGCTGCTGGGTTCCCGCGGCTCCTTAAAATAAAATCTGGGGAATTAAGGTCATAAATTGTCCTACATTTACCATACATTTGCTGTAGGTATTAAATTTGCAGATGGTGCGTTTAAGGCTGATGGGAAAATTGTCACGCACAGTGGCACGGTAGGTAAAACGTCTAATTAGTGTGTATTTGTTTGATTAAAGGACGACTTAGGCGAATCCGCCCAAAATTCGAGCATCAATTAGAAAGTATTAAATATCTGAGAAACGATTTGAGATAAATACATGCAGTGTTTTTAGCTGCGTAGCTGAGATGGTGCTGAAAAAATCCATGTGCGCTGTGTTTACTTACACACTTCCTGGTTTTAGAAATTCAATGCGCAGTGAAGCTCATGGGGCTGGAGTTGACCAGTGGAGAGGATATTGTGTGTCATGAGCCATAGAGATCTGCTTTTACTAGCCAATCCAGATCACACGTCTCAGGCAGCTGATCAGGGTCGGGTTACAGACGAGCAGAGAGGGGTAGGAGGGGGAGAGCCGGCAGAGTGAGAGAGGGGCTCATCTCTCAGCTATTATAGATGCTGCTGATGCGATCTCTATGGATTCAGAACAGCTTCAGCTATGCATGTATGCATGTATTATGTACTTATATGTCATATAATAATATAATATATACGGTATTATAAGTGGACAATATGCAATAAAGTAAAAAAGAAAGAATTAGATTTGTTTTTTCCAGCAATGGAAAACAGAAGCTGATCAAGATTGTGAGGTCAGCAGAATATATAACAAGACCCACTGGCATGCCAGGTGCCCCTCTGACACTTCCTGGAGGCCCAGCTTTGCTCAGTGGCAAGTCTGAGGGACCTGAATAACTCAGGGAAAATAGGATCTCAATGTTCTCCTGGGTCAGTTTACAAAAAGGTGTGTTATTTCAGTGTTATGTTTATAGTTTATTGAAATACAATGCATATTTCAATACCGAAGGCTTTTAAGAGTATGTTCTAAGTGTCAAAACTGTTCACTATTACTGTGTGGGGTGTCAAATCAATAATAACAATAAAAAAATTAATTCTGTTATTTTATTGAACATTGTTCACTCAAGTACATTATACATGAAAAATGCATTTAGCAGAGGTTGTTCTGAAAAAATAGATATAAAACACTTTGTGGTTTATAAGCAAATGCATATTGTTTATCAGTTAGAATGTAAAAGTGGTAAAAACGGGAAAAATGTTCTCAGTCCTCTGAGGGTTAACTTAGTATTAGACAATGAGAGACTCCGCCATTAAAATAAGTTTTACGTTTACGTTACTTTAGATAGCTACAGACGTTGATGTTGATCTTTTCGTTGTTTAGACACATTTTGGGTCTTAAATGATATTTCTTGAGGTCTTAAAAAGGTCTTAAAAAGCATTACATTTGACTTTAAAAATGGTGCAAGAACCCTGTCTCTTCCACTCGGCCCTCCCTCTGAGCTGGACAGACAGAGGCTGTTCCTCAGCTGGCCTGTGTCCGCTGTGCTGCTGGCAGGGGGCGTCAGTGCAGGACCTCCTGGTGTTGTGTGACAGAGAACCTGGCAGAACAAAGCACAGCAACGGCAATGTGGCCGCCTGGCTGAGGACTGAGCTCTGATTGTGTTTCCTTCACAGGCATCCCTGAGGACAACACCACTACTGCCACTACAGCCACCAGGACTACAACACCTAAACCAAACACAACTGTAACCACCAAGACAGGTGAACTCCTCCTCTCTGACCCCAGACAGCCCTCCTCAGCACATTGTCATTATAGAGAGTCAGGGAACACAGTGTGTGCAGCGTGGGGAATGTGCAGCCGTGCCTCTACTGATTTAGACATGAAACAGTTGAATCAGGGTTCGAAGTACAGGGAGGATTGGGGGGGTTGAACCCCCCTAATTGAGACTTCAACCCCCCAGAAAGAGGCAAAAATAGAAGGGTGGGGGGGTCGAAACATGAATATATCGTGAGGTAAAATGCGGTTCCCGGCTCCCATACTGACCGTCAACCCCCCCCGCTCTCACAGTTTTTGCTGACCTCCCCGTTTGTCATTGTATAATTCGAACTCTGGGGTGAATAATAGAAGCGCTGGTCTATATTGCCACAGCACAGTGGTGGCAGCCCTGTTCCTGGAGAGGCATGATACTGCAGCTCTCTAATTAGTCAATTACATTTTGCATAATTCATCCCAATAACTGTCTGAGTCAACACCTAAACCAACCACAACTTCAACCACAATTTCAGCCCCCATTAACGACCTGCTGTTGGTAAAATTCATCAGCAAAAAGTATGTATATTATTCAAGTGTAGCGTGATAATACTTATATCCTATATTTAAATTGTTTAGAAAGAAAATGCTAGTTGATACTCAGTTATATATATTTTCTACCAAAACATTACAAATTGTATGACTACCAGTATGTACAATGTCTGACAATGTCAGTTACAGTGTGTCTGTCTACAGGGTCTGCAGTGGAGCTGGTGGTGAGACTGACTGTGTTCTTCATCGCTCTGATCGCCCCTCTGGTCGCTGTAGCCGTGGTTTACAGCAAGAGGAGGAGCAGCAGACAGACAGGTGAGTAACAGAGCAGAGCGGTCAGTGTGGAGCAGGACTGTCCTACATGCCGGACACTGCAGTGACAGAGTAGAGCGGTCAGTGTGAAGCAGGACTGTCCTACATGCTGGACACTGCAGTGACAGAGCAGAGCGGTCAGTGTGGAGCAGGACTGTCCTACAGGCCGGACACTGCAGTGACAGAGCAGAGCAGTCAGTGTGGAGCAGGACTGTCCTACAGGCCGGACACTGCAGTGACAGAGCAGACAGTCAGAGCTGAGAATAATTAGTATTTCTGACTCTTAGACTCACATTTTGACAATGAATAATAATAATAATAATAATAATAATAATAATAATAAATTATGATACTCCAATAAACACCAGTCTCCTCTGATTGGTCCCCACAGAGGAAGTGCCTTCTGGGATCGAGCTGGACTCCACAGGCTGACCTCCTACCTGCCCCAATAACCTCGGAGGCGGGACAACCACGCCAGTTATCACTTATCAAGCAATTAGTGGATTACCTGCCTGTTTCATTAATTGATACATTGCTTCTTTGATGAATTGCTACACGTTTCCCCATGTTAATAGCTACTGGTGTGGGGGCTCTGCAGCAGCAGGGACAGAACCACTCGATCAGACTTACTGACTGAAGATTGAGTCTCAGTGCAGAATCATTCGACTCAGTATGGACGAGATCACGGTCAAAAATATTAAAATGCTTAAAAAGAACATTCCAGTCTTCTGACATATTTATAGGGAATTTCTCTTGCTCATGTGGAAACTTTGCAAACATTCTGTAGAAACTTTGAGGTAAAAAAGACACATAAACAAAATTGTTATAAATCAGATGTATAAAGATTATAACACCATGTCGACTGCAAAATACCTTTATTGTATTTTACAATCAACATTAAATAGTCAGTGTAATAAGCTTCATGCATCCAGTAAAAAACAATTCTGTGAAGGCTAGATTATTTTGTATTTAATTATTCCATCTTTTATATCTTAAAGTATAAGAATATCTTCAGTATGTCTACAAGACATTTCCACTTAATAGGCTGAACAGATTCTCAAAATTAGCAACCAGGACATATTGAAAAATATTAATAAAACAATTACGTCACTTAAAAAGATGGTATTTGTTTAAAAAAGTGTTAATTTCCAGATATCTGGATTTATATTTTTAGCATATTTTTAGCCGTCAGTACAAATTCTTTTAATGGATATTAATCTTTTGACAGTGATCTCCCTCCATCACTCAGTGGGGGTTAAGTTTTGCATGTGCCCAGATCAGGGATTGATGTGAACAGCGACAGCGTTTACTTTAGTTCACTGTTAATACATGGAGACAGACAGACAGCTCTTGGTTTCAGATCAGTCTATTTCTCTTCTCTCAAAGCTCAGGCAGTGGGTAAAATCAACAGTATTTAAAAACCAAGTGAAACAGGTTATATGTATAAGTGTAATATGATATGATGGGAGGCTAGCAGGTCCAGGATTCTTTGTCTTTACTTTTCCTGTAAAGTGAGTGAAAGCCTCTGTAGAAAACACATGTAATTGCTTTATTGTTTCATTACCGTGAGAACTGTGCAAATACATATTTTCCATCTTTAAAGTAAACATCGTAAATAAATGAGACTTTGTGTGATTTTTTCCTGACACAATGTCATTTTGTATATTTGATCACAATAAACATTTGTTTCATTTCCTGATAATGTCTGACTGACTAATCATCCCTGATTCCAGTCAGATTAACTGTGGTTTAAAAGACAGATGGAAACCCAAACTGAATCTCTATCCCTATATCATGGACTCCTGTGTATCTGTGTGTCACCTACAGTATCCCTGTAATGAACAGCACAGTCTATATGGCTTTGTCTCTGTCTCTGTCTCTGTCACCTCTGTCTACAGTGAACAGCACAGAGTATATGGTTCTTATCTGTGTCCAGACAATAACATAATTAAACCATTAAAAGCAGATAATATACATTTAAATATATACGTTTGTATTTAATTCCTTACTGTATCTTTTTATTCTAGCTGAATGGTTTTAAGTATGTTTGCTTTAAGTGTATCTGTGTGTATTGTGTGTGTGTGTGAGTGTGTACTCTAGATGTGTCTCTGAATGTGAGTGTGTGTGTCTGTACTCCTGCCAGTCTAGTTGTGTGCTCTGGCCGTGCTGCTCAGGGGAGGATGAGGTCAGCTTCAGTCCTGGGATCTCCTTAGACAGCTGCTCTCCAACCTGCAACGACAAGAACACAGGGGCCGCCCTCTGTAACTCCACCTTGACTGAACACAGGGGCCGCCCTCTGTAACTCCACCTTGACTGAACACAGGGGCCACCCCGCTGTAACTCCACCTTGACTGAACACAGGGGCCGCCCGCTGTAACTCCACCTTGACTGAACACAGGGGCCGCCCTCTGTAACTCCACCTTGACTGAACACAGGGGCCGTCCTCTGTAACTCCACCTTGACTGAACACAGGGGCCACCCCACTGTAACTCAACCCCTGACTGAACACAGGGGCCGCCCGCTGTAACTCCACCTTGACTGAACACAGGGGCCGCCCTCTGTAACTCCACCTTGACTGAACACAGGGGCCACCCCGCTGTAACTCCACCCTGACTGAACACAGGGGCCGCCCTCTGTAACTCCACCCTGACTGAACACAGGGGCCACCCCGCTGTAACTCCACCTTGACTGAACACAGGGGCCACCCCACAGTAACTCCACCCTGACTGAACACAGGGGCCACCCCGCTGTAACTCCACCCCTGACTGAACACTGATGCAGTGTCTTACCGGAGTTACAGTGCTGCAGTGCGTCTGATCTTTATTACAGTGTTTCGTGTGTCTGATCTTAATAACAGTGTTACGGTTTGTCTGATCTTAATTACAGTGTTACGGTGTTCAGTGTTCAGCGCTGCTCTCACCGCAGGGTCACTGGGATCCAGTCCATTTCCCCCTCTGACTCTCACAGTGATTGATGTCACCTTCTCCTCTGCATACAAACAGCAGGACACACACATCAATCTCACAGCGAGGTGCAGTCTGAACACAACACACTGACAGCCCAGTACAGACTGTAATATTATATTCAGTGCTGGATACACCCTCACTGAGACAGCAAACAATAATACACACAGCACTGTCTTTCAAGCTGAAATTCAAACATAGCCACTCCCCTAATCACACACTGAGAGCCGTGTACTGAACACTGCCCACACTAGCATTCTACATGAGTGACCGACTACACTACAAATTATACATGCAAAACAGTACTCAAATTACACACACACAACTTTGCAGTCAGTTACACAGTAATTGAGCTTTACAGCACTTATCCAGACAGAACTGGTTTCATCCAGCAGAATTAATAGCACTCCAGTCATCATCAACCCTGCAAATGTGACTAATAGAGGATACAACTGTAGTAAAACTTTGCAATAAACTCAGTATAACATTGTAATAAACTACAGCAGAATCAGTGGCAGAGACTGGGGCGGGGACAGTGCTGAGGGAGCAGCCTGAGTATCTCTCTGTGCTGTTAGAGGTGACAGATGATCTAGACTGAGATCAAGTACAAACACTGACAGGAGACCCACTCACAGCACCCAGAGACACCCACCTTTGTAGCACATGAAGTAATGTCTTTCATCGCATGGATCAGTACACCATGGATAATCCTCAATAGAATACACATAAACACATCTATCCATCCAAGGCCGAGTGCTGCGCCAGTTTCTGAATGTAGACTTCCTCCCATCAGACCACTTCCAGTCCCTGATCAGCCCAATCCACACTGAGCTCCCATTGGTTGTCTGGATCAGTGCGTCATTCTCCGCCTGGCTCCTCACATTGACCAGGTCACTGTAGTTCTGTCTGCAGTAGCGCTGCGCTTGAGACCAGGTCATGGACTCATTAACCAGGACGTATCTGTCACTGGGGTTACTGGTCTCTGAAAGGACATATAAAGAGATGACTTTAACTAACGTCAAAATCAGACATGTTCCATATATACAGCACAGTCTGTACTATAAGACATGAGATCTGAACATCACACTCACAACCACCTCCTCACTGGAGTGGAGATTTATATTGTCCTGTTGTTTGACAACAATTTGAGAACTGATAGAGGACGTTAGTGATTTGTTCAGCTTTTGGAATTATTATACATTTTAATACTGTACACCCACCCCAACTCCCATGTTAGCCTGGATTGAACTTCTTAGACACACAAGTGTTTAATATGCACATTATAAGGAGTACAGGTATGTGAAACTAGACAACCTGTACTACAATATTCTACATATTTGATCATGATTAGACAAACTACATTACAGTTCTACCAAGTGTTTTTCAAGAATGCGTTTTTTAATTTTGACAATTTCTTCAAATAAAGTCTAGAGAAAATCTTGAGATTACATTTTTATACTGATATACCACTCATATTGAAATAGTTGGAAGTTGTTGGGTGAAAATAGTATAAAAAATTAAGGAATAATGTGCATTTGAAAGAATCTAGCCTATGCAGAATCGTTAGAGAACATTTGTACCACAAAATATGTGCAAAAGGGCAATTTCTCCATTATAAGGGCCACAAGCGTGTGGGACCAATCAAATGAAAGCATACAAACTACAGAATCAGTTACTACATTATGATTAGACACTACATTGCAACATAATCATTTTTTCCATTATAAATAATAGCATAGTTATGAATTATGAATTTTGGGTTTTTATGGGATTTTATCAATGTAAACTTATTTTGTTATACAATTGTCCCTGAACGTACTAGTCAAAATACAACTTTTAAGACAAACTGGGGAATGATCATTAGTGATCATGAGTTATGATCATTTTTAAAGTATTTTTTAAGCAATTTTTCCCCCTAATTTGCAAGTCAGTGAAAGTCTATTTTCCAGTGGTATTAAATTACGTCTGGCTGTAACAGTGCCAGAGCTATTAAATGATATTTGTCCACCCACTGGCAGGTTGAAAACAATGGGGCTGAGTATAATGGGTTAAGTATCAGAGTTCATTAGTTCATATTTTAATTTAATGTGAATAATTATTTTCATTGTTTTGTTTCTGTTGCTGTTTACAAAGGAGAGAAGAACAACAACACAATCAATGACAGTTACAGGCATTCACACCTCTGATCATCAACAGCAGCTGCATCCCAGTACTGTGGACAGTTAGTGCCGTCACCCTTTATAGCAGTGTGATCTCCAGCAGCAGAGAGACCAGTCACTATCCCACACTGCTGCCCCCCGCCTGGAGGCACTCTGACCACTGGATCATTGAGTTTCTGTTCAGTTTTATAGTTGATAGTTCGATTTACTTGTTTTAGTCTGTATCACTCCCTTGTGAGGGGATATTTTATTTTTTTACTGGCAATATTATTGGGGGGGCAACCAGGAACAAACAAAAGAGTCCACAAAGCTGATTATTATATATAAATCATATATATACACTGATCAGCCATAATATTATGACCACCTGCCTAATATTGTGTAGGTCCCCCAAAAACAGTCCTGATGCTCACGTGCCCATTGTGGGCGCTTTCGGCAGTGGACAGGGGTCAACATGGGCACCCTGACTGGTCTGTGACTACGCAGCCCCATACACAGCAAACTGCGATGCACTGTGTGTTCTGACACCTTTCTATAAGAACCAGCATTAACTTTTTCAGCAATTTGAGCTACAGTAGCTCGTCTGTTGGATCGGACCACACGGGCCAGCCTTCGCTCCCCACGTGCATCAGTGAGCCTTGGCCGCCCATGACCCTATTGCCGGTTCACCGCTTTTCCTTCTTTGGAGCACTTTTGATAGGTACTGACCACTGCAGACTGGGAACACCCCACAAGAGCTGCAGTTTTGGAGATGCTCTGACCCAGTCATCTAGCCATCACAATTTGGCCCTTGTCAAAGTCGCTCAGATCCTTACGCTGCCCATTTTTCCTGCTTCTAACACATCAACATTGAGGACAAAATGTTCACTTGCTGCCTAATATATCCCACCCACTGACAGGTGCCATGATAACGAGATTATCAGTGTTATTCACTTCACCTGTCAGTGGGCATAATGTTATGGCTGATCGGTGTAAAATAATCATATATATATACACTCACCTAAAGGATTATTAGGAACACCTGTTCAATTTCTCATTAATGCAATTATCTAACCAACCAATCACATGGCAGTTGCTTCAATGCATTTAGGGGTGTGGTCCTGGTCAAGACAATCTCCTGAACTCCAAACTGAATGTCTGAATGGGAAAGAAAGGTGATTTAAGCAATTTTGAGCGTGGCATGGTTGTTGGTGCCAGACGGGCCGGTCTGAGTATTTCACAATCTGCTCAGTTACTGGGATTTTCACGCACAACCATTTCTAGGGTTTACAAAGAATGGTGTGAAAAGGGAAAAACATCCAGTATGCGGCAGTCCTGTGGGCGAAAATGCCTTGTTGATGCTAGAGGTCAGAGGAGAATGGGCCGACTGATTCAAGCTGATAGAAGAGCAACTTTGACTGAAATAACCACTCGTTACAACCGAGGTATGCAGCAAAGCATTTGTGAAGCCACAACACGTACAACCTTGAGGCGGATGGGCTACAACAGCAGAAGACCCCACCGGGTACCACTCATCTCCACTACAAATAGGAAAAAGAGGCTACAATTTGCACAAGCTCACCAAAATTGGACAGTTGAAGACTGGAAAAATGTTGCCTGGTCTGATGAGTCTCGATTTCTGTTGAGACATTCAGATGGTAGAGTCAGAATTTGGCGTAAACAGAATGAGAACATGGATCCATCATGCCTTGTTACCACTGTGCAGGCTGGTGGTGGTGGTGTAATGGTGTGGGGGATGTTTTCTTGGCACACTTTAGGCCCCTTAGTGCCAATTGGGCATCGTTTAAATGCCACGGCCTACCTGAGCATTGTTTCTGACCATGTCCATCCCTTTATGACCACCATGTACCCATCCTCTGATGGCTACTTCCAGCAGGATAATGCACCATGTCACAAAGGTCGAATCATTTCAAATTGGTTTCTTGAACATGACAATGAGTTCACTGTACTAAACTGGCACCCACAGTGACCAGATCTCAACCCAATAGAGCATCTTTGGGATGTGGTGGAACGGGAGCTTCGTGCCCTGGATGTGCATCCCACAAATCTCCATCAACTGCAAGATGCTATCCTATCAATATGGGCCAACATTTCTAAAGAATGCTTTCAGCACCTTGTTGAATCAATGCCACGTAGAATTAAGGCAGTTCTGAAGGCGAAAGGGGGTCAAACACAGTATTAGTATGGTGTTCCTAATAATCCTTTAGGTGAGTGTATACACATGTATTCTAAATTGAGCTCCAATTCAATCTACAACAGAACATTTTTTTTAAATGTGTATTTTTTTTTTAATGTTTCCTTGTTATTCTATTCCCTGTGACTTTGTAGATATTTACTGTCATTACACCATTTCAGGGATGTGTCTGATATAGCTTTAAAATAAACAAAAATATAAATAATCATAATCATCATGAAAATCTTCTGCTTCTATTGTTTCAGTATTAAAATTATAATCTTTATACTGGACTCACATTACTGTGTGACCATAAGAGCCCATTGTCACTGGGTCATGTTGAGACATTTTAAACCATTGTATTATTCATTAAAGAAATGCACAGAATGACTTTAAGTGATGAAGTACTGCTGTGTAACTAAACACACACGTATTGATCCATTATTCCGGCTATTGTCACTGTGCACTGTAATAATTGTCCACACTGGGAAGCCTGGATTATCTGCACAGGAACTCTGCACTTTTACTCTGCTTGTACTGGGGGTGTACTTTCACTTCAGCTTCCTTCACTGACAGTGAGCTACTGAGTCTCAGCTCTACAGCGCCCTCTAGAGCCCTACCTGCCCACAGGAGGACGATCAGACAGCACTTGCCCATGACAGCCCACTGCACTCAGAGCCCGGCCTCCTGCAATCTGCAATCTATTGACAAGAAGCACTTCGTCATTCATTGACAAATCTGAAGTGTTAAAGAAGATTAAAACAATTATGAAGGTCCAAATGAACAGATCATTGAGTGACGGCGCTCAGAGTTGAGCTGGAAAAGAGAGTGAGGTCCCACATGCTATGACACTGGCACAGTCACAGCGCTGACTTCCCCATGGCAGCCCCCTGCACTCAGAGCCCGGCTCCCTCTGAGACCCTGCACACCTACAGAGACACGGGCCAGCACTCACACCTGCAGAGACACGGGCCAGGACTTTATTCTCCTCAGATTGCTTGAATTCCAATTTCTATTGAATTCGTTTTCAGGCTTTAATTCTAACTCTGAGCACCAGGTGTCGCCATGCTCTCCCAATGTTGAGCAGCTCTCCTGACTGCTTGGCTGTGATGTTAACTCTGAGCGCCAGGTGCCGCCACCCCCCCTTGCACTCTCCCAGTGCCCGCAGTGCTGTGGATGACTCTCTCTCAGAGTTAGCGCCCTTGTTTTAACCCTTCTCTCCCCAGAGTGAAGGCTGGTTGTCGCTGCTGCCCTGTATTGTATTGGTGCTTCTTCTGTGTCACTTTTTGCATTTCCACCTTTTGATTATTATCTTATACTTTATGTACTTTAAGGGCATCCTGGTATATTGCCCGCTCCACTCAGTATCATTATTTGAGCTCTTTCAGGATGCACACACTGTCAGGTCTTCCCCATGACACTTTCCCAAGTTTACCACCAGAGGTCTCCAGAACACACAATCATACCCCGTGTCCATTCCTATCTCCCACTGATCTAACCCGTGACTTTACCTAATCACCCAGGTCCCGTGCATCTCCCCAGTACTTCTACACCCTGGTCTCCTGACATCAGTGTGAAGCCTTGTATTCCTTGTGTTGCACTACTGAGTGTTTCCCTGTTTCTCTGCCACTGAGCTTTCAACCCTTGCTTTTCATTACCGACCACCGTCTCTTGGACTTCCCGTGACTGTCTTGTTCGCCCTGTGTCTGACACACTGCCTCATTTCTTGGACTTTCCACATCGCTCAGTTTGCCGGTTTCTCGACCATTGCCCATCCCTGGATCTGGCCCTTTCTCTACACCAGTGTTCACTACCCTGGCAGCCTCCTGTTTACATTCACATTCTCTATCCACACATTCACTATTCACGCTCTCGCAAACGCTCACACATGCCAACATCTCCCTGCTGTTACTGTTACAACTGCAACCATCACCCAGTTAATTTATTAATGAATATGTTTCTTTACTGAATAATAATAATTGTTGATTCCATGTTTGTGTGTCTTTGGTGGCGCTGGGCTGATTTGCCTTATCCAGCCCAGTTCCTGGTTTTGCATAGATATGTATTTTCTGGGAAAATGAACTCAACCGCCTCCTTTAACACTAGACCACCACAGCACTCAAAGGAACAGAAATAGGATTGCATTTGAATATTTATAGTAAAAACTCACCAGCTCTCTGCACGTCGCTATTCAGCAAATTAACTGACTGACTGCTACTGACTGACTGACTACATAAAAAAAGCAGTAAACAAACAGAACAAATTAATAAAAAAATACATAAAACATTTAATGATGTAACTGAAACATCACAAACTATATAAACTTAATCTATACACTGACATTTTTCTTTCTAGAAAATGTGAAAATTAGATGCAAGCTTTAGGTGCAGTCACCACAGTGCAATGCAGTAACATCTGCTTTGGCAGTGGGGAAACAAGTACTCTTACCTTGGGTACAGACAGATATCTTTTTCTCTATTTCTCCTTCTTTCTTTGTCTTTTTCTTTTCTCATTCTGGCTTTTTCATTTTATTCCCACTTTCATTGATCACCCTGGCTTTCCTGTTTTTCTGTCTTTGTCTCACTTTCTTTGATTTACAATATTTATTTAGTTTTAGAAAGTGTATAGAGAGTGAGCAGAGTAAGTAATTTTTAAACCCACACTACATTCATGCAGAGACAGGAGCTCTTACCTGTCGAGTGTTGGTCTCTCCCAGCATCTCTAATTGGGCCGTCCCTCTGACTGATGTGGTGTGGAAATGGCAGGGAGGAGGAGCAGGAGCAGGATGAGGAGAATGGTCCCATCCCCCTTTCCATCGCTCTGTCACTCTCTGCATCAATGGCACAGTACAGCAGTAACGCCAGGCTTTAACTCAAATATTCCAAATGACACTTAGAACAGGGGATGTGCCAACTGACTGGAAGACAGCAAATGTCAAACCAATCCACAAGAAAGGGGACAAAACTGAGCCAGGAAATTACAGACCAATCAGTCTCACCTGCATCACCTGTAAAATGTTAGAAAAAATGATTAGACAGAAAATAGAGGAGCATCTTAATGAAAACCATATTCTTGGAGATAGTCAACATGGGTTTAGATGAGGCAGATCATGTCTTACTAATTTATTAGAGTTCTCTGAACATGCAACTGCAGCTGTAGATCAGGTGAAAGCATATGATATGATATACTTAGATTTTCAAAAAGCTTTTGATAAGGTTCCACACCAAAGACTGATCCTCAGATTGGAAGCTGTAGGCATTCAGGGTAATGTAAGTAGATGGATTATGAACTGGTTGATGTCTAGGAAACAGAGGGTGTCAATTAGAGGAGTCTCTTCTAACTGGAGTGAGGTTGTTAGTGGAGTTCCACAGGGATCAGTACTAGGGCCTGTGCTTTTTCTAATCTATATTAATGATCTGGACTCTGGGATAGTTAGCAAACTTGTCAAATTTGCAGATGATACTAAAATAGGCGGCTCAGCAGATACAATCTCGGCAGCACAGGCTATTCAAAGGAACTTGGATAATATTCAGTTGTGGGCCGACACCTGGCAGATGAAATTCAATGTGGACAAGTGCAAGGTATTACATGCAGGTAACAAAAATGTCCACTATAATGACACTATGGGAGGAACAGAACTAGATGAAGTAACGCATGACAAAGACCTAGGAGTCTATGTGGACTCCTCACTTTCTCCATCCAAACAATGTGGGAAGCAATAAAAAAGACAAACAAAATGTTACGGTATATTGTAAAAAGTGTAGATTTGAGAACAAGGGCAGTGATGTTCAGACTGTACAATGCACTAGTTAGAGCTCATCTGGATACTGTGGACAGTTCTGGGCTCCACACTTCAAGAAAGATATCGCTGCTCTAGAGGCAGTTCAGAGGAGAGCAACCAGACTTATTCCAAGTTTGGACTTGATTCAAGTCGTCAAAATCATGAAAGGCATCGACCACATCAAACCAGAGGAGCTTTTCCAGATCAGCAGGGACACACGCACCCGGAGACACAAATGGAAATTGGGCTTCAAGGCATTCAAGACAGAAAACAGGAGACACTTCTTCACACAGAGAGGCGTCACAATCTGAACAAACTCCCCAGCGATGTGGTAGATGCTGAAAATTTGGGAACATTCAAAAACAGACTGGATAGGATCCTCAGATCACTTAGTTAGTAATGGACACCAAACGAGCATGATGGGGTAAATGGCCTCCTCTCATTTGTAAACTTTCTTATGTTCTTTATAAACTTCCCCAGACCAGTGCAGTAATTCCCCTCCAAACAGTACAGTGGAAGATGCTTGCCTTGTGACAGATCCTCTCTCTTTCTCTCTCCCCCTCTCTGTTCTTCTCAATCAGACTTCCCCTCTGTCTCCACTGCTTTCCTTCAGTCAGATTAACAACATCTCTTTACAAATAATACACTACTGCTCATTGATCTGGTTTGTGAGGCGATATCTGTGGTGAGGGTGGATTTGCATTCTCCTGGGCTGCCTCTCTGTGTCACATGCTTCCTGCTTTGCTTAGAGATCTATTTCAGTACTGAGTCATGCAAACAAGCAGAGAAATAAACAAATCCACTAATACATACATAACCGACCAATGTTTACTAAAAATTAATAAAAACAAATAAAATGTAAAATATGATCATTAACTAAGAGCACACAGACCAGTATCTTACACCTCTATTTAACAAATAGTAAACACTTACATTTCCTTCTGTTCAATATTGATTTCAGGTTTTGCATCATAAACAAATGGCCACACTTTTTAAAGCACTGCAGTTATTACTTGTTCACTCACACCACTTTAAAACACAAAGCTTTGAAAATGGATTAGTTGCTTTTAATCTGTTCCCCCAGATTTAAATTGAATTGAATTCCCCCAAGTAATCTGGTAACATTTGCTTGCCTGAGTCACCGGTGGGTCTATTGTAGGCAAACTACGCCACCTGCTCAGCAGGCAGTCAGACCAGGACACAGAGACCGTTCAATACGGTTCACACAGTACGGCACTGTGAGCAGGGAGAGGTCGAAACAGAGACACACTTCCTGTTGTCCTGCTCGAAATACACAGACACAAGAAAAGAATACACCCCCAAACGTCTGAACCATATCAGATAATTCACACTCCTCCAAGATACAGAAAAGGTCCCTATCCTTCTGGGAGAGGAGAACACTGCCAGTATAGCAGCCAGATATGTGTCTGCCTGCCACAGCCGGATGGACAATGCAGGAACAATGTAGGGACAGTGTGTGGATGGCCAGCAACCGCACGGCACCACTGACAGGTGAAGTGAATAACACTGATAATCTCGTTATCATGGCACCTGTCAGTGGGTGGGATATATTAGGCAGCAAGTGAACATTTTGTCCTCAAAGTTGATGTGTTAGAAGCAGGAAAATTGGAAAGTGTAAGGATCTGAGCGACTTTGACAAGGGCCAAATTGTGATGGCTAGACGACTGGGTCAGAGCATCTTCAAAACTGCAGCTCTTGTGGGGTGTTCCCAGTCTGCAGTGGTCAGCACCTATCAAAAGTGGTCCAAGGAAGGAAAAGCGGTGAACCGGCGACAGGGTCATGGGTGGCCAAGGCTCATTGATGCACGTGGGGAGCGAAGGCTGGCCCGTGTGGTCCGATCCAACAGACAAGCTACTGTAGCTCAAATTGCTGAAAAAGTTAATGCTGGCCATGCTGACCCCTGTCCACTGCCGAAACTGCCTACAATGGGCATGTGAGCATCAGAACTGGACCACGGAGCAATGGGAGAAGGTGGCCTGGTCTGATGAATCACAAGTTCAAGGTGTTGACTTGGCCTCCAAATTCCCCAGATCTCAATCCAATCGAGCATCTGTGGGATGTGCCGGACAAACAAGTCCGATCCATGGAGGCCCCACCTCGCAACTTACAGGACTTAAAGGATCTGCTGCTAACGTCTTGGTGCCAGTGGTACCTTCAGAGGTCTAGTGGAGTCCATGCCTCAACGGGTCAGGGCTGTTTTGGGACCTACATAATATTAGGCAGGTGGTCATAATGTTATGGCTGATCGGTGTATGTATTAATTATATTACATGCTTTGGCAATACTTGTAAAACTGCTTCTTTGCCCAGGAAGCTGATGCTGTAACCCCACCTCTCCTCTGATTACCCATACCAATAAAATAGGCCTGCCTCAACCTTTCTTGGGCATTTACCACCAATATTGCTGCAACCGTCCCATAAATGTTTGCGAAAAGGTTGCAGAAACTGGTAGGTTGCAGTAATATTGCAGCAAACAAATGTTTTATTTCTGTAGATCATAAGTGAGACATATATGAGACTACACTCTCATTCACCACAGAGAAGTAGGCCCTACTGAAATACACATATTAAGATCTCAAGCTGATAGAAACTAAGACACACTCAACAATGAACTTACAATTTACTCTACTAACACACTATAAAACATATTACCTCTATTTTGAGAATACACTATACTGAGATGTACTATTATTACCACCTCATACAAACTGAGATATAGGCCTCCTATACATTGAACTACTGCACAAACTGTATTGAGATTACATACACTTGAACACACAAGATTACAAGCTGATAGACACTAAGACAAACTCAGCACCGAACTTATAATTGTGTAAAATATAGGAATAGTTTGTTACAACAGTAGACTTTCATACAACTATAATCCATTTATAATTTAATTTGTCATATACAAAAAAGATCAGTAGGTTAACTGAAGGTCCTTTTGTCACATATAGCTCTGCGTGTGAGACAGGAGGTATTTAGGTCCGCACATATGCACAATCACACACACACACACACACACACGCACAAAACTCAGCACCACCTACCCCAATGCACACACACACATACACACACGCACACACACACACGTACACACATGCACACAACTCAGCACCACCTACCCCAATGCACACAAACAGACACACAGACACACACAACTCAGCACCACCTAACCCAATGCACACACACACATACACACACGCACACACACACGTACACAGGCACACACGCACCACTTCCTCAAACTCTCCCTGTCCTTTCAAATTAACTCTCTTTCTGACTCTGACTTCCTCACCCTCCATGACTCTCTAGCAGACATGAGCAAAGAAGCACAGGGTAAGTGTGAGCTCTGTCCTTCAGTTGTGTGTCTAAAGACAGTGAAAACTCTCTGTTAGTGTCTCTGCCTGTCTGTCTCTGTCACTCTGTTAGTGTCTGTGCCTGTCTGTCTCTGTCGCTCTGTTACTGTCTCTGCCTGTCTGTCTCTGTCGCTCTGTTAGTGTCTCTGCCTGTCTGTCTCTGTCGCTCTGTTAGTGTCTCTGCCTGTCTGTCTCTGTCGCTCTGTTAGTGTCTCTGCCTGTCTGTCTCTGTCGCTCTGTTAGTGTCTCTGCCTGTCTGTCTCTGTCACTCTGTTAGTGTCTGTGCCTGTCTGTCTCTGTCGCTCTGTTACTGTCTCTGCCTGTCTGTCTCTGTCGCTCTGTTAGTGTCTGTGCCTGTCTGTCTCTGTCGCTCTGTTACTGTCTCTGCCTGTCTGTCTCTGTCGCTCTGTTACTGTCTCTGCCTGTCTGTCTCTGTCGCTCTGTTAGTGTCTCTGCCTGTCTGTCTCTGTCGCTCTGTTAGTGTCTCTGCCTGTCTGTCTCTGTCGCTCTGTTAGTGTCTCTGTCTCTGTCTCTGTCTCTGTTAAGATCTCTGTAGCTTTTTTCACATCTGTGTTTGGCTGTCTCTGTCTAGATCTTCTCGTCTAATCTCTCCATATCCATCTGTCTGTGTATATATGTATGTGCGTGTGTGTGTCTTTCTGTCTGTGTGCATGTGTGTGTGCTTGTGTAAGGGAATGTTAGTGTGTGCGTAAGTGTCTGAGAGTGTGTATAGTGATTGTGATAGTGTGTGTATCTGTGACAGTTTTGTACAGTATAGATAGATACAGCAAGAGGCAAAGAGAGAGAGAGAGAGAGAGAGAGAGAGAGAGAGAGAGAGAGAGAGATGGAAGGGGAAGGGGTTAGGAGGAAGAAAATGAACAGAACACAGAAACAATTCAAAACCAAAACAAAATGTAGTTCCTCCTCCCGTAAAAGAAAAAGAAACCGAAATGAAATTCATACAAAGGCTACTAAAGGCCAGGCCACAAGAGAAAATCAAAAGTGCAAATCGAGTGCAGAACGAGAACTCAGTGGATACATTCACTGGTTTATTAGTGTGAGGGGGAGACCATTAGAAAGTGTTCCTCTGTCCCATATTGCAGTCCGTTTTGCACTGAGTGTGAAGAGATGAGGGCAGTGCAGTGAGAACAGTTTCAGAGAGTCTATATATAAACTCTGTGCTTCAGCAGAGGCCTTCATTAACTTCCCTCTGACTGTCACTTCTCTTTCTGCCATGGCAAACAGAGACACACAGACACTCTCACACACAAACACACTCACACACACAGACACTCTCACACACAGACACACAGACACACAGACACTCTCACACACAAACACACTCACACACACAGACACACAGACACTCTCACACACAGACACTCTCACACACAGACACACAGACACTCTCACACACAGACACACAGACACTCTCACACACAAACACACTCACACACAGACACACAGACACTCTCACACACAGACACTCTCACACACAAACACACTCTCACACACAGACACTCTCACACACAGACACACAGACACTCTCACACACAAACACACTCACACACACAGACACACAGACACTCTCACACACAGACACTCTCTCACACACAGACACACAGACACTCTCACACACAGACACACAGACACTCTCACACACAAACACACTCACACACAGACACACAGACACTCTCACACACAGACACTCTCTCACACACAGACACACAGACACTCTCTCACACACAGACACACAGACACTCTCACACACAGACACACAGACACTCTCACACACAGAGATACAGAGACACGCTCACACACACAGAGACACGCTCACACACAGAGACGCTCATACGCAGAGACACACAGACACACACACACACAGAGACACACAAAGAAGCTCACACACAGAGACACAGAGACACTAACACAGAGACATGCAGACATGCTCTCACAAACAGACACACAGACAAGCTCTCACACACAGACATGCTCACACACAGACACACAAAGATACACAGACATGCTTACACACAAAGACACGCAGACAAGCTCTCACACACAGACACACGCAAACACTCTCACACACAGATAACTCATACAGGGACACACAGACACTCTCACACACAGAGACTAGGGATGGGAATGTTAAGTGTTTCAGTTTTTCTTTTCAGATTATTCGAATATTACCAAAAACATATCCGGCGCAAGGCTGATGTGCTCGCGGTACAGTGTGACGTCATGTCGGGGGGAGGGGAGGGCAGCTATTCAAAAGTAGAAACCGAACAAAGCAAATTATATCACTTAAAAAGTGTATTTCTTAATAAAAACGTTAATTTCCAGATAACTGCTGCCTTTTCATCTAGTTTTCTTTCATTTATGAGGAGCGCCTTTACAAAAATAGCAATTGTGATCCGATTCACATTAACAATTATTTTAGTATCCCAGATATTTTACATTATTAATTAGCTGCTGCTGAATTAAACTGGGTACCAGTATTTAGCATCACTAAATATATAAAACATATATATCATTGTGTGTGATATCAACTTTTATTTTGTATGGGATTCCTTAAAACAAAAACCTTGTCCTGGCCCCATTGTCAATGCATCAGGCAGTGGTTGTATTACTCGCAATTTCTTCAAGGTAGTGATTTGTTTGTGCTGTTGGTGTATGTAATAATTCAACAGTGCCATCGTAATGTAATGTAATGTATGTAATAATCCAACAGCCTGACATTTGTCCAGTTTGCGTTGCTTTCACAGGCAGCTCGAATCTGACACATGCGCTCTCAGTGCCTTGTGTTTATGCTGTCAACCAGAAAAACATCTAAACTTGCATTAACGTATTACATGTAGTTACCGGAATTAAGGGTTTACCCATATCATTAAAATGTTAGCTCCTTCATGACTTTCATATTTAATTTAATCAAAAGTTTTTTCGTTTTTAAAATACATACTTAAAAACACAGACGGAAGTGTACACATATATAGACTATTAGCAGTTATATTTGCAGTGTGGCTAGAGGAAGTGGTCTGAGCTTTTTCTGCTACACACACACACTGTCACGCTGATATATACTGATACACACAAACTGTGACTGATATATAATGATACACACACACTGTCACACTAATATATACTGATACACACACACTGTCACACTAATATATACTGATACACACACACACACACTGTCACGCTGATATATACTGATACACACACACTGTCACGCTGATATATACTGATACACACAAACTGTGACTGATATATACTGATACACACACACTGTCACGCTGATATATACTGATACACACACACTGTCACACTAATATATACTGATACACATACACACATACACACTGTCACACTAATATATACTGATACACATACACACATACACACTGTCACACTAATATATACTGATACACATACACACATACACACTGTCACACTAATATATACTGATACACACACACACACTGACAAAGAAATGATCAGTCTATAATTTTAATGGTAGGTGTATTTTAACAGTGAGAGACAGAATAACAACAAAAAAATCTAGAAAAACGCATTTCAAAAAATATATAAATTGATTTGCATGTTAATGAGGGAAATAAGTATTTGACCCCTTCGACTTAGTACTTGGTGGCAAAACCCTTGTTGGCAATCACAGAGGTCAGACGTTTCTTGTAGTTGGCCACCAGGTTTGCACACATCTCAGGAGGGATTTTGTCCCACTCCTCTTTGCAGATCCTCTCCAAGTCATTAAGGTTTCGAGGCTGACGTTTGGCAACTCGAACCTTCAGCTCCCTCCACAGATTTTCTATGGGATTATGGTCTGGAGACTGGCTAGGCCACTCCAGGACCTTAATGTGCTTCTTCTTGAGCCACTCCTTTGTTGCCTTGGCTGTGTGTTTTGGGTCATTGTCATGCTGGAATACCCATCCACGACCCATTTTCAATGCCCTGGTTGAGGGAAGGAGGTTCTCACCCAATATTTGACGGTACATGGCCCCGTCCATCGTCCCTTTGATGCGGTGCAGTTGTCCTGTCCCCTTAGCAGAAAAACACCCCCAAAGCATAATGTTTCCACCTCCATGTTTGACGGTTGGGATGGTGTTCTTGGGGTCATTCCTCCTCCTCCAAACACGGCGAGTTGAGTTGATGCCAAAGAACTCGATTTTGGTCTCATCTGACCACAACACTTTCACCCTGTTCTCCTCTGAATCATTCAGATGTTGGCAAACTTCAGACGGGCCTGTACATGTGCTTTCTTGAGCAGGGGGACCTTGCGGGCGCTGCAGGATTTCAGTCCTTCACGGCGTAGTGTGTTACCAATTGTTTTCTTGGTGACTATGGTCCCAGCTGCCTTGAGATCATTAACAAGATCCTCCCGTGTAGTTCTGGGCTGATTCCTCACCGTTCTCATGATCATTGAAACTCCACGAGGTGAGATCTTGCATGGAGCCCCAGACCGAGGGAGACTGACAGTTATTTTGTGTTTCTTCCATTTGCGAATAATCGCACCAACTGTTGTCACCTTCTCACCAAGCTGCTTGGCGATGGTCTTGTAGCCCATTCCAGCCTTGTGTAGGTCTACAATCTTGTCCCTGACATCCTTGGACAGCTCTTTGGTCTTGGCTATGGTGGAGAGTTTGGAATCTGACTGATTGATTGCTTCTGTGGACAGGTGTCTTTTATACAGGTAACGAACTGAGATTAGGAGCACTCCCTTTAAGAGAGAGCTCCTAATCTCAGCTCGTTACCAGTATAAAAGACACCTGGGAGCCAGAAATCTTGCTGATTGATAGGGGATCAAATACTTATTTCCCTCATTAACATGCAAATCAATTTATAACTTTTTTGAAATGCGTTTCTCTGGATTTTTTTGTTGTTATTCTGTCTCTCACTGTTAAAATACACCTACCATTAAAATTATAGACTGATCATTTCTTTGTCAGTGGGCAAACGTACAAAATCAGCAGGGGATCAAATACTTTTTTCCCTCACTGTATACTGATACACACACACTGTCACACTAATATATATTGATACACATACACACATACACACTGTCACACTAATATATACTGATACACATACACACACACACTGTCACACTAATATATATTGATACACATACACACATACACACTGTCACACTAATATATACTGATACACATACACACACACACACACACTGTCACACTAATATATACTGATACACACACACTGTCACACTAATATATACTGATTCACATACACACATACACACTGTCACACTAATATATACTGATACACATACACACACACACTGTCACACTAATATATACTGATACACACACTGTCATACTAATATACACTCACCTAAAGGATTATTAGGAACACCTGTTCAATTTCTCATTAATGCAATTATCTAACCAACCAATCGCATGGCAGTTGCTTCAATGCATTTAGGGGTGTGGTCCTGGTCAAGACAATCTCCTGAACTCCAAACTGAATGTCTGAATGGGAAAGAAAGGTGATTTAAGCAATTTTGAGCGTGGCATGGTTGTTGGTGCCAGACGGGCCGGTCTGAGTATTTCACAATCTGCTCAGTTACTGGGATTTTCACGCACAACCATTTCTAGGGTTTACAAAGAATGGTGTGAAAAGGGAAAAACATCCAGTATGCGGCAGTCCTGTGGGCGAAAATGCCTTGTTGATGCTAGAGGTCAGAGGAGAATGGGCCGACTGATTCAAGCTGATAGAAGAGCAACTTTGACTGAAATAACCACTCGTTACAACCGAGGTATGCAGCAAAGCATTTGTGAAGCCACAACACGTACAACCTTGAGGCGGATGGGCTACAACAGCAGAAGACCCCACCGGGTACCACTCATCTCCATTACAAATAGGAAAAAGAGGCTACAATTTGCACAAGCTCACCAAAATTGGACAGTTGAAGACTGGAAAAATGTTGCCTGGTCTGATGAGTCTCGATTTCTGTTGAGTCAGAATTTGGCGTAAACAGAATGAGAACATGGATCCATCATGCCTTGTTACCACTGTGCAGGCTGGTGGTGGTGGTGTAATGGTGTGGGGGATGTTTTCTTGGCACACTTTAGGCCCCTTAGTGCCAATTGGGCATCGTTTAAATGCCACGGCCTACCTGAGCATTGTTTCTGACCATGTCCATCCCTTTATGACCACCACGTACCCATCCTCTGATGGCTACTTCCAGCAGGATAATGCACCATGTCACAAAGGTCGAATCATTTCAAATTGGTTTCTTGAACATGACAATGAGTTCACTGTACTAAACTGGCCCCCACAGTCACCAGATCTCAACCCAATAGAGCACCTTTTGGATGTGGTGGAACGGGAGCTTCGTGCCCTGGATGTGCATCCCACAAATCTCCATCAACTGCAAGATGCTATCCTATCAATATGGGCCAACATTTCTAAAGAATGCTTTCAGCACCTTGTTGAATCAATGCCACGTAGAATTAAGGCAGTTCTGAAGGTGAAAGGGGGTCAAACACAGTATTAGTATGGTGTTCCTAATAATCCTTTAGGTGAGTGTATACTGATATACACACACACACATACACACTGTCACACTAATATATACTGATACACACACACTGTCACACTGATATATACTGATACACACACACTGTCATACTAATATATACTGATATACACACACACACACTGCCACACTGATATATACTGATACACACACACACACACTGTGACTGATATATACTGATACACACACACTGTCACACTAATATATACTGATACACACACACACTGTGACTGATATATACTGATATACACACATACACACACACACTGTCACACTGATATATACTGACACAAACACTGACACTGATATATACTGATAGACACACTGTGACTGTGTGACACACTGTGTGTGTCCGGTTCAACACAATCAGAGCACTGTGTGTTGTATATGTAGTGTGTGTGTTTGGAGTGTGAGTAGTGTGTCAATAACTCGATTCCTACTACAGTATTACAACGCATTCCATTGTTTTTTTATACAGTACGCAGAGCATGTATACAGTACAGTGTACAGAATATATAGCACTTCATGTGTCCAGGCTGTTGGTAAGAGGCAGGGTTAAGTGAGTGCACTGGAGAGGGAGTGTGCAGTCAGTGTGTAGCGTGTGTAGTGAGTGTGTTTAGTGATTGTGTAGCATATATGTAGTGACTGTGTAGTATCTGTGTATTTAGTGTGTAGTGTGTAGTGTGTAGTATGCAGGTAAGGGGGCAGGGTTCAGTGAGTGTGTGTTGGAGAGGCAGTGTGTAGTATGTGTGTAATGTGGGTGTAGTGAGTGTGTAGTTTGTGTGTAGTGTGTGTGTAGTGAGTGTGTAGTGCACTGGTAAGGGTTCAGTGAGTGTGTGCTGAAGAGGGAATGTGTAGTGTGTGTGTAGTTAGTGTGCAGTGTGTGTGTAATGTGCTGGTATGGGTTCAGTGAGTGTGTGTTTATGTCCTGCAGGAGGAAAAGCCTTTGGGCTCCTCAAAGCCCAACAGGAGGAGAAACTACAGGCTATTAACAAGGTATGTATGTGTCTCTGTGTGTGTCAGTGTGTGTCTGTGTGTCTCTGTGTGTCTCTGTGTGTTTGTGTGTCTGTGTATCTGGTTGCTTGTGTATTAGTGTGTGTCTTTGTGTCTCATTCACACACACACAAACACTCTCATGTGCACACCCGTGCACGTTCACAAACATATAGAAACAGCAAAACAAGAAGAATAACAAACATTACTGGCAATTAAAGAAAGCAAAAGGAGATGTGAAACAGGGAAAGAGAGAGGAGGAAGGGAGAGAGGCGAAATACAGGTCAAACAGAGAGAAGAGAGAGGAAGGGGAGGAGAGAGGTGAGGAGGAAAGAGTGAAGAAGAGGGGGAAGATGTAGAGACAGAAATGCACAAGCGTAGGTTGATCAGGGGAATTATCTGTACAGATAAAGAAGACCCAGAGAAAGAAAGGGGACAGAGAGCCAAATACAGAGAGGGAGAGACAGAAGGGTGTGGAAGGAGAATGAGGAAGTGAAAATTGAAAGATGAGGAGAAAGGCAGGAAAGAGAGAAAGAAAAGGAGGAACTGATGGAGAGAGTGAGGGAGGGAGGGAGGGAGAAACTGTACTGTCTGAACCGACTTCCTATCCTCATCAAGTCAGTACAACCCAAGAGGGAAGGAGAGACAGAAACCCATCCAACCCTGGGGCCCTGAACCCTCCATACTGTATATATATATATATATATATATATATATATATATATATATATATATATATATATATATATATATATATATACAGTACAGTGCAGTCAGTGTGTGTCTCCAGGTGTATATATACAGTACAGTACAGTCAGTGTGTCCAGGTGTATATATACAGTACAGTACAGTCAGTGTGTGTCCAGGTGTATATTTACAGTGCAGTACTGTCAGTGTGTGTCCAGGTGTATATATACAGTACAGTACAGTCAGTGTGTCTCCAGGTGTATATATACAGTACAGGGGCTCCAGTGTAATTGATATTGTCTTCTCTGTTTCTTTCTGTTCTATAGGAGCTTCTTGACGATCCCAAATATGTAGACGTAGAAGAACTTGAATCTAAACTGGAGTCTTTTAAACGTGAGTGAATCATTCAGACAGTCAGTCAGTCAGTGTGTCAGTCAGTCAGTCGGTGTATCTACTAGGTTTTCAGAGAGCTTGTCAACATATCAGTCAGTCAGTCCCATAAGGAAAATTATATTATAAGGAAACATAGTTTATAACTACATTTAATTGAAATGCATTTTGAAGACACATAGAGCTCTGGAAAAAATAAGAGACCACTGCAAAATTATCAGTTTCTCTGGTTTTACTATTTATAGGTATGTGTTTGGGTAAAATTTACATTTTTGACAACTACTGACAACATTTCTCCCAAATTCCAAATAAAAATATGAATGGAATGGAATGGCTGCCATACATGTAGAGATGGTGATTTAAGAAAAAATTGCAGTTGTCTCTTAATTTTTTCCAGAGCTGTATATCTCACTATAATATTACTATGTTTCCTTTGTTTACAGAAAAGTACATGGAGTTTGACCTGAATGACCAGGGAGAAATAGGTAACACACGCACACACAGACACATACTCTCTCTCTCTCTCTCTCTCTCTGATACACATACATACATGTACACACACTGACACTATCACCCTCAGATCTCCAAGGCTCTAGCACTATTCCTGGTTTTCATTCTTGTTCAAGTCTTAATTATTTAATTTACTGAAGCCATGATGAGGTCAAATCACCTGTTGACTCCAGCTCGTAATCAGTTGCTAATTAAAAAGACCATAAAACCTGCATTACTGGATTTGTCTGGAACTTTACTAGACTTCACTTAAAATGTGTGCAGTTTATATGGTGGTGAAAAACAGAAAGTACGCACTGAACTCTCATGCGTGCTGTGCTGCTCCCATGTGCGGGACCTGCGCTATTGCAGACGTTGAGCAGTTAAGGCTGTGGAGAGTGTCATGTTGCCCCTGGCGGACAGATGGCGCCACTGCAGACAGCACTGAGCTCACAGGAAGAGCACCTCTACCTCATAGCACTGGGACTTTATTGTTAATGTCATATTTTTAATGGGTTTTGTTTCATTTAATTAATTTACTTTGTATTTTGGCAGTTTGATTGCTTTAAAACTATTCGCGATGTCATATCAATCTTTCACTGTTTATCTCTGACCTATCTATTTATCTATCATGTTCTGTGTCATCACACTCTCTCTCCTATCTTTCTCTTCATCCTCACTCTTTCTTTTCCTCCCTTCCTCCTTATGCACATATCTTTCTCAACCCATCCCCCCTTCCTTTCTCTTCTCCCCTAAATCCCTCCCTGCCTCTCCCCCTCTTCTCCCTCTCTCTGTCACCCCCCACTCTCTGTATCAGACATGATGGGGTTAAAGAGGATGCTGGAGAAACTGGGTGTGGCCAAGACTCACCTGGAGTTGAAGAAGATGATGACAGAGGTGACGGGAGGAGCCACCGAGAACATCAACTACAGGGACTTCCTGAGCATGATGCTGGGCAAGAGATCAGCTATCCTCAGACTGTGAGTCCACACTGTACTGCACTGCTGCTCTGCTGTAAAAGGCTGCACCTATTTCTCTCTGGGCTCAGAACCGCCTCTTGTGTCCTCTGTGTACTGTACTACACACAGTGTACTGTACAAAACTAGTGTATGCACACACTGTACTGTACTCTCCTGCTGTATATAAAATTAACTGTACTGTACTACTGTGTACACATGTACTGTACTGAATTGGCCACTGTGGCTGTAATATACAATTATGGTTCATGCACTGTACTGTAGTATTGTATGTACACACTGTCTTGTCCTTTTATAAACACACTATATTTTACTGTACTGCTTAAACACACTGAAAAACTGTTTAAACACACACTTCATTGAACAATATGTGGATGGTACTGTGTTTAGTGGCAGTTAGTGTATTAATCAGTCAGTCTGTCTGACGGTTTGTCTCTCCCTCCTCAGGATCTTGATGTTTGAGGACAAGGCAAAGGACTCAGAAGTGAAACCCAGCGGCCCTCCCCCCCGCAAGACATTCTCTGACCTCCCCTGACCCTATCCCAGCATGCAATGGGCACAAACACAGCCCCATTCAATCCCAGTCTGCTGACAGACACACAAAAAGACAAACAGACAGACACCAAGACATAGATGCACATGAACACACATACAGACATAGAAACACACGCACCACATACAGACACACAAAGACATCGAGGCCCACCCACAGAGACACACAGACGGTACAGACAGGCAGACACACACAAACAGTATACCCTACCATTTGCACTTTTGTAACTGACCCTACAAATAGTGTGATCCAGTATTATTGCCTGATTCTAAATATACATTGAATAGAGGACAGTGCTGAGTTAATTGTATACATATATATTATATATAACTTTGAATACAGTATACCATATTCATACAACTTGTACCATCATGTCAGCACCCATTCTTCCTAATGAGGAAGAAAAAACACAATAAATTCAGGGAAAGGGGAAGTAAACATTAGCATGATGCACTACCTAGTGTTATACCGGGGTTGTGCTGTACCGTGGCAGTGTGTTGTAAACAGCTATCTGGGCCGTTGAATAAACCATTGACTGAAACACTGTCAGATATGTTGAATGTTTGTATGTGTTTGTGAAGAGCTTGCCATTCAAAATCAGTGATCATATCGGCCACTAATCTCACCATTTCTACTACTGATCATTATAATAATCACAGGTTATGCATATACAGACACATTAAAATGTAGATAGATAGACAGATAGACAGATAGATAGAGGTAGAGAGGCAGCACACTCACAAACAGCCAGTCAATCAAACTTGCTCCCACTGTTGTGGGCGTGGCCTGTGAGGGATTTGCATAATGAAAAAGCTTCAGCAGAACGCTGGCGAGTAGAGGGGCGGGGCTTAAAGGTGAGGGTGTGGCACATCGATATGCAAATAAGCACTCTGGCGCTATCCCTGCGCTCATTGGCCGAGGCCCCTCGTTATGCTAATCGCGCCCCTCGCCCCGCCCCCGCCGGGCTCTGCCGTCTCCAGTAGCCGTTGACGGCTCTAGTAGTAGTGACGAGCGCCGCTCTCTCTCGCCTCCGGGACTCCCTTTCTTTTTTATTTTTTGGGAAACAAACAAACAAACGAGCGAAACAGAAAGAGGGATAAAACAAAACGGCACCGAGCGCAGCGCATCCGCCTCCCCACCCTGACTCCGGCCCCCGTGTGCGCCTCATCCTCTCGGCATTATCAGCGCTCCGGATTTGCACTCGGGATCCCTGATAACTTCAAGACAGGCCAGGTCAGTGTCGGTGCGGGCGGACGTGCTTGTTCAAGGAGAAACTGCATTTAAAGGGAGGAGGGGAGCAGCGGAGGGGTGAGAGGCCGGGGATGTGGGGCAGTAACCCCCGCTCCGCACCGAGCCGGTTTGTTGTTGTTTGGCCCTATGGCCGCCGCTGGCTGCTCGCCGCCATTTTGTTTTGTTCGCTGCCGCTGTGTGGCCCGCAGTGACGCCGGCGCTGGCCAGTGTCGGCCTCAGTCCACGCCGTGCTCGTCCAGCCGCCCCCTTTCCACACCTTTACCCCCGAGACCCCACCGGGCCGGCGACTTATTCCTCGGTCGAGGGCAGACGGCGACCGTAGAGGCGCACCGGGACCTGAGGCCTAGTCGTGCTGCGCCGCGGTCTCTCTGTGCGCCTCACACGCAGCCTGAATCCTAATCAGCCGGGTCCCCTCGGTCTGTACACGCCGGGCCACACGGTTAAACACATCCGTGCAGGGGTTATAACCGTGAGCCGGAGCCCCCTTGTCCCCTCAGGCGTGTTTATTCCCACTCCCGAGCCCCCGCTGCACATGTGTAGCTAATCAGCCGAGCGCTGCTGTAATGCCCGGCGCAACAAAAGGATGGATGCCCATGATCGACGCCTGCGAGTCGGAGGACCGTGTTTGGTACACGGATTAAAGCATCCTGTTACACAGCGCGGAGGATCTTACAACGGCAGGTTTCATAGCATGGACGTGTCGCCGCTCCATCCCGCTACACCAACTGCTTTGCAGAATAATCCATTTAAAACGCGTCCATGTGCCCATCTAAGCGCCATCTATTGGATAGATGGTCATGATCGGCAGATTGTTAGTTTGTGTTATTTGTAAATTCAATTAAAATACGATCTATCTCGGCCCGTTAGTCGATATATTTTAATATAATGTGCTTGTGGGGAAACCGTGCTGCATTACTGTCACCGGGTCGCAATCCACATCACGCCCGCCCTCATAGGTGACCTTATTAAAAGCACATTACAGATGTGAACATCCAGGGCCACAGCGTCGTTGCAGCGCTCTCAGCCGGGGTGGGCTTGCACTGGGCCGGCGGGGTGGGACGCACGGCAGGCAGGCTGCTGCAGGCCTCGTTTCGCATCCGTGCAGAAAGGATGCTGCGATGCACCGCGTAGTGCGGGTTTTAATTGCGATAGCGTTGTTAATTAAACCTCCACCCTTTGCATTAGTGTAATTGTGCTGTGGATGTTTTTTATAGTGTGTAATTTAGTGTGTTTCCTGGCACTGTGCTGTCGTGTGATGGGCGGGCAAGGCCACGATTGTATTCGGCGACGGGTCGTTTTGTCTCGGCCAGAACCGCCGTGTCCCGAGTCTTAACGCGGTACACAGAGCGCATTGTAATGGTGGCTGAAAACACAGTGGATGAAATGTCCAGCCCAGTGCATCTCTACCACCCAGGCTGCTTTATTATACATAGTGACTTAATGTGTGTGTAATCATGGGGCACTGCTGCATTGAGAGGGGTGCCCACACTGTGCGGGGTCACAGATGGCCAGCGCTGGGCAGCCCTCCCTGTGTGCCCCGGTGCTGTAGCGCTGAGCAGAGGCTGTGTGGATAGTGCATCACAGAAGACATCGATGGGCGCTGGGCGGAGTTCAGCCATCAATCTGTCCTGTTAGGGATGGTCAGCATGTTCTTCATTACCGCTGGTGTTGTGTGTGATGAAATGCTCAAAACACAAACCCCTGTAAACACGAGGGTGTGAAGAATTATTTTCTATCCTGTCTCTTTGCCCTCCTCTCCCTCCTTTCCCTTTTCACACCCCTTCTCTCCCCTGTCCTCTATCTCTGCCCCCTCAGCTAAGAGCAAATCGATCTGTTTTAAACACAATATAGCAATATCCAATATCTTGATACTGTATATGGGTATTCAATACCCTGGAGCACCCTGATATTGTCCCGTCCTATCTCTTTCTCCTCCCCCCCTCACTTTGGGTGTGTGTTTGTGTATGCGCCATACTTGGGGTCAGATGCATGTACAACTGTTCTACACTGGTATCCATCCCTGTTCATCAGGTGCAACCCGTCCTCTCTCCCAATGTCCCCCCTTCATCTCCATCCCCATTGCCCTGGGCTTGATCTACTCCAGCACTGTGGGATAGTCACCCGCACAGAACTAAGATCAGGAACGGCTGAGCTTGGTTAGATTGCATGGGTGATAATGGTGGTTTCAAGGTAGGGGCCTACACAATCTAAAATGTATGTCATGAGCATTGTGAAGGCATCGCCCCCCAACTACACGGCACAGAGGATACAGGTCCTATCGTCGTCCAAGACCCTGTGCTTCGGACAGAGGCAGCGGACTGCTTTTGTCCAATTTTTTCTAAGAAACATTTTCCAAAGCATTGCAGAATACAACAAATATGATAGGAGGAAAATACAATGAGATGAACATGCATCCTAGTGCATACAAGATGAAACGGGTACAATATGCATGAGATCCTTCCCTGGTGTGTGTGCCGAGAGGGCGGAGCAGCATAAGTATTGATATTACAGGTGCCCTGGTACAGAAGTCATCAGGAGCGGAAAGGAGCAAGTCAATTCAATAAGAAAATGCTCAAAAGCAAGAGTGTTGAGATGTCCAGGAGAGGGAGACCGTGGTGTAACGGGTACAGGGCAGACAGGTGTGTCTTGAGGCGATGCTGGAAAGTGGTCAGGTACTCCAGCAACCCGTGCTTGCTTGGTGGGTGGAGCACTGTAGCGCAGAGGGACGAGGGCTTGTCAGACTTGCAACTCTAGGCCGCACATGGTCCAAATCTTATGAATACATGGAGGTGAGGATGGATTTGAATTTTAATCAATTGTAGAATCAATGAGTGATTGGAAAGACTTGGCAGCATACAGTACAAAACTGTTTCATATGGATTTGAGCAGGACCCTGGAGTGCATAGTGTGTGTTTTCAGCCTTGTAATAACCTGTGCAGTTGAAGGCTGCTGAAATGCAACCCCACACTGTCCGAGTCACAGGGATAAAGAGGTTGAAACACTTATTTTATAAGGTCTAGAAACAAATTAATGAACGAGTGAAAGGACTTGGGCTGCTTTGAGCTTTATATGAATCTGATATTTTGAAATATGACTCATTCAAAATCATACAGCCTTTTTGTGCATGTACAATTTGCTAGTATATTATTTTGAAGGCTGCACACTCACAATTTGGAGGGAACGGCTGAATGAGTCACTGAAGGACTTGGGTAGTCTTCAATACTTCCTTATTGCTTTATTAGTGTTGTAATGAGTAGTAATTGAATTCTGAACAGCAGCATTTGCTTTCACAAAACACAAATAATATAACCCCCGAGACAGCAATGGCAAGACTATGGATTTGTACAGTTTTTCTGAGTAGAGTAAAATAGTTTTGATTTATATTGCATCTTTTGGCAACATTTGAATTCTGATTTCAGTTCTTTGCTTGTCAAAATACAGTTAGTTGCTTGTAAAATATATATTTGGTCTATCCTCTATATTGATCTAGTATTAAGTTTAGGAACTGTGAAAAAGGGTTCAGTTTATAGACTTATAGCTATGTAGCTTATAGATACATGCTCACTGTGAGCATTGAAGATCATAGGCAAATATCACCTAAAAAACAAGATAAAAACGAGAACTCCAACCAGTGTTGTGGTGATTTTGTCTGTCTTGATCAATTCAAATGACCTACATGAAGAATGAATGTTTGGTGCCATTTTGTATCTGTGAACTGCGTCTTTCTTCCAAATTGGGATTTAAGCATGTGTTGTTCAATGTGTTATAATTCTTCCCTTCAGGAGTGTGTGGTTTCATAAAATAATATATTGAATCATTCAAACTGAGGGAAGAAAATGCTGCAGTGGGCTTGGTAGTGTGGAGCTGCAGCTGGCTGTGATGGAGGTGTTGTAAGGTGTGGACTGTGGCCCTCCAGGAACTGTGTGAGGCCCCAGAGGGTAGTCTGTTTTCCAGATCCACTGTTTCTGATCTGTGTGAGTTCAGTGGCAGCTGCAGGATGTTACACATTCGAAGTGTCAGTGTTTGTGTGCGTACGCATGTCTGTATGCGAGTCTTGTTTCATGTCGTAGTGTCTTTTGTGTGAGTCTGTGTGGTTCCTTCGGAGACTTAGACAGCTGCCCGCCATGTGAGAGCCTCCTCAGGAGGAGTCTGTGTCCCTCTGTGTTTGGAAGCGCTGTGCCTGCCTCGCAAAGCTGCCTTTCCTTCCTGGCAGGAAAAGAGGAAAGAAAAGAGGGGGGGAAAAGAACATACTCGTCTTTCCTGCGTTGCCAAGCACAGAAGGGTGCTGTGCTACTGTGAGGCTAGATCAGGGTGTAGCATGTATTCGTATTCTTCCAGGACTAGTCCAGTCTTGGCTATGAATATGCAGCAGTCCAGTCCAGTCCAGTCAGTGACTCTGCAGCAGTCCAGTCCAGCCCAGTCCAGTCAGTAACTCTGCAGAAGTCCAGCCTAGCCCAGTCCATTCAGTGACTCTGCAGCAGTCCAGTCCAGTCCAGTCCAGCCTAGCCCAGCCCAGTCCAGTCAGTAACTCTGCAGCAGTCCAGCCCAGCCCAGCCCAGTCCAGTCAGTGACTCTGCAGCAGTCCAGTCTAGCCCAGCCCAGCCCAGCTCAGTCCATCCCAGCCCAGCCCAGTCCAGTCAGTGACTGCACCAGCCCAGCCCAGCCCGACCGGTCCAGTTTTCACCTTCCTTCTCCTGCTCAGACACACTCTGCCTCCCTCTGTCTCTTAAAGCTGGTGACTCGGATTACTTAGTACTGAGCAGTAACCTGGCCAGGGCCTAGTTTGACACAAGAAGGTGTTAATGGGTGTTAATTGCATTAGTTTGTTTGCAACTGTGAAACATGTTTGGGCTGGACCCAGTGCGTGTGTGTCGGGGGGAGACGTGGACTGTGTAATCGACTTCTATAACAGACCCTCTGCAGTGGTTGCTATGGAGATGGTGTCCCCCCCCCCCGGCTCTCCATGGAGATGCTGAAGATCATTTATAATGTTACCATGGCAACTCCGCAGCTGAACACTGCTGCTTTTGTGGGGGGTGGAGCCTTTTTTTCTTTTTCTTTTTTCCCAGCCCCCTGTTTCATACACCTGCTGCTGAGGACCTTTTCTGAAGCGTCAAAATTAGCTGTGTGTGTGACAGTGGACTGACAGTCAGGCAATGTCTGTGCTTAACACCCCTGTCTTTTCTCTCTAATTCATGTTCAGTTCAGATTAGTGGTGGGCGATACCAAAATGCTGCTCCACGATACCAATCCCATTTTAGTATCGTGATACTCGTTACTGCCTCGATAGCATCAGAAAAACTTTAAGCAGAACCGTCTAAATAACAAAACATAGTTCACTAGCATCATCTATCCCAATAAAATAAATGGAAATAATGTTTTAGTTTTTACTGCTTTTTTTTTTTATAAACCCAGTGTTTGACTTCTGCAAACATGTCTGAAGGTTGGTCCGATAAATGTTTAAACAAATTGAGTGTATTGCCTCCTTTTGCCTGAATTTCTATAAGAGATGTTCTGTGTTTTGGCTTCTCATTGTCAACTGCCTGGCCCTCTTCATTGCACAAGAAACAAAAATAATCCCAAATCAATCTGGGAGCATTACTTAAAAAAGTAATGTCAAGATCGCCTCCCAGTGATTCCATTACTCCTGGGAGTCCACAAATAAATAGATAAGATAAATAGATAAGTAAATACATATAAATCTCTCTTCTAATATACTTGGGCGTCCAGTTGCTTTGTGTGTCTGTATTTACCCACTCTTTGCGGAGTGTTCATCTACTGAAGTGTCCGGTGTCCACTCTCTCTCCATGCAGTGTTAATGGGTTGCACTGTGCTCAGTGTTTTAACCTCCTCTTCCCCCCCCTCTCTCTCAGACAAAGGCAGTCTCCCCTGGCAGTCTCAGGGCTCACCGTACTCAATGACCCTCCAGCGCAATGACAGAGCGGTCTGGGCAAACGGCAAAGGGGAAGGATGGAAAATCCAAGTATGCGTCCCTCAACCTGTTTGATACCTACAAAGGAAAGACTCTAGAGACCCAGAAACCCGTCGGTGAGACTCCCACACTGCCAATCAACTCTCTCCGTGTCTTAATGCCCGTGTGCCTCTGTTTTTCTCTACTGTGTTCAGTCATACAGGTTATCTGAATCTCTCCCTGCAGTTCCCCCCCGTCATGGCTTGCAGAGTCTTGGTAAAGTGTCCTCCGCGCGGCGTATGCCCCCCCCTGCCAACCTGCCCAGTCTGAAAGCTGAGAACAAAGGGAACGATCCGAACGTCTCGCTGGTGCCCAAAGACGGAACAGGATGGGCAAGCAAGCAGGAATCTGCCGACCCAAAGAGGTGAGATGTCCTCACTGAACTGTTACACTTCTGTTCATGCCTTGATGAACAACCGAATGGTGTGATGGATTGTGTTTATGGTTAATTAGTTAATTAACCCCTCCCCCCCTCCCTGTGTGCAGTACCGATGCATCGTCCGCTCCGCTGCTGGAGTCGCAGCAGCCTGCGGATTCGCCGACACCCGTCTCGACTCCGCCGAAGCCCCCCCCTCCGCCAGAGGTACTGATCAACGCACGACTGTGCTGTAATGCACTATATTGTCCAGTAATGCACTGTGCTGTTGTTACACTGCTGTCTATACACACTGCTGTCCTGTAATACTGTAGAATGCAACTGTTGTACTGCAATACAGTGTACAGGTTGATGCCCCTATGCCCAGGTTCTGATTGCCCATGTGTGTTTCAGGCCCCGGCTGCAGCCCTGGCCGGAGGGGTAAGGTCCTGGGCTCAGGCCAGTGTTACACATGGAGCTCCAGGCGATGGTGAGTCTCTGTCTGTCCTCGTCTCTGTCCCACAGTATCTCTTGTCCTCTCACTCGCTTTCTTTCCCCCTGCCAATCTCTTCTACTTTGCTCCCTTGCTGCTTTCCTGTCCCCTCCTCTGCCCACACCCTCCCTTCCTTCCCTCCCTGTGTCTAACCTTCCCCATCAGGCCCTCACCCTCTTCCCTTCTCTCTCCTCTGCCTCATTCTCCTTCTGTCCCTTTTTCCTGTTAACCCTTTCCCTCCTCTCACGTCTCTCCCTCTCCTTCACCACCCTGTTTTTCTCTCCCTTGTTTTTTGTATCCCCCATCTAACCCCATTCTCCCCCTATCCCTCCTGTCCTATTTCCCCCCCTTGTTCCTCTCCTATTTCCACCCTTTGTGTCCCATCTAACCTCTCCTATGTCCCCTCTGTGTGTCTGTCTAACCCTTCTATCTCTCCCGTGTCCCCTCTTTCAGGTGGAAAGGCATCAAACCCACTGTCGCCATTCTCTCGCGAGGAATTTCCCACCCTGCAGGCGGCTGGAGACCAGGACAAAGGTGGCAGAGAACGGGACACTACAGATCAGTGGTATGGGCCCGGACCAAACCTCCGCCCCCAGAGTGAGTCCCCTCTGCCGGCCGCCAGGCACAGGCTGAGCTTTCATTCACTTTACTTCATTTCTATTCCTTGAACCATCTCTTCATGTTATTGAAAAGTTTGTATTAATCTGTTGGTCGTTTTGTCTTTTTTTTTTTTTTTTTTTTCTTCTCCCTCTCTCTCAGATGTGACGAGTTGGCGGGAGGGGGGGGGTCGTGCCCTGAGCACGGCCCTGCCAGGGGACGGGGGGGAGGGGGGTCCGGAGGGGGGCCCCCCCTTGGTTGCACAGCCACCCCCCCAGGCGCTGCCGCACCCCCATGCCCCTAGGAACCCCCCTGCCAGCGCCACCCTGCCCCTGCCCCAGCCCCCTGTGCCCCCGCAGTTCAGCGCCTACCGCGCAATCATGCCCCCTTTCGTCAATGTGAGTAGAGTCTGCATACCTGTCCTTGTGCTGTCAGTCTGTCCGCCTTTGTGCTGTTCTCTGCCCAACGGAGAGACCAGTTTCTGTCTGCCTTTCTGTGGAGCCTTCTGTGCCTTTATGTCCATGTGCTTCTGTCTCAAGCTACAGGTTTTAACACCCCCCCTCTCTCTCTCACAGATGTATTCCCCGTACTTGCCCTTTCCTACCCCCTATGGACCCCAGGGAGCGTACAGATACCCCCCTCCTGCAGAGGCTCCCAGGTGAGACTGAGCAACCCTGAAACAAGCTTCTGACTAGAGTCTCTTACCCCCCCATCTGTAGTGTCCAGTCAGTCAGTGTTAATGTACTGTAGTGTCCAGTCAGTCAGTCAGTGTTAATGTGCTGTAGTGTCCAGTCAGTCAGTCAGTGTTAATGTACTGTAGTGTCCAGTCAGTCAGTCAGTGTTAATGTGCTGTAGTGTCCAGTCAGTCAGTCAGTGTTAATGTGCTGTAGTGTCCAGTCAGTCAGTGTCCCTCCCTCTCTTCCCAGGTTCTCTCGGATTCAGGGAGGGGGTGGCCCGGGCTCTCAGCACCCCCAGCGGGGGTCGGATGTGAAGCGTCCCTCCATCCTGAAACAGGACGACCTGAAGGAGCTGGACGAGCTGGACCATGATGGGGACGAGGGCTGGGCCGGTCAGTCTGAGAGTGCTGTGTGAAACGAGTGCACACACTGTACATAACAATGACATCACACTGGGATGTAAATGTATTGTGTAACACTAAAGTACAGCATGCATACAATAAAATGCACTCTGAAACTACACAATAATATACACTATAACAGTCACACGGTATGTCCCGTCTACACACTGTGTAGCACTGACTAACTCACTCTAATGCTGACAGTCGATTTCACTGTCTGCACAGTGTTGTGTGCTGTGCGGTCTCGGGAATGTGCTGTGCACTGTGTGTCACTGACACGAGTCCTGTTCTCTGTGCGTGTGTCCAGGGGCCCACGAGGAGATTGATTACTCTGCCAAGCTGAAGTTCAGTGATGACGAGGGGGAGGAGGAGGCTGAGGAGGACCGCAGCGACGCCAAGAACTGCAACTGGTGAGCAGGGGGCGGGGGGGCACGCTGCGGGCGCCACACCAGGGTGGGGCACTCGGGCTGCTCCAGGGCCACAGGGCTTACTTCTTAACTGAAGTCAGAAACCGACCTGTTTCTTTTCCAGGTCATAATCAGCCTTTACCAGTCGGTCAGTGTGCTCCTGTCCCGTGTTGTCAGTGTGTGTGTGCTCTGCGCTCATTCTGCTCTGTGGTGTCTGCCAGTTCCTGACTTTCAGCAGTAAGTGATTCTCGGCCCCCCTCCCTCTCTCAGGGACTCTCGAGAGCAGCAGGCGCAGGACCCCTCCAGGCCGCGGGCACCCGACGGCGGAGCGGACAGCCGCCGCACCCCCCCATCCGAGGAGCCCCCCCACAGCAAGCAGGGCTGGGCCGAGGAGGGGGTCGGCTGGGGCCAGGGCCAGGGCCCCAACCAATACCAGGTATGTGGCCCTGTGCCATTCTGGGTCTTTGTGTGCAGCTGTCTGTCTGCCTTTCCTCTGCCCCTGTCTTGTTTAATGTTTATTCACTTACTCTTTATCTTCTCTCTTCCTCTCTTGGTGCTGCAGGGTCGAAGGCCGGGGTTAGGTGCCTCCCGTGAGCAGCCTTCCCCGCCCCCACCGGGGCCTCTGATTGGCCAGGGGCCGTACGGCTACTACAGACAGGCCCCGCCCCCTCATGGTGGGACACAGGTACGGCAGTCAGGGGAGAGAGAGGTGGGTGTGCTGTAGTCCTTTGACTTTGACCAGGTCATTAACACGAAATCTTGCATTCATTTTTGAACTATTACTGTTTTAAGTCTGTACTCTTGAGTTTAATTCACATACAGTTTTTACAGTTTATCAGCTGGTGCCCTGCACTGGAGCTGCAACTGAAACACACCGATTTCATAAATTGCTCATACCAACCTCCCTCTCTCTCAGGACCGGCCATCCCCCCAGCCGGGCGCGGCGCCGCTCCAGAAACTCCCTCCGTCTCTCCTGGGGGCCCAGCCTGCACCCCTGGCCAGCGTGGCTCCCCCTGCTCCAGCCGCCGCAGCCGCCATGGTTTCCTCCTCGTCCTCGTCCTCGTCCTCTTCCTCCGCCACCACAGCCCCGATACCGGTCCCACAGCCCCCCGCCGGGGAGGACGAGGACGAGACATGGCGCCAGCGCCGGAAGCAGTCTTCCACCGAGATCTCGGTGGCCGTGGAGCGGGCCCGGCGGCGCCGCGAGGAGGAGGAGCGCCGCATGGAGGAGGAGCGCCGCGCCGCCTGCGCCGAGAAGCTCAAGCGTCTGGACGAGAAGCTGGGCGAGAAGCAGCAGCAGAGCCGCAAGGCCACCCCCCCGCCGCCCGCCGCGTCCTCCCCGCCCGCCCCTGCTTCTGCCGCCCCCTCCTCCTCCGCCTCGGCCACCTCGTCCTGCGCCTCCCCATCCGGCTCCGTCCCCGCGCCGCCTCCCTGCACCGCCACGTCTGCTGGCCCCCCCCCCCCCTCCCATGCCGAGCCGGCCCCGCCCCCATCAGCCGCGCTACCCGCCAACGCCACTACCCCCCCCTCCTCCAGCCTCCCCCCATCTCCCGGGGCGGAGAGTGAGCGTGAGGCTGAGGAGCCCCCTGCCCTCTCCCTGGCGCCCCCCCAGCAGCAGCAGCAGCAGCAGCAGCAGCAGCAGCATCACCACCACAGCAGCCACAATCGGCAGAGAGCCGGCAGCAACGGCAGCTATGACTCCAACGCCGGTGAGTGACACGGCCAGAGGGGAGGACTGGTCTAACCCCTCACAATTAGAGTATGCCTATTTATAGCGCCTTTTCTGAGAGGTAGAGGCTTGCGCAATTGTTTTTACACCACGACGTACAGTTGATTCTCTGCCCTCTTTCCTCCCCCTCTTCTCAGAGTCCCAGCACTGTGCCCCTGCTCTGCAGCAGCCGGAGCCCGGGGAGCTGAAGGAGGAAGGGACGGGGGTCAGGCCGGCCGAGGGGTCGAAGGTCGAGCCGCTTGGGTCTGGGGGACGACAGGCGCTGTCTTCTCAGGGCTTCTCCAAGTTCCAGAAATCCCTGCCGCCTCGCTTCCAGAGACAGCAGCAGGTCAGCCTGAGCTCCCAGCCGCCTGATTGGTGTTTGTCCCAGAAAAGTCTTGCTTTGCATTAGCTCAGTGTGTGTGTGTTAAATCCATGAGAAGGTCTAGTACAGGGGTCTCCAACCTTTTTAACATGAGCTACTTTGGAAAGAAATGTAATTTCAAAGTCTAAGCCGATCCTCAAAAAATATAAAAGTGCTGTATTGACCGCAGGAACTCGCACATGCAGACCGCAATGGTCAGTCATTAACGCACGTGAAATTGCATCTAACTCGTTCTGATTCCAGTATTGATGCATCTCTGTCGAAAGATAATGTCGGCCTCAGTGATCAAGGTGGCATACGGAGGCACACTGTTTTGCATCTTTTCACACATGTACAAATTGGATGCATCATCGGATCCAGTGTGCAAAGAGCTAAGTGTAGGCCCTGCCCTGGCCATCCGAGCACCCGCACAGACCGGTTCCGATCTGCAGTCTGCAGACTTCCAGAAACTTTCCCCCACCTGCCAGCATACCTGTGCACCACTGCGTTATTCTGCATCTTATTGTTTTTCTTTTATCTGCGATCTTCACCGCAAAGTGTCATGTATTGTAAAACAAACATTTGTTTCAACCGAGATTTGCTTTTTAAATTTTTTGCTAAATGCACAGAAGATGCCCAAAAAGCTTCATGTAAATTTGCAACTGATAATTGGTATATCGCTGAGGAAGAGGCATTTTCTGGGATCGTTTAACCAAATTTTTTTATTATTATTTTTTAATTGGGATTAATGGGTCAAATGCATAGAACTGAAAGCAGCACACTGGACATGATCCCATGTTGAGCATGCAGGTCCGTACTAACTGCAAGTGCGTTGCAGATTGACCCATTATTATATGTATATATGTGTACATATAATGTGATATGGATAGATATAGATATATAGATATATGTGTGTGTATATATCTATTTATATATATATATATATATATATATACACACACACACACACAGTGCATCCAGAAAGTATTCACAGCGCTTCACTTTTTCCACATTTTGTTATGTTACAGCCTTATTCCAAAATGGATTAAATTCATTATTTTCCCCATAATTCTACAAACAATACCCCATAATGACACCGTGAAATAAGTTTGTTTGAAATCTTTGAAAAATTATTAAAAATAAAAAACAAAAAGCACATGTACATAAGTATTCACAGCCTTTGCCATGACGCTCAAAATTGAGCTCAGGTGCATCCTGTTTCCACTGATCATCCTTGAGATGTTTCTACAACTTGATTGGAGTCCACCTGTGGTAAATTCAGTTGATTGGACATGATTTGGAAAGGCACACACCTGTCTATATAAGGTCCCACAGTTAACAGTGCATGTCAGAGCACAAACCAAGCCATGAAGTCTAAGGAATTGTCTGTAGACCTCCGAGACAGGATTGTATCGAGGCACAGATCTGGGGAAGGGTACAGAAACATTTCTGCAGCATTGAAGGTCCCAATGAGCACAGTGGCCTCCATCATCCGTAAATGGAAGAAATTTGGAACCACCAGGACTCTTCCTAGAGCTGGCCGCCCGGCCAAACTGAGCGATCGGGGGAGAAGGGCCTTAGTCAGGGAGGTTACCAAGAACCCGATGGTCACTCTGACAGAGCTGCAGCGTGTCTCTGGAGAGAGGAGAACCTTCCAGAAGAACAACCATCTCTGCAGCACTCCACCAATCAGGCCTGTATGGTAGAGTGGTCAGACGGAAGCCACTCCTCAGTAAAAGGCACATGACAGCCCGCCTGGAGTTTGCCAAAAGGCACCTGAAGGATTCTCTGGTCTGATGAAACAAAGATTGAACTCTTTGGCCTGAATGGCAAGCGTCATGTCTGGAGGAAACGAGGCACCGCTCATCACCTGGCCAATACCATCCCTGCAGTGAAGCATGGTGGTGGCAGCATCATGCTGTGGGGATGTTTTTCAGCGGCAGGAACTGGGAGACTAGTCAGGATCGAGGGAAAGATGAATGCAGCAATGCACAGAGACATCCTTGATGAAAACCTGCTCCAGAGTGCTGTGGACCTCAGACTGGGGCGAAGGTTCATCTTCCAACAGGACAACGACCCTAAGCACACAGCCAAGATAACAAAGCAGTGCACCGACGCTCCCCATCCAACCTGATGGAGCTTGAGAGGTCCTGCAAAGAAGAATGGGAGAAACTGCCCAAAAATAGGTGTGCCAAGCTTGTAGCATCATCCTCAAAAAGACTTGAGGCTGTAATTGGTGCCAAAGGTGCTTCAACAAAGTATTGAGCAAAGGCTGTGAATACTTATGTACGTGTGTTTTTTTTATTTTTAATACATTTGCAAAGATTTCAAACAAACTTCTTAAAATGATTTTTATTTATTTTTGGTGAGATAATATATAATTGACATGCACTCTGAACTGTGGAAGGGAGTCTTTATTATAGTTAACCCAAATGTCAAGGTTGCGGTGTTCCCGTGTCTTTAGAATTTACATTAAAAAACTAAATAAAAATACTGAACACAGGATATATTCCTTGAGGGGTTTACACCGATTTGCTATTTCCCCACACTTCTTTTTTCCTATTTCAACAAATTAAAGTTAACAACTATGTGTGGTGACATGCACTTTATTATGAGTAACTGGTGCTTTAACTGGAAGGTTTACATGTTTCATGCAAATCAAATTAATGTAAACTGTGTGCTTTTTTTGAGACATTTTATTTTGTTAAATGGACCTGTTAAAAGAAAAGTAGGATTTTCATTCAAATCTGTACACTTGTGGCTAACGTGAGAGACGGGGGGCCTCCAACATAAATTTTGCCTAGAGCCTCTTGTCTAGAATCGGCCCTGTGTGCAATGGAGAGGAGGCCATTTGACCCATCGTGCTTGTTTTGTTGTCCATTAATAACTAAGTGATCCAAGGATCCTATCCAGTCTGTTTTTGAATGATCCTAAATTGTCTCTTCAGCCACATCGCTGGGGAGTTTGTTCAGATTGTGACGCCTCTGTGTGAGGAAGTGTCTCCTATTTTCCGTCTTGATCTAGGGGCAAGAGTTGTATGATGCTTCTGATTAGTTACATGCCTGAGGTGGGGCATGCATGACGTGACCATAGTTTTAACGGGTTTGTGACCTTGGCGGTGGAGCATCATCCTGTGCTGTTGCACACACTTGCTTAATTGGCAGGCGTCCCCTGGCAAAATGCGTGTGTATTTCCTAAATTGTTTGGCGAGGCACTCACGATCGACCTGTTGGAGACCCCTGCTCTAGAATTGACTATCCGTCGAGAGTGGCTCTACACAGTACAGTGTTTTCAGTTTGAAATGTGTTTGTTCCCCAGGAGCAGCTCCTCAAACAGCAGCAACAGTGGCAGCACCAGCAGCAGCAGCAGCAGCACCAACAGCAGCAGCATCAGCATCAGCAGCAACAGGTGGCCCAGAGCCAGCTTACCCCTCCCCCGCCCAGCGCCGGCCCCCCCGGTTCCGCTCCCGGGCCCCCCCCTCCGCAGGGCGGCCCCAAGCAGCCCCCTCTGTATCCCCCCGCCTCCATCGGCCGCCCGCCTCCGCTGCAGCACATGAGCTTCGACCCACGCTGGATGATGATGACGCCCTACATGGACCCGAGGATGATACAGGGCCGCCCGTCCCCGCTGGACTACTACCCTCCCAGCATGCATTCCTCTGGTGAGTGCAGACACCCCCTGCCCCCCCCCCGCCTAACAACCCTGGTGCTGAGAGACATAGTCCAGTCCAGCAGCGTCTCAGCCCTGGTGCTGAGAGACACAGTCCAGTCCAGCAGCGTATCAGCCCTGGTGCTGAGAGACACAGTCCAGTCCAGCAGCGTCTCAGCCCTGGTGCTGAGAGACACAGTCCAGTCCAGCAGGGTCTCGGCCCTGGTCCTTAAATACTGACCATCATCCACGAGGCACCAGCTGCTCACCTGCCCAGGCAGGAGCAGTAGGAGTGCTGTCTGCTCTGGGATTGACTGGTTTCCTGTCCATTTCCAGGTCTGATGGGGCGCGAGCGCTCGGACAGTGGCGGCTCGGGGTCGGACCCTTTCGACCGGCACCCCACCATGCTGCGTGATCGGGGCACCCCCCCGATGGAAGCCAAGCTGGCCTGGGGGCCTGACGTCTTCACCGGGCCCCCACCCCCTGAGGGCCGCGGCCTGGGCTCCCCACTGCGACACAAACATGACGAGGAGGATAAAGGGCTGAGGTGAGTGTGAGGGAAGGAGAGGGTGGCCAAGAGAATCAATGGCAGCAGGATGCTGGAGGGTATTGAAAGAAAGAGAGGGGATGGAGTGCAGAAATGCAGAGGAGGACAGTGAATCGGGCTGGGGATCTGCAGTGGGCACCACCAGTACAGCAACTGACAAATGTCTGAACGGTCATAAGTCATTGTGCTGAATGGATAATGTAGAGTCGAGGTGCACTGAAGGGGCTTCACTGCCGGTGTTTTAGCCTGTGACTATCTGAACAACACTGATAATCTCTGTCTCTCTCTCTCCAATTCAGGAGCGAAACCCCTCCAGTGCGTATGAGAGATGCCGCCGCCCCCCCACCCAACTCGTCGTCGTCCTCTGCCCTGACCCCCCCGCCCCCCGGCCCCCCCAGCCAGGGGGCCTCGCTGCCCCTCCACCACCCCCAGTCTTTTTTGGCTGGGGGTGGGCGGCAGTTCCAGCCCTTCCCTGAGAATGGGACCCGAGGGCCGCAGCAGAGAGGGGCCCCACTGCATCGATTTGGCCATGGCGAGGAGGGGCCCCGAGGTGGTGCAGGGGGAGGTGGGGGAGGGGGCGGCCAGGGGCCCATGTGGGGCTCCAACAGCCTCCACCACCCCCAATCCCACGGCCACCCCCACCCCCCTCAGCCCCTCTCACACCCGCATGTGGGCCATTTCGGGGGCCACGACCGCAATGGTGGCCGCCCCCCTCCCCAGCCCTCCGACCTCACCCTCGACCACCAGACCTCTGCTGCTGCTCCCCCCCCTCCTCCTCCTTCTTCTTCTCCCTCTTCCTCCTCGGCTCATCTCCACCACTCGCACCACCACCACTCGCACCACCACCACTCCTCCCAGCCTCACCTCTCCCACGGCCACCCCCACTCCCCCAGGGATGAGCAGGGCAAGAAGCTGAGTCCTTGCGACCCCAGCGCGGCCGGCCAGCCCCAGTCCTCTTCCTCTTCCTGCTCCTCCTCCTCCTCTTCCTCTGCCCGAGAGGACAAGAGCTCCCAACAGCAACAACTGCAGCAGCAGCAGCAGCCGCCGCAGCAGCTGAGGCACGAGGAGGCCCCGGGAGCAGCAGGGCCACGCAGACAGGACAAAGGGATGCCTGCCAGGATCTCTCCCACGGCTCCCTCTTCCTCCCAGCCGCCTCTCCCTCTGCCTCTCCCCCTGCCTCATCATCACAAACCCGTGCACCGGGGTTCCGGAGGTGGCGGCGGCGGAGGCAGGGAGCACAAGACCGAGACTCACTGGGGGCCGCGACCCGGCAGTAGTTCGGCGCACGGTGGCAGGAAAGGCGTGGCATCAGAAGATATTGCCGGAAACTTGGCAGTCGAGAGAAGCTGCCAGCAGCAGGGCAAGCGGGCTGGCCCCATCAAGAGGCCCATCCTGAAGGAGATGAAAAGAGAGGGCGCCGAGGGGGAGAGGGGCGAGGAGAAGACCGCGGCCGGGCATGGACAGTCCGGCCGGGACAAGGAGCAGAGGGCCGAGGGCGCCAAAGCCATGGGACTTGATCCCTCAGGGGTGGGGGGCAGCGGCGGCCCTTCCCTGCCCATCAACAAAGACGACGGCTCCTCCCACAACTCCGGCTCCAACTCGGCATCCCGAGCCAAGAACGGCACGAAGGAGAGGGAGCGGGAGCGCCAGGGAAAGGCATCCAAAGATGGCAGCGGGGACCCCGGCTTCCCTTCCACCTCCAGGCGGGAGGGGGGCCGGGAACGCTCCTACGACCGGGGTGGCTCCTCCGCCTCCTACCCCCACCACCCTGTCCCGGCCAGGGGCAGCCGAGCGGCCCGCGGGAGGGGTGGCGAGTACTACAGCCGGGGCCGGGGCTACCGGGGCACTTACAGTGCAGGGGCTGGCGGGGCCCGGGGTGGCAGGGCCGCGGCGGCGGGCAGGAGCCGGGACTACCGGTCCTCGGGGAGTGCGTATCACCATGCTAACAGCGGCGGGGGTAACCAAGACCCGAGCCTGTACAAGGCCGAGGGCGGCAGCAACGGCAGTCACCCCGCGGGAGGACCGGGGAGGGCTGGCGCCTCGTCTAACCCGGGCCGAGCGAGGAACCGCAGCGAGACACGCAGCGAGGGCTCAGAGTACGAGGAGGTGCCAAAGCGCCGGCGACAGCGCGGGTCAGAGACGGGCAGCGAGAGCGCGGCCAGCGACCCTGCCCACTCTGACCGGGAGGACCGCAAGCCCAGGGACGGGACGGGGAATCCTGGCGCTGACAGCGGCAGCACCTCTGCCAGCAACGCCCACGGCAGCTCCTCCGCGGCCACTGCGTCCAGGGCCTCCCAGGGCCGCGTTTTCACCCCCCGGGGAGTTCCGTCGCGCAGGGGCCGGGGCGGAGGCAGCGGGGCCGCAGGAGGCGGGGTGTACAGGGGCGGCCCGTCCGGGAGCAGGCAGGGCGCCTCCTCAGCCGCCTCTTCTCACACTGGCTGGGCCTCCAAGTCCTCCTCAGCGTCGGCGGCCGCTCGGAAACAACAACAACAACAGCAGCAGCAGCAGCAGGTGGTGCCCCCTTCCACTGCTGCCACCTCACTACAAAGGGAGGGCAAGGAGAGGAAGGACAAGGCCGAGGCTGCTCCTAGTCCGAGCCACGCCGCCCCACCGCAGGTCCCCGGGAGCACAGATAACGGCGCCGGCCTGGCAGCCGGTGTTGTCGCCCCGCCCTCCTCCTCCCCGTCGCCCCACCCGGCCCCGCCCCTGTCCAGCTCTTTCCCCGCCCGGCCCTTTGAGAGGCCCCCCCGCCGCCGTCGCCATGGGCGATCGCAGCACCAGCAGGACAAGCCCCCCCGCTTCCGCCGGCTGAAGCAGGAGCGAGAGAACGCGGCACGCATGAATGGAGCCGTGGGGGCAGCAGGGCAGCAGCTACCTGCTCAGAATGCCTTGCAGCAGCAGATGCCGATCGGCGGCACAGAGATGGGCGGCCCCTCTAATCCCGGGGGCCACCAGGGGGCGATGCTGACCCCCTCAACCACCAACGCCACCCCCAACAGCAACAACGGCAGCGGCAGCCACCACAACAACCACAGCCTGCCTGCCACGCAGTCCGTCTCCAACAACGGCAGCGCAAACGGGGGTCATGGCCACCTGAACAGTCACCACTACGCCCCGGCGCCCCACGCCCACCTCCACCACCACAACCACGGCGGTGGCCGGGATCCAGTGGGCACCAAGTCGCCCGATCTCTCCAACCAGAACTCGGACCAGGCCAACGAGGAGTGGGAGACGGCCTCCGAGAGCAGCGACTTCAACGAGCACCGTGAGAGAGAGGGAGGTGGCGGAGGAGGAGGGAGATCCTACCACTCCTCTCACTCCCACCACCACCACCACTCCTCCTCTTCCTCGGGGGGCGGAGGCGGTGGTAGAGGAGGCGGAGCGGCCGATCTCTCCTCCAAGGATGCTGCGGCCAAGAGGAGCTTCTCCAGCCAGAGGCCAGGGATGGAGAGGCAGAACCGGAGAGCGAATCCCGGAGGAGGAGGTGGTGGCGGCGGCGGCGGCAGGGGTCCGAGAGGAACGGCTGGCGGCCCCGGCAACGGAGGAGGAGGAGGAGGAGGAGGCGGAGGAGGTGGAAACCGCGGAGATCGCCGTGGAAATGGAGGCGGCAGTGCCAACGGCAACAACTGGCCCTCTCCCAAGAACAGGAAGTGAGCGCTCCAGAAGAGAAGCGTCCGCTCCCTGTCCTGAACCAACCACGCTTTTAAAAGAAACAAGAACATGCATTCGTACGAGTGGAATTACCATAACTGAAGAACGATCGGAGTCCCAGCTCCCCGATCTCCACAAACCCTGCCCCCCCCGACCCCGCATATTAGCCCATCATTATACATCCTCATAGATACGGAGTTGTACACTCACTCTTGCTCCCTCCCTCTTTCCTGGCCTTCATCTATGTGTATATATACATATATACACACACACACACACACACACACACACATAGGTATATATATGTATGTGTGTATGTATGTGTTTCTCCTCTTTTTACTCCCCTCTTGTCCATCTGTGTGCATTCGCTGGCACAAGCACACTCTCATTCACTCACTGATGCGCGCACAGACCGCTCCCTTCCCCAACACCCCCCCCCCACACACACACACACACACACACACACACACACACACACACACACACTCTTCCCAAAGGTACCTCCCTCTCTGCCCGTGTCCGTTCACATTTTCTTTCCTCCTCTGTCTCTGTGCGTTTCCTCTATCGGAGCCGGGGTTGTATAGCAGCAGCCTGTGAGAGAACACAAGTGCCAGAGAAGCGGCAAGCACAAAAGCCGAGGAGCAGAGCAGCAGCAGGAGGCCCAGGGCGGTCTGTGAAGTATTGAACTTCTCCGACGCTGAGGCACTGTGGGCGATGCTGGCTCCGCTCCTCCTGCTTTGTGATCACCATGGTGGAGGAATAGGCTCTAGGTCGGTCATTGTCGTACGACGGGAGGAATCTTCCGCGTCCGTTTCAGATGTACTTTGCGGTTTTTTGAACTCCAGAGTCAGTGTGGTGTGTGTGGGTTTTTTTTTTTTTTTTGGCGGGGGGGGGGGTTGGGGAGAATCAGGAATTGTTGCATTGCTTCTGCTCTCAACCCAGACAGACAGACGCTCGCATACACACAGCCAGGGAAACGGGCTCGGAGAGGCGGTCGTGTGCGGGGACGGAGGGAGAGTAGAGAAAAATGCGGGTTTCTGTTTCAGTGATGGTTTAGTTTCTGAATAAAGCGGAGTTTCATTTTTAAATATCCATGGTGTGTACTGACACACACACACACACACACACACTTTTGTTTGGGAATAAGTTGGCAAGGGATTTTCAGATTCAAAGCTTTCAGTTAGTCTTGGGCGCGGCTCAAGTTTCATTGAGTGTGCGTGTATGCGTGCGTTTTTAAAAGCTGCTCAGTTTCTGTGAAGTGCTGCAGACCGTATCTTTCTATGTATATCCACTATTTTTCTCTCACATGCAAACACCAACACACCTGTGTATGTGTATTTGTATGTGTGCACATGCATACAGACACACGTATGTATATAAGTCCCAGCTTACATTCCCCCCCCGTCTTTTTTTTTTTTTTTTTTTTTTTTTAAGTTCAAGGGAGCAATGTATGAGCAGAGAAGTGTCTTATTATTATAATGATATAATAATAAATATAAAAATGAAAAAAAAAAATACAAAAAAGTTGAATAAAATTTTTGTTTTAATGGAAATCTTGTCTTTCTGAGTTTGATTTTCTGTGCTGAGGAATCTGGGTGTGACCTGCATTGTGATGGGCTGACACTGTAATGACTGACCTATCACAGAGAATTTTATATTACATGTTTAAGAATACATTAATCTAATTCTGCATTAAATCTAATTAAGTCAAATGGATGTGAAGTTCCAGTTTCAACAGGAAGTAACAATTACATACATTGTGCATTGGGGGTTGATGTCTTTACCGTGTCAGTGCTGCCGATTTCTCCCAGTGCGGCTCCATGCATTTGAGTTCCCGTTATCCTAATGTTTTACTTGTTCTATAATAAATGGACTTGACGTTCCATCAACACCAACAGCTTATTCTATTCAACTGCGAAGAGCCGCTCCAGGTGTGACGTCATGTACCTATTGGATAAAAGCTGCAGGCCCTGAGCTGTGGGTGGGCGCGGTGATGGTCTACTACCTGCCTGGAGTAGCTGTGCCTTGATCTTCACAGTAACGCCAGGCAAAGTTAGTAGATCTTCCATTCAGTTCTTGTCCCAGGTGATTGCAAGTAATACAAGGATGAAAAGATTGGAAAAATGGAAATGTGTAGCTATTTATGGATCTATATTTTTCTATATATTCTGTATGTACAGCTAGGACCGCTCTGCGCAGGTGCCAAGTCCGCTATGCCAAGAGACAGTGTCTCCCAACGGGAGGCTTCTCGTGTGTACGATTGCTGAAGCTTTGGTGTCCATGGCTGCAGGAGAGGCAAAGACGTGATCTGAGACAGGAATGCAGGCATGACGCAGCCATGATGTTGCCACATGTGGACCGCACCGCTGTCACTATGAGTGACCACATGGAGGAAACGGCACATTATGCTTTCTTTATGTTGAAGCCAAATGTGTGACCTCAGAATTACTGTCAGGTTTCTGAAAGTTAAAAAGTGGCAAACCCCATAGTCAAATTGAATCCTTGTTATATACTTCTTGTTTTGAATATTGTCAGAAGACACACACAGCACTGCAAAACCTATAGTGTTCAAAATGAGTGTTCAATTCAACACTTTTGAAGTGTACATAGGGGAACCACCACAAGAGTGTTTAATCAACACTTTTAAATGTGTTGAAATTCTAACACTGTCTCAGAGTTAATTTCCAAACACCTGAGTGTTCAACATGATAGCACTGTGCTCAGTGTTGAAACAGCATTTCCCCAACACTAGGTAGAGTGAGAAATGTACTCTGTACCAGTGTAAGCAACACAACCCCGCAAAACATCATTAGCAAATATGGCACTGTAGGTGTTTGAAAGTGTACATGCGTGACCACTCATGCATTGTTGGGTCCCCAACACTTGAAAAATATCACTGTGAAGAGGATTTGGTTCTATACACTCTGGATGATCAGAAGTGTGTGCATATGTAGCAGTGACACTGTAATCTAGCAGTAGTAATATGTCTAAATTAAAAAAACACATTGTAATATCATTGGTTTTACAATACATTTTTAAATAAATAAATACCCAGACCCAGTCAGACACACACACTGATCATGCATATACAGGTCATGCTTACAAGCATCACCCCAAGAATAGAAATAGACAAGAAAGATGATGGCAGGTGTTGACTCAAAAGACATGAGTTAGGGTAGAAAAACCAAACAACACAAAATACATTGGTGGGTAAAGGCACATTTTAACCTCAAACAATAATTGCCTTACATTAATTTACATTTATACAATTATTAAGAATAAATAAGACAATAAAACAACAATTATTCAAGAAACTACCATAATGCATTGTGGGAATGGTAAGTTATATGGATTTACACCAGTACAGTACAGAACACTCTTTATTTTGACATCCACTATTAACACTGACTCTCAAGATGGTTTAACTCTCAAAGTGCCAATTTAACCCAATGAGTTTTGAAGCAACACTTTTTTTTAACACTATGTTTTAACGCTATAGATTTTGCTGTGAAGGAGGCAAATGAGGTTCCCAGCATCACTCGTCTGACAATTACCTCACTACTGCAAACAAAATAGCAAAACGATACTCCATCTCTCTTCCACCAAACTTTATTTTAAAAGTTATTGGTAAAATTATTAAATTCAATGTCTGCTGCTCTGTATAGTAAAGAAGAACGTTTTATATCCAATTTTTTTGTATTAATACTTTTCAGTGAATAATTTAACTATTAATAACCTTAAGGTACACTGCAATTTTATTTTTATTTTTATTCTTGGGAATGCGACAGATTCAAAAAGCTTAGATTTTTTTCTGTGATGCTATTCATTACAGAATATCTTGTCAGGATAGTTAGTTTCTAAGAAAGGCTTTTCAGAAACGAGAAAATAAGACAAATCACTATTACTCTTATTGAGGACATAGGTTGATTAGGGGATTCTGACCGTCTGTGATATGTAAGGTTTTGCTGGAAATAAAACCAGGTACTGCACAGTAAGTATATAAAAAAACGTTTGTTAGTTTTGGGGAATTAAGTACCTTCCCAGCTAACACACAACTTTGCCACAACATTGTACAACGTTACTACAATGTAAATTACGTTGCTACAACATTGTGGCAATGTTGTGTGTTAGATGGGGTTTGAGTGGTGTGGACGTCATGTGACCCAAGGGCTGCGGTATGACACTGCAGTAGGAAATCCCCATCGGAGGGTATTTTCTTAGTAAATACAATTAAATTGCTCTAGTCTGCACTTCCATGGCAGTTTCTGAAACTGTTTTCAAAAAATGTTATAACGTATACCATGAAACTAAAATGCATCTCTAGAGTTATTTTCCACTTCTTAGTTGAATTTTCTAACTACGCCCACTTGATGTAGCCTATCTTTCATATATATATTTAAAGTTAGGTGTGTGCTGTAAACACAGACCATCTCCCAATCTTATCAAGCTGGAAATATTTAAAACATACTTTCATATCAGATTGTGGGATTTGGCACTAAGCCCTGTTTCCTTTTGTTGAAGCAAAGTGAACAGGCCTCTGATGTCTCACAGGGAGGAATGAAGGAAGTGAGACAGGTTCAGGAAATGTATATTCTTAACTGCAAAGTGCCAGTAAGAGTGTCCTGCAGCTTGAGCTGTAAATCTCAGTCCTCACTGTGATGAGAAATGTCTTTTGACTGATGGCTCCTGTTCTACACTATATAAACTGCTGCCCTGCCTGTGTGGAGACAGAGCTTGAGGTGCCAGGGGAAACTTACTGAACCCTCACCGAATGTATTATTATTATTATTATTATTAATATTAATAATAATAATAATAATAATAATAATAATAATAATAATAATAATCCCATAGAAAATCTGTGGAGGGAGCTGAAGGTTCGAGTTGCCAAACGTCAGCCTCGAAATCTTAATGACTTGGAGAGGATCTGCAAAGAGGAGTGGGACAAAATCCCTCCTGAGATGTGTGCAAACCTGGTGGGCAACTACAAGAAACGTCTGACCTCTGTGATTGCCAACAAGGGTTTTGCCACCAAGTACTAAGTTGAAGGGGTCAAATACTTATTTCCCTCATTAACATGTAAATCAATTTATAACTTTTTTGAAATGCGTTTTTCTGGATTTTTTTGTTGTTATTCTGTCTCTCACTGTTAAAATACACCTCCCATTAAAATTATAGACTGATCATTTCTTTGTCAGTGGGCAAACGTACAAAATCAGCAGGGGATCAAATACTATTTTCCCCTCACTGTATATACACTATTTTAGCGTGAGCAAGTTTATTATCCTCAAAATGTGATTGTCAAGGTAATGCTTATTGTGGTATTGACAGTCGTTTTGGTATTGGCAGGAATGTGCTGGTAGTGAACCAACGTTTATACTTTGTGATGGTAATGATTTACAGAGGGTTTACGTATTTATCTGTCGATTTAATTGTTAGCTGTATGAGGATGTTCAGACTCACTCCTGTCAGAAACTACGACGGCTACAAAAAGTAGTTGACAGCCAATAACACACACCCATAGTATTGAAGTGTGTTGTTATATATTGATACCAATATAGTGTTAGTCGTATGTCACAGGGCACACTAGCCAACTACTCCACCTGGTCATAAGAGAATAGGGCACCAGGACCCACTAAAACATTTACATCAGATTTCTACACAAAGTGGGAAGTAGCACCAGAGGCCAACACTCAGATGGCGACTAAATTTGGAACAGGGTTTATTAAAATATGAAATACATAAACACTCACTGAATGACTAGGGTGCAAAGTAGCAAAACAAAACAAACACACAAAAAAAAGTAGTAAAACCACATCAGCTTGTAGGCCGGTAAAAATATTACAACCCTGTGTAAAATAACTGCCCAGTATAACTAGAGAATATCAAAAGAATAAAACTATTGTATTGGCGATCAAAGGCTCAAAATCAAGTGGCAGCACTTCCCCATCTCCGTGCGGTCCGTCCCCCGTCCCCCGTCCCCCGTAACTGGTTATTACTTTTTCTCTCTCCTCTCCCCTTCTCCATCCACCCTAAATACAAACAGCCCCTCCCTTCTACTCCATCAACCTATCATTTAGAGATACCGGTCTTTGCCCTGGCCATACAAGTGATCACTCAAATGTGACAGAAATTCTTTTTTATTAAAAGAACATAAATATATAAGTGTTTCAATAACAAAAGTAAATGCAAACCGTGTTCAATAACAAAGCAGGTGCTCAGACAGTGGGATATACATAGTCACTTCTGTGACACATACAAAGGAGTGGTATAATGTAGTAACTTCAGCTCCAAAAACAAAAATACAGCAACGTAAATTGTAGTCCATCAAGACAGTGGAGCAGATTTGAAAAGCACATCGCAGTCCTGCAGAGAGCAATTGAAGAAAGCACAGTTCAAACAGCAGTGCAGTAAAACAGTTACACTATAAAGGGGCAGGGCTTGGTCATGGTCCCGTCTGGGCAGCACAGGGAAGGGTCCGTGGGATCTTTCTCCTCCTCTTCCCTTTCAATCCTGCATCAGTCAGGGACAGCCTGGTTAGAGACACAGACACGGCACACCTGCAGTTACGCAGAGACTCGACGAAGCTGACACTCCGCAGGTAAGAGCCTCTGTCTCCTTATGCTCTTCCCTCGTATTTCTTCTCATTACTGTCTCCATAACAAGTCTGCAGCATTGCATCTCAAACTGACTCAACCAGCTTCCCGCAGATACACCTGCCAGGAGAAACCCCCAACTGAGGGGAAGTCAGAGACTGACAGGACAATTAGAGCCAGAGGGGGAGATCCAGGTAAAAAGGAAAGGTAATCAATGGAAAACACGAAAGAGATCTAGTATTCTTCACTGTTGAAGAAAATACTTTTCTCTTTCTTTTACCTCCTTTCTTTCAATTAACTTGTAATGATTGTAAAAATAGCTTAATGATCTTTTTCTACAACTTACAACTTTATTATTACTATTATTATTTTCATGCATTTTGTATGATTGTAAGACACGCGTAATGTATGTATTCATTAATTAATGTGTGTCTTTTTGTTGCATGAATTCAGTGCATTACTGTGCGTAGAGTGTGTGTTCTTGCAGGGGCTGAATTTGTAAAAGAAAAACATGCAAATGCCACAAGAACAGGAGCTTTGTTGTCTAATGCAAATCTGCTTTCAGTAGCGCAAACAATGACTGGGATGGAAGAACATCACATTGTTCCCCAAATAACAACACACCCACAAGCAAACAATACAGGGACGTCACCGGACACTTTACTGTTATTACTGTCAGCTCTAGTAGAAGTCAAAGTGTTTATTTATTCATTTATTTATGTTACTTTGAAATATCAAGTAACTAACATTTTATTTTTGGTGTATGGTATGTTTATATTTCTAGTTTGCCAAGATATTTAACTATAATAATAATAATAATAATAATAATAATAATAATAATAATGTAGAAGCAACTTTCTTAGTTTTAGCTTGGGCTGATGGTTGACACGCATCACCCTGTCTTTATCCACACAGACTCCGTATTAAATAATGCAAATAAAATATTTATTCCACTGGTTCCATAGGTTAAATATGAATGGCTATTTATAGGATTTAATTGTAATCATTATACAGTTATACAGTGTGAGCGCTGGCCCGTGTCTCTGCAGGTGTGAGCGCTGGCCCGTGTCTCTGCAGGTGTGAGCGCTGGCCCGTGTCTCTGCAGGTGTGAGTGCTGGCCCGTGTCTCTGCAGGTGTGAGTGCTGGCCCGTGTCTCTCAGTGTGAGCGCTGGCCCGTGTCTCTGCAGGTGTGAGTGCTGGCCCGTGTCTCTGCAGGTGTGAGTGCTGGCCCGTGTCTCTCAGTGTGAGTGCTGGCCCGTGTCTCGACAGGTGTGAGCGCTGGCCCGTGTCTCTGCAGGTGTGAGCGCTGGCCCGTGTCTCTGCAGGTGTGAGTGCTGGCCCGTGTCTCTGCAGGTGTGAGTGCTGGCCCGTGTCTCTCAGTGTGAGCGCTGGCCCGTGTCTCTGCAGGTGTGAGTGCTGGCCCGTGTCTCTGCAGGTGTGAGTGCTGGCCCGTGTCTCTCAGTGTGAGTGCTGGCCCGTGTCTCGACAGGTGTGAGCGCTGGCCCATGTCTCTGCAGGTGTGAGTGGTGGCCCGTGTCTCTGCAGGTGTGAGCGCTGGCCCGTGTCTCTGCAGGTGTGAGTGCTGGCCCGTGTCTCTGCAGGTGTGAGTGCTGGCCCGTGTCTCTGCAGGTGTGAGTGCTGGCCCGTGTCTCTGCAGGTGTGAGTGCTGGCCCGTGTCTCTCAGTGTGAGTGCTGGCCCGTGTCTCTGCAGGTGTGAGCGCTGGCCCGTGTCTCTGCGGGTGTGAGTGCTGCCCGTGTCTCTGCAGGTGTGAGCGCTGGCCCGTGTCTCTGCAGGTGTGAGTGCTGGCCCGTGTCTCTGCGGGTGTGAGTGCTGGCCCGTGTCTCTGCAGGTGTGAGTGCTGGCCCGTGTCTCTGCAGGTGTGAGTGCTGGCCCGTGTCTCTCAGTGTGAGTGCTGGCCCGTGTCTCTGCAGGTGTGAGCGCTGGCCCGTGTCTCTGCGGGTGTGAGTGCTGCCCGTGTCTCTGCAGGTGTGAGTGGTGGCCCGTGTCTCTGCAGGTGTGAGTGCTGGCCCGTGTCTCTCAGTGTGAGTGCTGGCCCGTGTCTCTCAGTGTGAGCGCTGGCCCGTGTCTCTGCAGGTGTGAGTGCTGGCCCGTGTCTCTGCGGGTGTGAGTGCTGGCCCGTGTCTCTGCAGGTGTGAGCGCTGGCCTGTGTCTCTGCGGGTGTGAGTGCTGCCCGTGTCTCTGCAGGTGTGCAGGGTCCCAGAGGGAGCTGGGCTGTGAGTGCAGGGGGATGCCATGGGAAAGTCAGCGCTGTGACTGTGTGGGACCTCACTCTCTTTTCCAGCTCAGCTCTCAGCATCGTCATTCAATGATCACTTGGACCTTCATAATTGTTTTAATCTTCTTTAAAACTGCAGATTTGTCAATGAATTACAAAGTGCTTCTTGTCAATAGATTGCAGATTGCAGGAGGCCGGGCTCTGAGTGCAGTGGTCTGTCATGGGCGAGTGCCGTCTGATCATCCTCTTGTGGGCAGGTAGGGCTCTAGATGGCGTGCTGTGCAGATAATCCAGGCTTCCCAGTGTGGACAGACTGGCTCCCCGTTTGGGCAATTATTACAGTGCACAGTGACAATAGTCGCAATAATGGATCAATACGTGTGTGTATAGTTACACAGCAGTACTTAATCATTTTAAGTCATTCTGTACATTTCTTTAATTAATAATAAAACTGTTTAAAATGTTGTCCTGTCTCAATATGACCCAGTGACAATGTGGTCTTATGGTCACACAGTAATGTGATTTCAGTATAAAGATTATTATTATAATACTGAAGCAATAGAAGCAGAATATTATCATGATGGTTATGATTATTTATATTTTTGTTTATTTTAAAGCTATATCAGACACATCCCTGAAATGGTGTAATGACAGTAAATATCTACAAAGTCACAAGCAATAGAATAACCATTTTAAAAAAAAAGGTTCTCCTGAATTCTGAATTGGAGCGTAGTAGAATACATGTGTAATATATACAGCTCTGGAAGAAATTAAGAGACCACTTAACATTGATTTCTGAACTTGGAGTGGTCTCCTAATTTCCTCCAGAGCTGTATATAGTTTAATAATCAGCTTTATTGGACAGTGATCAAAAAAGTGCTGTGACTGGTCTCTCTGCTGCTGGAGATCACACTGCTATAAAGGGTGACGGCACTAACTGTCCACAGTACTGGGATGCAGCTGCTGTTGATGATCAGAGCTGTGAATGCCTGTAAGAGTCATTGATTGTGTTGTTCTTCTCTCCTTGTGTCAGGACTCTGGGCAATGGGCTCCTGCCAGTTTAAAAGATACGTATTTGTACAAGAGACTAAAAACTGGACTGAGGCTCAGAGCTACTGCAGAGAGCACTACACTGACCTGGCCACCTTCCAGAGCCAGGAGGAACTCAATCGCCTTGAGGGACTTTCTTTTCCAAATAATTTAATCTGGATCGGTCTGTACAGAGATACAGATGACTGGAAGTGGTCAGATGGTGAACAAGTCAACTACAGCAGAATAAGTATTGCTGCACAGTATGGTTGTACTGTGCTGGGTAGAACTGGCAACTGGACATCACATCCCTGTGGCCAATTAAACGTATTAATCTGTTCCAGAGGTGAGAAGCTGTTGCATACATTATTTTAATACAGTGGGGATTTTGTAGTTAACAAGAACTGAATAAAATGTCCAAAACAAAAACAAACAAAAGAAAATAATTATTCTGTTAACATAATTTGAAACAAACATAAAATAAAATGTTTAGATTCATTAAAATTTGAAATGATTATCAAAATAAATTTAAAGATGAACTAATTGTAGTTTATAACTTAAATTGCATAATAATTCCATATATTATAATCAAAGTTGCACAAATCACTATAACTTCCTCTATCAGTTCTCAAATTGTTGTCAAACAACAGGACAATATAAATCTCCACTCCAGTGAGGAGGTGGTTGTGAGTGTGATGTTCAGATCTCATGTCTTATAGTACAGACTGTGCTGTATATATGGAACATGTCTGATTTTGACGTTAGTTAAAGTCATCTCTTTATATGTCCTTTCAGAGACCAGTAACCCCAGTGACAGATACGTCCTGGTTAATGAGTCCATGACCTGGTCTCAAGCGCAGCGCTACTGCAGACATAACTACAGTGACCTGGTCAATGTGAGGAGCCAGGCAGAGAATGACGCACTGATCCAGATAGCCAATGGGAGCTCAGTGTGGATTGGGCTGACCAGGGACTGGAAGTGGTCTGATGGGAGGAATTCTACATTCAGAAACTGGCGCAGCACTCGGCCAGTTCATTTCAGATGTGTCTCATTGTATGTGAATTCAGCTGAAGATTATCCATGGGTTGATTATTCATGTGATTATAGACGTGCCTTCATGTGCTACAAAGGTGGGTGTCCCTGGGTGCTGTGAGTGGGTCTCCTGACAGTGTTTGTACTGGATCTTTGTCTAGATCATCTGTCACCTCTAACAGCATCGAGAGATACTCAGGCTGCTACCTCAGCACTGACCCAACCCCAGTCTCTGCCACTGATTCTGCTGTAGTTTATTACAATGTTATACCGAGTTTATTACAATGTCATACAGTATGTTTATTGTTATACAATATTTTATGGTATTTTACTGCATTATGTCACAGTATTGTATTGAATTTATCTACAGTTGTATCCTTCATTAGTCACATGTTCAGGGTTTATGATGACTGGATTGCAATATTTAATGCTTGAAGATCTGTCTGGATAATTGTTGTAAAGTTAAATTTGTGTAACTTGTGTGTGTGTAATTTGAGTACTGTTTTGGATGTATAATTTGTAGTGTATTCTGTCACTCATGTAGAATGCTAGTGTGTGCAGTTTTCAGTACACGGTGTGTATCTCAGTGTGTGATTAGATACACCGCAGTGATCTATATGGGGAGTGTTAGAGGGTATGTTTGAATTTCAGCTTGAAAGACAGTGCTGTGTGTATTATTGTTTGCTGTCTCAGTGAGGGTGTATCCAGCACTGAATATAATATTACAGTCTGTACTGGGCTGTCAGTGTGTTGTGTTCAGACTGCACCTCGCTGTGAGATTGATGTGTGTGTCCTGCTGTTTGTGTGCAGAGGAGAAGGTGACATCAATCACTGTGAGAGTCAGAGGGGGAAATGGACTGGATCCCAGTGACCCTGCGGTGAGAGCAGCGCTGAAGGCTAAGGTAGGACACACCGCAGCACTGTAATAAAGATCAGACGCACTGCAACACTGTAACTCCGGTAAGACACTGCATCAGTGTTCAGTCAGGGGTGGAGTTACAGAGGGTGGCCCCTGTGTTCAGTCAGGGGTGGAGTTACAGAGGGCGGCCCCTGTGTTCTTGTTGTTGCAGGTTGGAGAGCAGCTGTCTAAGGAGATCCCAGGACTGAACCTGACCTCATCCTCCCCTGAGCAGCACGGCCAGTGTCCCAGAGCACACAACTAGACTGGCAGGAGTACAGACGCACACACACACAAACCGCTTGAGTACACACAGACATTCATACAACCAGAGTAAACTCGGAAGCAGTCGTAGCTTAAATACATACACGTATACACATCGTCACCGTCTTTGGAAAATCAGGTCCTAGATGTTGGACCAAATCAATGTTTTGACCGACCTGCGATACGTAAAATAGAAGCTTGTGCCCAGTCATGTTTTGATTTATAAGTGGTAGGAACTGGCTTCTGACAATAACTTTAAAGTGCAATAGAGTACAGGTTTGTACTTTTGATTATCGGGAAGGTCAAGCTGGCAAGCTGTTGTGACAATTAATCCATAATTGCTGACATCAAATATACAACTGCTGATATCAAGAATTAACTGCCAATTGTTGATATCAACAATTTGTATTCTTGATATCAGCAATTGTAATTTTGATATCAGAAATTTAATTTAAACACATTCTGATTAACATCCGGTGACATGAAACTCAACCCTTTACACTCTGCCCCATTATTTTCAGATCATCTGTGAAAAACTACAAAATATACCATAGGCTGGAGAAACTAGAAACCAGGAGCTTTCAAATGATGTCTGACTCATGTATGTAGGGTCTTCCTAGCTTGAGCTACAGGCTTGCGAAATCAGACATTTCCAGAACTCATTTGCATATGCTTGAGTTTGTGTTTGTACTCTGTCAGCCAATTAGTCCTTATAATATGAAAGGCCACAACTTGTTCTTTGTTCTGCAGGACCCCTACAATGAGGGGGTCAAGAGGCTCTGTTATGCTGTGCAGGACATTTTCCTGGCATGGTTTGGGTCCACTTGTCCCCTTAGCGCACTGTTTCCCAAACTGTGGGGCGCACCCCCTTAAGGTGGAAAGTGAAATGCAGACAATTATGTAAGTGTATTCATCTTTGTTAAGCGCTAGGGCTTTCAAAAATAGAAATGATAATATAAATATGAACGCGTGAGATGGGGGGCGCGAGCTGTGACCCAAATGCATAGAGGGGGGTCAGCCTAAGAGTTTGGGAACCGCTGCCTTAGAGGGGAGGGTTCATGACAAAGTTTTTCTGAGTGATCACCTTTATCCTATGGTGACACATTTCTCTCCTGATGGGAGTGTCTCTTCCAGGATGACAATGCCCATCCACAGGGCACGAGGGTCACTGAATGGTGTGATGAGTATGACAATGATGTGAATCATATGCTATGGCCACAGCGCTCTCCACCACCATCATCAAAACCCCAAATGAGGGAATATCTTTTGGAAGAATGGTGTCCATCCCTCTAGTAGAGTCCAGAGATTCGAAGAATCTGTGCCAAGAGCATTGAAGCTGAGACACTTTGTTGTTTTTTCATTTAATTTGTCATCCATCTGTACTCACAAGTAGTAATAAGACACGATTGCTATATATAGAGCGGTTTCTTAGTAAATTACTAATGCATAGTCCTGACACCATGATGTGACGGGAGCCTGATGTTCGCCGCTCTTTCCTTTTCTAGGATGAATTCTTCCTAAATGGAATGTCATAATTTTTCTCCTGAATCACTCTGAATTGGGAATGTACTGAATTATAAATGTTTTGGAAATAAGTTAGCGGGACCATTGTAATAAATCAAAGAAACAAACCGATGTTATAATCTTTTATTTTTTTCCCCTTATGGCGCCATGGACAACGTCCTCTTTAGGTATATTTAAGAAACTAAAGCTGCACTGGGTCAGTTGAAGCAAAAGTTCTTGATTATTATTGAAGTATCAAATTGTAAATGAATGGCAGAGAATATTTTTGTATCATTTTTTCTTTACTTTGTCATCATTCCATGTTTTTTTTTCCCCTTTATTTAATGTCCTGCTGCTTCCTCTACAGTGTATGATGTGGTGCACATTGCACTGGGGGTTTGTATGTGTTATGAACTTGTTACTCTTCCTACTGTTACTTTCTTTCCAAAGTGCTTATTAGCATACTGAGGAATGCCTACCCTATCGACTCGATCCAGACATACAATCCTGCGCTGCTCTTCTGTGCTGCTCAGATTGGAGACACTCTCACACTCGGAAGCACAGTCCGGTGTGAAGATGTGTTTTCACTTCTGTCAGTTTGTCTATGTTCATGTCTACATCTCTCTCTGTCTGTCTGTCTGTCTGCCTGCCTGTCTTTCTGAATTGTTGTGTAGGTCTTCTCTTTGTTTTCCCTTCTGCCTGTTTCTTTCCCTCCATCTCACTCTCGTGCATGTGTTTGTGTGATATAAGAGCCTGTTACCATGATACTGTGGTGATAAACAGGCCATGACCTCAGAGAGCACCGCCACCGCCAGGCTGTGAGTCTGAGAGAGCTCGTCCACCGAGGGGACTGCTGGCAACTTCTTATTATAGACTATGAAACTTAAACTCCAAACCACAGCAAAACGAGTCACTTACATGTCCCAAATAGCATCATAGAGGAAATTGCAGGAAAGGCAATGAGAGGGGCAAGTGTGTGTGTGTTTGAAGCCCAGAAATGCAGGGCGTTACTACAGTATACAGTGAGCATGAGGCAGTGTGTGAGAGTGTGTGTTTGTGTATGTGTTTGCATCAAGAAGTGTCACACAATCTCTGCAATGAAACCCCCAGGACCAGATCAGAGTCCAGTAAAAATCCCACCAAGCTGGAACCAGTCACCACAGTCACCAGATCTCAACCCAATAGAGCATCTTTGGGATGTGGTGGAACGGGAGCTTCGTGCCCTGGATGTGCATCCCACAAATCTCCATCAACTGCAAGAAGCTATCCTATCAATATGGGCCAACATTTCTAAAGAATGCTTTCAGCACCTTGTTGAATCAATGCCACGTAGAATTAAGGCAGTTCTGAAGGCGAAAGGGGGTCAAACACAGTATTAGTATGGTGTTCCTAATAATCCTTTAGGTGAGTGTATGTATCCGTGAGTGTGTGTCTGTGTCTGTGTCCAGTAATATTCTCACAAAATATTCAGTTGCTGCAGATTATACAATCACTGCTCTTCCAGGTCAGTTCAGTGTTTTCCCCACAGTTGAACCCACAGATGAGGGAGCACATCAGGGTGACTGCAGAGCCCTTATGTACATCTGCACTTGGGTTTGAGTTCACTGGAAACACATCTGCATTAATCTGGCTCATTATAAATTATACAAGTTCAACATTTTTCTTTTCAATCTAAGCACCTTATCCATAGGTTTCTACCAGTCATCACTACTCTATCCTCATCTATGAAGTGGTTTAGCGTTTTCTTTCTTTGGACATTACAACATTTACTCCAGTCCTCACAAATCAATTTGTACAATTTAAATCCCTCAAACAGACTGCTTTGCTCTTGAAGATTGTAGATTATAGACAGCACTGTGGGGTTAGGGCTCTGAACTCATAACCAGAAGGTTGTAGATTCAAATCCCAGGTGGGGCAGTGCTATTGTACCCTTGAGCAAGATACTTCAGATTGCTCCAGTAAAATGCCCAGCTGTACAAATGTAAGTTGTCCTGGATAAGAGCATCTAATAAAGGACAATGTAATGTAGAGAACAGATCAAAAATAAATATTTAAAGCACTTATTTCAAACAATTTGAGATGCAAAAAACATGTTAAATTAAAGTCCTTCATTACCTTACAGTTCCTCAAGGATATTATTTGTGGTTGAGTTATCGGACAGGGTGTTGAGAACAAACCTCCTGTGGGTGTTTTGATACTTTAAGACCTTGTCTCTCTCACAGCAGTACAGCCCAGCATGTAATGTGCACATTGACGGACATCCCACCGTGTGTCTTTCCCTCGAAGAGGTGTAATAGACTGGGATAGTAACCCATAGAGGGTGACTGGAGCGCTGGAAGCAGGTTGTCTGTAGGTCCCCCAGTCTCTCTCCTGGTCCCAGACTGACAGGATCCACACAGGGCAGGAGCAGGAGCCGCCCCACTGTGGAGAACAGCTCGTCTGGAACACATGCAGATTGTGAAATCTATTTTTATGCATAACTAATAACTGAAATGATACATTTGTTCTCAATATAAAAGTTGCACAGTGATCATTGACCAGGAGTAGATACAGAAAAGTAGTACACAAAGTCATGCTTCGGCTTGCCCTGTGTGGATCCTGTCAGTCTGGGACTGATGCTTCTAAAAAAAAAATAATAATAATAATAATAAAGAATAATGGCGCCACAGACAACACGCGGTAAACTCCCCTCCGCGTTGGTGAAACACTGTCAGCAACCCCACTTCCCCCCAGAATCATGCCCATGGGAAAAATATATTGCGGACCACTGATACAGAAGGAGATATTAAATACATAAGAGGGATTGAACTAGTGGGATAAATAGAAGAAAATACTGCAATGAGATCATGAGCAAGAACAAGAAGAAAATACCCCAAAAATAGAATAGCATTAAGAAGTTGAACGTGGACACAACCTCACCAGGATAAGCAGTTTTGAAAATGGATGGATGGATGAATGAACATGGACACTGATCTCTAACTGAATTACAATATTACAAACCAAAAATACCAACATAATGTTTCCTTCAGTTAAAAAAAGACATCAAATGTAGCAGCAAAAATGAAATGGATAAAAGTAATTAAAATACCCCCCCAAAAAAAGAAAGGAGAGGAAAATCAACAATAATATTTAAAACCTGTGCTATGAAAAACTTATTTTAAGCTGAATAAACACCAGAAAGTGACAGAAGGAAACAATGAGAAGAGAGTGAAGAATCAGGGAGTCTGTACCCGAGAGTGTAGTGGTGTAGGACTCAGAGATCTTCATCTCATCTTGCTCTGCCAGGACACAAGTCCTGCTCTTGTTGTGGTCTGATTGTCGCAGCGTCACCGAGAGCCGACGGTGGACTCCCCCCCGAGGTCTGTAACATTGTATCGGTCTCTTGTCCTTCAATGGGACGCCACTCTTGTCCCTCTTGTCCCTCCAGGAGAGTCAGTCCTTGTGGAGCCACAAAGCATCTTCCAGCGCAGAGTGATTCGGTCTCCGGCCCTCAGATTGACTGGCAGAGACTGGAGAACAGAGACACCGGTAAACAGTTTACATCATTTTAAATAATGATTAATTTAGATTAATAAGCATGTTCCATTAAGACTAATTAACTCCTCTTATTGTTTCAGGTCTCAGTCTTGAGAGGGCTGTACAGACTGCAGGTCAGACAGAGAGAAGGTCTGAGTGTCACCATGTGTGTCTGTCCCTTCTCATCTGGAGAGTTTTCTCTGGGCTGAACTCGGTATAGTGTATTCACCATCATTATTAAATAGAATTATAAATGTCACGGGTGGTAGTGCACTACAAAATTAAACCAACTCGACTACGCCACCCCCAGGTTTACCGAGGTGGGGGACCTCGACCACCAATCTTCCCTGCACAGGCAGACACGTAATTATAGCACAACATACAGAGGAATCAGATAAGACATACACTTTATGTGTACAACAATAGAAGTGCAAGCTCCACCAAGGTAAGAACATAATAGGCAGCACAGTAAATTACTAAAAATACAGTTCCAAACTAATTAAAATGCCTTTAATAACCAGGGCTAAAAACTATCCAAAACTAATAAAAGAAAATAACTATCTGTGCCTATACCAGAGAGCTCCTACCTAATGTCACAAAAGAAAAGGAAAGAAAAGAAAGGAAAACTAGTCCAAACTCTCCAGGGTCCGACTTCAAACTCAGTCCTCAGGTGCCGTCGCAAGCGTCTGTAATGTCCCCCGTCTTTACAGTCCATTCACACCGGACTGCGGTCTCGTCGCTCTTCTCTCCAGTGGTGACGCACAAACCGGAGCAACGGATGGAAAGGCATCCAATCGGGAAACCGCACTACTGGGCAAAAGAACAGGAGACAGTGGCTCGAGTCTCCATTTCTTCTCTGCAATATCTTCGGACAACTTAGATTTCCTCAGCGGTCACAGGGAGGGTTATAACAGACATCAGTACAATACAGTTTTCCATCACACGTCCTGCAGTAGGGACTCATCTCGGTCTGTCGCTGCGGTCGCTTCCGTGCTCATGCCTCCGGACTCCGGCGCGTCTCCGGTCTCCGTCCCGGCTGGACGCGCTGCTCGGTCTCTGCTCGCCCGATCTTGCGGTTCCCTCGCTGGGCGTCTCTCTCCCAGCAGCTCCCTGCGCCCGGCGGACTCCCAGTCCTCCCAGTCCTCCCTCTCGTCCATGTCTCGATGGTAATGAGGCTCTTCTCTGCGCCACACGCCCCATTTAAAGAAAAAACTGAGCACAGGGCGCAGTGGACACGGGTCAATGGTGGTCCAGCGCAGGTGACATGCCCCTTTGTCCGCGTCAATGTCCTTCGGCTTTGAAGCTCATAATAAATCAGAAGAACGTGCTCACACAAAAACCATATTAAATAAGTGAAATATAAAGAAAATACATCAAACAAAGAAACCCATAACAACACAAACCAACATAAAAAGATCGTGACAAATCAAAATTAGTGATAATTTAAACTCAATAATATATATACACAAGTGAGCCTCTGTCACGTCTGTGACATAAATACTACAAAATAACCTGGATATCTGCGTTTGTATACGTTACGGGCGTGGCATAACAAGCCATTTGCAGTCAATTAGTCACTATTTATTGATCCAATTTAAATTTCACTTAAGTATTGTTTGGTGCACCACTGGTTTCACGATTGTTTACTTATGAAGTATGTTCTTATGTTTTTCTTCCTTCATTTCTACATGTGGTTTTTGTTGATTGGGTTATGGATTGATTTTGGTTGGTAAGCGCGCACCGCCGGGTTACATTGCGGGTTCATCCTGCACGGCGTCTCAGAGACTCACCTGTGCCGACTGGCCCGTTAGCCTGGTGGTCCTGGCGTGTGCCTGTGAAAAAGCAGGATTCTTAAATAATTGCATTGGAGTTTGTGCAATTTGAGACTTGCGCTTTGCGCTTAGCTGCAGTTGACGAGGTCCCAGTTGGTTGACGGGTCCTGGCACTCTCGGACAGACTTCTGCGAAGGGGAACTTTGACTGCAATACGTTTTAGCTTCGGAAAGAGTTTATTTTTCGTTTGGGTAGGGTTTTTACTAGTTATAGTGCCCAGTTTTATTAAAGGCAATTTTAATAGGTTTTAGACTAAGAATATATATTTCTAATCATTCTGTGCTAGTGCAGTCTTCATGCCCTTCCCTAGCTAAATAATTTCCTTTTAAAAATTTGCCTTTTGCGTGGTGGTGTTCTGGGGTCTAGTCGAGTCTGCCCACAGAGAGATGGCAGGGTTGTGAGCATGTTGCCCCCAAGTACCCCATAGGTGGTGACATATAAAAGGAGCAAAGTATGTTTTATCATGGCTTTAATTTTTAACAGCTGTAACACTGCAGTGTCATTAACAATTGATCAACTGACCCTTGTCAATTAATGGTTGACATTCTTCATTATACAACTCCTGCAGGGCACTGCACACTTACTGGAGACTAGGAAGTAATCAGGTGATCCAGATTAATAAAACTGTCCATTGACATACTGCTGACAGGTGTACAGTCCGGTGTCCAGAGTCTGTCGCTGTGCAGAGAGTGGGCAGACCCCACTCTCAGTCTGGATCCGTGTCTGTGAACTCATCATGGATCAGTTCTACAGAGGTCAAAGCGGAGAGAAAATGCCCAGACTATGATGGAGTTGTTGTACTCCGTTAGTCTGTCACTGAGGCACCCAGACTGGAGTACAGGACTACAGCTGGGGAGAGAAAGCACAGGAGAACGAACACACACTGTTACACTCCTCACTCTGATGGTAGAGTGGAGGGGAACCATTACCACCCATGCACACACACACTGAGGTAGAAAGGACAAATGTACACTAACAAGTGTACCAGGACACAAATCAAATCTCCCAAAAGAGGGAGTTAATTTCATTTAACAAGCAAATAGCTACTTGCCAACCAACTAATGAAAGTTATTATTTTTAAATTTGTATAGCACCCTTTGCAGGACACACACACACTAAATAAAGGTGTGTAACTGGTGACATCCACTCCCAACCTAGTGTATATAACAAATAGCTACGTGATGCAGAGTACACCCATGGGTTTCTTACCTAGCCCTTCTCCATACTGACAGGAAACGGAGGGAAAACAGAAAGAGCTAGGCAAGACAAAACACCACTATAACAGTCTTCACCCATACATACCCGTGCGGTTTAGTGTGTGATGGGGCCTTCTGTGATTGGCCAGCGACAGAGGATGGGGGGGAACCAATGAGGACCGGAAACATGCCCCCTCTTCAGCAGCACATCCCCAAACCCCTAAGAGCTCTTCAGCAGCAAATAGCACCTAAGAGAACTACACACAAAGCAAAGAAACCGCAAAACACAGATTCACAAGAGGACGGGGACTTACACACACCGATACACTGATCGCTCGTCTTCTCACAAAAGATTCCCATACATTTGGCAAACTGCAAAGTGTAAGACATTTATACTTCTAGTTTTACTGAGCGAGTAAGTTTACCAACATTGCAATATCGGGGCCATGTGGACCGAGATTTGCAGAATGGACAGGGTTATGTTAAGAAAGCTGACCCTGCAGCACGACACACACTGTGGACACGACAGCGGGACATCACACTGCAGCGTTCATAGGGGTTAGTCGCGATTGTAGAACTGGTGCCGACCACACAACCCAACTAATCAATCAATTACACCTCCTTCCGACGACACCAGTCAGACTATGCCGACCATTAACACTTGATATTCAATCAATTCCTATTAGGCTAGGCCACAGATCCGTTTTCTATAGGGCTTAATTAGAATTGTGATATAGACCACGGACACCAGCATCCAGCATAAAGTTAGTCATTTTATTTTACGAATAAGATCAGCAGCACACTAACACACATACACCGCCAGTCAAACTCCCGGATCAGATTATCCTCACCCCAGCTGCCTCCTCAAGGATATCAATAGTTTTGCTGCAGCTGCAGACACCTCTCAGTCCCGGCGTGTCTCTGCGTTTTCCCTGACGCTGTCTCTCTTCCGAGACATTCCTCCCTACTTTTATACAGGTACAGCAATCACTTCAAGCATTGTCATTTGTTGCTTATTATCCAATTAACCAAACCCGTATCATCCCTAATATTCGACCCCTTTACACGATCACAAGCTGATCCCAAAAGGACAGCTAGCAGTTTCAAACTGAGAGGATTACTGAGGGAGGGAGAGATCTCTGTGGGAAAAGTAAAAAATAATGATAACTTCCCCCAATTATCACTCCCCTTTCTGTAGCTTCCTGTTTAGATCACCTCTCTCTCTCTCTCTCTCTCTCTCTCTCTCTCTCTCCCCCCAATTTTTAACCATACTGTCTCTCTTGACAACCAACATTCATTTCCTATATCTAGTCTCAATACAACAAAAAACACCACAATAAATTACAAACTAAAAGTATACTGTTAGAACAAATAAATAATAGTGATGTATTAACCATGAATTATTCTTTTCCTCGTGTATATATGGAGAGAGAACGAGAGGGATAGACAGCTCTAACAACTGTCAAATGGATCGTTTGTTCAAATCATAACTAATCTGATTAGCCCTGATACCACAGTTATTGAAACTCTAAATGCTCTATTCATGTTTCCAGTTACATTACAGATCATGAATAAACAGTTTATGTGTCTACTAGTATTGAATATTAAAGGGCTGATGGCCAGTTTCTGGTGCTGTATAGGTCCTATAACTTCAACAATAGCCGTCAGGGTTACAGATCAGCCATAATCACGACAGAACCCTGAATAGTTGCAGAAAATAGTAAGAGACTCGTTGTGTGTTAAAAGGCTGATTCTTTATTCCGGCAGGTGCAAGTTACATTTCGTATTTTATGGGTTGTGTTCAAGACAGAGAAGACAGTTCTTTCCTTCTTGATTGGTGCAAAAAAGCTTACTAAGCAAATTGTAACTAATTAACAAGAGAAATGGGCACCTGACTGGTCTGCGGCTGCGCAGCCCCATACGCAACAAACTGCGACGCGCTGTGTGTTCTGACACCTTTCTATCAGAACCTGCATTCACTTTTTCAGCAATTTGAGCTACAGTAGCTCGTCTGTTGGATCGGACCACACGGGTGTGGAAGGAAAGTTAGAAATTCTTTCTCATACCTGCTTTTCTCTCTTGTATACTTAAGAAAGATAAGGTCAGGCCAGAAGGTAGTTTGTTTTCGGTTTGTTATTTACGATGAGAATCTTGGAGACAATGTCAAACAGTATGATTGAAGTGCCTGTTCCTTAAACCAATATGAACTCTGTCCTATAATGATATATATTCTGCTTAGCTAACTCTCTAAGATAATATAGTAATGACTTTCTGGTTTTAACCAGATCTTTCTTTTTGAGTATAAAAGCATCTGACTTTTAAATGAAGGCAGAGCGACTCTGGGATCTTCTTGAGTCACTGTTCCTCTCCACGCTGCGTGTATTATAGGCTTTGCAACTAACGCTCCGACCGGTTGGAGACTGTTCTTCTTCCACACGGGCAGCCTTCGCTCCCCACATGCATCAGTGAGCCTTGGCCGCCCATGACCTGTCGCCGGTTCACCGCTTTTCCTTCCTTGGGCCACTTTTGATAGGTACTGACCACTGCAGACCGGGAACACCCTAATCCAATACATTACTCCAAGTCAGTAACTTAAACAGAATACTTTTAGACTACTTTTGGAATACTTTTTTCCCTTTATTAAACAAACAAAAGCAGCTGAATTCAAGAAGTGAAACAAAATGTACTTCACATTCTAATATGGATGAGGTATTGCAATTGTTTATTTTATCGACAGTACAAACAACTGGTGTTTGCATTTCCTTGTCTAAAATGGTAATTAAGATTTGCATCAGTTTAATTTTCTTGCAAAATGTACTTTGCATGTTGTAATGTATGCATTTGTATACAAGTGAAACTGCATTTTGATACCCTTTACATTTTTATCAGCCAACATAAATCAGACATATCAATAATGCGTTAATGTCAAAAGGTGTATCACATTCATTGTCATTGTAATGCAGGCGCATGGTTTGTTTTCTGCTAATCAGTGATATCTGAAATGCATTTTCTTGAAAACTTAAACAGGTATCTTCTCTGTAAATTGTAAGTATGTTAAATGCCTACAAAAAATAGTTTATTTTGTTCTATCTGTGAAGATACACGGATCAAGCAACTTGCTATAACAAAAGGGATTTAAATATCTTGCATTTTTCTATCAATGAGAAACGCAGTCACAAGTTTCAAATCACCAGCATCGAAACACATTGAAATCAATACAATTAAGGCGGTATTTTTTGAGTATCAATGTGTGAGGAATGTTATGCATCTTGTTTCTGCAATTAACACATTATTGATGTCTTATCTTCTTTTAAATGATATCTATCGGTTTGTAAAAGTTTAAAGGTTTGACATGTGAGGATCCCCTGAAGACACGACACGACACGGCACGGCACGGTTTAGGACTAGTTTATTCAGTTTATGTGATTTATTTTGTTTTAGACTATTAAAACGTTGTATGTTGTTATTTTGGTATTATATTAATTATTTTATTGTTAAGATCACAGATCCCAGCTTGGATACGATAAAGTATTACTGCAAATACAAACTATTGATAACGCTTTTGGTTATATACTATGCCTGTGCTGCCGTTATTATGCTTTCATAAAAATATGTAATTATTAAATTGTAATCGGAGTATCACAATTCTTTAATCTGACTACGTAACGACACTACTTGTATTCCGTTACTCTGCAACCCTGCTCACTACTGTAGTACAAGATAGCAAAACAATACGCCACCTCTCTCTTGTGCTCTTGTGTTAGTTGTGCTCCGGAGCCGGAGTGGAGCTGGAGCTGGCAGTGCTGGAGCTGGAGCTGAGGTCATGGAGCTGCTCCACTCTTCCCCCCTCCATTAAACTCAACCAGACATTAAGTCCAGTTTTCTTAAATTAACTAAATATGTAACTTCTTAGGTATTGTTGTTTGTTGGGGTTTATAAAATAAGATCAGTTCTCACTCCAGCTATTAGTACATAATACATTATTTATTAATTGTATTAAATGTATTAATTTGACACCTTCACTTTCTCACACCTCTCACTTTCTAAAAGTGATTCTATAATCTCAGGGCATCTCTCATAAACCACTTGCAAAATAAGTAAAGTCCATTTTAACTCTAAAGTTTTAAGTATTTACAAATTAGTTTATTCCAACCAAATTCTTCATCTGCCAAAATTAACCTCATTTTATAGCCATCTGTTATCTGAAGTGTCCTGACTAGTTTGTGCACAAGTTGGTTGCCAGGGAGTTAAGGGCAAATTGTACACTGATAACATTTTTAATGACATATTCATTAGATTACAATACTTAAAATAACCGGACATCTTCCAAAAATACTGGACAGGGGGTCAAAGTACATACTCTACATGGCCGAAAGTATCTGGACACCTGCTCGTCAAATAATCTCATTCCAAAATCATGGGCATTAATATGGAGTTGGTCCCCCCTTTGATCCAATAACAGCCTCCACTCTTCTGGGAAGGCTTTCCATTAGATGTTGGAACATTGTTGGGGATTTCAGCCACAAGAGCATTAGTGAGGTTGGGCACTGATGCTGGGCAATCAACCCTGGCTCACAGTTGGCTTTTCCATTCATCCCAAAGGTGAGATGGGCTTGAGGTCAGGGCTCTGTGCAGGCCAGTCAAGTTCTTCCACACCAATCTCCACAAACTATTTCTGTATGGACCTCACTTAACATCACTCCAGCCGACGCTTGGCATTATGCATGGAGATCTTAGGCTGCTCGGCCATAGAAACCAATTTCATGAAGCTCCTGACAAATAGTTCTTCTGCTGACGTTGCTTCAAGAGGCAGTACGACACTCAGCAGTGATTGTTGCAACCAACAAAAAACTATTTTGATGCTCTACGTGCTTCAGCACAGTCCCGTTCTGTGAGCTTGTGTGGCCGACCACTTCGCGGCTGAGGTTATTCCTCTTAACAATAACAGCACTTACAGCTCACCAGCTCTAGCAGGGCAGATAATGATAATAATCTAACATTCCCTTTCAAATCGAAAGACAGCCATTACCAAATGGGAAGACTATACCTGAGCTGTAGCGAGTCCTGACACCTGATCCCAATCCCATTATGGCAAGTGCAACAGAGCTTCACGGCACCTGAGGGCTAGCAGTTTGAAGTACCTGAGCGCCCAAGGTAGGGCACAGCCGGTCCGCCACGTTGAAGTGGTAGAAACTCATGAAGGTCTGTGGACCGGACCAGGTCGCAGCATTACACAAGTCTTCAACTGAGGCACCATGAAAGAGAGCCGATGATGTGGCCTGTCCCCTTGTGGAGTGCGCTGAGATGTGTTCAGGCATGGGAATATTAACAGTCTCATAGGTGAGCAGGATCACATCCACCACCCAGTGCACCAGTCGTTGTTTGGAAACAGTCCTCTGGTGGTAGAACTGTAGCAGACAAACAGCTTGTTGATCTGTGGTTGTGTGCAGTCCTTTCCATGTAACACTTCAGGGCCCTGACAGGGAAAAGTGTGTGTAGTTTGTGGTCCTCTTACGACACATGTGCAGGGGAGTGAAAAGACAATTAGTATCATTTATATGAAACACCAACAGGAACTTAGGTAGGAAGGCCGGGTTTGTCCTCAGAGTGACTCTGCCGTTGTTTCCCGAGAAGATCAGACAGTCTTTATTCATAGACAAGGCATGCATTTCGCTGATTATCCTTGCCAAAGTTATCACTACAAGGAAAGCGGAGCTCTGTTGTGAAAATGGGCTCAATGTGATCTCCACTGAGCCCTTCTAGAACTAATTCCAAGTCCCAGGCTGGAATTATGTCATTTACTGGTGGTGTCAAATGTCCCACACCCTTCAGGAATTGGGTTGCCAGGAAGCGAGCTCCTGGGGAGACATTGTCAATCTTATCATGGCATGCTGAAATAGCAGCCAGATTTACCCTCCTCTAGCAGCTGCTGCAGAAAGCACAGAATCGTTGGCATTGGACATGACACTAGATCCACGTGTCTGGCTAGGCACCACTTATAAGTATTGGGCTCTGGTAGAGGGTGCTCTGGCTGACTGTAGCATCTCTACAACATTATCTGGCAGTCCCATAGACATCAACCGGCTCCTCTCAGGGGTTATACCCACAGTTGCAGCTGTGCTGAGTTGGAGTCTGACCGCTAGACTCAGCAAGTCCTTGCTTAGTGGGAGCTGCCGTCCACACTGAGCATCTGTGCAATCAGGAGAACTTCCTTCTGGCGTACAGCAGTTTCCGAGGCCACAGGTGAGGAAAGGCGTCCATGCACAGGGGGCATCCTCCTGTCTCCAGAGGTTGACCCAAGCTCGTCCCAGCTTTTCCCAGATCTGTTCCACCACTTGAGGATTCAATCTCCATTCTGAGCTGTCCGGACCTCCCCGGGAGAGAATGTCCACCGCTGTGTTGGACACGCCTGGCAGGTGTATTGCCCTTATCAATCGGAGATTGTCCTGCGCGCACAGGAAAAGTCTGCACACGACACAATGTAGTCTGGGGGAGTGCAATCCCCCCGGTAGTTGATATAAGCCACTAGTGTCATTGCAAACGTGGCACAGTGCCAGCAGCACTGCCTGCAGCTCCTGTGCATCGTGGGTGGATGACCAGAGATCGTTCCACATCCCCTTCACCCCTATTCCATTCCAGACAGCACCCTAGCCTGTGTTTGAGGCATCTGTGGTGATGACTTCCCTTCTGTGAGGGCAGTCAGGGGGCAGGCTGAGGCAGGAGCTGAGGTGCAGATTTTGCCACCAAGACTTGAGAAAGCTCTTCTCTGTGTGAACTGAGAGATCCAGTATAGTCATGTGACATTTGACCTCAGCCATGTGTTCCTCCGCCTGAACCCTGCAGTCTGCGGACACTAGCCAGTCATCCAGGTAGTTCAAGATCCTTATCCCCTTTGTTCTGAGGGGGCCAGTGCTGCATCCATGCACTTTGAGAAGTTGAGGTCAAGGTTTTTGTCAATCCTTTGATGGAAATCTCGTTGGCTCCAAAGCAGAATATGGAAAACTGAAGTCGTGGCAACTCTGAAGAGTGCAGAAAGATTAAACACTCCAAAGAGATCTAAAAAATTATTCCATCTCCGAAGAGAAAAGGGAGCACACTTCTGCCTTAGTCTTTGCAGCCTGTTACCTTTAATTTCAATGTTGATCTCTTGCAGATTTTTCCACCCACACAGCGCTTCTCACCCCCACGACTGGTGCTGCGGTTCAATCCTACGCTGTACCCAGCTGTCTCTCTCGTCTCCTTTCAAGGGCACGCAACCTGGAGAGGTACAGGACTGCAGCCCTGTCGGTAAAGGTGCTCAAACAATGGAAAACCGGTGAGTACAGGAGTCTGTAGCTACAGCCAGGAAGAGGTAATCTGTATATTTAGTCCAATGTTCTATGCTAAGGGTCGGTGCAAACTGTTGCAAATTAATCAGTCTCTCTCTTCAGTAACCTGACTGTGTATACAGCAGACAGGGAAAGCACACGGGAGAGGCAAACAGCGGAGGCAGTTCAAATTAAAGGATGTTTGCTGCACACCTTTATCGTTTCTGGTCTCTTTTCACACATGCTAATCCACAATAACACACAATTGTACACTTAGCTTTTGCCTGGAGGAAGCCGTCCTCCTCTACTGCATTCGCCGAACTTCGCTGCTCGCCAAGACGCAATAACAGTTATAATCCACATGAACTGGAAAGGAAGCCACTTAATCTTAATGCTGCACCTGCCATCCTGTGCCATGCTGTGGATTTGTAAAAGAAAAACATGCAAATGCCACAAGAACAGGAGCTTTGTTGTTTAATGCAAATCTGCTTTCAGTAGCGCAAACAATGACTGGGATGGAAGAACAGCACATTGTTCCCCAACGCAGGGACGTCACCTGGACACGTTACTGTTATTACTGTCGGCTCTAGTACAAGTCAAAGTGTTTATTTATTTGTTTATTTATCTGTTACTTTGAAATATCAAGTTATTAACATTTTATTTTTGATATATGTTGTTTGTAGCCATACTAATAATGAATAATAATAATAGCAAATATCCATTATTAGTGCCACTGCTGTGTCCACAAACCTGTATCCTATCGCCGTAATCTCAGCGCCGTCACTCAATTATCTGTTCATTTGGCCCTTCATAACTGTTTTAATCTTTAAACTTGCAGATTTATCATTGAATTACAAAGTGCTTCTTGTCAATAGATTGCAGATTGCAGGAGGCCGGGCTCTGAGTGCAGTGGGCTGTCATGGGCAAGTGCTGTCTGATCGTCCTCCTGTGGGCAGGTAGGGCTCTAGTGGGCGCTGTAGAGCTGAGACTCAGGAGCTCACTGTCACTACAAGATTTAGTTACACACACACACACACACACATTGATACTTTCTTATTCTCACTATAATTACACACAGTATTATGAAGCTTCAGAGGTAACTTCCAGTGAAAGAAGCTGAATTGAAAGTACAGCCCCAGTACAAGCAGAGTAAAAGTGCAGAACTGTTCTTCTCTCCTTGTGTCAGGACTCTGGGCAATGGGCTCCTGCCAGTTTAAAAGATACGTATTTGTGCAAGAGACTAAAAACTGGACTGAGGCTCAGAGCTACTGCAGAGAGCACTACACTGATCTGGCCACCTTCCAGAGCCGGAAGGAACTCAATCACATTAATGGACTTTCTTTTAAAACATATTTCACCTGGATCGGTCTGTTTAGAGATACAGATGACTGGAAGTGGTCAGATGGTGAAGAAGTCAGCTTCAGCAGAATAAGTAATGCTGCACAGTATGGCTGTACTGTGCTAGATAGAATTGACAAATAGAGTTTACATCCCTGCTCCCATATACACCCATTCATCTGTTCCAAAGGTGTGACGATGTTTAATACAGTGGGGGGTTTGTACTTAACAAGAACTGAATACAATGTCAAAACAAAACAAAGAAAACATTATTCTTAAAATAATTATTACAAAATTGGAAACAAACACAAATAAAATGTTCAAGTATAAACAAATCTAAATTATATTATCACATTTGCAAATATGAATGAATAAATTATTATTATTAAATTGAATAATAATTCCATACAATTACTATCAAAGTTACACAAACCACTATAACTTCCTCTATCAGTTCTCACAATGCTGTCAAACAACAGGACAATATCAAGGCCGCTAGAAGGTTGTGTGTTCAAATCCCGGGTAGGGCAGTGGTGTTGTATTCTTAAGCAAGGTACTTCATTTACATTGCTCCAGTATAAATACCCAGCTGTATAAATGGGTCTGCTAAATGATGATAATGTAATGTAATCTCTGCTCCAGTGATGAGGTGGTTTTGACAGCTCTCATGTCTTGTGTTCAGACCTGTGTTAAGACATTTTGTGGCTCTACGCTATGAACAGTTTGAGGCCCATCTTTACACAGAAAAATTCAATGAGGTTAATGTTAAGCATTAAAAATATCTGACTTAGTGGATCTTGTTCCTGCTTTTCTTTGAAGCAAGCTATAATTAAAGTCATCTCTTTATTATTCCTGAGAGATACGTCCTGGTTACTGAGCCCAAGGCATGGTCTGATGCGCAAGTGCTACTGCAGACAGCACAACAGGCACCTGGTCAGTGTGAGCAGCCAGACTGAGAATGACGCACTGGTCCAGGCAGCAAATGGGAGCTCAGTGTGGATTGGTCTGACCAGAGTCTGGAAGTGGTCTGATGGGAAGAAGTCTACATTTAGGAACTGGCACAGATATTGGTCAGTTTATTTAAGATGTATCTGTATCCGTTCAGCTATGGATTATCCATGGGTTGATTATCCATGTGATTATAGACATGCCTTCATGTGCTACAAAGGTGGGTGTCTCTGGGTGCTGTGAGTGGGTCTCCTGTCAGTGTTTGTACTGGATCTCAGTCTAGATCATCTGTCACCTCTAACAGCATCGAGAGATACTCAGGCTGCTCCCTCAGCACTGTCCCCGCCCCAGTCTCTGCCACTGATTCTGCTGTAGTTTATTACAATGTTATACTGAGTTTATTAAAATGTCATACAGTATGTTTAGTGTTATACTCCTATTTGTTATGGTATTTTACTGCATTATGTAGCAGTATTGTACTGAATTTAACTACAGTTGTGTCCTTCATTAGTCACATGTTCAGGGTTTATGATGACTGGATTGCAATATATTATGCTTGAAGATCTGTCTGGATAATTGTTGTAAAGTTACATTTGTGTAACATGTGTGTGTGTAATTTGAGTATTGTTTTGGATGTATAATTTGTAGTATAGTCTGTCACTCATGTAGAATGCTAGTGTGGGCAGTGTTCAGTACACGTCTCTCAGTGTGTTTGATTAGATACACCTCAGTGCTCTATATGGGGAGTGTTAGAGGGTATACTTGAATTTCAGCTATAAGTTCTGTGTGTATTATTGTTTGCTGTCTCAGTGAGGGTGTATCCAGCACTGAATATAATATTACAGTCTGTACTGGGCTGTCAGTGTGTTGTGTTCAGACTGCACCTCGCTGTGAGAGTGATGTGTGTGTCCTGCTGTTTGAGTGCAGAGGAGAAGGTGACATCAATCACTGTGAGAGTCAGAGGGGGAAATGGACTGGATCCCAGTGACCCTGCGGTGAGAGCAGCGCTGAAGGCTAAGGTAGGACACACCGTAACACTGTAATTAAAATCAGACGCACCGTAACACTGTAATTAAGATCGGAAAGACTCCAAAACTTTAATTAAGATCAGACACACTGTAACACTGTAATTAAGATCAGACATACTGTAACACTATAATAAAGATCAGACAGACACACTGTACACTGTAATTAAGATCAGACACACCGTAACACTGTCATTAAGATCAGACACACTGCCTTACTGTAATAAAGATCAGACGCACCGTAACAGTGCAGTTAAGATCAGACGCACTGCAACACTGTAACTCCGGTAAGACACTGCATCAGTGTTCAGTCAGGGGTGGAGTTACAGCGGAGTGGCCCCTGTGTTCAGTCAGGGGTGGAGTTACAGCGGGGTGGCCCCTGTGTTCAGTCAGGGTGGAGTTACAGAGGGCGGCCCCTGTGTTCTTGTCATTGCAGGTTGGAGAGCAGCTGTCTAAGGAGATCCCAGGACTGAACCTGACCTCATCCTCCCCTGAGCAACACGGCCAGTGTCCCAGAGCACACAACTAGACTGGCAGGAGTACAGACACACACACACACACACACACATAGATAGGGTACACAGAGACACACAGCTAGAGAACACACAGACAAACACACAGCTAGAAAACACAGACACACACACACATACAACTAGACATCAGACAGACACATGCTCTCAGGTAGAAGAGACACACAAACACATCTAAAGTTTACACACACAGCAAGAAATCATACAGATATACACAATCTCAGGTATAATTCTATATACTTACAACTTTTCTCTGAAAACAAACAACCTAAATAGTCTTAATGTGTTTAAATGCGTAATATCAATATCAATTGTTGGTCTCACAAGCAGATACATCTCACATAAACTTTGGATAATCAAGCCCTCAGTGGGACATTGTGGGTGTGAATACAGAGTAATTACTTATGTAGTTACACTGTAGTTACAGTATAGTTATATGCCGTTACAATGTGGGTATGTAAGTTTATATGCTGTTGTGTAAATGAACACACAGATGTGTAATAATTGAATGATATAAGTATTTACACAATACCTAACTGTGTGAAACTGCACTCTAAAAGTGGTGTAAATACATATATTGCAACTCAATACTTACACCCTCGAATCCTTCACTGAATGTCATGTTTCAAAGTGATAGAGCTACATCCTGCTACACTGACATGGCACTGTACAGATGGACTATGCTTTATCAGTGTGTCTCAGAATCCTTTTCATGTTAATGGATATGAATAGTAAGGCTTAAACATTCTCTCTCTGCTGTTTATTTTAATGAAAGCTTACAAAGTGATCAATACAGATCTGTATGAACTTTATTGGGGAAGAACTGTTGTAAACTCCACTTAGATTATGGTTATGGCTTTTTCATAATGTCATAAGATTTAATTTCTAAGAATTATGTATTGTGTCCTGCACTTTGCATTGAGGAACTAAGTTAGAGATAGACAGCCATATACAGCTCTGGGCATGGACATGGACATTTCTATACTTATTCAGTGAGACTTGATTTGTAACACTTGAGCATTGTATTGTGCCCTTTACGTTATAGAGCTACATTACAGAGAGTCAGGCACAGACCCCTATTGAATGTGCTGTTTCTTATAGAGGTAGGATGCACAGGGACAGAAACTGCCAGTCGACTCAGGTGTTTGGGACGTTTTTTAAACTGCAACTCACAATGTTTCTACTACTGTTCATATTCTGTTATAAGTTTTGTAAAATTAGATGAAAACCTGTTCAATCCTCAACTGACAAAAAGGTATATTTGAGAAAAAGAAAACAAGTTGTATTGAAAAATGACAATAACACAATCAGCATAGATGATTAATTAAATACACTGCTGATGTATACAGTATGAGTTCTATGCAGTTCTTTTAATGTTTCATTCAACTGTCAGGCCAGTTATTTATATTTCTGCATAGCCTGAATACAACAGATCTCACCTGCCTCATTCTCTTCGCTGGCTCTGATCTGTGGACTCTGTGTCTTCTGTAATAAATACTTTGAATGCACTGCTGTGCTTGATGGCTGGAGCTTTGAGTGAACAACAATAAACTGGATACACACCACCTGTCTGTCTGTGTGTGTGTCTGTCTTGACAATATAAGAATTGACAATACAATGTCCAGTAGAGCAGAAGCAGTTAAACATACATGCACCTGTGTGTAATAATCCAAGCACAGGTATATGACCTGGGAGATAAGGGAGGAGTGTCATATTTATCCTCTTGTCAGCCACAATTTGCATCATGACAAACAAACAGGACAGGAGGCAGAGAGAGAGGGAATAAAGAGCTCACATTCTGTCTCCTCCTCGTCCTTCCTGACATTTCCACAATGCACAGTCAGAGGGACAGCATTATTAGAGACACTCTGACACCCCTGTACACTACCTGAGAGACACAGAGAGACTGACACCCCTGCACACTACCTGATTGACACTGAGAGAGACTGAACAGGTAAGAGCTCCTGTCTCTCTGGTCTCTAGCTGCATAGATTCTCCATAGTCTGTGTAAACTAAGAGACCTGGAGCAGCTTTTACCTTTCTTGGAGGAAAGTATTGCTTTGAAGGCTGATGTTCAAAGCTTTTGGTTGTAGATCTTGTATTTATTAGCAGACACCCATAGTGGTGGAGAAGCATACTCCCCTCTGAAAAGCAGTGCTGAAATATAAAGGTTATTTGTACATGTAGATAGAGACATTGTCCATTCTTTGGAATATCTGGAAAGAATGACGGCATTTGGATATTCTCTGTGTAAGATTCTGAAACTTGTATGTGTTGTATAATAAATCATGAACATGTGAGAGATATATTGTTGTGGTTGCTTTTGGAAACTTGAAAATTGTTTTCACTCAATTGTGTTTGCAAGCTCTTCTGTTGGGTAGAGAAATGAGCCATTTGAACAGGTTTTTTCCCATGTGCATGTAGATTTAACTTCAACAGAGGCAGCAGTCCAATCAGGAATAACCACAGACAAGAAAAAGGCAAGCAGTATATGTCTGTGTCCCAGGACAGCTTCTCTCTGTGTTGCATTTCTGTCTCTTTCTGTCTGTCTTTGACTGTTTCTCTTGCTTGTGTTTCTGTCTGTGTGTCAGTCTTTTCTGTATGTCTCTATTTCTGGTCAAGTATTTCTGTCTACCTTTGTATATTTTGAAGACTATCTCTCTCAAACCACTCGCAGCTGCAGTCAGTTTATGAGCTGGGGAAGTGCTCTTACAATCCCTGAGAGGAAGCCACAGTGAAGTGTGTGTGTGTGTGTTTGTGTGAGTGAGAGATACAGTCTTTTACAAGTAAAATAGTTTGTCCTGCATCCAGAGACGCAGAGACCCAGATCCTCTAAGAGTCCAGCAGTGACCTCAGAGAACCAGAATACTGAAGTCTGTCCATCTCGCCAATTATGATCAGAAATGTTTCACACTGGTTTAACAAAATCAATTTCAACCACCAGGGCCAGGAGTATAAGAGAAGTATAAAACCCAGAGCCCCCGACAAACACCTAACCCTGCTGCTCTGTGTCCGTGTGTCCATGTGTCTGTGTGTCTGTGCTGGAGCGTCCTGCAGTGAGAGGATGGCTGTGGACAGTGAGAGAGGACTTCTACTGCTGCTGCTGCTGCTCAACACTGCCGCCCCCATCACAGGTAAGGGCTGCTCTCGCTGTCTCTTAGCATGTGCCTATAGGGATCATCATAAGTACATCATCGTTGCAGTGCTGGTATGGGCCAGTCTGGATACTGGGAGCAGTGGGTTTGGGCCAGTCAGGAGCCTCACTGTCAGTGCAGGTTCAGCTCAGCACTGAAGCAAACAGTGCCTGTTTGTCTGTAGTTATGATTCATACATAAAAACAGAGAGAGTCAGAATGTGTCAGAGGGAGAGGCATTGAAAAAGGAAGTATAGAGGGGGAAGCAGAGAAAAAGAGAGAGAGAGAGGAAGAGGAAATGTGTGTGCCTGTATGAGTGAGAAAATTACATTAATTCTTAATAAGGTTTGGAAATGCACACCTACTTGTTGTTCACCAGTGTGCATTGCTCTTCTTCTTCATATTATTAATATGTGCAAATATATGTCAGTATTTGCTGCAATAAATTAAAAATGCACATTAATATGAAGGGTGTGTGCACAGATCTAGAGCTGAATGGTGGCTTCTCCATTCATGGTGGCAATGCCTTTATCTCTGCTCTCTGCCTGTCTCTGTGTTCAGTGCTGGAAGTACAGCCCTGTTGTCAGTAATTGGTGAGGCTTGGATGACGTGTTGATCTTTATCATTGCAGGTGTCGCTGTGTACTCCAGTGTGGGGGGCAGTGCTACTCTGCCCTGTGAGGGAGAGATCAATACAGACTGTTCTTCATCTGCCTGGTTCTTTAAAGAAACTCATAAGCTGGATACTAATGGGAAACCTGGGAAACTGAGTGTGGGGTCTAACTGCTCTCTACAGATATACAACCTGAGCACAGAGGATGCTGGAAACTACTCCTGTCATCAGCAGATCAATGGGCAGCACAACAACAAGGTTAATCTGGCCCTTCTCAGCAGTAGGTGTTTCACTGGCTGTTTACATGAGAGTTTCAGTTCAATTGCTGAGCTTTAATTTAAATTTATACTGCTAAGGCTGAATTGCAAGCACTGCATTACAAAAATTGCTCTCGCTTTCTTAGAGATGGACTTGTGTTTTTTTTATCTTCAAGGGACTTTGTTGCTATCCAAGTGCTGCATAGCCATGCGTTTTCCTCTGAACAACAATAGTATGCACTTGATTGGGGCCATTAAATAGCATTAAGAAACCAACAAAGTAGCACTAAACACATATGTATGAAGATAAAAATAAATGGGAAAAAAGCTACTTCATGTCATTATGTTTTATTCCATGTTTACTTTAAATATAATTATTGTGGACTAGTGATCTGTATCTAAAAAAACGAAAATAACCATGAAAAATACATTAGAAATTATATAATCTGTGCATAATAAAACAATAAGTCTCCATGTTGAAATTGAATTGATTTTCTGTATGTACTGTGTGTGAATATCTTCTCTACGGTTTCTCAGTTGAAGTATCTCCAGAGACAGAACTGAAGGCTGGCAGCTCTGTGACTCTTCTCTGCCTCCTGAATACTGATTATGGCCCTGCACATTGTGAGCAATACCCATATGTCAGTGCTGATGTGAGCGTGAACTGGGTCTCTGAGACAGGCACTGAGCTGCAGGGAGACAGATACCAGATCTCCACTGATCACCCCTGTCTCTCCACACTGACTGTGAGGCTCCAGACCTCAGACCACAACACACAGTGGAGATGTGATCTGACAGAGGGGGGAGCAGTGAGGGTCTCTCAGAGACACACCATTAAACTCACAGGTACTAATCTCCTCTCTTCCACTCGGCCCTCCCTCTGAGCTGGACAGACAGAGGCTGTTCCTCAGCTGGCCTGTGTCCGCTGTGCTGCTGGCAGGGGGCGTCAGTGCAGGACCTCCTGGTGTTTGACAGAGAACCTGGCAGAACAAAGCACAGCAACGGTAATGTGGCCGCCTGGCTGAGGACTGAGCTCTGATTGTGAGGCCACCTGGCTGAGGACTGAACTTTGTGCCCGTATTCAAAAAACATCTCAAAATTACTCCTATGAATCATGCTGAAGAACTTTTCTTTAATGAAGTGAAGAAGTTGTGGAGAAGTAAAGCAGATATAATCTTTATTCAAGCTCAGTAGAGCGACATAGGAGCAGTCCAAATGTCAGTCTCAAAAGCTTACCCGTTTGTCATAGGTTTTATACTTTTTTCATGGGCTGGGGAACATGACCACTGGCCAACTCCAGTCACAGATGTATTCATAGATGTATTTGTAATCTTCAGCACAGTACAACAGAAAAACCACAAACAAACACTAATAGAAGGAATCAGCAAAACTTTATCTTGCTGACCTAGTTTAATTTGCTGAGCTTTAACATATGAGTATTTTAATACTAATAATAAGACACATAATTTAAGTTAATATTAATCATTGACACTGGATTCTTCACATGCTAAAAGTTAGCTTGGGAGAAAAAATACTCCTTGATCAGAGTAAGAGGTAGGAGTTATTTATAAAACCTTTTACACCTACTTTTAGCTGTGAGTAGAATCCAATCATAGGAAAACTTGTATCTAATTTTCACAACAGTTTAAGTGTGAAAACATCTCACTGTGACATATTTTCTTTATTTTGCAAAAAAACTAAAAACCACTTGCCTTTTGATTATGAATGCAGCTTGATTTGGGGATATTTGCTGCGCAGTAGTGGTGAAATAAATAATATGTCAAGCAATCTGGGTGCTGTTGATGCCGTTATGGTTTGATGGAAAATTCTGCTTATTGACGGCTGTTATTATGGTCCAAAATCACCACTGCTACATTGTTGCATTTTCCTTGTTGCCAGACTCCTAACTAGTTAGGGCACTTCGTGTGGTCTTCTAAATATTGGTTGAGTTATGAGAACTTTTAATTCCAAAGAATCTTTATGAATAGCTTTTACTCTTAAGAGTAAAAGTAGGACCAAATTTATGTCACTCTCAGAGATTTAGGTCTGATTTCGCACTCTCAGACGCATTACTTATACGGGCCCTGCTTGTGTTTTCTTCACAGACATCCCTGAGCACATCACCACTCCTGCCACAACTACAGCTGCCAGGACTTCAACACCCAAGCCAACCACAACTACAAGTACAACTGCAACCACAACTACAAGCACCAAAACTCCAACACCCAAGCCAACCACAACTACAAGCACAACTGCAACCACAACTACAAGCACCAAAACTTCAACACCCAAGCCAACCACAACTACAAGTACAACTGCAACCACAACTACAACCAACAATACTTCAGGACCTAAACCAAACACAACTCCAACTACAATGACCAAAACTCCAGCACCTACACCAACCACTATTTCAGCCACCCCACCTCCCCTTTTCCATCCTGCCTCCACAACTCAACCCCCGTGCCTCTTCTGATTTCTACTGCCTGATGTACTCCTCAGGTCTTTTGAAGTGATATATCAATATGGGGCATTCCTTTTAATTGGCATAGAACCACCATGGCTATAATTTCCCTGATTTAGACAATTATTACTCTGCATTTCACTGTACATTGTATATGGCACCTGTGATTTCTAGTTTTTGTGGGTATGTATGCTGTGTGGATGGATGAAGGGATGGGTGTTTGGATTTATGTATACAAATGCTATCTAAAGTTGTCTTCAATAATAACCACAGTCCCAGTCTCTCTCTCATGGTGCGTCTATGTCTCCTCAGTCCCACCTCTAGCAACTGCCCTGTCCCTTGCCATGCTCCTCCCTGTTGGTGTGGTGATTGCAGTCTGTGTGGTGATCCAAAGATCCAGGAGACAAAAAGGTGAGAAACACAGCATAAGGTCATGATCCTTATAGTCCACACAGCGCTGCTCCAGTCTGGGCCCTATATTACACACAGCACTCCATAGTTATTACACTTCCTCATGTTGTTATCCTCAGTCTGTGCTGAAGGGGGCAGTGTTGTGAAATAGACATTTTCAGCTCTTTAAAGACTATTCCAGGAGGTTTGAAAGCTCTGATGTTCTGATCCATTTCCTCCTCTTTTCCAGTGATCGAGGATGTGTCTGATCCCAGTGCAGTGAGTTCACACACTGTTGTTATTGTCATTATAAATATGCAGTCATTTAATTAACATTAATTCACATTTTTGACATGAAGAGCAGAATTAATAAGAATTAACCTTTCCATTATGCCTTATATATAATTCCACCTCCTTCCCCTAGCAGGCTGCGGACACAGTGACCTTCGCTGTGATTGACACCAGTAGAGCCAGAGAGAGAGACCCGGCCACCACAGGAGAGACGGAGGCCTCTAACACAGAGTACGCCACAGTCAGGCTGCACTGACAGGGGCCACAGCAGGACCACAGCTCCAGTACAGTGTGAGGCTGCACTGACAGGGGCCACAATAAAACCTTTGTGGTCTCCAGGCATTAGAATCCTCATCCCCACCCCCACTTGAACCTTGAGGGTCACAATGTCTTCACTAAAGCTATTGTTTTAATCAAATGCATGTTCTTCCTGTTGGCTTTGCAATGAGATAAACCCATATAAATATACAAAACAATGCCCCCCTTTTTATATATGTAAAATATATGATATATTTTAATCTACAACCCATTTATTTATTTTAATATTCTAATATATATAGTGGAAATTAACCTCACAATTTTTTTGGGATACATGAATATGTTTGTTCTGTAGCGTAAGGTACACTTATAAATTTCAATTAAAGAAGTGAATTTATAGTATCACCTTATCACGAATCCTGGAATCTTGTAGAACTCAATTTCTGTAATAATTGGACGCAGACACCAATTCCAAAGATATAAATTGTCAAATTTATTCAAAACAAAGACTAAATGTAGCACTACACTAATTATACAAAAGGGAAAAACTAATTAAAATTCAACTCTAGATCAACAAATCAAAGACAAATCACTTCCGTGACCAAATCAAAGACCATGGGATCGCATATGATAACACAAATCGATAAACAAAAAAAGGTTATAAACACATTGACTACAATACCGGTTAGTAAGACGAAGGGGAGTCTCTCGTTAGTATTATTAGTCAGACATTAAATAACTACGCAGGTTAGTATTTATGTCAGGTAACTTCTCGTTATATATATATATATCAGTCTCATTTACGTTTAGGTGCCGAGAAAGATCCTATCATTACTTGTTACCACAATTTCCCTTAACTGATTATTATTCAATGATTAAGGATAGGCAGGGCCACCAATAATCTAATGTCTATTAACGTGTGTCAATTTCAGACTAAACAGTTAAACAGGAATGAGAAGATATTTCTCGGCGTTGACAGATTTTATTTCTAAAATTATCAACAAAACAGTTTAATGCAACACACATTTATATTTAAGAAAACTAAATGATATTACACATTCTAGAGTTATGAGTCACAGATTAACATTTCTAATTGATTTCTCAAATGTCATGAATCACAAACTCCAAACTGTTAAACTTATCTGGACTTCGTCGCAGAGAGGCCTCTCTGTCTTCGGGCTCAGATAACAGCACACGGCACGAGGTCCGTGTGGTTTGGAACAAAGGCAGTCCGGTTCGGCTTATACCAAGAACTTCCACTCAGTCGATGCACCTGGAAGTTGGGGTTTCGTGAATGTAGTCTTTTCCAAACAGATTTTCCACTGGTTTGAAGGCTCCAAGGTTGTGCACAAAATCTTCTTGGCAAGCAGGGTCTCTCACCGTACTTATTTGAAGACAAAGTCTTTGAGGAAAGCAGGGCCCTGTTCGTTCCAAGGGTCAAGTTTCTTAAGACTCAATAGCTATTTAAATGACTGACACTTTCGTATACAGTCGACTTCCAGTCAATTGTCCAGCTGTAAAACTCCACTGATGAGGTGGGCACAGGCGGGCAGCGCAGTCTGTAAAATTCTTTATTTAATAAAGTCCTTTAAAAGAATTCTTCGTACGTCTCAATCTCCTTCTCCCAGTTTAACTCTTCTGTTGCCGGCAAAGACTTGGTTGGTTTCTGGTTCCGGTTCTGGCAACAGAGCTACAGGTTGAGCTGTGGCAGCGAGTTACTGGTTCAGGTGAGAGAGAGAGAGAGAGAAAGACTGTCCGCTGTTCCTTATAGTCTGTCAGATCAATAGGTGATTGGTTCCTGAGTTCTTGAGATTGGATTTCAGTTTCAGCCCCCAGTGTCCTATTGGAGGGGGGCTTGATTTATGACTGATGTCAATCCATGCCATCTTTTGGAAATGCCGGTTGGCCCGGGTTCGTAGCTCTATGTCAGGATTCGGCTCTCGTCCACTTCAAAGAGTTTTTATCACCTACAGGCCCCTTTCTCCAGACATCTCATAGCAGAATTCCAAACTATTTGGCCTCTTCTCGGTGCCATCCTCCCCAAAACTGTCACTTTGATGCAAACCAGTTCCAAGCTGATGAGCTAAGGAAATCTGATAACTTTGAGGGGGAGAGGTTTTCTTTAGATCAGTGCTTCAGCTCAGAGCCCAAATGCTCTTATCCAAATACACCCAACATAACGCTACAGTTCCAGCTGGTACAGGAGAAGGTAACATGCAGAACTCATCTGTCCTGGCTGAGGGGAGTGTGCTGAACAGTGTGACGCTGGGCAGAGTGGTTTAACTGAGGGTTTGGGGCGTACAGTTATTATGCAACGACTGATTACATTTGGAACAGCAATGTGGGAGAGTTTGCTTTCATGTTTTATTTAGTTTCCTTTATAAACTTATTTTTGCTCATTGCTAGTATACAGTCTGTAAAGTACAACTAAGAAAGACAGTAAATGTATAAGAAGTGCCATTATACACTTGTCTTTGAGGTGCAATCATGTTAATTTGAGAATTGTAAATATTTTTATTTGTAATTGCTGTGTAGTTTGTGACAGACTCTGTCACTGCTTTAATAAATATTGTGTTCAGTGAAAACTGCTGGCTGGAGCTCTGAGTGAATAACAATAAACCAGTTTCAAAGTGAATTAATAGATTGATTAAGTGATTGTGAGTGGCTGACTAAAAGACCGCCATTTGCCTTGCCTAATTGATCAACATGAAAAGTTTAAACAGTTGATTAATTGAGAGGCTGAGAGGGTCCTGAACAGCTCACACTCTGTCCTCTATTCTCCAGTATTTCATTGTTTAATATCCCAGTCCTCCCCATGGCTGGGATTTGTATCACCCAGCTTGATTACCCATTGACTGCTTCATTGCGTGTTTGAGTGATGACTGGGTTTGGCTGCATTGAGGAGGTCACATGGTGGCAGGCGGGGAACGGTTGGGAGGTCGGACAGGAAGTCAGCTCCGTCCCAGGTGGCACTTCTTCTGTGGGGACCAAACAGAGGAGGCTGGTCAGGAGTGCTGGTGTTGATTGGAGTGTTAGCACCATTATTATCAGTACTTATTTATGTATTTTTATTATTATTATTATTATTATTATTATTATTATTATTATTATTATTATTACACTGACTGTTGTATTCAGTATGACAGAATGGCCATGGCTTATTCAAGAATAATTTCCACACTAACTCACTCCTTACTCCTAACTCCTTAACTCAATATATCTCCAACTCTCCAACTTCTTCTACCATGTGATCCCTGAAACACTGGCTGCGTCCAAAACCACATACTAGAGTACTAAACAGGACATAATACTAATAGTGGCATACTGTTACATACTATTTAGTACGCTAGTATGTGGTTTTGGATGCAGCCACTGGCTTTTTAAAAATGCCCCCCTTTCCATTCTGGGTCAGAGGGCAACTGCCACAGAGCTTTTATCGCAGCTCATAGGGTGCACTGTGTCAGGTCTCTGACCGGGACTGAGAACAGTGCCACCTCCCTGTAGTGGACACACTATAAAATTATACCATTATGTAAAGTGACACTCCCCATCACCCATATATTACAGCAACCAAATACACCTATTTACACATTACACAGTTATAACAACATAATCACTACTATCTGTTACATCAGGCATTACTCACCTGTCTGTCTGCTGCTCCTCGTCTTGGTATAAACCACGACTCCAGCGACCAGAGGGGCGATCAGAGCGATGAAGAACACAGTCAGTCTCACCGCCAGCTCCACTGCAGACCCTGCTGAACCCGGAGCATCTGGAATAGAGTCAGGTTCAGTTGTTCTCCATTCCTAAATTGAAGCACTATATGTATTCAGAGCAGTTGTCGTTGATTTAACATCCTTCATTCGGAAATAAATGTACCTTTTGGTGAGAAATTTAGTTTAAGAAATATTGTTACATAAAATGTACACATTGATTAATAATAAGTTGTTGAGCACTGATTCAGCGCAGAGAGAAAACTGTATGGTTCCCACTGGACTGAATTGTGTGGACTGCCACCCCATTGAACTCCAGCACTGAGGCCCTGGAGTATTGAAGGCCTGCTCAGCCCTGTCCTCCTAGTCTGAGCCCACTCTGCAGGGCGTCTAAAGAGGGAAGCAATGTCTGCGGTCAGAGAGGATGGGTGTGTGCCTGGTGTGCTGGTCCAGTGGGTGGGTGCAGCTGTGGAGGGTAGATGGGCAGACGGAGGTAGGGTTGACGTTGTGGGTGAATTGGTGATAAGAATCCTGACGGTTGGAGGTGTGGAGACATCAGTGAGGAAAACACAAGAGGTTTATTTAAAACAGTTTAATTGAAAACTCTGTCTTCATCTTCTGCTTTTTAATATGTTACATTTGTACTTGTAACTCCCATCACACATCACCCATGTGTGCCTTTTTTCCCCAATTACACAGGGGAGGAAAATCACTCAAACATGGATTCCATGAGAGTGGCAGTGTACCTGTGAGTTTAATGGTGTGTCTCTGTGAGACCCTCACTGCTCCCCCCTCTGTCAGATCACATCTCCACTGTGTGTTGTGGTCTGAGGTCTGGAGCCTCACAGTCAGTGTGGAGAGACAGGGGTGATCAGTGGAGATCTGGTATGTGTCTCCCTGCAGCTCAGCGCCTGTCTCAGAGACCCAGCTCACTCTCACATCAGCACTGGTGTACGGGGGGTGACTGCAGACTCCAGGGCCGTGTCCAGTGTGCAGGAGGCAGCGCAGAGTCACAGTGCTGCCAGCCTTCAGCTCTGTCTCTGGAGGGACTTCAACTGGAACAACAGAGAAGACACACACAGCACAGTCAACACTGGAAAGCAATTCTTCTCTTCTCATTTCTGGTCTGTGAGTCTCACACAGATCACTAGATTAACAGTAAATTGATCCCTATAGACGTCTGTAGCTGCTTATTGACCTGCTGTCAATACAGGGTGAGTCACAGTGTTACCCACAACCCCCCTGTCTCTACAGCTGGACTCTGACACAGTTCAGTGCTGCTCTCATCAACACACTCAGCTCCCAGTGGCTCCTGTCATAATCACTGATTTCAGTCCTGTCCCAGAATCCACCCAACACTGATGAGCGCCGGCACACTTACTGATGAGAAGGGCCAGATACACAGTGTTGTCCCCTCCTTGTTTCTGTTCATTGATGAACTGTCGACAGGTGTAGACTCCAGTGTCCTGTGTGTGGAGTCTGTCTATGTGTAGAGAGCAGTCAGACCCCACACTCAGTCTCCCAGCTCTCTCCAGATTATTGTTCTTCACCTTCCCAAGATTAACCAGTTCAACAGCTGCTTGGGATCTCCGATTAAAGAGCCATCTAGTTGAAGAGCAGTCTGTATAGATCACTGTCTCACAGCGCAGAGCAGCACTGCCCCCTACAGTGGAGAACACAGTGACATCTGGAGGAGAGATACAAATAAATAAAAATAAAAACATTTCATTTAAAACTATTTTATTCTGAAATTAAATTTGTTTCAAGAAAGGCGTCCTCATCTTGTTAATCAATTAAATATTGTACATTAAACCTGCTGTAAAAACACAAGTCTTTCAAGTTAAAGGTCACCAGCAAGACCTGTATTAAGAACCTAGAAAAGTTCAGATCAATTCAGTTAACTTTAAATCTAAATAATTGTTAACCAGTCCTGTACTGTTTTAAATACCTTCTGTCTTCACTGCTCTAGCTCTCATGTTGTCATCTCTTTGGTCTAACCTGACCTCAACTGCCCATAAACAGAATCAGCACCTCCTATTAGTTAATTACACTGTAATTAGGACAATACAACCATACAATAGATAAGGAACTACTGAATTTAATGTTAAGTTTAATTAATTTAAATGATATGATATAATTTTACATGATACAATGATATGATGATATATGACACCATGCTAGGTGACACAGTAAGGGAGGAACATTACCAGTGGAGCACCTGACCTGCTGTTCCCTGTGACTGGCTCCTCCCCCCACAGTGGAAACACCTTCAGCAAGTGAAATGCTGCTCAATTGGATTCAGGTCAGGTGATTGAATTGGCCATTGCAGAACATTCCTCTTCTTCACCTTAAGAAAGTCTTGAGTTGCTTTCACAGTATGCTTCAGGTCATTGTCCATCAAGTTTTGAAGCATTTGACTGAATCTGAGCAGATAATAAGCCCTAAACACTTCAGAATTCATCCTGCTGCTTTTGTCAGCAGTCACACCATCAATAAATACAAGGGAACAAGTTCCCTTGGCAGCCATACATGCCCATGCCATAACATGCTTCACAGATGAGGTGGTATGCTTCAGATCATGAGCAGTTCCTTCCCTTCTATATACTCTTCTCTTCCCATCATTCTGGTACAAGCTGATCTTGGTCTCATCTGTCCATAGGATGTTGTTCAGAACTGTCCAGGGTTCTTTAGTTTAGTTTAGGCAAACTCTAATCCGGTCTTCCTGTTTCCTGTTTCCATCTTGTGGTAAACTCTTCAGTCATCTACCACAGTTGTTTCCCATGGTCGTCCTGGCCTTTTGGTGTTCCTGAGCTCACCAGTGCATTCTTTCTTTTTAAGAATGTACTGTACCAAATAGTTGATTTGGCCACACGTCATGTTTTTGCTATCTCTCTGATTGGCTTGTTTTGATTTCTAAGGCAAACCACCCCAAGAACAAGCAGGATCTAAAGACAGCTGCAGTGCAGGCCTGGCAGAGCATCACAAGGGAAAGAAACCCAGCATCTGGTGATGTCTATGGGTTCCAGACTTGACTGCAAATGATTTGCAACAAGTATTGAAACTCACAATTTAATTCATGATTATGTTAGTTTGTCCAATTACTTTTGAGACCCTAAAATTGGGGGCACCACATATAAAAATGGGTGAAATTTCTACACTGTTCACCCAATTTGGATGTAAGTACCCTCACATTAAAGATGAAAGTCTACACATATTAATTGCTTCCTTTCAAATCCATTGTGGTGGTGTACAGAGCCAAAAAGATGACAATTGTGTCACTGTCCAAATATTAATGGACCTAACTGTATATGTGCAGGTAGGGACCCATGTTTCATGTGTAGCTTAGGCTCAAGAGGAGATAGAGCTTTTGTATGTCTGTTTCTTTTGAGCATGAGCAGTGTCATATCAATAAATCAGCACTGTACACCCCAATACTGCAGGTTGTTTTCCTGAGCCCCGCCTCCCGCCCCCCACAGCGCCACTTATGTTATTTTATATGTTGTTTTATGTTTTAAGTTTTGTGCTTCCCCTCCTTGATAATTGAATGTCTATCTCTTTGAATTTCCTCTGACTATACAGTCACCCTGGGCGTGTGTGTGGGTGGCGGAGGGTGGTACTTAAGAGACATACTTCTACATTTAGAGGAAAATATTAGTGTGATTGTATTTTTACTAATGCAACAATCTTTTTGACAGTTTACTGTTAGTTTTAGGCAAAAAGCATTAAACAGGTTTACTGAATAACAAGGAAAATGACCGACAGAAAGAGCAGCTTCGGACTCTTCAGCAACACAGTGTAAGGCTTCACCTGAAGCAGATCATATGGAATCCATGTCATAATAATATTAATAATGAAGAACAACATATTCATGCATTATGAATGTAGTTATTAACCCCTTTTCATGTATATTTATCAAGTTGAAAATGTGTAATGTCATATCTGTTGTAATGCCAAGATTACAACGCATATGCACTCTGAAGAAGATGAGATCGAACATGAAAACCTCAGATTTGATGTCTGGCCACTATAGCATCCCTGACTGTGTGGCATGAATACATTTCACTGTCTGTCTCTCTCGATGCTCTCACTTTTTCATTCCTGGAAGGGAATTCATTCATAAACGTTTATAACTACATTAATAATGCATTTCTATTTTTTTTCCATCTCCAGGAAATATTTTATAAACAATTTAATAAATATACCCTGATTATGAAATGAAATGTTTTTATTCCCTTATTTCATTGGAATCTGCAGCTGTCTTTTCAGTCAGTGTCCTCCCAATGTTTCACAGGGCAAGTCCTCAGCGGAAACAGCAAACTGCTTCTTGGGACTGTCTGGTCCAGAGTAGAGCCAATGCTGTCTGTTCTTTAGAGCCCAAACTGGCACCAGGCCCAGTGCTGTCTGGACTCTAGGGTCATTATCCACACAGCCAGCAAGAGACAGTGAGAGCAGCCCTTACCTGTGAGGGGGGCGGCAGTGCTGAGCAGCAGCAGCAGCAGTAGAAGTCCTCTCTCACTGTCCACAGCCATCCTCTCACTGCAGGACGCTCCAGCACAGACACTCAGACACACAGCAGCAGGGTGTGTGTGTGTGTGTGTGTGTGTGTGTGCGTGTGTGTGTGTGTGTGTGTGTGTGTGTGCGTGTGTGCGTGGTGCTCTGGGTTTTATACTGAGAGCTTTCTTTTTGAAAAGCATACTAACAATTTTGAATCACATATGATAAGGCTAACCCTTCTGTGGTTTCATGTATAAAGTGAGAACCCGATGCAATGCCATATAAACAGGAACTTGCCTCACCGTGACGGTGCTGTATGAGAGATGTGGAGTCACTATGAGAGAGACCACGGCTGACTCCACGTACAGGCCAACTATCACAAAGGGCCTCAGAATATCAAAGGGCCCCTAAAATATGACAGAAATAATATTTGTTTACAACAAAAAAATGATCCGACCCAGCGCTTTTGCACAGCGAACAATATGCCACTGCGAGCGGAGTGACAGACGTAGTGCGAGCTGCATAAAAACTAGTGCGGGAGGGGCAGGTGAGGCAGGTGAGGCATGGGGTAGAGCAGGGCTGCGAAGCAAACTCAATCCCAAATTCACCAGTTAATGGCTTTTAAAATCATGAAAACACAAGATATGAGATAATCGTATATATCCTGAAATGGCCACATTTTAAAAGTGCTAAATAACTGGTCCGTTTTGGGGGATTTCAAGGTTGCTGATGGACGTTTCATGATTAATCGCAATGCGGACCACACATGTCACGGATATGTATGCTAAATTTCATGTAAATATGATGGATATAAGTGTAAATTGCTAAGGAATCGATGAAGAGAATATCAGCAGAACCTTAACAGCGATTATCTCTGTTTTGTACACTCACCTAAAGGATTATTAGGAACACCTGTTCAATTTCTCATTAATGCAATTATCTAACCAACCAATCACATGGCAGTTGCTTCAATGCATTTAGGGGTGTGGTCCTGGTCAAGACAATCTCCTGAACTCCAAACTGAATGTCTGAATGGGAAAGAAAGGTGATTTAAGCAATTTTGAGCGTGGCATGGTTGTTGGTGCCAGACGGGCCGGTCTGAGTATTTCACAATCTGCTCAGTAACTGGGATTTTCACGCACAACCATTTCTAGGGTTTACAAAGAATGGTGTGAAAAGGGAAAAACATCCAGTATGCGGCAGTCCTGTGGGCGAAAATGCCTTGTTGATGCTAGAGGTCAGAGGAGAATGGGCCGACTGATTCAAGCTGATAGAAGAGCAACTGTGACTGAAATAACCACTCATTACAACCGAGGTATGCAGCAAAGCATTTGTGAAGCCACAACACGTACAACCTTGAGGCGGATGGGCTACAACAGCAGAAGACCCCACCGGGTACCACTCATCTCCACTACAAATAGGAAAAAGAGGCTACAATTTGCACAAGCTCACCAAAATTGGACAGTTGAAGACTGGAAAAATGTTGCCTGGTCTGATGAGTCTCGATTTCTGTTGAGACATTCAGATGGTAGAGTCAGAATTTGGCGTAAACAGAATGAGAACATGGATCCATCATGCCTTGTTACCACTGTGCAGGCTGGTGGTGGTGGTGTAATGGTGTGGGGGATGTTTTCTTGGCACACTTTAGGCCCCTTAGTGCCAATTGGTCATCGTTTAAATGCCACGGCCTACCTGAGCATTGTTTCTGACCATGTCCATCCCTTTATGACCACCATGTACCCATCCTCTGATGGCTACTTCCAGCAGGATAATGCACCATGTCACAAAGGTCGAATCATTTCAAATTGGTTTCTTGAACATGACAATGAGTTCACTGTACTAAACTGGCCCCCACAGTCACCAGATCTCAACCCAATAGAGCATCTTTGGGATGTGGTGGAACGGGAGCTTCGTGCCCTGGATGTGCATCCCACAAATCTCCATCAACTGCAAGATGCTATCCTATCAATATGGGCCAACATTTCTAAAGAATGCTTTCAGCACCTTGTTGAATCAATGCCAAGTAGAATTAAGGCAGTTCTGAAGGCGAAAGGGGGTCAAACACAGTATTAGTATGGTGTTCCTAATAATCCTTTAGGTGAGTGTATATTCCAAGTAGTGGAAATTTAAAATGTATTTTTGGTGTGGGTGTTTATTACCTAAACTGTTAGTCAGTTATTGCTGTTATTATGTGCACTATTTACATTTGTATTTATTACTGAATCTATTTCTCCCTTCTGTGCCCTCCAATTAATAAATACAAAAGATATCTGTTCAATGGTGACTAACTTTGAGTAGACGTCCAGCCACCACCTCCTCAACAGTGGTGCAAAAGACAGGGGTGCAAACCCAGGACTAAAACACAGAGCCACACCCCCACTGACAGAGGACCTGTGGCTCAGCACAATGTACCCCTTCCACTCCTTTTGCCACACACTGGCTTTATCTCAAGTGCTGTGCGTCTCCTGTAAAAACACCACGTCCAAGTGTTTCAGTGCAATCAACTAAAACAATGCAGCCCTTTTTGTGCACGTCTCGACCCCCATTAATATTAAGACTCCCAATTCTAAAACTATTCATAATTAAAAAAGATAAAGGACAATCAGTCCAGTCAAATCCTAAGAGAGGTCAGGATAAATGAGAAGGAGGTACTAAAGGGACTAGCAGAATTAAAAACAAACAAATCACCTGGGCCAGATGGGATATTTCCAACAGTACTTAAAGAAATGAGGGAAATTATTTATAGGCCGCTAACTCAAATATTCCAAATGACACTTAGAACAGGGGATGTGCCAACTGACTGGAAGACAGCAAATGTCATATCAATCCACAAGAAAGAGGACAAAACTGAGCCAGGAAATTACAGACCAATCTGTCTCACCTGGATCACCTGTAAAATGCTGGAAAAAATTATTAGACAGAAAATAGAGGAGCATCTTAATGAAATCCATATTCTTGGAGATAGTCAACATGGATTTAGACGAGGCAGATCATGTCTTACTAATTTATTAGAATTTTTTGAACATGCAACTGCAGCTGTAGATCAGGTGAAAGCATATGATATGATAGACTTCCAAAAAAGATTTCCAAAAAGCTTTTGATAAAGTTCCACACCAAAGACTGATCCTCAAATTGGAAGCTGTAGGCATTCAGGGTAATGTAAGTAGATGGATTATGAACTGGTTGATGTCTAGGAAACAGAGGGTGTCGATTAGAGGAGTCGCTTCTAACTGGAGTGAGGTTGTTAGTGGAGTTCCACAGGGATCAGTACTAGGGCCTGTGCTTTTTCTAATCTATATTAATGATCTGGACTCTGGGATAGTTAGCAAACTTGTCACATTTGCAGATGATACTAAAATAGGTGGCTCAGCAGATACAATCTTGGCAGCACAGGCTATTCAGAGGGACTTAGATAATATTCAGTTGTGGGCGACACCTGGCAGATGAAATTCAATGTGTTCAAGTGCAAGGTAATACACACAGGTAACACAAATGTCCACTATAATGACACTACGGGAGGAATAGAACTAGATGAAGTAACGCATGAGAAAGACCTAGGATTCTACGTGGACTCCTCACTTTCTCCATCCAAACAATGTGGGGAAGCAATAAAAAAGGCAAACAGGATGTTAGGGTATATTGTCAAAAGTGTAGAATTGAGAACAAGGGCAGTGATGTTCAGACTGTACAATGCACTAGTTAGAGCTCATCTGGATACTGTGGACAGTTCTGGGCTCCACACTTCAAGAAAGATATCGCTGCTCTAGAGGCAGTTCAGAGGAGAGCAACCAGACTTATTCCAGGTCTGAAGGGAATGTCCTACTGAGAGACTGAGGACCTGAACCTTTTCACCCTGGAACAGAGGAGACTACGTGGGGACTTGATTCAAGTCTTCAAAATCATGAAAGGCATCGACCACATCAAACCAGAGGAGCTTTTCCAGATCAGCAGGGACACACGCACCCGGGGACACAAATGGAAATTGGGCTTTAAGGCATTCAAAACGGAAAACAAGAGACACTTCTTTACACAGAGAGGCGTCACAATCTGAACAAACTCCCCAGCGATGTGGCTGAAGCTGAAAATTTGGGAACATTCAAAAACAGATATTAATGGATAGGATCCTTGGATCACTTAGATATCACTCTCGTTTGTAAACTTTCTTATGTTGTTATGTTCTTATGAAATACAAAGAAAAAACAGACTGAAAGACAGACCAAGGAAAAAGACAAGAGTTGAACGATCATTTTGTGTTTCTGAGTTTCCCAAGAACAGTTTTCAGACACCTCCGCTCCTTATCAGTGAATGCCACAGTGCCGGTGCTTTTTCTTATCAGGGCCCGTACGGAACAAACAAACAAGTCAATATCGGGGAAAAACTCCTCCACCACCATGCTGAGCTTCCCCTTAGTGTGCTCCAGAAACTGCTGGATATGACCGGCGCTGTACCCGCATGCAAAATCCTGACCTGCGGAGGAGCCAGACGCAAACGAGAAGTCAGAGAGCCACCATCCCCCTCACTGTCCGACGCGGACGTATCGTCCCCCGCAGCACCCCAGCGAGTGCTCTGCCCCGGTACAGCCGCGGGACTTGGAGCAGAGTCCAAGCATGTCTCCATCCCTGACTGTGCTGCCTCTGCGGCCCTGCTCTCCTCCGCAGCACCGACAAGCACCCCCTCTCCAGTCTCCCCACGACATGCCCTGCATCCACACACCCAGCACCAGCAGCTGCTACCTGCGCAGCCCGCTGCCCCCGCTCAAAATCCCCGTCAGTCTCCACTCCGCTCTCCACAGCCTTCCAGCACTCATCCCCACAGTCTGGGACTCCATCTGTCCACCACCAGTCCCAGGACCCTGTACCCCCGTACCTGCACTAGGCCCCGGTGTCTGGGAATCCACCTGCCCGTCCTCACTGACTCCTCTCCCGATTCCTGGCACAGCATCTGCACTAGTCCCCGCTAATGGAGACTTGGACACAGCTTCTGGATTGCCGAGTTGGTTGGTTGCCATACATAAAGAATTGTTGAGGATTACACAAACGCTGACAAATTGACAACTTATTTCCGTTGTTGTCCCCTACAGGTGCAACTCAGTGCATCCAGAGTGCCACAGCAGATGCGACAGTAGAGGTGCATCAGGAACCTCACCGACGCCTACCTCAACAGAGGGGTGGACCCCTTACTTTACTGGGGCACACATTGTACAGTGTATCCACACCTGTACCAATTGGCAAAACAATTTTTACACATGCCAGCAACATCAGTCCGATGTGAATGGGTGTTTTCTAAAGCTGGGGAGGTGGTCACTAAAAAGTGGTGGTCACTATAGTGTCACTATAGAGAGACTGCTTCGATGCAGTGAAACTTTTCTTGGTACAATTGCTTCAATGCTTTGTTTCCCCAACACTACTGAAAGCAGTGAGAAGAGGGGTATATAAACAAGAGGCTGTGAATGAGGATCAGGTGTGATGATTACTAATTGAGATCCATTCATCCATTTTTGAAACTGCTTATCCTGGTGAGGGTCGCATAGGCATAAGGCAGGAATACACCCGGGATGGGATGCCAGGCCATTGCTGGGCAACAAACTCAAAAACACACACACGGGGCAATTTAGTGAGGCCAATTAACCTAATCTGTGTCTTTGGACGGTGGAAGGAAACCAGAGTGCCTGGAAGATACCCACATGGACAACATGCAAACTCCACACAGACAGGCCCCCGAGCCAGGACTCGAACCTGGGACCCGGGACAGCAGTGCTAACCACCACGCTGTGCTACTAATTGAGATGTAGATGATAATTCAATGATTATGTGAATAGAGACAGAGCTGAGAAAAGAGACTGATAAAACTGGCCAGGGCGACCTCTGGTGGTGGACTTGGTGATAGTAGGACCGGGGGTGTCACAATATAATGCCAAATAAATAAATACATCCAAAAGCAATATTCCACAAAACTCCAAACAAGGTTAAACAAAATCCCAGATGAAATCAATAGATGAAAAAGGGGGAAATCAAACTGTCACTACCCCCCCACCCTTCAGCTTATAGCATCTGTATTTCCTTAATCAAAATTTGGGAGGGAAAAAGACAAGGCTCCCCTTATGAGAAAAATAGGAAGAAACTCCCACTTTCTCAGTACAATAAAAAGATAGACAGCACCATAAATATAAACAAGACATAAATAATTGTGACAGAAGTTATTTTTTAAAAATGTCCAAGACAACAAGGTATGACGGCGTGTTTAATAAAACGATTGTTCGGACGCCAGGCGGGCAATACCCGCCACAAAACAACACAACCACCACCAGGACACCCCTATACACCACGTTGCCTATCAGACAATTATAATGCAGTTGCACCCTGTGCCAACATAGCCCCACATCAGACCAACACAACATGTACCACAATATCATAGTTAATCATTATCAATATAATGTGAATTCAATAACAGGCCAAGGAGTTAATACAATACACGCAAGTCCAGAATACACTTATTCATCAAGTGTCCATTGAAGAGTCCATCCGTGTCCCAGAAAAGTAATAAGCCGATAATCCATGGAACACAAACCATCCAGATCAGAACAGTATCAGGAACAGTTATCAACTGCACAAAAAGAATTACATTCAAATAAACATTAGGTTCTTTACTAAACCCACACTCCAATACAACACTCAATGTAGACAAAGTGCTAACGGAATCGTATAGTTCCCAAAAGAAAGCAATGAAAAGCAATACATTCCCCAAATCCCCTATCCAAATATAAAACAAACTGACCAAAAGAAGAAATACAATAAAAAGAAAACTGTAATTCCATTAGCACTTAACGGAAGTGTACACCTCTGTTTTAATGGTATGTCATGACATTATATGGACACCGTATGAAGCAATCAGACCTGCAATATTACACATATGTATTTTCACAATCATTATAGATATCCAAACAAAGACAACCCAGGTTAATTGCACAACAAATACAGAGAGTTTAAGCCATCCTGGTGCTACGACGATCTTCATTCGCAACGTCCCTTCACGCAACAGTATCACAAAATAGCAGCATCTCAAATGTGTACTGAAAAGCCGTCCCAATGGCAGGAGCAGAAGAAGTGTCGTATACAACCAGTATAGAGTCGGGTCCGTCTTGTATCTCTGTCTCACAACTGCAACAACAAAGACCACGTTCACAACCAGGTCTTCTCCTCCCTGAAACCCTGAAACTAGCCCAGTCAGATCTCCAGCTCTCCATGCAGGTTTAGACCCCTGGGTCAAGCAAGGATGAGGGGTTTACACTAATTTATATAAAAAAGAGAGAACTCAATTCTGTTCATTCATAGTTTTCCCCCACACCACGGACATTAAGGGGTTAACAATGTTAATAATGTGTTGTCCCTGGACAGTGTATTGCTATATTCCAGTGCAGATACTTTGGTTTTACAACAGTTTTTCCGCATAGGAGTTTGTCACACAACTGCCCACAGAGCGTGTTTTCCTGGGTGGGGAGCAGCCAACAGGTTCTCCAAGTAATTAATACAGGGACGTCCAGAGTCTACAAGTATGGTCAAAAGAAGGTGCTTTTATTTACAGTGTACCACATGCCCTCACACACAAGATATGCCAATGCCTAACTATATATTTACAGTGAATATGCAATAAAGCAATAGTGTTCATCATCAAAATAAAATCAAAAAGGTATATTTTCACTAATAAACAGAAAAAATGACATAAAAATGCTCTACTACTCTCTCCCTTTGCTTTAGTCAAGAGGCTCCATTTATCCATTAGGCCCCGCCCACCGGTCAAACCAACTATCATTTGTACGTGTAATATAAATGTATCCATCAAATAGCAGTTACATTTTACCTTCTTCGTTAATCTTCCTAGGGAAATAACAATAACCATAGGTGTTCAAGACCTACCACAAAGACAGTAAATGTAACAATGTCCCAGCCGTGCTCCCCCTTCTCACAGAGCACGTCTATCCGACACAACCTGGGTTTGCTTTGCTCCGCTTACCCAGGTAATGGCGGTTATTTGGACCCTTCACGTGCCTTTTGCTTTTACCAAGAAGGTTTGTGCGCACCCATGAAGTGGAGCATCCACCAACAACACTGACTGCATTATTCTGGACGGTTTAATACTGGAGAGAAAACAGCGGACTCAGCAATGATGCGGTAAGTAACAGATTAGATTAGATTAGATTAGATTAGAAACCTTTATTGTCCATTAAATTTACATAAAATGGAAATATGTCTTCGGCATTCTGGCAACACAACACAGGACAACAATAAAAAACACCTAAAATACATAAAATACATAAAAATACATTTCCAATAGCAGTGCTCATGGGCTGAAGGGGGAAGGCTTTTTTAATAATATAATATAATATATAATATATATATATATATATATATAAATAATATAATTGTTCAAAATAGCCACCGCAGAGGGCACAAATGATTTTTTGTACCCATTCTTCCGGGCTAATGGGACCTTGAGCCGAGCTCCAAAGACCCTCGGTCTCATATCTCTCCCCTAGGACTGTGTGGCGCCTAGTTGTGTGTGTGGAGAAGTGCAGTCACACAGGTAAGTCTTTAAAGAAGGAATCAGCCAGACAGGTGGGGTTGTGAGTCCAGGTCCGCACAGGGATTGCAGGGGATGCACAGCTCCAACACCTGCCTTTTCATCAAACTGACTGTGAGAGAACAAAAAGTAAGGAATGAAATAATTCAAACAGTGAATATTAAATGTAAAAGACGAAGTGATTTGTATTCAAGCATAACAAAAACACGTGAATATAAGATACAAATGAAAACCAAACACAGCACAGACAAAATCACGTCTGTGACATTTCCTCTGTGGGGATCAAGAAGTATTTATTGGAAAAACAGAATCATCATCATCATTGTTGTCTTTAAAAATCACAACAAAATAATATGCAGTTAAATCAAGGCATTTGAAAACAGCTACAGCAGAGCCCTAGTTATCTATCTAAAAACAAACCGATGCAGAGAGACATCACATAGACAGATATGGCATTCAATCCCAATTTCAACAGTGCCTTATTGGTAGGGTTATACAGGTACACTATTTAGACTATATTTACACTAAACCACACAGATATAATAAGGTAATGTGAATAGTGTCAATGCAAACATAAACACACAAACATTTTTTATGATATAGTTTCTGAGTAGATGTTAGAATATATCAGGTTATTTTCACACACAATTTACCAACTTATACAGTTGGGTTTTGACTGCAGCAATCTCTTGCTCAAGAGTACAACAGCAGACAACAGTGCCCCCATCCAGGGATTGAACCCATGACCTTCCACTCCCGAGTCCAGAGCCCTGACCGCTACTTCACACTAAATAAAACATTAACAGTGTAATCTGTCTTGGGAATATGTTTCATAATGGAAACCACAGCATTATGTGTATTTCACAGGAACAAAAATTAGCAACATTTGCCCAGGAATTGTCCGGAACTGTTTTCACTCATCATCGAGGGCAGAGGGAGGAGATAGCGGGGTGGACAGGAAATCAGCCATGTGAGGTCATCTCCATCCATTGTGGCACTGCTTCTGTGGGGCCCAATCAGAGTAGAGTATAGTCAGGAGGAGGCAAGGGATCATTGGACAAGCAGCACCATTATTGTGGTGATTAGATTTAATACAAACATACATGGTACATCTCCATCTCTCTGTGTATATACTTATGTGTATGTGAAGAGGCCCCAAATACCCCCCCCCCCCCCGTACACGGGGTTACCAAAGATCACATAGAGAGACCAGCTTCTAGCGGTTTGTACCAGATGCATCTCTCTGCAGACACACAGTGTCGTGGTGTGTGTGTTAAGCTGTTGTGCGAGCCCGTAGGGGTTTTCCAATGTATCTGATTATTCCTTGCGTCTACTAAAGCCCCTGCTTCGCGGAGAATGTCAATGACTAATATATGTGTGTGCATATACAGACGGGTGACAAATTAAAGTAAAAACCTGAATAAATGAGAGGAGGAACATAACGAATGCAGATGCCTCCGAACAGGTGTACTGCATGATACAATTGAGCAATTAACATCCTATCATGCACTGTGGCATGTATAAAAATGCTGAGCAGGCCCAGTTGACCTCAATTTTGGATCAAGATGGCAAGAGGAAAGGATCTCAGTGACTTTGAAAGAGGGGTCATTATTGGGGCACAAATGGCATGAGCTTCAGTCACAAAGACACTCAACTGGCTAGTATCCACGACAAGTGGGACACCAAAAGAACGGGACAGGCCTGACTGCTGGACCACTACAGTGAGGGGGTCCAGAGGTGCTGTTATGCTGTGGGGGACATTTTCTTGGCATGGTTTGGGTCCACCTGTCCCCTTAGAGGGGTCACTGCAAATCATGACAAAGTGATTCTGAGTGATCACCTTTATCCTGTGGTGACACATTTCTGTCCTGATGGGAGTGTCTCTTCCAGGATGACAATGCCCATCCACAGGGCACGAGGGTCACTGAATGGTGTGATGAGTATGAAAATGATGTGAATCATATGCTATGGCCTTCACAGTCACCAGATCTCAACCCAATTGAACACCTATGGGAGATTTTGGACCGACGTGTTAGACAGCGCTCTCCACTACCATCATCAAAACCCCAAAACTTCTTTTGGAAGAATGGTGTCCATCCCTCCAGTAGAGTTCAGGGACTCATACAATCTGTGCCAAAAAGCATTGATGCTGTTCTGGGGCTCGTGGTGCCAAACACCTTACTGAGACACTTTATGGTGGTTTTCCTTTCATTTGTCACCCGTCTGTATATGATCAGAAATTGGCTTGAACTGTGTCATTGCAGTGTCCAGCCTGTAGGACAGTCCCACTCCACACTGACCGCTCTGCTCTGTCACTGCAGTATCCAGCCTGTAGGACAGTCCTGCTGCACACTGACTGCTCTGCTCTGTCACTGCAGTATCCAGCCTGTAGGACAGTCCTGCTGCACACTGACTGCTCTGCTCTGTAACTGCAGTGTCCGGCCTGTAGGACAGTCCTGCTCCACACTGACCACTCTGCTCTGTCACTGCAGTGTCCGGCCTGTAGGACAGTCCTGCTCCACACTGGCCACTCTGCTCTTTTACTCACCTGTCTGTCTGCTGCTCCTCCTCTTGGTGTAAACCACGGCTCCAGTGACCAGAGGGGCGATCAGAGCGATGAAGAACATAGTCAGTCTCACCGCCAGCTCCACTGCAGACCCTGCCAAACCTGAAACGGAGGCAGCTTTATTATATTATGTTAAAATTATGTTACCTTACATTACATTAGGATACACAGAGTACTGTAGAAACTCTGAATGCCCACTCCAGTCAGAGCAGAGCCCTCCACTGTGCAGTACACCTCTTCTAGGACACCTCCAGAAATGTAAACCAACTATTAATTACTGAGCAAAGTTATAGAGATAGATAACTGTTCATTATTTCTGCCCAAGAAAACAGCTTATCAATATTATAGCTTCAATCAGGACAGTAATGTTCAACATTAACAATCATATATAGTGTGTCCTCAATGGACAGAAGAGGTCTTTAGAGGCAGAGGTGACATTAGAGGATTGAGATAATAGTTCTTCTGGGTGAAGTTGGTGATGACAACTCATCTCTTATTTCAGAGCCGTGATCTCAGTGTTATTGAAGCTCAATCCATTGAAGTCACTACAGACAGGAAAATGGCAGATAATGTCCTGTCTCATATCTTGATATGAAGCTCCTCTGTCACTGACTACAGTTCCAGTTCCTCACCTGGTCCAGCCTTAATCTCTGTGGTCCAGTCCTGACTCACTCTCTCCAGCCCCTCCCTCTCCACACTGCACCAAATCCTCTCAGAGCTCTGGGGCTGAAGGACCAGCTGGGAGCTGATGGTGCTCTTGTTATGCTCACTGGCACCGCCCTGCAGACTGTTCCCTGTACTGTTCTTCCAGGTCAGTTCAGTGTTTTCCACACAGTCAAACCCACAGGTGAGGGAGCAGGTCAAGCTGACAGCAAAGCCCTTATGTACATCTGCAATTGGGTTTGAGTTAACTGGAAACACATATATATCTGCATTAATCTGGCTCATTATAAATTATACAACTTCAACATTTTTTATAGTTTAGCAATTAGAAACACAAAATTCATCTTATATTAAATTCCTAATTTCCCTTACAGCTCCTCAAGGATATTATTTGTGGTTGAGTTACCTGACAGTGTGTTCAGAGCAAACCTCCTGTGGGTCTTTTGATACTTTAAGTCCTTGTGTCTCTCACAGCGGTACAGCCCAGCGTCCCTTGTCTGCACATTGTGTATCAGCAGTGAGGAGTTGACTGACATCACCGCTCTCCCACTGTGTGTGTCTTTCCCCCTAAGAGGTGTAATAGACTGGGATAGTAACTCGTAGAGTGTGACTGGAGCGCTGGAAACAGGTTGTCTGTAGGTCCACCGCAGTCTCTCTCCTGGTCCCAGACTGACAGGATCCACACAAGGCAAGAGCAGGAGCCGCCCCACTGTGGAGAACAGCTCGTCTGGAACACCTGCAGACGGTGAAATACATTCATAAATAGTTCTAATTATGAGTAAAAATAGAGGATCATTTCAGTTTCTTATTTTTCTGTTAAAAATTGAAAATACATAAGTTGCATGGCAATCATTTTGCAATAACTTTTTTAATTGACCAGCAAAAGATAAAGAAGAAGATATAACATACATAAGAGGGATTGAACAAGTGGGACAAATTATGAAGCAGAGGTTAAAAAAATACTACGAAGAGATCATGTGCAAGAATAAGAAGAAAATACTCAAAAAATAGAACATTAAGAAGAAGTTAAACATGAACACTGTGATCTCTACCTGAATTACAATATTACAAACCAAAAATACCAACAATGTCTCACTAAGTGAGAAAATACATCAAATGTAGCATCAAAAATCATATGGATAAAAGTAATTAAAATACCAGAAAAAGAAAGGAGAGGAAGATAAACAATAACAACAATCAAAAGCCATGCTAAGAAATAAGCATGTGTTAAGTTGGATAAACACCAGAAAAAGAAAGAAGGAAACAATAAGAAGAGAGTGAAGAAAGAGCAGGATGAAATAAATAAATCACAGAGTCTGTACCTGAGAGTGTAGTGGTGTAGGACTCAGAGGTCTTCATCTCGCCTCGCTCTGTCAGGACACAAGTCCTGCTCTTGTTGTGGTCTGACTGTCGCAGTGTCACTGAGAGATTACTGTGGACTCCCCTGAGCTCTGTGATACTGTATCTGTCTCTCTCGTCCTTCAGTGGGACTCCGCTCTCGTCCCTCCAGGACAGAGTCAGTCCTTGTGTCTCAGAGCAGTTTCCAACCATCCCCCCACAGTCCAGCACACAGCTCAGAGTGATTCTGTCTCCGGCCCTCAGACCCTCAGATGGACTGGCAGAGACTGGAGAACAGAGACAGAGGTAAACTGTTATGCATCTGCAAATATACTCTGGGTTACATCATCCATTATTTTAAATAATGATTAATTTAGATTAAGAAGCATGTTTCATTAAGACTAATTAACTCCTCTTATTGTTTCAGGTCTCAGCCTTGAGAGGGCTGTACAGACTGCAGGTCAGACTGAGAGAAGGTCTGAGTGTCACCATGTGTGTCTGTCCGTTCTCATCTGGAGAGTTTTCTCTGGGCTCAACTCAGTATAGTTTAATCACACTCATTATTAAATAAAAGGTATAAATACTACCAATTAACCTGTATGTGTGTGTGTATAAAGAATGAAGTATGTTTATAATGTGTGTTTATTTTGAACAGCTGTGACACTGCAGTGTGTCATTAACAATTGACACACCGACCCTTGTCAATTAACAGTTAACATTCTTCATTATACAACTCCTGCAGGTCGCTGCACACTTACTGGAGAGCAGGAAGAGAATAACAGTAGATCCAGATTCATAAAAGTGTCCATTGACATGCTGATGACAGGTGTACTCTCCAGTGTCCCGTGTCCTGAGTCTGTCTATGTGCAGATAACGGTTAGACCCCAGTCTCAGTCTGCCAGCTCTGTCTGGATCTGTGTCTGTGATCATCCCACCACGGCTCAGTTCTACAGATGTGTCAGAGCTGTGAGCAAACACCCAGACTATATAGGAGTTGTGATATTCTGTCAGTCCGTCACAAGGCACTGTCACTGAGGCACCCAGAGTGGAGTACAGGAATACAGCTGGGGAGAGAAAGCACAGGAGAACATCACACACACACACACAGTACAGACACACACAGTACAGACACACACAGTACAGACACACACACACACACAGTACAGACACACACAGTACAGACACACACAGTACAGACACACACACAGTACACACACACAGTACACACACACACACACACAGCACAGACACACACACAGTACACACACACACACACACAGCACAGACACACACAGTACAGACACACACACACACAAATACCCAGTGTACACTGAACTAACACACAAAAACATCAAACACACACAGTATACACTGAACTAACACAGTGTAACAAAGTCCAACATCTCACAGACAGTACACACTGAACTAACACAGTGCAACACAGTCCAGCATCACACACACACACACACACACACACACACTGAACTAACAGTGTAACACAGGCCAACATCACACTGTTACGACCCAAAGTGACTGGTGTAAGGGAATGAGGGTGACATAACAAAGAAGACACAAAAGCAGTAGTGAGGTGAGCGCCAAAACAACACTAAGAGTCTACAAAAAGGGTTTATTTACAAAGGGGAGGGGAGTATATACAACTATGTACAACAGTCAAGTCGGACGTGACAATAATAAGACTAAACAAACACACACAGGGGGAAACTACCTGGACAGTGTCTAAGCTAGTCTAGAAGAGTATCCTCTACCTAACTTGTAGTTCTTGGCGACCCTATCTATCTAAAGTAACTAAACTGTCTAACCCTGACAACTAATTCAAAGGGGAGATCACCGCCCCTACCTAAATATCTAATGTGCTTGACAAATACTGTATATAACCCTACGTGCAAACGTGTAAACCCATGGGTATCTCACCTATTTACCTGTTTCCCCCAATCAAAGTCACTAACAGTTTTAAAATGTGACGAACAAAACAGAAAAGAGAACAGTAGGCGATTTTCACAAGGAAACAATAACAGCGGTCATTCAGCACAAACAAACGGTATAGCAACACAATATGTCATTGTTCTGTCGGCTCTACGGAAATGGAGAAACGGGGCATTTAAACAGTAGTCAGAAATGTCAGATTGGAAAGGAAAACGGGACAGTGGAGTTTGAGTGACGGGGATGTGAGCCGGACAACGGCGTACAACAGGGATAGGGAGGCAAACAGAACACAAGGCAAGTACACGTACTATATATATATATATATATATATTAGGGCTAGCACCAAAAAGTCAAATAGTTGACTAATTACAGGTGTTGTCGACCTCAGTTGCTTGTAGTCGACTAATACTAGGTTCACACTACACGATTTCTACAATCCGACCCGATTTTTAGAACAGTGTGCAGCTCACACTTAACGACTATTTTGCACAGAATTGGTCTTGCATCGTGCAGGAGTCACATTACACGATCCCTTAAGTACAGGGGGTCACACACTTCATGACTGATCTGAAATCCTTTAACATGGGGAGCTCCGACACAGCCTCCAAACTCCGCACATCTCACGGAAACACATGATCCATTCAAGACAAGGTAAACAAACATGGACCTGCACATTTTCGTACGTGGTTTAACAAATCCAGGCTAAGTTGATTGGTCCCGTCTTAAACTAATGCTAACTGATATCCGGGATTTTAGTTCTTCCAACACTTATCTCGGATTGAATTAGCTCTGTAGCTTAAGCCAGACTTCGCTGAGGATAAGTGCGTGTTCCCGTTTGGACACGAAAGGACGCTCACTTGCATGTCAAAACTAGGATTTTGGTGAATGCAAAAGAGCTGCTGCCTATTTCAGTGCTTATTATGGAAGGGTGTGCGGAAGCAAAGAATATTCAATTCAAAAACCAGGGAAGAAGGCTTACCTAACTTTAAAAGAATAAACAACATACATCTGATCTTGCTTCTCAGTGACTTGTGGCAACGTAGTGTGCAAGGGAGTAGGTTTGGTTTGAAAATTGGATGGACACAATATTTTTTGTTGTTTGTTGTCAGTGAGAAAAGACTATATCTCTCAAAAATAATTGCAAGCTTGTAGACGGTAGACGGTATTAAAGAGCGCAGAGTGGAGCTGTGGTGTAAAATAAAAAACGCCACTGTAGAAGCTGTATTTTTGCTCTTGAATGTTGACAGTGATTCACTCCATACATCAACACATGGTCGTGCACACACACACACACACACACACACACACACACACACACACATCATGACCCATGTAGCTGTGAAACAACACCGAGCCACCAAAGACATTCCTCCCACTGAAATGTACCCCACTTTTTATATTAACTTTAAATGAACTTAAAAAAAGCCCTAGCCTATATAATATTACATTTATTCAGCCTCCTGAATAGTCAAACTGTCCATTCAATATAATACACATTTTACACTGTTGGAGTTAGCTTTTTACACACCATACAAAACATATCAAGCAAGTGATAAGTTACAAAGGGAGGAAGGAGGATATCAATATATTGACAAGGTGTTAACTAACATAGTACATGTTTGTGGTGTTTTCGGCATAAGAAGGAGAAACCACAATGGATGCCTTAGGATTATATTTATTGCAACTTATTAAAACACATTAGCCGACATTACCGGCGCTTACTATATACCCGCTCATGGGGTCTCTTCAGTCTACTTCCACCTACGGCAGGGACATAGATAGTGGATTATGGTGCAGTCTCCTCACTAGCACTACCTAGTGGTTGCCATATAAAGTCACTATTAAGATAATATTATACTGGTTATATTTATTATTGTGTTTTAAATAGTCACAATATACACCATTTAAGAATGACAGGGTTTTTATTTTATGTTAAAGCGTGAGAATTACCTTTTCCTCCCGAGTCCTCATACACCTTCGCGCCTCAGTGATTAAAAACATGGTCCCTGATGTCAGCCGCGCTGTAAGTGATGCATTATGGGATTTTAAGTTCTCTTGGCTGCTGATTGAGCCCCAAACCAAAGGTAAGGATCTCCAAACACCTACAAATCCCAGGGTGCCACTAAATTTAAAGTGCCAGGACTTCAGGATTCACAACCTAAAGCCGAAGATGATCACATTAGCATTTTGGTTTTCAGGCAGTAGGAGCAACGATCTGGACATAGTTAACTCTTTCTGGAGTGGATAAAATTACTTGACATTTCAGATTTATCAGAATTATTTGTAGGAACAATTCAGCGTTCCCTTAATATTGGTAGGGACATGTCTCTAACTTCCCTACATCTACACCATTGCACCTGATTAATTCTCAGACGCTGGCCATCTGAAGCTTACCAAAAATTACATCTGATCGGACATCCAGGCATTCAACTAGCTCAAGCTAGACTTCGCTCGTAAAAACTGCGTAGGCGGCACAGGGAGCCATTTCACACTTTTGGGAGTTTGACAGTCTGGACCTGGCTACAGACCATCATTCTCATTGCCAAGAGAATAAGCCAAATCAAATCAAATCACATTCTCCCACCCAAACAGAAATCATTAAACTTCTGATATCAATTTGTCAGCATGCATCATTCATATATCTCAATGGAGATAATCATCATCTCACTCACACACACACAGATAGACACACACTCAAAAACACACAGATTTGTAGCTGTGGTTCCATTAGCCTGTGACTTTAAAGACATTGTGTGCTGTTCATTTTGTGCATTATAATTCATCTCCAACACGCACACATACACATACAATCAGATTCTTCCACTCTCAAACACACACACACACAAACACACACTCACACGGACACATACTCTCCACACACAGACTTGTTCACACTCAAACTCCCAATGCCTAACAATGGACTAGCAATCAGTTTTCAACAATATGTGTTTTCTCCTCTTATTTGTGTCTCTGTGGCAGATTCTGTCCAGCTCAGTACCTTGTCCCTTAACCAGCAAGGCACAAACCAACCCCTCAGCAGGAGTGAGCGGGACAAACTGTCAAACTGTCAACACAACTGAACACCAATCTCTGGTTTCAGGGCCTGTCTGATAAATAAGCCTCAGATGCGTTGATCCTCACTGCAATAGTAATATGCAAAACCAGTCCATAAGAATCCACAGAGCTGCCCCCCTGCGAGAGAAATCAGACTCTCAGAAAGTCCCTCTTCCAGTGAGAAAAGTGTCAAAAGCACAGCAGAGACACAGTAACTCAATCAGCACTGTCCACACCCCGAGAGACATTGTCCACACCCTGAGACACCCCAAGAGACACTGTCCACACCCTGAGACACCCCGAGAGACAATGTACACACACTGAGAGACAGCGAGGGCAGCCCTTACCTGTGAGGGGGGCGGCAGTGCTAAGCAGCAGCAGCAGCAGTAGAAGTCCTCTCTCACTGTCCACAGCCATCCTCTCACTGCAGGACGGGTGAGGGGGGACTCTGAATAATATACTGAGCACTGAGAGCTGTGACACAACTTCCTTTACACTGCAGGTCCTGCCAGTTTATGTCTGTTTCCCTTAAACTGAGTGACAATGAAGTGGACAGACTTTTGTGTTCTGCAGAAACTGCCTCCAGTTCTGTGAGGTCATAATTGGACTCACACTCACACACACACTCACACATTTAAACACCTTTACTGCTGGCTCCAATAGGACAGGAGAGGACTGAGTACTAGCAATGATAAGGCATAATGCAGTGAATTCCTAGGTATGGGAGCGGGCATAGGAGAAAACACAGTACAACAAACTCCACTAGACTGACTTCAACATGTTTCATATCTTAAACTAGTAACTGTCACCTCAACCCACGATATAGGAGCTGCTCAGAGTCTGGTTTCCAGGTTCCCCTTAATTTGGGAGGGATTCAATTAAACTTGGCAATTCAAAATTCTCACAAGACAAACACAAAGGACAGTGTGTTTCTTTCACAGACACAGAGGTCAAGAAGAGCACGGATCTGTATATGTTGAGGAAAGATGGCTGTGCATATTGACTCTTGAGAGACAGGGAGGCAGCTGATGGACATGAAGGAGGTAGATGGGCCATGTGGGTCCAGTGACTTCAGAAGAGTTTAGCTTTATTTCAACATCTCTCCCCTTGTGGTGGGGGGGGGGCAGTGACACTACAGATTCAGCTCCACACTAAAGCAGAAGTTCACATTGTGTTTTTTATTTTCTTCCTCTTTGGTCAAGACTCAGCACTGTGTTGCAGCAGACTGCTCTATACCTGTAGAACTGCGGAGAGGGAGCGAGGAGTGTGTGTGTTTGAGAGAGAGAGAGAGAGAGAGAGTAGATGAGACCTTGTATTGTTGGGCACACAGCAGTAATGTAGTAGTATAATATGTTTGTTGAAAACGTACAGTTAAGTATGGTGATTGGGTAATATTGATTACTACGTCCACAATATTGTGTCTGCAAAACTACACATATGAGCCTCGTTGTGTGCCTTGGCAGGACAATGGCATAGAGGTGTACACTATTAATGAGGCGGTATGCATTCGGCAAGTGTCCAATAAGCATGTATTATTATTATTATTGTTATTATTATTATTATTATTATTATTATTATTAATCCTGTTATTATTACTATTATTAGACTCCAATCAATACGTGTAGGCGTGTTACCAGTCAAAACATGTTGTTCTTTATAATTAATATTTCCCACGTTATGTTGTAAGTAAAACCATATATAAAATACTTCAGCCTGTCTTGGGTTTAGAACTATTTGTTAATTCTAATGTAATTCTAATGTAAATTAGATCTTCATGATCTGTTAAGGCTTCATAAAGCATTTATAGGGGATCTTATTATAAAGTGTTACAATTAAGGGATTGTGAGTGGCTGACTAAATTGCCCCGTTTCCCCTGGCTACTTTTAGATGCACCTCAGCATGGCCGTTCGAGTCCAGGGCGTTACCACACGGCCCAGGTGCACCTCCACCTGTACCCAAATGGATTTTCAGGAGGCACTGTTTCATACATTATACCGGCTGAGTCTCAAACTGCTCTGGGGCATGTACTGTTATGTCCCTTATGTAGCCAGACTCAACGCCACTGCGTTTTGAAATTACAGTAATGGTGGCTGCTCTCGATCCGAGAGATGCAGGAGAAACTTTTCCCAAGAAGGAATGTGTGTTTACCTTGGGAAGACTATTACATTTAAGAAGTTATTAATGTAGGTGAAAAGTGCCACACGGGATCAATTGCTTGGAGCAGTAAGATATTTAAAAGTGTTTGAAAAGATCACGAAAATCCTGCTGGAGAAAGGACTACATTGGACTGAAATACAGTGTGCCGTGACAAAATACATTCACTTTTTTTGGTATAAATGCACAGCAAACATGAACGACTATGATGACCATATGTCCTGGATTTAAATTAAATGTCCCAATGTCTTGACAATTCTTTCAAAATAGTTTAATATCCCAGTCCTCTGCATGGCTGGGATTTGTATCACCCAGCTTGATTACCCATTGACTGCTTCATTGCGTGTTTGAGTGATGACTGGGTTTGGCTGCATTGTTGAGGAGGTCACATGGTGGCAGGCGGGAAAATGTGCTTCTTCTTGAGACACTCCTTTGTTGCCTTGGCTGTGTGTTTTGGGTCATTGTCATGCTGGAATACCCATCCACGACCCATTTTCAATGCCCTGGCTGAGGGTTGGAGGTTCTCACCCAAGATTTGATGGTACATGGCCCCGTCCATCGTCCCTTTGATGCGGTGCAGTTGTCCTGACCCCTTAGCAGAAAATAACCCCCAAAGCATAATGTTTCCACCTCCATGTTTGACGGTGGGGATGGTGTTCTTGGGGTCATTCCTCCTCCTCCAAACACGGCGAGTTGAATTGATGCCAAAGAGCTCGATTTTGGTCTCATCTGACCACAACACTTTCACCCAGTTCTGCTCTGAATCATTCAGATGTTCATTGGCAAACTTCAGACGGGCCTGTACATGTGCTTTCTTTAGCAGGGGGACCTTGCGGGCGCTGCAGGATTTCAGTCCTTCACGGCGTAGTGTGTTACCAATTGTTTTCTTGGTGACTATGGTCACAGCTGCCTTGAGATCATTAACAAGATCCTCCCGTGTAGTTCTGGGCTGATTCCTCACCGTTCTCATGATCATTGAAACTCCACGAGGTGAGATCTTGCATGGAGCCCCAGACCGAGGGAGACTGACAGTTATTTTGTGTTTCTTCCATTTGCGAATAATCGCACCAACTGTTGTCACCTTCTCACCAAGCTGCTTGGCGATGGTCTTGTAGCCCATTCCAGCCTTGTGTAGGTCTACAATCTTGTCCCTGACATCCTTGGACAGCTCTTTGGTCTTGGCCATGGTGGAGAGTTTGGAATCTGATTGATTGATTGCTTCTGTGGACAGGTGTCTTTTATACAGGTAACGAGCTGAGATTAGGAGCACTCCCTTTAAGAGAGTGCTCCTAATCTCAGCTCGTTACCTGTATAAAAGACACCTGGGAGCCAGAAATCTTGCAGATTGATAGGGGATCAAATACTTATTTCCCTCATTAACATGCAAATCAATGTATAACTTTTTTGAAATACGTTTTTCTGGATTTTTTTGTTGTTATTCTGTCTCTCACTGTTAAAATACACCTACCATTAAAATTATAGGCTGATCATTTCTTTGTCAGTGGGCAAACGTACAAAATCAGCAGGGGATCAAATACATTTTTCCCTCACTGTATATATGCAGGTAGGGACCCGTGCTATATGTGTAGTATAGGCTCAAGAGGAGATAGGGTTTTGATTAGAGTTTTTGTATGTCTGTTTCTTTTGAGCATGAGCAGTGTCATATCAATAAATCAGCACAATACTGCAGGTTGTTTTCCTGAGCCCCGCCTCTCAGAGCCACCCACAGCGCCACTTATGTTATTTTATATGTTGTTTTATGTTTTAAGTTTTGTGCTTCCCCTCCTTGATAATTGAATGTCTATCTTTTTGAATTTCCTCTGACTATACAGTCACCCTGGGCGTGTGTGTGTGTGTGTGTGGTACTTAAGAGACATACTTCTACATTTAGAGGAAAATATTAGTGTGATTGTATTTTTACTAATGCAACAATCTTTTTGGCAGTTTACTGTTAGTTTTAGGCAAAAAGCATTAAACAGGTTTACTGAATAACAAGGAAAATGACCGACAGAAAGAGCAGCTTCGGACTCTTCAGCAACACAGTGTAAGGCTTCACCTGAAGCAGATCATATGGAATCCATGTCATAATAATATTAATAATGAAGAACAACATATTCATGCATTATGAATGTAGTTATTAACCCCTTTTCATGTATGTTTATCAAGTTCAAAATGTGTAATGTCATATCTGTGGTAATGCCAAGATGACAACCCATATGCACACTGAAGACACAATAATATTATATTAATATTAATTAATATAATTAATCATAATATTAATAATGAAGAACAAAACATTCATGCATTATGAATGTAGTTATTAACCCCTTTTCATGTATGTTTATCAAGTTAAAAATGTGCATGTCATATCTGTGGTAATGCCAAGATGACAACGCACATGCACTCTGAAGATGTAGCTGTCTGTCTCTCTCGATGCTCTCACTTTTTCATTCCTGGAAGGGAATTCATTCATAAACGTTTACAACTACATTAATAATGCATTTCTATTTTTTTCCATCTCCAGGAAATGTTTTATAAACAATTTAATAAATATACCCTGATTATGAAATGTTTTTATTCCCTTATTTCATTGGAATCTGCAGCTGTCTTTTCAGTCAGTGTCCTCCCAATGTTTCACAGGGCAAGTCCTCAGCAGAAACAGCAAACTGCTTCTTGGGACTGTCTGGTCCAGAGTAGAGCCAATGCTGTCTGTTCTTTAGGGCCCAAACTGGCACCAGGCCCAGTGCTGTCTGGACTCTAGGGTCATTATCCACACAGCCAGCGAGAGACAGTGAGAGCAGCCCTTACCTGTGAGGGGGGCAGCAGTGCTGAGCAGCAGCAGCAGCAGTAGAAGTCCTCTCTCACTGTCCACAGCCATCCTCTCACTGCAGGACACTCCAGCACAGACACTCAGACACACAGCAGCAGGGTGTGTGTGTGTGTGTGTGTGTGTGTGTGTGTGTGTGTGATAGTGAGAGTGTATGTGTGTGTGTGTGTGTGTGTGTGTGCGTGTGCGTGTGTGCGTGTGTGATAGTGAGAGTGTATGCATGTGTGTGTGTGTGTGTGTGATAGTGAGAGTGTATGCATGTGTGTGTGTGTGTGTGCGCGTGTGCGTGTGTGCGTGGTGCTCTGGGTTTTATACTGAGAGCTGTGAGCAGGAAAGCTATTTCTGAAACAGTTATTTTCTTTTTGAAAAGCATACTAACAATTTTGAATCACATATGATAAGGCTAACCCTTCTGTGGTTTCATGTATAAAGTGAGAACCCGATGCAATGCCATATAAACAGGAACTTGCCTCACCATGATGGTGCTGTATGAGAGATGTGGAGTCACTATGAGAGAGGCCACGGCTGACCCGACCTACAGGCCAACTGTCACCTAGGGCCTCAGAATATCAAAGGGCCCCTAAAATATGACAGAAATAATATTTATTTACAACAAAAAAATTATCCGACCCAGCGCTTTTGCGCTGCGAACAATATGCCACTACGAGCGGAGTGACAGACGTAGTGCGAGCTGCATAAAAACTAGTGCGGGAGGGGCAGGTGAGGCAGGTGAGGCATGGGGTAGAGCAGGGCTGCAGATGTGAGAGAGAAAGCTGAGGTGGAGAGAGAGAGAGAGGTCATTTTTTAAAAGAGCAGACCCATTGGGTGTAGATAATGAGGACGAGGACAAGAGGCACAAGGTAGAGTCATGTTACAGACGTTATTCATTATCTATTTCACCTCACCTGTCGAGTGATGCTTATATGTGACCTCAATCCATGCAACAAGCTATTTTTTTAACTAATTTTCAATCGGAATTAGTAATTCGTTTTGAAATCAACATAACATACCATGTAAGCAGATAACTAGCCAACCAAATGTTAACGAGCAATGACAGAATGAATGGCCTGCATTAAATGTTTGAAAAAGGTAAAATAAAATACCTGACTCTCTATCACAAAACAGGTCACCAATACCGTATTACCAACACAGGGAAAAGTTGTCAAAAGGTTCTCTATAACTAATTTTGAGTATGTAGTGTTTTCGGATAATAAAACATCTTAATTTTCAATTTCAGTTTTAAAAGTTATAAAATATAACGTCTAAATGCTATAAACAGGATATTTCTTGAAGAGTACTTTTTACTTTAAATGAAGTTCAGTCACTTAATCACAATAGTTGTGTGTCATGCCAGTGCTGAAAGCCGTGATGTTCAGTTCAGTATGAAATAAAGCTCAGGCTTTCCTCTTGTCAAACATGGTGTCATTTCAACACACCTGCTCAAGCAGAGCAACCAGAAGGTGTTTAATTGAGATATATGGCCCCAGAGAAGGCCAAACTCAATCCCAAATTCACAAGTTAATGGCTTAAAAATGATGAAAACACAAGATATGAGATAATCGTATATATATCCTGAAATGGTCTTTTAAAAGTGCTAAATAACTGGTCCGTTTTGGGGGATTTCAAGGTAAGGTGAATTGCTGATGGATGTTTCATGGTTAATTGCAATGCGGACCACACATGTCACGGATTTGTATGCTAAATTTCATGTAAATATAATGGATATAAGTGTAAATTGCTAAGGAGTTTATGAAGAGAATGTCAGCAGAACCTTAACAGTGATTATCTCTGTTTTGTATATTCCAAGTAGTGGGAATTTAAAATGTGCAATATAGTAGTTTCAGAAGTATTTTTGGTGTGGGTGTTTATTACCTAAACTGTTTATCAGTTATTGCTGTTATTATGTGCACTATTTACATTTGTAATTATCTCGCCTATGGCCCTAGCCACGTTCAGGTGCACCTCCCTGTGGCCGGGCTGTAACTGCGCACCTACAATTAGCTGCAGCGTTTCCACTCACAGTGAGAGGTCCAGCGGCCCTGGGATGTGAATTGCACGACAGGTCAAAACACATCCTGCACGCTCGGCATCCTGGGATTTAGTGATTAAAACTGGAGGCTGAAATACCTTAAACATTAAAGTGCAATACACTTTGGACTGAAACGTGTTTACGATATCTAACAGATAAAGAAGAAGCCGGGCCATATTGGAAACATATTTGTATAACAAATTACATCATTTAAAAATATTATATTATTTATTAGAAGTGTTCATTTTGACGTTACTGCTCCCGCGCAGTTAATTTTTTAGCAGCTCTTTTAAACGTGTATTACTTCTCCCTCTATCATGATCCGATTAACATTGACAATAAAGCTTAACTTAAGTATAATAGATAGTTTCCTTATTATTTATCTGTGGGAGAATGAACTGTGGTGCATTATTAAATAACAGTGCCCATGTGTTAAATCTGTCCCGTGTAGCCAGTTAGCATCAAGAAATATGCAGCATGAAATATACAGTCACAGCCTATATATGTAGTTTCTTAAGAGCAACTCATAAATGTACATATAAATACGGCTACAACACTCTGGGATACATAACTTACTCAAACCGTTTTTTCACAAATTCGGTATTACTTTTTCCCCAGTATAACCTTAATAAGCTTAATCAATGTGGCTAAATAAATTAAACTTCAATATTATGCGCGGCATCATTTTTTATTTTGTCTGGGATTCATTTACAAAGGACCTTGCCCTGACACGGTAAGTAATGTTTCATGCAACAGTTTTATTAATTGCCATGTTGGCAAGGTAGAGATGTATTTCTACAGTCATAAAGCGTCTATAATATATACTAGGATTACCATTATGCTAATACTAGTATACATACAGTTCGCGATAATTAGGGTTTAAAATTATTAAAATATTCGCTTCTGCATGCAATTTATCACATAAACACCTGTTAAATAATAATAATAATAAGTTTTATTATTATTATTATTATTATTATTATTATTATTATTATTATGAGTGCAAACGGGAAATCTAAAAACCGGAACATTTAAACTATTTTGAAATTATTTACAACACATCGGGAAATGTAATTTAATGCCAGGACATATGATTCTAGCCCTATTCCCTCCCCTTTCACAAACCACCAACAAATACATACAAAACATGAAATGCAGAAATTACATGCGCTTAGTCCAAACAGCTTGCAAAGAAATAAAGTCAAACTTCAGTCCTAGACTGCAGATAACTCCCTCATTAGCAGTATTAACTGAGATTAGCAAATCCATTCGGCTCTAGATGAGTCAAGATGAGTAACATTGTTACAGAACAGCAAGATATGTCACATTATAACCACAGGGGAATTAGGACCCAAGTGCAGGACAAAGACAAAACCAGGGGAAGGGCTAGAGTGGAAATCCAGCGAACAAAGTCAAAAGGAGATTCCAGGAATTGTGGTAGAAAAACAGGCAAGAAGTCAAGAAAGCAGGGAATCAAGGAAACAGGTGAGAGTCAAAAACACAGGGATTGTACAGATTGAGTCAGACCGCCAAGACTTGCACTAAGAAGGCAAACAAGGCTTCACACTGAAAGCAGCGAGAAGAGGGGTATATATAAAGGAGGCTGATGAGCTGGGAATGAGGAGCAGGTGTGATGATTGCTAATTGACATGGAGATGATAATTCAATGATTACGTGAATAGAGACAGAGCTGAGGAAAGAGACTGATAAACCTGGCCAGGTCGACCTCTGGTGGTGGACTTGGTGATGGTAGGACCAGGGGTGTCACAATTTAATGCCAAATAAATAAATACATCCAAAAGCAATATTGCACAAAACTCCAAACAAGGTTAAACAAAATCCCAGATTAAATCAATAGAAGAAAAAAGGGGAAATTGTGAATTAAACTGTTACTACACCCCCCTCCTTCAGCTTACAGAGTCCGTATTTCCTTAATCAAAACTTGGGAAGGAAAAAGACAAGGCTCCATCCCTTTACAAGAAAAATAGAAAGAGTAACCTGTCTCTAGCTGGTCAGATCTCCAGCTCTCCATGCAGGTCAAGGCAAACTGAGGGGTTTACAATAATTATTATTATTATTTTTTTAAATCTGTTAATTCTTAGTTTTTCCCATACCATAGAAATTAATGCGTTAATAATTTGTTGTCCCTGGAACTGTATAAGTGCTATATTGCAGTGCAGATACTCTGGGTTATTATCTGGAACCCCTTGAGTGAGTTAATGTTGTTGGGGGGACAAGTTGAACTGGGGTACCGCACTGCAGTGGAGAGCACATACTGGGGCGGTGGGAGGAGCCTATAAGTTGGGGTTGGTCCGAGTAGCGCAGGAGAAGCGCAGCGGAGCTGGAGGGCAGCAGCGCAGATCGCCAGGGTCCCTGCAATGGAGAGAGACTGGTGATTTGTACCTACAGAAAAATCATCCTGAAACGTTGATGGATAGATATCCAATCTCAGCCTGAGAACTGGACTTCGCATTCAATCACCCCAAGCTGGACAGAGGAGCGACAGGGAGAACCGGACAGGTTTGTGGAGAAACCACAGTGAGAGTGAGATGCCATGTGAGTAGAGGAAAATCATCTAATTTTATACACATTGTGCAAGATAGTAAGGGCATTATTTCTAATGACAGAAGTAATGACTTCAGTCTGACTTACATGCCATGTATACCCTTTTCCACTGGCAGATCTGAGCCGTGCACAAACCGCAATGGTGCGGCTTGGCGCGGTGCTGCTCGATACCCACTAGTAATTTTGTGGCACAGACCCAGAACCAGGCCGTGGATTTTCAGGCCTGCTCTCTACCCGGGCCGGGGGACGAGTTCACTGAACTCCTTCACGTAGCCCTAGCCTAGCCCATTACCGGGTCTACATACACTACAAATACTTCATACGTTAATAAAATATTCCACAAATACTTAGTCAACGCCTCCTGCTATTTATATACTGGTAAAAGAACCACAGGATTGATCGACATGAGTTTAAATAAATGAATGTGTTACCGTTTCAGCCGGGCCAGTTGGTTTTCTCTTAAATTTAGTACCAAATATAAAGCCAAAATTATTGAGTACAAGCACACTCTCAAGCTCCTGCATTGTCGTCATCTTGAAAGCCCGACTATCTCTCAGCGTCAGACACGCAACTCAACATCCACAGCGCCTGACGTCATCCCCGGGCTCGGGTACTGCAGTGGATACACACCGAAGCCATGCCAGGCCAGCTCGGCTCGGATATGCCGGTGGAAAAAGGGTTGTGACTGGAGTGAAGAAATCCAATAATTTCAACAGGTTTTCTCCATAGCAGTTCTGATCATTTCTTTAAAAATACAAGATTGGCATTTCTGTTTTGGATTTCTAAATAAACTGGGATACTCGCATTAGAAGTCAGGTCACTATTATATTTTTGAGACTGAGATGTTATGGTTTGTGTGTATTTAAATAAGTGATCCCGATTAGTTGATAGCTCTCATTAACATGAAGGGTTTGTTATTTTTCATATCAATGCATTCTGTGCTTAGTCTGTACAGAACTGATTAAATGTGATGCTGACACTAATGGTCTCACTGGGTGTGGCGTATCCAGCTATCCAAAACGGCTAAACACTCATCCAATAACTTCACGATGCGTTAATATGATTAGTGAATAAAGTGTGAAACTGCAACAACACAGAAAGGAAATGTCTCAGTTTACAATGGTAAGCATTTACAATTATACAGATTGTCCCACATACTAATCTGCACTAAATGTAACAAAATACATACATATACCACTGCGTCTGCTAGATAAACACATACGATTCCCCATATAAACAATAAGCTACAGAAAACAAAATGAGTAAATAGCTCTAGCAAGTCGATTGTCAGTTAAGCTAGCATGTAGTAACACATTTTAACACAATCTCAAAAATAACATTAATAATATTAACTCAATAAAATTAATGGATGCTTCCAAACAATGTCACTTACAGACGTTGCTTCTCACAAAGCGAAAGAAGAAGGATGGAGCGGGATATTAATGGAGCTGCCACATGTTCCAAGTAAAGACTTCCTTGAACTCTTACTTCCTGATTCTGACAGTACTGACACACTACTGCAAGCCATCAGAAGGTGGTGCCAAAAATTAAAACTAATGACATTGTGAATTATGTCCAAAACAGACACTATTTTCCCCTTTTTTATTTGTATTTGTTCATAAAATTGAATGTTGAAATTGTAATTGGTAGTATTTACAGTTAAGTTTTGTTTTGCATTACGGTAAATGGAAATGGAAATGTGTTATGAAGTTTTATTGATGAATTAATTGAAAAAGCTTACAGTTTATTAAATGTCTGGTGAGATATTCACGGTGCTTGGTGATACAACAGAGCCTTACTGGATAGAGGCACCGCCATAATTATATTTTTTTAAAAGTATAGCACAAGTTTATAGATTACTCTAGTATAAACTGAAGTTGTTTCCTCAGTTGATTATTATTTTGCAGTACATATTCACATCACCTGCACTTCACTGTTCACATTCATGAGAAATGCTGAGCTCTAAAGATCCCAGGTCCCATATCTCTCCCGTAGGACTGTGTGGCGCCTAGATGTGTTCAGTCACACAGGTAAATCTTTAAAGAAGGAATCGGCCAGACAGGTCGGGTTGTTAGTCCAGGTCAAGCATAACAAAAACATGTGAATATAAGAGATGAATGAAAATCAAACAAAGCATTGACAAAATCATGTCTGTGACACTTCCTCTATGGGGGTCAAGAAGTATTTATTGGAAAACCGCATTATCATCATTATGGTCAGAAACTGCAACAAAATAATATGCAGTCAAATCAAGGCATTTGAAAACAGCTACAGCAGAGCCACAGTCATCCATCTAAAAAAACTTCACCTGGCTTACAAAAACAAACACAAAATCACAAATACATCTGAGTAGATGTTACAATATACACCGATCAGCCATAACATTATGACCACTGACAGGTGAAGTGAATGACACTGATAATCTCGTTATCATGGCACCTGTCAGTGGGTGGGATATATTAGGCAGCAAGTGAACATTTTGTCCTCAGAGTTGATGTGTTAGAAGCAGGAAAAATGGGCAGCGTAAGGATCTGAGCGACTTTGACAAGGGCCACATTGTGATGGCTAGACGACTGGGTCAGAGCATCTCCAAAACTGCAGCTCTTGTGGGGTGTTCCCGGTCTGCAGTGGTCAGTACCTATCAAAAGTGGTCCAAGGAAGGAAAAGCGGTGAACCGGCGACAGGGTCATGGGCGGCCAAGGCTCATTGATGCACGTGGGGAGCAAAGGCTGGCACATGTGGTCCGATCCAACAGACGTGCTACTGTAGCTCAAATTGCTGAAAAAGTGAATGCAGGTTCTGAGAGAAAGGTGTCAGAACACACAGTGCGTCGCAGTTTGTTGCGTATGGGGCTGCGTAGCCGCAGACCAGTCAGGGTGCCCATGCTGACCCCTGTCCACTGCCGAAAGCGCCTACAATGGGCACGTGAGCATCAGAACTGGACCACGGAGCAATGGAAGAAGGTGGCCTGGTCTGATGAATCACGAGTTCAAGGTGTTGACTTGGCCTCCAAATTCCCCAGATCTCAATCCAATCGAGCATCTGTGGGATGTGCTGGACAAACAAGTTCGATCCATGGAGGCCCCACCTCGCAACTTACAGGACTTAAAGGATCTGCTGCTAACGTCTTGGTGTCAGATACCACAGCACACCTTCAGAGGTCTAGTGGAGTCCATGCCACGACGGGTCAGGGCTGTTTTTGGACCACAACAATATTAGGGAGGTGGTCATAATGTTATGGTTGATCGGTGTATAAGGTTATTTTACACACCATGACCCATGTATACAGCTGGGTTTTGACTGCAGTGATCTCAGTGCAGTGTCTTGCTCAAGAGTACAACAGCAGTATGTCCCCCCTGGGATTGAACCCATGACCCTCCATTCCAGAGTGCAGAGCCCTGACCACAACTCCACATTAACATTGTAATCTTTCTTTGGAATATGATTCATAATGGATACCACAGCATTGTGTAATTCAAAGGAAAATTAAACTTTTCTCCAGGAACTGTTTTCACTCATCATCGGGGGCAGAGGGAGGAGATAGCAGGGTGGACAGGAACTCAGCCATGTGAGGTCATCTCCAGCCCATGTGGCACGGTTTCTGTGGGGCCCAATCAGAGTAGACTGTAGTCAGGAGGAGGCAAGGGGTCATTATTATTATTATTTTTATTTCTTGGCAAACGCCCTTATTCAGGGCAACTTACAACATAAGGACAAGCAGTACCATATTACTGCAGTGATTACATTTAGATTTAATTCAAGCATACATGGTGCATCACCATCTCGCTGTGTATGTGTATATATAATATATACACATATGATCAGCAATCAATTTGAAATGTGTCACTGCAGTGTCCGGCCTGTAGGACAGTCCTGCTCCACACTGACCGCTCTGCTCTGTTACTCACCTGTCTGTGTGCTGCTCCTCCTCTTGGTGTAAACCACGGCTCCAGCGACCAGAGGGGCGATCAGAGTGATGAAGAACACAGTCAGTCTCACCGCCAGCTCCACTGCAGACCCTGCCGAACCTGAAACGTAAGGAAACGTAATATAATGATCCTCCATTAGGTTGTTACATTGTTATTATAGTGATTATACTGTAGAAATTCTGACTGCACAAGAAATGTATTGGCAATATGTCCACCGCTGTGTCTCTCCTTCCAGACTGACTGTATTCACACAGAGCAAGAGCAGGAGCCTCTACTGTGAGAAACAACTCTTTTGAAACACCTTCAGATAATGAAAAGTTGATTTACCAGTTAAACAAAGTTACAGAAAACTAATACTTAAGATTACAAACATGTAATCTGTTCATCTGTTCACTATTTCTTCCAAAGAAAACCGCTAATCAATATTAAAGCTTCAATCAGAACAGTAATGTTCAACATTAACAATCATGTAAAATGTATCCTCAATGGACAGAATAGATCTTTAATGGGAGTTTAGAGGCAGAGGTGACATTAGAGGACTGATATAATGGTTCTTCTGGATGTGGGTGATGACAACTCAGTCTCATTTCTTATTTCAGAGCCGTGATCTCAACCCAATCTGAAACCCAATCCATTGAAATCATTACAGAGAGGAAAATGGCAGATAATGTCCGGTCTCATATCTTGATATGAAGCTCCTCTGTCACTGACTACAGGTCCAGTTCCTTACCTGGTCCAGCCTCTATCTTTATGGTCCAGTCCTGGCTCACTCTCTCCAGCCCCTCTCTCTCCACACTGCACCGGATCCTCTCAGAGCTCTGGGGCTGAAGGACCAGCTGGGAGCTGATGGTGCTCTTGTTGCGCTCACTGGTGCCGCCCTGCAGGCTGTTCCCTGTACTGTCCCTCCAGATCAGTTCAGTGTTTTCCTCACAGTCGAACCCACAGGTGAGGGAGCAGGTCAGGGTGACAGCAGAGCCCTTCTGTGCCTCTTCACTCAGGTTTGAACTCACTGGAAACACAACTACATCTGCATTAATGTGGCTCAGTATACATTATGAATTGCTCTGCTTATAAGTTGTGTCAGTTTCAGCACGTGTTGGCAACTCCCTGCTGAGATACTGTGCTGGAAGAAAGATTTAGAGTGGACAGTTCTAATAAACAGCAAAACACAACACAAAGTATTAAGCAAGTATAATACTGTGTTCAAATTTCTCAAGGAAATACAAAGGCTTGACATTTTACAAAGTGTCTGATTGGTCATCCTTATGACTACAGCAGTGATTTCATTGGCTTTCTAAATAAGCCTTCCAATCTCATCAATATTAATATCAGCATTACTCATGAATAATAACCTCTGAATTGCCAGCTGCATTGGGAGGTCATTTGCCAATAGCAAAGATAGGATTGAAGCAATTAAAAGTAAGGTAAGTTGCCCATAACCAAGGCCGGAGTAATTGAAGAGTTAAAAAAACAGTTCCCTTTAACAGTAACTATTAATTGCCTGCATTCTTTTTAGAGAACTCCAGGGTCTCGGCACACAAAGGACAGAGGCAGGACAGGACTTCTGGATTTTTCCTTTACATTGCTCACCTAACCTATCATGAAGCGCTTTAATGGTTTTCTTTGGACATTTTTACAACCTTTACTCCAGGCCTCTCAAATTAATTTGTATAATTTAAATAACTCAGATTTCTTTGTTCTCCAAGTATGGCAAGCCAAGCTATAATTTATAGATATCTTCCAATGCATTTAAAGATATCTAAATATTTCAAGATATCTAAATTTTTCAGATATCTTTATATGTTTTGAAGATATCTTCAATCCCACTTTAAAATAAATATCTGCAATTCATGTATAGATATCTTCAAATAATTGGATTAGATCTGGAACTCATTTAAAGATGTCTGAAATACATTTAATGTTATCTGTAAAATACTTCCTGTTATCACGGCTACAGAGCAGCACTCTACACCAGTTGAACCTCTTCCACTTTCCCCACTAGATGTCACCATTGCCCTTCCTTGTCAGTCACTTCTCCCAGCTCCTTCAGTCAATCAACATTCCTGAAACCCTTGTGCAGTCTGTGATCACCCCTGCTCCCATTCGCCCTGCACCTCTCATCTCGTTTCTCTGCTCCACAAACCCTTCACTCGCTGCAAAGTTTTGTCAGCATACACTACAACACCAAGCATTCTCCGTGAGCCTGGTGTATAACCTTTTAGAATCATTGACCCCTTGCCTTTCCTCCCGACCACGACTTTGGACTTTCCTCATTGCTCGGTTTGCCTCATTGCCTGACCCTTGCTTGTGACCACGACCACGTCTTCACCTTGCCTCAATTGCCCTGTTCTGCCGGTACCCGACCCACACCTGTCTGACCATCCCTCTCAGCACTGCAACTGGGTCCCACCTGTTTATTTAAAGATCTGCAAATCATTTCAAGAGATCTGCAAATTACTTATCACTTCCTGTTCACTTGTGCATTAATTTCTGGGGCTGCGTCCCAAATTGCACACTTGCTCCCTCGTCTCCTACCCTTGCGGGGCGGAAGTACTCCGGTGTCCATCTTAAGCGCTGTCCCTATCCCTTACTGACCGAGTGAAGGAGCCTAATCGCGCTGTTTGTCCTTCAATGCTCCCTTCAGCGGAGTGAACAGAAGAGCGCACTGATGCGGAAGTTTTAGCACTGAAGTCCCACAACTCTGTGCGTTAAAGGCGGAGACAAGTCAATAGGGAAAATATGACAGCGGCAGTGTATATGAAAAATGTAATTTATTAATAATAATATTTATTTATTTTTTAGGGCGACTTACAAGATAAGTGCAATACAAAGTGCAAAACTACAGTACAAGGCATAAAACATTACAAATTCCAATTTACAAATTACAGTGCAATTCAAAGTATAATACATTTAATGAATTCCAATTTACACAAGTGTATACACTACACTTTTTTACAGAAGTTTTACATCTTGGACTGTAAAAGGTAATTAGTGCAGACAAGATAACCCCTTGTTTCCTAAAGGTGTAGTGCAGGGCTATTCAACTATATTCTTACGGGGGCCAGATTTGAAAAATGTTTTGTCTGGGGGGCCAGACATTTTCTACATACAATTACTCGTCATAGGTCAATTATAAAAAAAAAAAACAGTGCAGACACAATTATAAGCTTATAATGCACCTTTATTCCGATTACACTTATGTTTCACACTTTCCTTCTTAACATAAACATGCACAAGTCTTTCACTTCTAATGGGAGAACCTGCACTTTTTTGAAACCATTGTTTTATAAAGCACTTTTATCCCATGTATCACACCTTCCTTTGTAACATAACTTCTAAACATTTTATGTTTCTGCTTTTTAACTCACTACTAATGGGAGAAGTTGCACTTTTTAGATTGGGCAAGAGTAGAAAAGTTAGGCAACTCACAGGCAGTGATGAAGATTCACGTTTGACAAGGAGGAACGAGCGTTTGTTTTTATGGCGTTCATGCGAGAGAATCACGTGTATGTTGAATCAAACATCGTCAAAACAAAAAAGGCCAAAGATCTCATGTTTGTGAATCGCTCTGCAATAATATGGTCCAAAACTTCACACAGCCCACAGACTGAAAAGCATGCCTCAGATCAGCTGATACCTGCATGTCCACTAGCTCCAACTGGAGGGAACCCTCATCGAGAGGCATCAGCACCTGTTTAGCTTGTGCGGAGAAGTCTCCACCCAGATCAGTAGAGAACGGATCCTTAACAAACTGCATGATCTCTATGGGCAGATTAAACTCGTCAAATCTAATTGAAAAGTTAGTGGATATAGTTGTGCAGTGTAGGGAACTGGAGCTTTTTATTTGGGCACAGAGCAGAAGAGAAAATAACTAATTTCTTCTGAAAAGCAGTCAGTTTTTCAATCATGTCAATAACTGTTTTATCCCTCCCTGTAGTCCCAAATTAAGTGTATTCAAGTGAATGAAGATGTCACTCAAAAAACACACCTGTGCTACGAACTCCTCGTCAAGCATGTTCGCTAGATGTGTAATCGCACAGGAAAGCAACTATCTCCTCCCTAAGCTCACAAACTGTTGAGAGCATTTCCCTTGCTTAACCACATAACGTCATTATGTAGAAGTAGATCATAATGCTCAGCAGACTTGTCGCTCAGCAGACTAGGAAACAAGCAGTGTTGCAGGCTAGATGTTGATCTGATCAAATTTATCCTCCTCTAGCTAGCATGCACTCTTTCACAGTCTCAGAGTCCGTAAAAGGACTTCTTTTTACCAAGTATCCATGTCACATGGAGAGAGGCCGCCATGGCGTTTTCCTGTGCGGAGCACGATCACACCATAGTGACCTGGCTCTGCTCATAGGAGGTGGTTAGGTTTTTATCTTTATTTTGGCATACATCTGAACCAACTGGAAAGTTCATGTCAAACTGTGAGTGTTTAGTTTTAAAGTGTCTCTTTAGATTGTAGTCTTTTTGCACAGAAACGACCATGTTGCACAGCAGGCACATAGGCTTTCCTCCGGTATTTCTCAGTCCACTCACTTTTTAATTGCCTATTTTCATCATCTACTTTTCTTCAGAGTAGAAAGAGACACGTTTCCAGCTCACCTTCACTTTGTGCTAAACAATTCTAAAATACCTTGATTGTGGTGGCAGACAGCTGCAGACCACGACGGTTACCAGGGATATTTGGCAATTCTGATTGGCAGTAACAGATGATACTGATGTTGATATTGATTGACAGCACTTAATGGGTGGGACTAGAGAAAAACAGATTATCTTATTGGAGGATATTGAATAATGGCTCATTTTGGCATCAAACATCCGATTTTTTCAAGGAGTATTCTGCAGATATTTAATTAATGCTAAGAATTTATCAAAGGGCCATTCTACATTGACAAATGGGATGGATATGGCCCGCAGGCTGCCAGTTGAATAGTCCAGGTGTAGTGGATGGGATTTGGAGGTCTGGAGCAGGAAGAGAGCATCTTGGGAGACCTGTATAGGTACTATTTTTTGTTAAGCTTTTCGTAGATAACTGATATTTAGAATACCGAAAACACATTTCTTTTAAATACTTACAAATTAGAAATTGGGTTAGAATAAACTCGGTTTCCAGAGATTCCTGAATCTCCACTAGAAAATGAAATAATTAACATTCCAACTCCCAAGGGGTTAATATCCAGATTGTACAATGTATTGCATTTTAAACGAACATGTAGCCACACTGGGATTAAAGTTAAATGGGAGAAGGACTTGCAATGTGAATTTACAATGCAGGAGTGGAAACATTACTGGAGAGCTCACAGCAAGTACTAACAAGCACCAAACATAGTCTGATGCAATTCAACATACTGCACTGTACTTACTACACACCAAAAAGATTGCATCAGTTCAATAAAAATGTTACTGCAACTGTCCTAGATGTAGAGCTGGGGGATCTTTTGCACATGCTGTGAATATGTCCAAACTTTAAGACCTACTGCGATAGTATACCTCAGTGTATCAAGGGTGTTGGGAACCCATGTCCCTCCAGACCCTAGAGTTTCTGTTCTGGGGGATGAAGGGAAGTTAGCACATTTAAATACTTGCCAAAGACAGTTTATACTACTAGCATTGACAGCAGCTAAAAAGTGTATTCTTGTCAATTAGAAGTCTGAACATTCTCCTGCTTTAAACCAATGGTGGAAAGAATTAACATCATACTGTACACCTGAAAAAATAATGTACAAGGTAAGAAAAACACCAGAGATGTTTGAAGAAATCTGGGGTCCTTTCATCCTTTTCATCAACTACATCCCTAAATTAGATTCTCCCCCAGGTAATGGTGGCATATTCAGTAACTGATAGTATGCTAGCCTGATGTATTGGCTTGAGTGTTAATTGTGAATTTAGCTGTAGGATATGATGGGACAGGTGCTGGGGATAATAGGGGTCTGCTCTAACCAAGATGTAAATGTAATTGTGCCTTTTTATTTTGTTTGCATTTATTTATTTTTATTTTCTTCTTTCCTCACTGTAAAGAAGATTGTATTAATTTTGAATTGTATAATTGTTTTGCTTAGTGTGGGGAGAAGGGAAGAGGGGGATGGGGATTGATGACCTGTATTGTAAGGTTATTAACATTAACAAAATATACAAATATTATAATATATATATCTGTAAATGATTTAAATGAATCTTCAAATATTTAAGATCTTTAAATGATAACTTGCCTTTCCATATTTAGAATCATATTATATTCAATTCCTGATTTCCCTTACAGTTCCTCAAAGGTATTCTTTGCGTTTCACTTACCTGACAGTGTGTTCAGAGCAAACGTCCTGTGGGTCTTTTTGGGTCCAGTGTCCTTGTCTCTCTGACAGCAGTACAGCCCAGCGTCCCCCGTCTGCACATTGTGTATCAGCAGTGAGGAGTTGGCTGACATCACCGCTCTCCCACTGTGTGGGACTGTCCCTTTCAGAGGCGTTTCAGTCAGGGATCTTAAGCTGTACAGCACCACGGCCTGGCTGGTACGAGATTGTCTGTAGGTCCACCGCAGTGTCTCTCCTGGTCCCAGACTGACAGGAGCCACACAGGACAGGAGCAGGAGCCGCCCCACTGTGGAGAACAGCTCGTCTGGAACACATGCAGAGGGTGAAATACATTAATAAATAGTTGTAATTATGAGTAAATCATAAGGAGCATTTCAGTTTCTTATTTTTGTGTAAAAAAATAAATAAAAAATCTAGAAAACTAAAAAGAAAAACAAGAAATTGAATATACATAAGTTGGGTGGCAATCATTTTGCAATATTTAATTGACCAGAAGATAAAGAAGGAGATGTAAAATACATAAGAGGGATAGAACAAGTGGGATAAATATAAGTAGAAGTTAAAAAAAAAATACAGCAAAGACATCATGAGCATGAATAAGAAAATACTCAGAACAATAACATGGACACTGATCTCCACCTGAATTACAGTATTACAAACCAAAAATGTCTCTGTAGCAGCAAAAATTATGGATAAAAGTAATTAAAACACCAAAGAGGAAGATCAACCGTGCTAAGAAATAAATGTGTTAATTTGGATAAACACCATAAAAGAAAAGCAGGAAACAATAGAGAGTGAAGAAAGAGCAGGATGAATTTTTTTTTAAATAATCACAGAGTCTGTACCTGAGAGTGTAGTGGTGTAGGACTCAGAGGTCTTCATCTCGCCTCGCTCTGTCAGGACACAAGTCCAGCTCTTGTTGTGGTCTGACTGTCCCAGTGTCACCGAGAGTTGACTGTGGACTCCCCTGAGCTCTGCGATACTGTATCTGTCTCTCTCGTCCTTCAGTGGGACTCCGCTCTCGTCCCTCCAGGACAGAGTCAATCCCTGTGGGGTCTCAGAGCAGCTTCCAGCGCCCCCCCCACAGTCCAGCCCACACTTCAGAGTGAGTCTGTCTCCGGCCCTCAGACACGCAGATGAACTGGAACTAACAGAGACTGGAGAACAGAAACACATAGTTATACATCTGCAAATACTCTGGGTTACATCCATCATTTAAAATAATTATTAGTTTAATAAGCATGTTCCATTAAGACTAATTAACTCCTCTTATTGTTTCAGGTCTCAGCCTTGAGAGGGCTGTACAGACTGCAGGTCAGACTGAGAGAAGGTCTGAGTGTCACCATGTGTGTCTGTCCCTTCTCATCTGGAGAGTTTTCTCTGGGCTCAACTCGGTATAGTTTAATGACAATTATTATTAAATAAAGTGTTTAAATACTACAAAATAACCTGTATATGTGTGTGTATATAAAGAATGAAGTATGAAGTATGTATGCAGCTCGGACACTGCAGTGTCAATAACAATTGACACACCGACCCTTTCAATTAATGGTTAACCATCAGGTCGCTGCACACTTACTGGAGAGCAGGAAGAGAGTAACAGGTAATCCAGATGTATAATGCTTTCCATTGACATACTGATGACAGGTGTACACTCCAGTGTCCCGTGTCCTGAGTCTGTCTATGTGCAGAGAGCTGTTAGACCCCAGTCTCAGTCTGCCAGCTCTGTCTGGATCTGTGTCTGTAATCATCCCACCACGGCTCAGTTCTACAGTTGTCTCGGATCTGTGTTTAAACACCCAGGATATATAGGAGTTGTCATATTCTCTCAGTCCGTCACAAGGCACTGTCACTGAGGCACCCAGAGTGGAGTACAGGAATACAGCTGGGGAGAGAAAGCACAGGAGAACATCACACACACACACACACACACACACACAGTACAGACACACAGACGCACACACACACAGACACACACACACACACACAGTACAGACACACAGACGCACACACACACACACACACACACACACACCCACAGACACAGTACAGACACACACACACACAGTACAGACACACACACACACACAGTACAGACACACACACACACAGTACAGACACACACACACACAGTACAGACACACACACACACAGTACAGACACACACACACACACACACACACACACAGTACAGACGCACACAGTACAGACGCACACAGTACAGACGCACGCACACACACAGTACAGACGCACGCACACACACACAGTACAGACACACACAGTACAGACACACACACAGTACACACACACACACAGTACACACACACACACAGTACAGACACACAGTACACACAGCACACACACACACAGTACACACAGTACAGAGACACACAGTACAGAGACACACACACACACACAGTACAGACACACACGCACACACACACACAGTACAGACACACACTACAGACACAGACACACACAAAGTACACACACACACAGTACACACACACACACACACACAGTACAGAGACACACACAGTACAGAGACACACACAGTACAGAGACACACACAGTACAGAGACACACACACAGTACACACACACACAGACACAGACACACACACAGTACAGACACACACACACAGTACACACACAGTACAGACACACACAGTACAGGCACGCACGCACACAGTACAGACACGCACGCACACACACACACAGTACAGACACACACACGCACGCACACGCACAGTACAGACACACACACAGTACAGACACGCACACAGTACAGACACGCACACACACACAGACGCACACACACACAGACGCACACACACAGTACAGACACACACGCACAGTACAGACACACACGCACAGTACAGACACACACGCACAGTACAGACACGCACACACACACAGACGCACACACACACAGACGCACACACACACAGACGCACACACACAGTACAGACACACACACACGCACAGTACAGACACACAGTACAGGTACAGACACACACACACACACTACAGAGACACACACACACAGTACAGAGACACACACACAGTACAGAGACACACACACACACACACACACACACACAGTACAGAGACACACACAGTACACACAGTACAGACACACACACGCACAGTACAGACACACAGTACAGACACGCACACACAGTACACACAGTACACACACACAGTACAGACACAGCAGACACACAGTACAGACACACACACAGTACAGACACACACACAGTACACACAGTACACACACACAGCAGACACACAGTACAGACACACACACACAGTACACAGTACACACACACAGTACACACACACACAGTACAGACACACACACACAGTACACAGTACACACACACACAGTACAAACAGTACACACACACACACAGTACAAACAGTACACACACACACACACACACAGACACACACAGTACAGACACAGACACACACAGTACAGACACAGACACACACAGCAGACACACAGCAGACACACAGTACAGACACACACACACAGTACAGACACACACACACAGTACAGACACACACACAGTACAGACACACACACAGTACAGACACACACACAGTACAGACACACACACAGACACAGTACACACACACAGACACAGTAGGCACACACAGACACAGTAGGCACACACACACACAGTACAGGCACACACACACAGTACAGGCACACACAGTACAGACACACACACACACAGTACACACACACAGTACAGACAGTACAGACACAGACACACACACACAGTACAGACACACACACACAGTACAGACGCACGCACACACACAGTACAGACACACACACACAATACAGACACACACACACAGTACAGACACACACACACAGTACAGGCACACACAGTACAGACACACACACACACAGTACACACACACAGTACAGACAGTACAGACACAGACACACACACACAGTACAGACACACACACACAGTACAGACGCACGCACACACACAGTACAGACGCACGCACACAATACAGACACACACACACACACAATACAGACACACACACACACAGTACAGACACACACACACACAGTACAGACGCACACACACACAGTACAGACGCACACACACACACACACACACACACAGTACAGACGCACACAGTACAGACGCACACAGTACAGACGCACGCACACACACAGTACAGACGCACGCACACACAGTACAGACACACACGCACACACACAGTACAGACACACGCACACACACAGTACAGACGCACGCACACACACAGTACAGACGCACGCACACACAGTACAGACACACAGTACAGACACACACACGCACACAGTACAGACACACGCACGCACACACAGTACAGACACACACAGTACAGACGCACGCACACACAGTACAGACACACAGTACAGACACACACACGCACACAGTACAGACACACGCACAGTACAGACACACACAGTACAGACACACACACACAGTACAGACACACACAGTACACACACACACACAGTACACACACACACACACAGTACACACACACAGTACACACAGTACACACACACACAGTACACACAGTACACACACACACAGTACAGACACACAGACGCACACACACACACAGTACAGACACACAGACGCACACAGTACAGACACACACTACAGACACAGACACACACAAAGTACACACACACACAGTACACACACACACACACACACAGTACAGAGACACACACAGTACAGAGACACACACAGTACAGAGACACACACAGTACAGAGACACACACACACACACACACACACAGTACACACACACACAGACACACAGACACAGTACAGACACACACACACGCACACACACAGTACAGACACACACACACAGTACACACACAGTACAGACACACACACAGTACAGACACACACACAGTACAGACACACACACAGTACAGGCACGCACGCACACAGTACAGACACGCACGCACACACACACACACAGTACAGACACACACACGCACGCACACGCACAGTACAGACACGCACACAGTACAGACACGCACACAGTACAGACACGCACACACACACAGACGCACACACACAGTACACACACACACAGTACAGACACACACACGCACAGTACAGACACACACACACGCACAGTACAGACACACACACACGCACAGTACAGACACACACACAGTACACACAGTACAGACACACACTACAGAGACACACACACACAGTACAGAGACACACACACACACAGTACAGAGACACACACACACACAGTACAGAGACACACACACACACAGTACAGAGACACACACAGTACACACAGTACAGACACACACACGCACAGTACAGACACACAGTACAGACACGCACACACAGTACACACAGTACACACACAGTACAGACACACACACACACAGCAGACACACAGTACAGACACACACACAGTACAGACACACACACAGTACACACACACAGCAGACACACAGTACAGACACACACACACAGTACACACACACACAGTACACACACACAGTACACAGTACACACACACAGTACACAGTACACACACACAGTACAGACACACACACACACAGTACACAGTACACACACACACACAGACACACAGTACACACACAGACACACACAGACACACACAGACACACACAGTACAGACACAGACACACACAGTACAGACACAGACACACACAGTACAGACACAGACACACACAGTACAGACACAGACACACACAGTACAGACACAGACACACACAGTACAGACAGTACACACACAGTACAGACAGTACACACAGTACAGACAGTACACACAGTACAGACACACACACAGTACAGACACACAGTACAGACACACACACACACACACAGTACAGACACACAGTACACACACACACACAGACACAGTACACACACACAGACACAGTAGGCACACACAGACACAGTACAGGCACACACAGACACACACAGTACAGGCACACACACACACAGTCACACACACACAGTACAGACGCACGCACACAGTACAGACGCACGCACACAGTACAGACGCACGCACACAGTACAGACGCACGCACAGTACAGACACACAAAGTACAGACACGCACACACACACACACACACAGTACAGGCGCACACACACACACACACACAGTGCAGTACAGACACACACACACACAGTGCAGTACAGACACACACACACACACAGTACAGACACACACACACACACACACACAGTGCAGACACACACACACACACAGTGCAGACACACACACACAGTGCACACACACAGTGCAGACACACAGTGCAGACACACAGTGCAGACACAGTGCAGACACACACACACACACACACACAGTGCAGACACACACACACACACACACAGTGCAGACACACACACACACACACAGTGCAGACACACACACACACACACAGTGCAGACACACACACACACACACAGTGCAGACACACACACACACACACACAGTGCAGACACACACACACACACACACAGTGCAGACACACACACACACACAGTGCAGACACACACACACACACAGTGCAGACACACACACACACACACACACACACAGTGCAGACACACACACACACACACACACAGTGCAGACACACACACACACACACACAAAGTACAGACACGCACACACACACAGGCACACACAGTACAGGCACACACACACACACACACACACACAGTACAGGCACACACACACACAGTGCAGACACACACACACACAGTGCAGACACACACACACACAGTGCAGACACACACACACACAGTGCAGACACACACACACACACACACACAGTGCAGACACACACACACACACACACACAGTGCAGACACACACACACACACACAGTGCAGACACACACACACACACACAGTGCAGACACACGCACACACACACACAGTACAGGCATACACACACACACACAGTACACACACAGTACAGACACACACACACACACACAGTACACACACAGTACAGACACACACACAGTACAGGCACACACACACAGTACAGGCACACACACACAGTACAGGCACACACACACAGTACAGGCACACACACACACACACACACAGTACACACACAGTACAGACACACACACACAGTACAGGCACACACACAGTACAGGCACACACACACAGTACAGGCACACACACACACAGTGCAGACACACACACACACACACACACACAGTGCAGACACACACACACACACACACAGTGCAGACACACACACACACACACACAGTGCAGACACACACACACACACACACAGTGCAGACACACACACACACACACACAGTGCAGACACACACACACACACACACAGTGCAGACACACACACACACACACACAGTGCAGACACACACACACACACACACAGTGCAGACACACACACACACACACACAGTACAGGCACACACACACACACACACAGTACAGACACACACACACAGTACAGGCACACACACACAGTACAGACACACACACACACACAGTACAGGCACACACACACACACAGTACAGGCACACACACACACAGTACAGGCACACACACACAGTACAGGCACACACACACACACACACACACACACAGTACACACAGTACAGACACACACAGTACACACAGTACAGACACACACACACAGTACAGACACACACACACAGTACAGACACACACAGTACACACAGTACAGACACACACACACAGTACAGACACACACACACAGTACAGACACACACACACACACAGTACAGACACACACACACACACAGTACACACACAGTACAGACACACACACAGTACACACACAGTACAGACACACACACACAGTACAGACACACACACACAGTACAGACACACACACACAGTTTAACAGTCCAACATTACACACACGCACAGATTATACACGACTAGAACATTCGCCCCATTGTGCTCGTTTGGTGTCCATTAATAACTAAGTGATCAAGGATCCTATCCCGTCTGTTTCTGAATGTTCCCAAATTGTCTCTTCAGCCACATCGCTGGGGCGTTTGTTCAGATGTGTTCAAACTGTGATGTATTAATCTGTACAGAGATACTTCCCTTTCCGCCTTTTCCTTCAGATTCTCTAAACACACAACTGCTTCTCTCCATAAGACTCCCGCTAAACTCGACCCCTCCCCCGTCACCAGGCCCTTATATATCCCCCTGTCTGGTGACTCCCTCCTGTCCAATCACCGCTCTCCGGCTATACCACCCCGAGACAGGGGGAGCCACACAGACACTTACCCACAAATATCCCTCCCTAACCCAACACAACAATGCCCCACACGTAACACACATTCACAGTTCTGCCCACACAAACAGACAGACAGAGTCCCCGAACTGACTCACCCACCCCGCATACACACTTTTACACCCCCCCTCCACCTTTGGGCTGCCCTGCTGGCACAATCACACAGACACCCGCCAGGATCGCTACAGTATCGCCTGCTGTCACGTGATCTACAGCTGCGCTTGCGTGTCCAAAAAACTCCAACAAATCAGTAAGACATGATCTGCCTCGTCTAAACCCATGCTGACTATCTCCAAGAATATGGTTTTCATTAAGATGCTCCTCTATTTTCTGTCTAATCATTTTCTCCAACATTGTACAGGTGATGCAGGTGAGACTGATTGGTCTGTAATTTCCTGGCTCAGTTTTGTCCTCTTTCTTGTGGATTGGTTTGACATTTGCTGTCTTCCAGTCAGTTGGCTCATCCCCTGTTCTAAGTGTCATTTGGAATAATTGAGTTAGCGGCCTGTAAATAATTTCCCTCATTTCTTTAAGTACTGTTGGAAATATCCCATCTGGCCCAGGTGATTTGTTTGTTTTTAATTCTGCTCGTCCCTTTAGTACCCGAGACCTGAGAGCGAGCGAGAGCCCCATCAGCAGCGCCTCACACAGCGCCTGCGCCGCAGATCCGCCTCCCTCAAGTGGAGCAAAAACAGCGGCACACAAGAGGGCAGCACCACTAATGTCTTTCTAACGCCATTTACTGTTTGTCGTGCAGCATGTTTACCATGTTAGATCCGCCGACCATACTGACAATTTTACTGCACAAAATGCGGAGTTAATAAGGAGTTGGCGGAACGAGTACGCGTGTTGGAGGAGCACGTAGATACTCTTAGAAAAATAAAAGAGGCCTAAAATTGGCTGAAACACGGACTCGTCCTCTGTAGCAGCGAGAGGCCATGGCGGTCACAGTCACAGCAGGGCCGCTGGGTCTCGGTAAGAGAGGCTCCAGAGGCGCGGAATCAAGAGCTGGAGCCCCGGCGCACCAGTGTCCCATCCGGAGAGTCGAGACCCCGGGCGGCGCGTCTGCGCAGAAGCGGCTCGTTACTGAGACGCCATAGTTATGTAGCGGGTGGGATATGGGCGCCAAATGTAAAACAGCGCACACTTATAAAATAAATAAATAAATGTATAGCTAATGTGCAAATCCAGTCCCGCTCCTCTGATCAGTCAGTCTCTCACAGCGGTGGGTGGGGCTTCAGTAACCCTGTAATGTGAGCTGCGTTTCTGTGCGTCAGGGCATCAAATTGTCTGATTGTGTTTCTGTGATGCGGTCAGTGGAGCTAGTGGACACTGATGACTTAGTGCACACTGGCTCCCAGTAATACTGACCCACTGAGTGGACACTGGCTCCCAGTAAAAACTTAATTAAAAACAATCACCAGACTTCGAATGTGGTGGGAGGGTCAGGGCAGGGTTTATATACAGTGAGTGGCACTGCAATACACTGTCACTACACTACACTGTCACTACACTGCACTACACTACACTACACTACACTACACTACACTACACTGTCACTACACTGCACTGTCACTGCACTACACTACACTTCACTGTCACTACACTGCACTACACTGTCACTGCACTACACTTCACTGTCACTGCACTACACTACACTGTCACTACACTGCACTGTCACTACACTACACTGTCACTACACTGCACTACACTACACTACACTACACTACACTGTCACTGCACTACACTACACTATACTGTCACTGCACTACACTGTCACTACACTACACTGTCACTGCACTACACTACACTACACTGTCACTGCACTACACTACACTACACTGTCACTACACTGCACTGCACTTCACTACACTGTCACTGCACTACACTGTCACTACACTACACTGCACTACACTACACTGTCACTGCACTACACTACACTGTCACTACACTACACTACACTACACTGCACTACACTACACTGTCACTGCACTACACTGCACTGCACTACACTACACTGTCACTGCACTACACTACACTGTCACTACACTACACTGCACTGCACTACACTACACTGTCACTACACTGCACTGCACTACACTACACTGTCACTGCACTTCACTACACTACACTGTCACTACACTGCACTGCACTACACTACACTGTCACTGCACTACACTGTCACTGCACTACACTACACTACACTGCACTGCACTACACTACACTGTCACTGCACTACACTACACTACACTGCACTACACTGCACTGTCACTGCACTACACTTCACTGTCACTACACTGCACTACACTGTCACTGCACTACACTTCACTGTCACTGCACTACACTACACTGTCACTACACTACAGTGCACTGTCACTGCACGGCACTACACTACACTACACTGTCACTACACTGCACTGTCACTGCACTACACTACACTATACTGTCACTGCACTACACTGTCACTACACTACACTGTCACTGCACTACACTACACTACACTGTCACTACACTGCACTGCACTGCACTACACTGTCACTGCACTACACTGTCACTGCACTACACTACACTACACTACACTACACTGCACTACACTGCACTGTCACTGCACTACACTGTCACTGCACTACACTACACTACACTGCACTGCACTACACTACACTGTCACTGCACTACACTACACTACACTGTCACTGCACTACACTACACTACACTGCACTGCACTACACTACACTGTCACTGCACTACACTGTCACTGCACTACACTACACTACACTGCACTACACTGCACTGTCACTGCACTACACTTCACTGTCACTACACTGCACTACACTGTCACTGCACTACACTTCACTGTCACTGCACTACACTACACTGTCACTACACTACAGTGCACTGTCACTGCACGGCACTACACTACACTACACTGTCACTACACTACACTACACTACACTGTCACTGCACTACACTACACTATACTGTCACTGCACTACACTGTCACTACACTACACTGTCACTGCACTACACTACACTGTCACTACACTGCACTACACTGTCACTGCACTACACTTCACTGTCACTGCACTACACTACACTGTCACTACACTACAGTGCACTGTCACTGCACGGCACTACACTACACTACACTGTCACTACACTGCACTGTCACTGCACTACACTACACTATACTGTCACTGCACTACACTGTCACTACACTACACTGTCACTGCACTACACTACACTACACTGTCACTACACTGCACTGCACTACACTACACTGTCACTACACTACACTACACTGCACTACACTACACTGTCACTGCACTACACTGTCACTACACTACACTACACTACACTGCACTACACTACACTGTCACTGCACTACACTACACTACACTACACTGCACTACACTACACTGTCACTGCACTACACTGTCACTGCACTACACTGCACTACACTACACTGTCACTGCACTACACTACACTGTCACTACACTACACTACACTACACTGCACTACACTGCACTGCACTACACTACACTGTCACTGCACTACACTGTCACTGCACTTCACTACACTACTCTGTCACTACACTGCACTGCACTACACTGTCACTGCACTACACTGTCACTGCACTACACTACACTACACTACACTACACTACACTGCACTACACTGCACTGTCACTGCACTACACTACACTACACTACACTGCACTGCACTACACTACACTGTCACTACACTACACTACACTGTCACTGCACTGCACTGCCGCCATGTAAGTGATCACGCCCCCCCACCGCTGTGAGAGGCTGACTGACCAGAGGGGCGGGGTGTCATTTGCATGTTAACTATATATTTATATTGCAAACTCCACATTTAACATTTAGATTTAACATGTATATTTAAGTTTTATATTTAATGTTTATATTTATATTTAACATTTACATTTATATATGGCTTAAGTATTTACTAAAAGTGGGAAAAAGTTAAATGTGTGACTTACTCCTCTTCTGATAAGCCGCTTTTATTCCCTTCCCAGTGGGATCGGTTGTTTTATGGGGTTTTCTGTTTGTATGACTAGCAGGGTTGACATGGACTGTTGTGGCCATAAATAGCTGCGTCTGCCTGGAGGTAATATTTTTAAGTTGTTTGTTTTAATTGTGGTTGACACTAATTGTGTTTTTGTGTTACTTTGTAGGTTTTAGTGTCAACCACCGTGTCTTTGAGATGTTGTTTTGTATGGAATTTATTTTTATTGCTATAGTTTAGTTTAAGCTAGTGGCAGTAAGTATTTGGGGCGGTTGAGGCATTAGCGCGTTTGGGAAGCGGTTCCTGTGCTTTCCTGGTCTGTGCGTCTGGTAGAGCTGTTCTCTGTGGCAATGCAGCGCTATTACATGGGCGCTTAAAGACCATGCAAACGAGGAACTGGCTATTACTCCTGCATTGTCTGAGTCCCTTATGTGGGTAAATTAATTTGTTGTGTTAACTTTATTGTTAATTTTATCGGTGTTCTATATATGTATACGTATGTGGTTGCATTTTCTCTTGGGTTTTGTTGTGGGGGAGTGTTATTGATGCAGGGGCGATTTTGTGTAATCGTTCCCTTCTTTTTGAGTATCGTTTTAATAGGAGACAACTCTCTCCTTTTGGATGTGTGCACTTGTCTGTGTTAATAAAATATTTTGTATACTCTTTATACCGTAACACCTGTCTCCTTGAGGCATGTACTTGAACAGGGTCTGAGTGGAGAGCAAAGTCTTTGGTTAGGACTGACCATAGTGTAGTCAAAATCAGGGGTTCCTCTTGCCCCAGGGAATATTAAGAGGTGGAGTAGTTTAATTTGTCATGAAAAAAGTGTTCTCACTGCTACAGTTAGAAATATAAAGATTGTGTCACCAGCAGTAGCAGTAAAATGCCTCCCAGGAGCCAGAGTCTCTGACATGAAGCAAAATTGGATGAATTTCCAGGCGATGATGTTTCTACTCTGGTTATTCATGCTGCACTAACGATATTGGACCTAGACAATCAGAGATTTTAAAAATAAATTTCACATCGCTATGCTAAACAGGGAAAAAACGATGTCACAATATAATTCTCTGTCCCTCTACCAACATTACACAGAGGGATGAGGCCTTCAGCAGGCTGTCCTCTAAATCGCTGGTTGACAAGCTGGTGTGCATCAAATAATTGAACAATTGGGATTGTTTTTGGGAAAGGCCGGGCTTATACAGAAGAGATGGGCTCCATCCCAGCTGGAGAGGAGCGCTAATGTTATCTGATAATAAAGCGTGACTTCAGAGCACCGGTCAGGCGGCAGGCTCGCAGTCCTACACTGCAGTCTGCCTGTAACTCCCAGCACAGCCTGACCCCGATCCTAGACCTCTGCCTGGGGGCATCCAATAAACTACATAGTCCTGAGATTATAAATGTTTTTGGTATTATATTTAGTTATCCTATTAAAACAGTATTTTTTCCTAGGCTTGGATGTATTCCTTCCTCTGGGAAGTTAAAACACTACAACAGAAATTACCTGCTCACATTACTTCTCCCTTGTATAAGCTTGTTGTCTTAAACATCCGTTCACTACCTAGCAAAGCAGCCTCAATAAATGACACCATAACTGACACACACACAGATGTGCTCACCTTGACTGAGACCTGGTTAAGACCAGACAACACTATTCCCATATTATGACTGAATTAAGCGATCTCTTATCTGACCTAGCCATACACTGATAAACTCATTTTGCGGGACTTTACTATACATATTGACATTAAAGACGACCCCCTCACTGTTCGTTTCTTGTTCCTATTGGAGTCTGTAGGCTTCACTCCGCATGTGTCTTGACCCACACATCGTCACAATCACACACTAGATCTAGTTATAACCCGTGGGGTACAATTCACAACCTAATAATATCACCCCAAATCCTGCCTTATTGCGTCAAAAGTATTAAACGAAGTGCTTGTCCTCCAATTTGGGGGACGCAGTGTTGTTATTAGACTTAAGTGTGGCTTTTCACACAATCGACCACAAAATCTTGATACACTGCTTAGAAAACCGTATTGGCCTATCTTGCAATGTGCTTTCATGGTTTAAATCATATCTGTCAAGCAGACTCCAATATGTACAGATTAATGACAACCACTCAAATTTAACTGAGGTTAAATATGGAGTCCCACAGGGCTCAGTCCTCAGACCTATACTTTTTTTCATTGTACATGCTCCCTTTAGGTGATATCGCTCGACATATTAACTTTCACAGTTATGCAGACGACACACCGTTATATCTGTCAGTAAATCCTAATAATACCATAGACCTAGAAACACTAATCTGCTGTCTGTGAGATTAAAACATGGATGACAAAAAAATGTCTTATGCTTAATTCTGACAAAACAGAAGTCCTAATTTTAGGAGACAAAAATCGAACTGTTCATCACGCACTGACAAAACTGAGTAATGATAACTTTAATTTCTCCACCAAGGAGATGGCACGAAACCTGGGTGTCATCTGTGATCATAATCTATCCTTTGAATCGCACATTTAGAATGTGTGTTGATCTTCCTTCCTCCAGTTTAGAAACATTGCTAGACTGAGACAATTCCTCACGTTGCAGGACACTGAGAAATTGATACACGCATTTGTTGCATCTAGATTGGATTACTGTAATGCCATTCTGTCAGTCGGCACAAACCGAGCTAACTGAAGTGCAGAAATAGTCCAAAATGCTGCTGCAAGAATTCTTACAAAAACAAAAACTCATGAACACTTCACTCCAGTACTGGCTTCTCTTGACTGGCTGCCCGTGCACTACAGGATAGACTTCAAAGTGCTCTTATTAACATTTAAAGCACTTAAGGGACTGGCACCTCCCTACTTAAAAGATCTCCTCATTGAATACACTCCGCTCCAGGTTGGCCATTGAGATCACAGGAAGCCGGTTACTTAGCGCTCCCCAAAATACACAAGAAAACCACAGGTGGTAGAGCTTTCAGTTATAGGGCCCCGAAACTGTGGAACGATCTTTGAGCCAATGTAAGAGATGCCCCCTCTGTCTTAGCCTTTACATCACGGCTGAAGACTCATCTGTTTAGTCTCTGTTTGACGAGACGGAAGTGTGACGAGGCATAACCCTCTTCCAGGGCAGCCCACCATGGAGGGCCAGGGGGGCATCCACAACCAAGGTCTGACGAGCCATCACAACCCAGGGCAACTTACATTTGTACTGCTGGGTATTTTACTGGAGCAATATAAATTAAATGTATTCCTCAAGGGTACAACAGCATTGCCGCACCTGGGATTTTTAAACCCACAATCTAACCACTACACCACAGTGTAACCTAATAACAAAGCTTAGTTTTAGTTTTCAGCCATTACATTAATTAATTTCTGCCCCATAGTGCCGTCATCCCTGCCTGGACACTGCAGACTCTACCTGGAGGAGCATAACAGACTGCCTTTCAATTGCGGGTGGCACAGCAGGTGATTTGAACTGTACTTCTATTGTCAAGATGGCATGGGGAAATTAGACTGAGTGTTGTCTTTTTCTCATTTGTTGAATGTGTTATTTAGAGATCTTATTTGGAACCCTTGATATTATTGGTAAAGACTACTAGACTTTTTATTATTCTTGTAATTAGTTTTTGGATAATTTTAGCCTGTGTTATTGAAGGCATTTTAATTTGTTGTTTACATTCTATAACCTAGTTGTCTAGCTTTTACCCTGTCTTCCATTTTATTCTCTCTGGGTTTATACTGTACCAACTATGTATTCCACACAAAAAATAAATCGTATCTGCTGTCCTCATTGACTGGGTGTGTTACATGTACATGTCTGCCTGTGCGGGAAACATTGGATGGTCATGTCCCTCCCTCCTCAGGTAATCTTGAGGGTGGTGTGGTCGGTTGATTTTTTTTTTTTTTTTTTTCCCTTTTGTAGTGCCAGCACCACCATTGACACACTTCTATTAAACCATTTTGGCCACTGCTTTGTGGTCCTCAATTTGCTACGTTTTGGTACAGATTGCTCCTGAGCCTCAAGTAGTATATTCTTAAAATATACCCATCCATTTTCAACTGACTCTGTATCCAGTGTGCTCCAGTCTACCTCTTCTAAGTGCCGCCTTATACCTTCAAGGTTTGCTTTTATAAAATTGTAGACCATTGTTTTAAACTTGGACCTTGTTTTTTGAAAGAATGCCTCAAAGCTAACCATGTTGTGATCACAGTTTGCCATTGGTTCTCTAACTAGTGTCCCTCTGACTCTGTCTTGGTCATTTGAAAATATCAAGTCAATGCCTGCACTCTCCCTGGTTGGTTCCCTGACAAATTGAGTTAGAAAGCAGTCATTTACCATCTCAACCATTTCTTTCTCTTCTGTAGTCCCAACTAGGCTTTCCCAGTCTAAGTTTGGGAAATTGAAATCCCCCATTATAACAGCCACATCCTTGCTACATGCAGTCCTGATTACACTGTACAATGCAGCATCTTTCTGAATATCTGAGTTTGGTGGCCTGTAACACTCCTACCGCTAATCCTCCAGATCTCTTGATCAAAAGTTTCACCCACAAAGATTCTATTCCGTTACTGGGATCTAATACAAGTTCTTCTGCCTCAATGTCATTTTTCACATATAATGCTACCCCACCCCCTCTTCGATTTTGCCTGTCTCTCCTAAACTGTGTGTATCCTTCCAACTTGTATTCATCCCTATCATTTTCTGTAAGCCAGGTTTCTGTCACTCCTACAACATCATAGTCGCACGCCAGCACTGTGTCTTCTAGGTCTAACATCTTGTTCCTTATACTCCTGGCATTGAGGTACAAACATTTCAGGACTTTCCTACTAGGAGTTTCCCTTTGTTTTCTTTCCTTAGAGGAACATCTCCCATTGTCAGAGCTCCCTGCCCCCCTGGTTCGTAGATTAAAAGATTCTCAATTTCACTGCACATACGTTCTCCCAATGCATCAGCCCCCTTTCTGTTTAGATGTTGACCATCGGGTTTGTACAGGTCTCATCTATCCCAGAAGAAAGATCAATGCTCCTTAAACCTAACCCCCTCTTCCCTACACCAAGATTTCAACCTTATGTCTCCCTGGCCATGCACACAGTACTGGAAGTATTTCTGAGGAAATTCTTCCTTCAATCTAGTTACTCTAACCAACACAGCAGTTGGACTGAATTACCCACACTAACATAAACAAGGAATAAGATTCACTTCAACTAGATTAGGAATGCTAAGACTTTCTGAAAGTAGCTGAATAGCTCTCTCTCACCTGTCCTGTGTTTGACTTTGGCAACTCCTGAGCACTTCTGTTCTTTGTCACACTGACCTAACACAGTGTTACACAGTCCACCATCACACAAAAACATAGAGAGTACACACTGAACTAACAGTGTAACACAGTCTAATATCACACACACCACACACTGAACTAACACAGTCCAACATCACACACACACAATGAATTACAGATTATGTAGTGTAACAGTCCACCATCGTGCACACACACACACACACACACACACACACACACACTCACACACACACCAATGCAATACAGACATTGGGTGTGAGTGAGGGCAGTATGTCATCAGACTTACTATGACACACTGACAGACTGGTTGCAACATTTTTCTACAAATTTTCATTTGAAAAACTGCTCAATGTAATACACTGAATTCATACTTCTGATTTAGTGAGTGAGTACATTTATCACAAGATAATCTCAAAAGGCCAGTTAGCAGTTTTAAAATGAGATGATTTCTGAGGGAGAGAGATCTCTGAAAAAAGTACAAATATAACTTCCTGCAATTACCCCTCCCCTTTCTATAGCTTTCTGTTTATATCACATCTCTGTCTCTTCCCTTTTATAACCCACATCCTCCCTTTCTGTCCAACCAATATTCATGTCTTAGAACTAGTCTCCATACAACAAAAAGCACAGCAAATTACACAGTAAAAACTATACTGTAGAACAAATAACATATACACTCACCTAAAGGATTATTAGGAACACCTGTTCAATTTCTCATTAATGCAATTATCTAACCAACCAATCACATGGCAGTTGCTTCAATGCATTTAGGGGTGTGGTCCTGGTCAAGACAATCTCCTGAACTCCAAACTGAATGTCTGAATGGGAAAGAAAGGTGATTTAAGCAATTTTGAGCGTGGCATGGTTGTTGGTGCCAGACGGGCCGGTCTGAGTATTTCACAATCTGCTCAGTTACTGGGATTTTCACGCACAACCATTTCTAGGGTTTACAAAGAATGGTGTGAAAAGGGAAAAACATCCAGGAAGCGGCAGTCCTGTGGGCGAAAATGCCTTGTTGATGCTAGAGGTCAGAGGAGAATGGGCCGACTGATTCAAGCTGATAGAAGAGCAACTTTGACTGAAATAACCACTCGTTACAACCGAGGTATGCAGCAAAGCATTTGTGAAGCCACAACACGTACAACCTTGAGGCGGATGGGCTACAACAGCAGAAGACCCCACCGGGTACCACTCATCTCCACTACAAATAGGAAAAAGAGGCTACAATTTGCACAAGCTCACCAAAATTGGACAGTTGAAGACTGGAAAAATGTTGCCTGGTCTGATGAGTCAGAATTTGGCGTAAACAGAATGAGAACATGGATCCATCATGCCTTGTTACCACTGTGCAGGCTGGTGGTGGTGGTGTAATGGTGTGGGGGATGTTTTCTTGGCACACTTTAGGCCCCTTAGTGCCAATTGGGCATCGTTTAAATGCCACGGCCTACCTGAGCATTGTTTCTGACCATGTCCATCCCTTTATGACCACCATGTACCCATCCTCTGATGGCTACTTCCAGCAGGATAATGCACCATGTCATAAAGGTCGAATCATTTCAAATTGGTTTCTTGAACATGACAATGAGTTCACTGTACTAAACTGGCCCCCACAGTCACCAGATCTCAACCCAATAGAGCATCTTTGGGATGTGGTGGAACGGGAGCTTCGTGCCCTGGATGTGCATCCCACAAATCTCCATCAACTGCAAGATGCTATCCTATCAATATGGGCCAACATTTCTAAAGAATGCTTTCAGCACCTTGTTGAATCAATGCCACGTAGAATTAAGGCAGTTCTGAAGGCGAAAGGGGGTCAAACATAGTATTAGTATGATGTTCCTAATAATCCTTTAGGTGAGTGTATGTGAGTGACGAACAATGTAATTTTTTTAAAATTAATTTCCTGTTGTATATATGGAGAGAGAAAGGGAAGGATAGACAGCTCTAACAACTGTCAAATGGATCGATTGTTCAAATCATAACACACCATCTAATTAGACAATACAGAATGCAGATAATTATGTGTTTGCTAGTCTTGAATATTAAAGGGCTGATGGCCAGTTTCTGATCATCTGTCATCACTTTGTAGATGTACATCCTATAACTTCAACAATAGCCAGCAGGTTCATAGATCAGCCATAATCACGACAGAACCCTATTACATTACATTATTTGTCATTTAGCTGATGCTCTTATCCAGGGCAACTATTTGTATAGCTGGGCATTTTACTGGAACAATCTAAGTGAAGTACCTTGCTCAAGGGTACAACAGAACTGCCCCACCCAGGATTTGAATCCACAACCTTCAGTTATGAGTCCAGAGCATTAACCACTACTACACAGGACTAACTCCTCTGAAGCAGCCTCTAAACTGAAATCCTGTGCTGTTCTGTGACAGAATCAGTTTTCTGCCTGTAGATCAGTACCAACAAAGATGATGTGAAAGTGAGGAGGGAAATAGATGCTCCCTTACCTTCCACTCCCAACCTCTGAGCCCATTCAGAGAGACAGGAGAGAGAGATGAGGAGAGGAAAGAGAGGAGACCTCATTTCAAGGACACCTTCAGCAACCAGCGGATCTGCTGCTGCTCAACGTGAGCCAGAGAGAGGAAATGATGAAGAGGAAAGAAGATAAGAAAGGCCACTCTGTAAAGACATTTATTTTTAAAATGAGGAAGTGTTAGAGCTGCCTGTGGGTCTTTTCTGTGTTGCTCACATGAGTTTTAGGAAATGTGAAAATGCAGAAATAAGAAACCACTATGCAGACTCTAAAGCTATTGATTTGATATTTCTGCGTAAAAGTCATGACCACAAGTGATTTTCATCTCAATTGAAAGATATTTACCCACAACACACCCTGTTTTAGCCTTTAAACCAGATGTCTGTATTCTTCCCAAAACCAAAACGTGTCCCCCAAGGAGCCCCTGTAAAGCCCTCACTGTATTAACATCCCATTTATTTTCAGAGGGCACATGCCTTTATTCAAAATTGCCAAGCTTTTTTCTAGGACTTCTTGTGAGTGAGTGTCCTGCGCCCATCAACATGAGCCATATATTTTGAGATTTTTATCCCAACTTTAAATGCCAATTCTACGACTATAACTTAACGTCCAGGGCTGAACATGTTCATGGTTGTAGCTCTCCTTTGATACTAACATTAAAAGCAGGAACTGACATCTTACCTTTTTTAGAACGGTCACAAAAGTAGTATGAAATCAGTCAATTTTAAGACCTGAAGATGTATATTGTGGATGGCCAGTAGAGGGCTCCCAGATCTCAGAAATTAAAAACACCTGAAATCTTATATTATATGGTTAATCATAGTTCCTCATAACTATCTTAAATACAAAATATGAAGGAATTTGACTGACCCACATCTTCCTGATTTTACAGATTTTGCCTGGTTTTCTTATGCAATTATACTTAATTAAGAAGACACACTCACATCAGATGAATTTTAGGAAATGTGAAAATGCAGAAATAAGAAACCTCACTCTCTCATTCCTCTCACATATAACAGTAATGCTCAGCACTATATACACACATGCATTTATATTAGTTTAATGACATGTGTGTGTGCGTGCATGCGTGTGTGTGTATATATATGTATGTATGTAGGACAGTTTTTCAGTGGGCAAACGTACAAAATCAGCAGGGGATCAAATACTTTTTTCCCTCACTGTATATTGAAATAAACCACACACAATCAATTCAATGTAGTGCCTTTGTGAAGCATCACCTCCATCAAGTGATCCCTGTAGACTTTCAGACGTTTGAAAGCATTGACAATCCCTGTGTGTAGGGTGTGTGTGTCTCTGTAGTTTATTCCACTACACTGTTTGACAGTTGTGAAGGTATCGTGCTGGTGCTGCTGTTCATTTCTGATTTGGTCTGGATCGGTTCAAATGAGCAGATCAGTGCTGACCTTTCTCTGTCCCCCCATCCACAATACGGGATACAATATCCCTTTGACTTCTCCATGTAGAAGCTGAGCCGGACTGACTGTATTGGCTGGTTTAAAGTGTAATATTGTAAACTGTCTTGTACTATGTCAATGCAATCTGGCTTTATCTTGTATTTTCTTAATATCAGGTTGCATTTCATTTCCTTATTATGTGTTCTTGTTAGACCCACACACCCCTTTCTTCTTTGTGTTAATTTGCTTGCATTCATAAAAAACTAAATTGAGTGGAAACAGAAGTGTGTTGTTGCAGTAGTAAAAGTGTTTTCTTATTGACAACACTGTTCTGGGAAATACTTTATATTTAGTGCACATCTTTAAATACAAGTGCAGGGAGAAGCACGTTTACTAAGTAAGATCTGATCTGGAGTAACAAACATTAAGACAGGCTCTAGTACCAAACAGTTTGGATTTTACTTGATGTGAAAACCACGTTACCTTCAAGCGTGGTTTCTCTATAACTGGAACCTAGAATAGTTTCTTGTAAGTGCAGTGCTTAGGGTGTTTTCACATATAGCTTGTTTCTAGTGAACTGTTCACGTCTGTTTTCAATGAAAAGGGGGGAAAAAGTCAGTTCCTTTTGAATTCATATACTGTAGGTCCCTTATGTTCTCTAAGGTGAAAAGGCACATACAGTTATTGTCAAATGATTTTAGTTGACCTAGTATTATTAGATAAAACCACACCTGTATATGTAGAATCCAAGGAGACACTTCTTCACACAGAGAGGCGTCACAATCTGAACAAACTCCCCAGCGATGTGGCTGAAGAGACAATTTGGGAACATTCAAAAACAGACGGGATAGGATCCTTGATCACTGAGTTATTAATGGACACCAAACGAGCACGATGGGGCGAATGGCCTCCTCTTGATTGAAAACTGTCTTATGTTCTTATTTGTTATTGCCTAAATAAAGTTGTATGCCAAATTAATACATTATTGATATTATTATTAGTAGTAGTATTGAAGGATACCACATAATATGTTTCAGTTCATATCTTCTCTTTATGCTTGTTTGCAGACTGTCTTCAATATCACAGACCCATCTCAGAGGTGTCCTGTGCCCCTGCTCCTCAGCTGTTTCTCCTAAAGCAAGGGGCCCTCCTCTCACCCCAGGACAGCCCAGTTCAGCCCAGAACCCAGGCTGGACCAGAGGGCCTCTCAGACATCTTTTAAAGGGAAAGTGTAGGATGCATCCAATAGTTGTTAATATGAATGCATAGTTTCTTTATTAGGGTGAAAATAGAAGCTGTGTCCGAAACCGCCCCTATCCACTAAAAAAAACATTTTACATTTTCAATAAAACAATTAGTATGTTTTTGAAGCGATTTGACTCATTGTAATGACAAAGTCCCCACATTTCACATTTATAGCATAATAACATTGTAATTACCAGTTTGTAACCTAAAAAAAGTCCCCATAAATCAAGAAAACCTGTACACACACACACACACACACAGAACATGACCTTACTCCACACGTCTATATAAGAATTTCACATTACTAGTGGTAGTAATGGCAGTAGTAGCAGCAGTCTTAAAACAGCTGTAATATCAGTAGCAGTAGACATAGTAGTGAGTTTTAGAAATCGTAGCAGCTACAGTAGTAGTGTAAGTTCTGCTCAGATTATAAGACATGTTTGTTTCTTTATGTTTTGTAACACTTAGGGGGTGTTCCTGTAGTGCGGGTCCAGGAAACAGGCAGGCAGGATATTGTGCAAAACAAGTTTATTAACACGGTGGAAAACAAGACAAACCTCCACATCCCAAACCAAAACCAACTGTAATCCAAGCTCAAGAACAGTCCATGAAGTCCTGTTCTGTAATTAAGTCTCCTTCCTTTTTTCCTTATCCTTATCCTTCTCCTTCTAGCACTCCTCCCTGTCATTCCACAACAGGTCTGTCACTTCCTGTTTTATGGAGGGGGAGCCATTCATTGGGCAGGAGCAGGCAGGTGCTGGGGGTCTGGGGAGGGGCAGCACAGTGCAGGGGTCTCTCTCCGTGTGCCCCCCAGCACAGTATCACAGTCTGTGCTTCACTGCTCTTCATTCCACTCTGCCATGAATGAACCCTGGTCTACCATGGTGAACAGGCCTTATATGTATAGATATAGAGCACGGCCCAGTGTAGTGAAGCATGAAGACATGTTGAACCCAAAGAAAGCCACTATAAAGCTCTGGCACAACCACACTCAACCATGTTGGTGCTTACATTTCTATAGTGGATTTTCCATGGTGCACTTGCAGTATAGATATACAGATATCGACTTAGAGTGCAATACAAGGTGTTGTTGTATATGTTTAAAGCCTTACACAATCTGGATCCTGATTATATCTCTGAACTTGTTATTAGTAACTCCCATAGATTTCTTAGATCGAATAACCAGTTGCTTCTTGATGTTCCCTGATCACGGTTCAAGGGTAAAGGAGATCGTGCATTTTCTGTTGCTGCACCAAAGTTGTGGAATGGTTTACCTTTGTCTGTCAGAGCTTCAACATCTGTTTAAAACCAGTCTCAGATTCTTCTTTAGTGAAGAATTTGGAACATTATAAAGGTTATTTTTTTCCTCTTTATTTTACTGTATTTTAATAAAAATTATAAGTCTTTTTAAATTATTGTATTGTTTTATTGTAATTGTATAGCATTTTGGTACAATTAGTGATTTATAAATACATTTTAATTGATTGATTGATTGATTGATTGATTGATTGATTGATTGATTGAGAGAGATTGAGTGGGTCTGAATGTGTGTAAGAGAGAGGGTAGACGTAGCATCAACTCAGATAGTATGTTCATTACTTGCCCATATGCACGCATGTGCGTGTGCGTGTGCGTGTGAGTGTGTGTGAGAATCACAGAGCTGCAGTCAGTGTCTGCCGAATACAGATGTCTGTCCACCTCACCATATATGATCAGAAACCTTCACAAACAAAAATATATATATACAAACTAGGAGGACCTGCAGTGTAAGGAAAGTTGTGTCACAGCTCTCAGTGCTCAGTATATAATCCAGAGCCCCCCACCACACACACATCCTTATCAGAGAGCTGTCTATTGAGAAACGTCTGGCCTCTGAGAGGTGTGACAGGCTCTGGACTGCAGTGAACACATGACCTGAGGGCAAGACCGCGACGTTTACTACATTTCTTGGAAACAGGAACTTGGTTCAGAGTGAAACACTGTGGCAGAAGAGCAGGATCAAAGGGGGAGTGTCTGCAGAGTGTTCAACCATTAGAGACATTTATCTGTATTCATCCTGCAGCTCTTATATTGTAAAGGAAGTTGTCACAGCTCTCTCAGTGTAAAACTTTAAACCACAAACACACGCACACGCACACACACACACACACACGCACACACACACGCATACTGCCACTGAGTGTCTGTGTTGGAGCGTCCTGCAGTGAAAGGATGGCTGTGGACAGTGAGAGAGGACTTCTACTGCTGCTGCTGCTGCTCAGCACTGCCACCTCCCTCACAGGTAAGGGCTGCTCTCACTGTCTCTCATTGGGGTTTACTGGGATCAATGTGGTTGAAACAGTTAAGTTTAAGCTATTAATATAGTTTAGTGAAGTGATTATGGTACTGTGTCCGGCACCACAATGGGCTGGATGTGGTTTAGAGCGTTTGGTCAGAGAGGCCGCTGAGGGGTGTTAAGGAAGCAGGGCAACCATGTGAGTCCAGGGACAGGAATATCACAAAAGTTTCAGTTTAGTTTCCCTCTTCCTGTCCGTCCCTGTGCTTCAGAGAGAGCTGGGGGGCGGGGGGGGGTCAGTGACGCTCAGACACAGCTCATCTCTAAAACAGGAGCTCAGATTGAGTCTCTGCTCTCACTCTGTGGTAAATTGTCAGCCGTGCCCACAGTGTGGGCTCTAGGGCTGCAGGAGAGAGAGAGACAGAGAGGGGGCTGTTCTCCAGGGCTGCTGATGCCGAAAATTGCATTTTACATTTACTGTGTGTAACTCTTTGAGAACTTCAGTTCAGCAGATCGGTGGCTCAGTTCAGTACTGAAGAGCTCAGGGGAACAAGACCCAGCAAACACTGCGGCCCCTGCAGGACCAGGGCTGCCCTCACTGGACACTCATGACTGATTACTGTGTCTCTCCTGCAGGTGTCGCTGTGTTCTCCACTGTGGGGGGCAGTGCTTCTCTGCGCTGTGAGACAGTGATCTATACAGACTGCTCTTCAACTGTGTGGAACTTTAACAGTGGATCTCAAACAACTGTTGAGCTGGTGGGTCTTGGGAAGGTGAAGAATGACAGTGCAGAGAGAGCTGGGAGACTGAGTCTGGGGTCTGACTGCTCTCTACACATAGACAGACTCCACACACAGGACACTGGACATTATTACTGTCAACAGTTCATCAAGGGACCAGGAGGGGATCAAAAACAAGGAGGGGATTACCGTGTGTATCTGGCCCTTCTCATCAGTAAGTGTGCCGGCGCTCATCAGTGTTGGGTGGATTCTGAGACAGGACTGAAGTCAGTGATTATGACAGGAGCCACTGGGAGCTGAGTGTGTTGATGAGAGCAGCACTGAACTGTGTCAGCAGCTACAGACATCTATAGGGAACAACTTACTCTTAGTCTAGAGATCTGTGAGACAGACCAGGAATGAGAAGAGATCACAGTTGGATATATATACACTCACCTAAAAGATTATTAGGAACACCTGTTCAATTTCTCATTAATGCAATTAGCTAATCAACCAATCACATGGCAGTTGCTTCAATGCATTTAGGGGTGTGGTCCTGGTCAAGACAATCTCCTGAACTCCAAACTGAATGTCTGAATGGGAAAGAAAGGTGATTTAAGCAATTTTGAGCGTGGCATGGTTGTTGGTGCCAGACGGGCCGGTCTGAGTATTTCACAATCTGCTCAGTTACTGGGATTTTCACGCACAACCATTTCTAGGGTTTACAAAGAATGGTGTGAAAAGGGAAAAACATCCAGCATGCGGCAGTCCTGTGGGCAAAAATGCCTTGTTGATGCTAGAGGTCAGAGGAGAATGGGCCGACTGATTCAAGCTGATAGAAGAGCAACTTTGACTGAAATAACCACTCGTTACAACCGAGGTATGCAGCAAAGCATTTGTGAAGCCACAACACGTACAACCTTGAGGCGGATGGGCTACAACAGCAGAAGACCCCACCGGGTACCACTCATCTCCACTACAAATAGGAAAAAGAGGCTACAATTTGCACAAGCTCACCAAAATTGGACAGTTGAAGACTGGAAAAATGTTGCCTGGTCTGATGAGTCTCGATTTCTGTTGAGACATTCAGATGGTAGAGTCCGAATTTGGCGTAAACAGAATGAGAACATGGATCCATCATGCCTTGTTACCACTGTGCAGGCTGGTGGTGGTGGTGTAATGGTGTGGGGGATGTTTTCTTGGCACACTTTAGGCCCCTTAGTGCCAATTGGGCATCGTTTAAATGCCACGGCCTACCTGAGCATTGTTTCTGACCACGTCCATCCCTTTATGACCACCATGTACCCATCCTCTGATGGCTACTTCCAGCAGGATAATGCACCATGTCACAAAGGTCGAATCATTTCAAATTGGTTTCTTGAACATGACAATGAGTTCACTGTACTAAACTGGCCCCCACAGTCACCAGATCTCAACCCAATAGAGCATCTTTGGGATGTGGTGGAACGGGAGCTTCGTGCCCTGGATGTGCAGCCCACAAATCTCCATCAACTGCAAGATGCTATCCTATCAATATGGGCCAACATTTCTAAAGAATGCTTTCAGCACCTTGTTGAATCAATGCCACGTAGAATTAAGGCAGTTCTGAAGGCGAAAGTGGGTCAAACACAGTATTAGTATGGTGTTCCTAATAATCCTTTAGGTGAGTGTATATGGTCTATAAATAAATATAATCTGTTACATATGTAGCCTGTGGAATGATGCAGCACACAGGACACACTCACTTCTTTGGGGTTTTTATTTTTTTAGATGTTGCAATGAAAGGATGTGCAACTGGCCTCTCAATTAGTATAACATGGCTGAACCATACAGCATACAAAATAATGAGAAATATGAAATATGATAATGCAAGATAATACACAATAACAAATAATACAAGATAATACAGCAGTGGGCTTACATACAGCTGGACAAAGACAAAATCTTTATTCCGGATGTTCCAGATCTTTCTTACATGGATCAATGCTTTACGGTTGACTGTTACAACTGCTCCTGTATGAGCTTAAATAGGAAAAGGCAATAACACAAACTACTGTCTCTTTAAAAAAAATAACATCAGTTTTTCAAAACATCAGAATAAATTCGAAATAATTTTGTTTGGACTAGCTACCTTTCTAACCATGAGGAGACATCAACACGTTGATTCCTCAATCCCAAAGCATCTGTCACGATAACATGTGATGTGTTCACAAACCTAGTAATTTAACTACATATTAACCTGTATTAATTAATTCATTAATATTTCAACAAGATGTAAGAACTAAATGAGAGATTTACCAAAGATTAGCACAGATGCACTGCAGCATCCACGATGCGTTTGTCTCCCGATTCAGCTCAATCCGGAAGAAAATTGAAAAAGGAAGTGCGTAACTACATTTCTGTGGAGCCCCTAGCGGCTGGCAGTAGACCAACCTCAGAGACGTTACCATTCAGATTCATTTGTACATTTCCTTCGCTTCAGTTCACAAATTAGTTTTAACTCTTACTTCCTTTTATACCTCTCTCAATAACAAACCAGTGTGTATGCAAGATTCTGTAGATAACTTTATAACTATAACACAATTTATCCAAAGAGAAATAATACAATAGCCAAATTCACAAACTGGCTACATATAAATTACATAAATATGGGTCTATGATGAAAATGTGATGATTTCCAGTGTTGACTGTGCTGTGGGTGTCTTCTCTGTTGTTCCAGTTGACGTCCCTCCAGAGACAGAGCTGAAGGCTGGCAGCACTGTGACTCTGCGCTGCCTCCTGCACACTGGACACGGCCCTGGAGTCTGCAGTCACCCCCCGTACACCAGTGCTGATGTGAGAGTGAGCTGGGTCTCTGAGACAGGCGCTGAGCTGCAGGGAGACACATACCAGATCTCCACTGAGCGCCCCTGTCTCTCCACACTGACTGTGAGGCTCCAGACCTCAGACCACAACACACAGTGGAGATGTGATCTGACAGAGGGGGGAGCAGTGAGGGTCTCTCAGAGACACACCATTAAACTCACAGGTACTAATCTCCTCTCTTCCACTCGGCCCTCCCTCTGAGCTGGACAGACAGAGGCTGTTCCTCAGCTGGCCTGTGTCCGCTGTGCTGCTGGCAGGGGCGTCAGTGCAGGACCTCCTGGTGTTTGACAGAGAACCTGGCAGAACAAAGCACAGCAATGGCAATGTGGCCGCCTGGCTGAGGACTGAGCTCTGATTGTGTTTCCTTCACAGGCATCCCTGAGCACAACACCACTCCTGCCACAACCGCCAAAATTGAAACCCCTAAACCAACCACAAATTCAGCCTCCCTTCCCCGTCCTCCCTCCACAAGTGAAAAGTGAAGTGAAGTGAAAAAGTTACAGTTTCAGGGGTGTCGGAGGCAGACGGGGGACATCTAGAGATTTTGGGAACAAAGTCTGTCCAGTCAGCGTTTTTAGCAACAGTGGAGACTTTTCAGCAGGAGACGTGCTCTCGGGACGAAAATTCATAGACACCGAAGTCTGTTCGTTTATCTTCAGTTTATTGAAAGTTTCACACAGCCTTATACAGTCTAATAAACAACTTCTGAAAGAAGTTACGGGGCAGTCCCGATACGTGTTTACACAACATAATAGTACTGATTCATTGGCTAATGTGTTTGGGAAAGAAAAAGTTTTGCAGTGTTCCCACAAGCAGGTGCACATGTCATGCCTCGTGGGAATGTTATTATCCGAGGATGTGCAACACGTAATATATTTGTGATTGGGGTGGCAGGGAAGGGAAAGATAATTTAGCACATAATGTACAAATAACATGTTTTGTATCTGCCACAACTGCAGGGATTACAAGCAATTCTGCGGGTTATTTCAGAAGTATGCAATAAGACATAGATAATAATAAGTAAAAATATGAAAGCTAAGAACGGGCAGCAAACAAAAACAAACCTTAAACTATAATTATATATACTTACAGATTCACAGGTAATCAGAAGCTGCAAGTCAACACAGTTTACATTAAAATATGAAACATAAAAAACCCTCACACAAACACTGCCAACAGCAAACCTAAAGTGGCTGAGAGGCAATCACAGTTACAGTTCCCATCTTATCCAGCGTGTAATTTTTCAGGTTAGTTTTCTGGGTTTAAATCTAATAGACCTATAACAGGCTAGTAACATTCCTAGACTCCTGTACAGCTCATTAGCTGAGAAGAGTTAATGAGTCCCCCAGTCTCTCTCTCTCACTGTATCTATTCCTCTAACCCCCCCGATCTGTCCTCAGGCTCACATATAGAAACCATTGTGTCCCTCTCCATCGTCCTCCCTGTGGCCCTGCTGATAGCTGCAGTGGCAGTCTATGTGGGGATCCGAAGATCCAGGAGACCAAGAGGTGAGAGACCAGACTGAGGTCACAACTTCTAGACCCTATAGTCCACACAGCACTGCTCCAGTCTGGGCCCTATAGTCCACACAGCACTGCTCCAGTCTGGGCCCTATAGTCCCCACAGCGCTGCTCCAGTCTGGGCCCTATAGTCCACACAGCGCTGCTCCAGTCTGGGCCCTATAGTCCACACAGCACTGCTGCAGTCTGGGCCCTATCCTATAGTCCATACAGCACTGCTCCAGTCTGGGCCCTATCCTATAGTCCACACAGCGCTGCTCCAGTCTGGGCCCTATCCTATAGTCCATACAGCACTGCTCCAGTCTGGGCCCTATCCTATAGTCCATACAGCACTGCTCCAGTCTGGGCCCTATCCTATAGTCCACATAGCACTGCTCCAGTCTGGGCCCTATAGTCCACACAGCACGGCTCCAGTCTGGGTCCTATATTCCACACAGCGCTGCTCCAGTCTGGGTCCTATAGTCCACACAGCGCTGCTCCAGTCTGGGTCCTATCCTATAGTCCGCACAGCGCCGCTCCAGTCTGGGCCCTATAGTCCACACAGCGCCGCTCCAGTCTGGCCACTATAGTCTCCACAGCACTGCTCCAGTCTGGGCCCTGTAGTCCACACAGCGCTGGCCCTACTGTGTAGTTATTGCTCTTCCCTGTGTTGTTATCCTCAGTCTGTGCTGAAGGGGGCAGTGTTGTTAATATATATTTTCAGCTCTTTAACCCTTTGAGCAGTAAGAACTTACTGGTAAGTTCTAATTGAGGTGGGCCTGTCGCTCCATGAGTCATGGCAGAGAATTTTAGAAGGTACTGCTCAAAAGGTTCAAGTTTCGAGGTTCTGATCCACTTCCTCCTCTCTTCCAGGGAACCAGGATGTGGCTGATCCCAGTGCAGTGAGTTCACACACTGTTGTCACATTGTCACATTACAGCTAGTACAAATACACAGTGTTTCACAGGAAAGCAGCACCTTAAACCCACAGACCAGCGTTCGTCCTGTCCAGCCCTGAGAAAAGACAGCAGGTTAATATACATCAGCACCTGCACTGAGACCCTGGGAAGGGTTCATGTTTCATTGGCTCAGTTCAGTAATAATTAGTGATAATAATTCAGCTCAATCAATTAAGTGCCCTGGGTGGGATGAAGACAGAAGAGGCTGGAGGTGGGGATTGCAGGACTGTGACACACAGTGTCTTCTGCTCAGGAGTCTAAACATACAGCAGTAGTGAAAACAGTTCACACTCTTTATTCAATCATCCATTTAAAGTCATACATATTCCTCATCAACCCACATGCCTGTCACCGAGAGCTCTTCACTGTTTGAGGTACACTGATTCAGCCCCAGAGAGACAGCTGTAAGGATTGCTGGTGATCATTAGATATGACACGGTGTGTGTGACCTTTGAACTCCACTGACTCCATTCATTGTGTATGAATACCTTTGAGTAGAAATGTATATATCTCTGTCTCCCCCATCAGGCTGCAGACACAGTGACCTACGCTGTGATTGACACCAGCAGAGCCAGAGAGAGAGACCCGGCCACTGCAGGAGGGACTGAGGCCCCTAACACAGAGTACGCCACAGTCAGGCTGCACTGACAGGGGCCACAGCAGGGCCACAGCTCCAGTCCTCGAGGGATAACAGGCTCCTGACTCTCTGTGCTATAGAGCTAAGGCACTGACTCTCTGTGCTATAGAGCTAAGGCACTGACTCTCTGTGCTATAGAGCTAAGGGACTGACTCTGTGTGCTATAGCGCTAAGGGACTGACTCTCTGTGCTACAGAGCTAAGGGACTGACTCTCTGTGCTATAGATCGCCCGACCCTTGCTTGTGACCACCACGTCTTTTGTGAACAGGAAACAGCAGATGAGAAGTCATGTCGGTCACTTCCTGCCACTCACTGATTCCTCTTAAAACCCAAACAGTAATACCTCATCCCTTCTGCGGATGCACACATACTGAATCAAACACCACTCCTCCACTCCCTCAGCTATCCATACTGAGTCATCCCTCACTGCAGCCAGAATCATCATGCTGTTACACAATACATCACGCAATAACAAAATAACATTTACGCAACAGATAAAAACACATAACATTACAAAAATACAGCTTCGTTGCACAACAGGAGTGGAAACAGCATCATTTACACAGCTACAGAGAAGTTACACAACCTGAAAACATTGTTCCTCAGCAGGCTGAAAACTAAACCAGAGGCCTGGCAATGGCTTTGACCTCAACTGAGCTGAATAATACCAATTCATCCCCTTCCTCAGATGAAGACACACGCTTGACAGTGTTGAGTCATCACCCAGGGAAACATTGCGGTTTTCTGCTTGTAATGTTATGGAAAATGTCCGGGAGGGGAGGTTACTAAAAAATATGTAACCCATTGCACTTGTTTCATAGAAGACACATCTGCTACAATGTGTGGTAAAATTGAGAAAAGGAAGAGAAAGAAGAACACAAAAATAGACACACCAAGAAAGAAAAAGACTAAAGCAGCAGCAAAAGGAGTGAATGAGACATGAACACAGGGAAATAAAGGAATGTATATATTTGAGAAGGAAATAATATGATATAGATTAATACATAAGGAAGGAACAAAAGAAATAAATTGAGAATCTGGTTTAGAGAAAGAGAATAATCTAAAACATACAATAAAAGTAGGGAGGAAAGACAGGATACAAAATGATTGATTAAATAAATAAAACACAGAAATCCAGCCTCCTAACCATGCCGTTGTTCAGAGTGTGCCGGGGGTGAGGGAGGTGGGGGGCCTGATTGACCAGTATTGGTCTGTCTTATTTTAGGCACATTGGCAGCTGACAGGAAGTGAGCAAAACCACTTGTCGGCAAAGGTCAGCTGATCCCTGTGCACACATTTCTACCCTGAGCAGAAGAAGCATGTAATGAAGGAGTGGAGGGATGGCCTGTCAATCTCTCCTGCTGTTTCTCTTTGTCCCTGTCTGGAGCACAGATTCCGGGTTGGGACAGGGATCAGAGTTGGTACTGGGAATTAAATCATCTGGTAAGGGAAAGGATCCACTGTGCTGAGTTCTGGGATACCACTTTACCTAGCACTTTACAGCAGTCGAGGCACATATATTATCACTGTAGATTTGTATACTAGATGAATTGTAACCCTGTGTAATAAACACACTATTAACACATATGTATTTGTAAAGTTGTTATATCTATACATGTAGTTATAACATACATCAATAGAAGCTGGCTATTATCATGTTATAAGTAGCATTTATATTTTCTAGTTTATAATTGTGCTAGGGCATAATGCTTATCTTACTGTATTTAGCAGTAATTGTATCTTTGAAAATATGTCTTGGGGCAACTTTAAATTCAGAATAATATTTATTTTCATATTAGTCACTAACCCTACCATTGTTTTTATTGAGTGCACAAATATAAAGTATTTACAACATGCAAACTATTAACAAATCTTGTAATAAGGGTCCTCTGTTTACTGCCTCTTATTAACACACATTTCACTCTTCTCTTACTTTTTGTCAGTAAGTGATTTGGTGTTTATAAAATTAAAAACATAAACAGTTTTTAGTTAGAGCACTTTGTTGACTTCTTGTTGCAATAGTGTAGCTATCTGTTATAATATATTATAAACTGTTTCTAAAGTGATGATTAATGTTGAAGTGATTAACAGCTGTATAATATTGTCTGAAATATTATGTATGTGACAAATCACTTGGGTCAAGGTCAGACAATCTCTGTGTCATACCTGTGTCCTGCTGTGGTAGGCAGTCACATGTTTTTATTTTCTCCTCATACCCTTTCCTTTGCTCTTGAGGTTTTCTGGTTTGCGCCAGAGGTCAGTTAGTTTTTCTCTGTGTTTGTTATTGTTTCAAAAGCCCAGGTCTCACTTTCTCTTCCACAAATGTCACCACAGTGTCCTGTTATGTGGGAGAAAGAGATTGGCCTTCAAATACTGAATCTGTCGTCTCCAGCCAGAATCATCATGCTGTTACACCACGCAATAACAAAATAACATTTACACAACAGATGAAGACACATAACATAAAAAAAATACAGCTTAGTTGCACAACAGGAGCAGAAACGGCATCATTTACACAGCTTCAGAGTAGTTACACAACCTGAAAACATTGTTCCTCAGAAGGCTGAAAACTAAACCAGAGGCCTGGCGATGGCTTTGCCCTCAACTGGTCACACACAGGACAATCTATTTCATTACGAGTCTCAATGGATTTTGTGATACAATCTTCATATTGAATGCACTACGAGAATGGCTGAGATTAATAGATTGGTTTCAGATCCCTTCTGTATGAAGAACATCTTCTGAACAATAATACAATTAAAAAGGAACACCCTACTTAAATTTTTCCACCTCCTGTCCTTTGGGTTTTGCTTGTAAAGGGATGTCTTCACGTATGATTTCCAGACAAACTCAATCAATATTGAATCTCTCAGCATCATCTCTGCAGGATTATTTTCTGAGGGAATGTAGCAAATTATATTAGTGACACATTAAATCTGCCCCAAATACATTATTATTTCACAACAGAAACCTATAGGGATGATGTGAGTTTCAGTTATGCATGATATGTGTGAAAAAGTCCTCTTCCGCACGGGTGCGTTGTTCCTCAAATCCAGTCCTCAAGGGCCATCATCCAGTCAGTTGTATATATATATATATATATATATATATATATATATATATATATATATATATCACTCTTTAAAGCAGCAGTTAGTGAGTAATTAATTAAGCCAATCTAGAATAGTCTTTTGTTAAGTTAAGGGAACACAGTCTCCTCAAGGACCTGAGGACATCTGAATTCAATGTTTCCATGCCTTTATAAATTGATCAATTAAGCGGTGACCTACAGAATGAGTTGGGTCTCTGTGGGACCAGATGCGTAATCAAATGCTTTAATTCAGCAATCAATCGAGATCGAGGCCCGAAGAAAAGTGGTTAAATGGGTGCAAGCTATTTGCATAATAAATGCAAGGTAATTAATTGGTTAATTAGTCAGTTCAACCGGCAAGGGTGTCTGTTAATAAATAATAAGCATAATATTCAGCCAATGAAATGCTCAGCTGTAAGACATGAGAATGAGAAACATGTTTGTTCTCTGAGAAAGGATGATTGCACAAGCTGGAAAATATTTTAAATAATGTATTATATGAAAAGTATATAATGTGTTTGTGTTTGTATCCGAACCCCAGGTGACACGCTGTACTCCTCTGTGGGAGGGAGTGCGATCCTGCCTTGTGTTGGGGTGACCCATCAACATTGCCCTTCAACTACGTGGATGTTGAGTAGGAAATTCAGACCAGACACTGAAGTGGTTAAGCTTGGGAAAGTCACAGATGTGGAGCGAGCTGGGAGACTGAGTGTGGGGTCTGACTGCTCTCTGCACATAGAGAGGCTCAAATCACCGGATGCTGGAGTCTACACCTGTTCCCACAGAAACACACCTGGAACATCTGTTACACTTCATCTCCTGAACAGTGTGTTATAGCAGAGCTGTTCCCTCTGTTCACCTGCCTCTATTTATGTATCTCTCCTTCCCTCGCTCTTCCTCTCTTTGTTTCACTTACTGACATCTCTGTGTTTGTCTCTCACTGCCATCAGTGTCAGCACTGCCCCCTGTCTGTGTTATTCTGTCTTTTTCTGTGTGGCATCAGGGTTCACTGCACTACAACTCTCTATATTATACAGTCTTTTAATTTGTCTTTCATGCAGGTTTCTGTGGTTTTTTTTTTAATTGGCACACACTAGAATAATGGTTCTTGCATTCCTGTTAAGACTTAGACACAATTTCTCTTTCTCCCACTCTGTCTCTCAGACTGAACCATGTCTCTATAGCCTGTCTGTCTGCCTCATTCTGTCACTTTATTTCTGAGTGTCTCTCTCTTTCTCTGTCTGTCCATCTGTCTGGGTAGATGTCCATATTTTTTGATGTTGTAAATTAATTAAAAGATACCACCTATCATAGAGAACAGGGTCACTGACTGGAACTGCTGTGCTCTTCTCTCTCCCCAGTTACGGTCAGTCTGCAAACGGACTTGAAATCGGGCACTGAGATTGAGCTTCATTGCTTTATATCCACATCCAGTGCTATTGAGCCATGCAACCCTCCACCCAAGGGCGTGAGAGTGGGCTGGGTTAACGGGAGAGGGGATGCCCTGCAGGGCAGCAGGTACACAGTTAGAAATGAGTCTGTGTGTCACTCTGTTCTGACACTGACTCTGCAGCCCTCAGACCACAACACCCAGTGGAGATGCGACCTGACGCAGGAGGGATCCCAGAGGGTCACGTCAACATTCACCACTGAACTCACAGGTACGACGGTCACAGGTTTACTTGCATAGTGGCAATTGCCCAGTATATCTGACTTTTTGGAGCTTCTAGGGGCAGATATTTGAATGGTGAAGTCCTGCCCCTTTCCCTCTGGTCTGTCACTCTGCTGTGGTATTAACTCTGAACTGTTGCCTGTTACTACAATGGGCCTGTTCTGCTGCTCTTTTCCTCCCACCTCTCCCTCTTTCTGTCTATTTCTTTTACTGTCTCTCAGTCTCTCATTCTCTTTTTGTGCATTTCTTACCTACTATCAGTGCTAAAACAAGCCTTTCCATTCTCTTCTCTCTCTGTCTCTCTCTTTGTCTCTCCTCTTTCTGTATCTCAGGGTTTAATTCAAACGTGCTGCAAACTTTGTTTCTCCCACACTCTGTCTCTCCCTTCATAGATGGGATACAGCAGGTGTACCGGGTGGTGGGCAGCTCTGTGACGTTGCCTTGCGCCATCAATGTCACTCAGACCCTGGGACAGGGAGAGAAGCTGGAGTGGTTCCTCAGGACATGGGACGACCCTATAGGACACACCCTATTCTCTCTGTCCTCTGATTGGAAAGTCTCTCCCATTAACCCCACTGTGGTACCTGGAGTAAAGATGGCAGCCAATTCCTCACTGGTTCTCCCTGCCCTCTCCGCACAGCATTCTGGGATTTACCTGTGCTCTCTGTACAGCGGCTCCTCTGTGAAGAAAGAGTTGTGGAGGCTGGCTCTCCACATTGTAGAGGGTGAGTGAAGCGGGTCGGCTGTGTGTGTTGTGAGAAAGTGCTTTTATTTGAAGTGTGTGGATGACATGAGAGTCTGAGTCCTTGTGTTCTCTGATTCTTTCTCTTTCTCTCTCTAAGAATAAAGTATATATTCTCAAAAAATGTATTCAATCTGATATTTTGTAACTGTTTGGATTAAAATTATTCATGCACTTGTGTGGTTGATACTTTACACTGTGGTTCATGTGTAAGAGAAGAGATAGTTCTAGTTCCCAGAAAAGGGTGATTGCCCAAGGGTATGTTTCACTCCACTTCACAAGCCATTTCCTGCCTCACACCCTTACGCCGCAGTTCGTTCTTCATGACACTTCACGACACAGCAAGTGGGATGTCACTAAAGTGAATAAGCCACTGAGGCAAGTGCTACTTCTTGGTGTTTTCTTGATTGATTGCTTCTTAAGAATTAAGAACAGAAATCACAGGGAGTCACAGCACTTCAGGAGGAAATTAAAGGACAGTGGGGGCCGAGAGCTTTAATTTGTGAGGTCCAGTGCGTGTTCGGTTGTTTCTCAGTCTGTCAGTTTGTCCCTGATTCCTAATGTTGTCCCTCTTGATCCGCGGTTTGTATTCAACCTTTAAATATGACAAGGTCTATCCCAGCGGATTTGTGCTGAAGTGTCTCCCTTTGTGCTTGTGTCTCAGTGAGCTCAGACCCGACTGGAGGGATACAGAAGGGCTCTGGCATCAACCTTACTTGCTCCCTCACCTGCGAGGACGTCTGTGATAAAAACACTGAATTGACCTGGAGGGACAGTGCAGGATGCAGCCTGCAGGGCGGTCCTGCTGAGCGAGTGAACAACACCCTCAGCTCCTGGCTGCTGGTCCCTGAGCTGCAGAGCTCTGAGAGGATCTGGTGCAGCGTGGTCAGAGAGGGGCTGGAGAGGGTGGAGCAGGACATCACTGTTGTGGTATCAGGTAAACGCACAGTGGGAGGTCACTCTATTAACATCACCGGAGAACAACCAGTAGAAGTGAAAGTTGTATATACTTTGGAGAAGGAACTAGTTCTGCAACCTGGCTTTTAGTAGGAGTGTGGTGTTACCGCCGTTGGTCTCTCTAATACTCTCTCTCTCTCTCGCTCTGTGTCCAGCAGGCGGACAGGCTGGACTAGCAGTGACTGCAGCAGTGTCCAGTGTGGCTATCATTATCTTGCTGGTCTGTGTTGTTGCCATCAGGACTTACATGAGGAAGAGCAGGAAAGGACGCTCAGGTGTGTGGAAAATCCTTCTGTAATGCCTGGGGTTGTTTTGGATGCTTTGGAAGAGGGACCTTTCTATCAGTTGATGACAAATGTTGCATTTGTTGTTGTTAAATAATGTTACACTGCAAACTGGCCTTTATAACAGGAAATCTCTTGATCTGTAAGAGCACAGAGAGATTGCATTGCAAACTGGCAACTTTCTCTTCTGTGCTTTTGTCAGGTGCAGGACAGCCTGCTGATGGGGTGGTGAGTAGATCCAGAAGGTGTTCAACTAAACCCACTGAACTAAGAGGGCAATCGCCAACCTGAATTATGTGTCTTGACCTGAACTGACTGGCCGAGGAAGTGAACTGAACAAAGCATTCAGAGACAGACTCCTTATTTGGAACACACATGCACACGTACACACACTCACACTCAGACACTCACACACACGCACACACACACACACATCTCACATCTGCGAGTCCCTCAGTGCAAGCAGCAGAGCCACAACATTGGAGAGAGGATTCATTTTTTTTTTTTTTATTCTCCGTGTTATTGCTTTTTCTTTGCTGTTCAAGGCTGACCTGTATGAAGACTGCGGAGACACCAGCTACGCCCAAGTGTTGTTCAACGGAGACAGACAGCAAGCAGAGAGGAGACGAGAGAGAGAGGACACTGCAGCGGTCTACTCCCTGCTCTCTGCTGTCAACTAGAGGAGCTGCAGTACCGACACCTGAACACTAGAGGGGTTTCCGTGGACATGATAGAAAGTGCAAGGGTCTTAAATTACACTCTGAGAATAAATTTGTTATTTCAATAAAGGACATACGGTGGCCCTGAAGTGCAACTGCTGAAAAAATAAAGCAGGGGCAGCGAGATTTGCAGTGGCTGCGAGATTTGGAAGTGCTGAAAAAATAAAACAGCTGCTGCAACATTTTCAGAAGCGATTACGGAAAGGGAGGCAAATTGTGAATATATTTGTCTGTCGCCATTGGACGTGGGCCGAGCAGCTTCTCAGAAGAGCCGACAGAGTCTGAGAAACGGAGCACGAAGTGTCATATTAATATTGCTGTGTCTTCTGCTCTCTGTCCACTGTGGTGTCATATTAATATTGCTGTGTCTTCTGCTCTCTGTCCACTGTGGTGACACATTAATATTGCTGTGTCTTCTGCTCTCTGTCCATTGTGGTGTCATATTAATATTGCTGTGTCTTCTGCTCTCTGTCCACTGTGGTGTCATATTAATATTGTGATTTTCTGCTCTCTGTCCACTGTGGTGTCACATTAATATTGCTGTGTCTTCTGCTCTCTGTCCACTGTGGTGTCACATTAATATTTCTGTGTCTTCTGCTCTCTGTCCACTGTGCTGACATATTAATATTGCTGTGTCTTCTGCTCTCTGTCCACTGTGGTGTCATATTAATACTGCTGTGTCTTCTGCTCTCTGTCCACTGTGGTGACATATTAATATTGCTGTGTCTTCTGCTCTCTGTCCACTGTGGTGTCATATTAATATTGCTGTGTCATCTGCTCTCTGTCCACTGTGGTGTCATATTAATATTGCTGTGTCTTCTGCTCTCTGTCCACTGTGCTGACATATTAATATTGCTGTGTCTTCTGCTCTCTGTCCACTGTGCTGACATATTAATACTGCTGTGTCTTAGCACACTTAGCACACTTAGGGGAATCTGTGTAAGGGAAACACACACACACACACACACACACACACACACACACACATACACACACACACACACACACACATACACACACACACACACACATACATATACACACACACACACACACACACACATATACACAAACACACATATACACACATACACACACACACATACATATACACACACACATACACACACACACACATATACACAAACACAAATATACACACACACATACACACACACATATACACACACACATACACACACACACACACACACATACACACACACATATACACACACACACACACACACAACTGTTGCCTCCCATACTCTCTCTAGCAGTAATCTGTTGACGAGATTTATTTTCCAATCCCAATACAACTGCCCTTTCTGACAGGAGGAGCTGTGGAAATGTCCTGTATAATGTTCTTGCATTTCCTTATTGATGATTACTACCACTACTACTATGAATAATAATAATAATATAAAATTAAATTGCTTTTGCTTGACTGCGTATTTTGTGTTGCTCTGTTGCTTTCTTTGCCAACAGATAATGCTGTTAACACTACAGCCTACAGTACCACAGGGAGGTATTGAGAGAGAATAATACAGGAGTAGGGAGAGAAAGAGAGAAAGAGGAAATGAGATAAGCATGCAAGCACATTCACTCATAACGAGAGAGAATATATTGAGAGAGAAAGAGACAAAAGGGATGTCTCTCAATTTGTACCATTTATTTGAGCTTAAGTTCTCTCATAGTTAAAATGTTCTCTTTGTGTTTCTTGTTGGATCCTGTGATACATTTCCTGTCTTATTCTGTTATGTGTGTAAGTAAGCATGATTTGATCTATTTAACTTTCTCTACTATCTCTCTTTAAACACACATGTATATATATATATGTATTCCCTTGCAAAAGTATTCAGTTTCTCTCAGTTTTCACATTCTGTTGCTATAAAGCTTGCTTCATGACACTTTGAAGTAGGAAGTAATGTGTTAGATACACGAACACCTCCACACATCCAAAGCAAAAACTGAAACATAAGAAAACAAAAAATAAAATAAAATGGAAGTGTCATGTTTGCATAATTATCCAAAACCAATTAATTCAGGTGCACAAAATGACCTTAACAAGCCTCAAAATTAATTGCATGGCCTCTGTATCTATAGACGTTTGTGAATATGTAGTGCTGAACAATACTGTTATATGTGAAAGATATAGATAGATAGATAGATAGATAGATAGATAGATAGATAGATAGATAGAAAGATAGATAGATAGATAGATAGTGAGAGAGAGAGGTTTCTTATTTCTGCTTTCCAACATTCCCTAAAACTCATCTCATGTGAGTGTGTGTCTTGTTTAATAAAACTATGTGGCAACACAGAAAAGACCCACAGGCAGCTCTAACACTTCCTCATTTTAAAAATAAATGTCTTTACAGAGTGGCCTTTCTTGTCTTCTTTCCTCTTCATCATTTCCTCTCTCTGGCTCACGCTGAGCAGCAGCAGTTCTGCTGGTTGCTGAAGGTGTGTCCCTGAAATGAGGTCTGCTATCTTTCCTCTCCTCATCTCTCTCTCCTGTCTCTCTGAATGGGCTCAGAGGTTGGGAGTGGAAGGTAAGGGAGCATCTATTTCCCTCCTCACTTTCACATCATCTTTGTTGGTACTGAACTATAGGCAGGAGACTGATTCTGTCACAGGATTTCAGTTTAAGTTTGTCTGCTTCGGAGGAGTTAGTCCTATAGGGTTCTGTCGTGATTATGGCTGATCTATGAACCTGCTGGCTATTGTTGAAGTTATAGGATGTACATCTACACAGTGATGACAGGGGAACAGAAACTGTCCACTAGTCCTTTAATATCAGAGACTAGCAAACACATAAACTACATCAATTGGGCTAATAAACTGATGAGTTATGATTTGAATAAACAATCCATTTGACAGTCATTAAAGCTGTCTGTCGCTTTCTTTCTCCCTCCATATATAAAATAGGAAATTATTAATTCATTGTTCATACATTGTTCATTACACACATATAAACTGTTATTTATTTGTTCCACAGTATAGTTGTACTGTGTTATTTGCTGTGCTTTGTGTCGTATTGAGACTAGTTATAGGAAATTAATGTAGAGAAGGGAGGATGTTGGTTAGAAAAAAGAAAGAGAAGGGAGAGAGAGAGAGAGAGAGAGAGAGAGAGAGAGAGAGAGAGAGAGAGAGAGAGAGAGAGATAAAGGGAAGGGGTAAGCTGAGGAAGTTAAAAGATAGAAAGTATGTTATGAGATAATTATATTTTTATTTTTTCACAGAGATCTATCCCTCTCTCAGAAATCCTCTCAGTTTAAAACTGCTAACTGATTAGCTGATCAGTACTCACCGCAATGAACGCTGCAGTGTGATGTCCCTCTGTCATGTCCGCAGTGCGGTTCTGTTCACAGTGTGTGTGAGTGTGTGTTGTGCTGCAGGGTTGGGAGAGGGACGTGTCGGTGACAGAGATGCTTGTGTGAATCGAGACACACAGAATAAAGCACGTGTGAGTCTATGTGTATAAGTTGTCAGAGTCAGATTTCTTAACATAACATAACATAACATAACTATTCTGCAAATCTCTGTACAGACACCATGGCCCCGATATTGCAGTGTTGGTAAATTTACTCACTCAGTAAGACCAGAAGTATGAATTTAATGTATTACATTTTGCAGTTTGTCAAATGATTTATGGACATTGTGTGAAAAGACGAGCGGTCAGTGTGTTATAGTAAGTCTGATAAATTACTGCCCTCCCTCACTTCAGAGAATCACACCCAATGTGTCTATTGTGATGGTACTGTGTGTGTGTGTATATTGGACTGTGTTACACTGTGTTAGGTCAATGTGAAATCCGTGTGTGATGTTGGACTGTGTTACACTGTGTTAATTCAGTGTGTACTGTGTGTTTGCGTGTGTGTGTGTGTGTTGGACTGTGTTGCACTGTGTTAGTTCAGTGCGTACTGTGTGTGTGTGTGTGTGTGTGTGTGTGTGTGTGTGTGCGTCTGTGTGTCTGTACTGTGTGTGTGTGTGTGTGTGTGTGTGTGTGTGTGTGTGCGTCTGTGTGTCTGTACTGTGTGTGTGTGTGTGTGTGTGTGTGTGTGCGTCTGTGTGTCTGTACTGTGTGTGTGTGTGTGTGTGTGTGTGTGTGTGCGTCTGTGTGTCTGTACTGTGTGTGTGTGTGTGTGTGATGTTCTCCTGTGCTTTCTCTCCCCAGCTGTATTCCTGTACTCCACTCTGGGTGCCTCAGTGACAGTGCCTTGTGACGGACTGAGAGAATATGACAACTCCTATATATCCTGGGTGTTTAAACACAGATCCGAGACAACTGTAGAACTGAGCCGTGGTGGGATGATCACAGACACAGATCCAGACAGAGCTGGCAGACTGAGACTGGGGTCTAACAGCTCTCTGCACATAGACAGACTCAGGACACGGGACACTGGACAGTACACCTGTCATCAGTATGTCAATGGAAAGCATTATACATCTGGATTACCTGTTACTCTCTTCCTGCTCTCCAGTAAGTGTGCAGCGACCTGATGGTTAACCATTAATTGAAAGGGTCGGTGTGTCAATTGTTATTGACACTGCAGTGTCCGAGCTGCATACATACTTCATACTTCATTCTTTATATACACACATATACAGGTTATTTTGTAGTATTTAAACACTTTATTTAATAATAATTGTCATTAAACTATACCGAGTTCAGCCCAGAGAAAACTCTCCAGATGATTAGGGACAGACACACATGGTGACACTCAGACCTTCTCTCAGTCTGACCTGCAGTCTGTACAGCCCTCTCAAGGCTGAGACCTGAAACAATAAGAGGAGTTAATTAGTCTTAATGGAACATGCTTATTAAACTAATAATTATTTTAAATGATGGATGTAACCCAGAGTATTTGCAGATGTATAACTATGTGTTTCTGTTCTCCAGTCTCTGTTAGTTCCAGTTCATCTGCGTGTCTGAGGGCCGGAGACAGACTCACTCTGAAGTGTGGGCTGGACTGTGGGGGGGGCGCTGGAAGCTGCTCTGAGACCCCACAGGGATTGACTCTGTCCTGGAGGGACGAGAGCGGAGTCCCACCGAAGGACGAGAGAGACAGATACAGTATCACAGAGCTCAGGGGAGTCCACAGTCAACTCTCGGTGACACTGCGACAGTCAGACCACAACAAGAGCTGGACTTGTGTCCTGACAGAGCGAGGCGAGATGAAGACCTCTGAGTCCTACACCACTACACTCTCAGGTACAGACTCTGTGATTTATTTATTTCATCCTGCTCTTTCTTCACTCTCTTCTTATTGTTTCCTCTTTCCTTTTCTGGCATTTATTTAACTTAGCATGTGTTTATTTATTAGCATGGTTTTTGATTGTTTTTATTGTTCATATTCCTCTCCTTCGTCATTTTGTCTGGTGTTGTGATAAAGCGGCTTTGCCTCTCATCCCTTAAGCAGGAAATGGCCATGTTTTTATTGTTACTGTTTTTATTTGTCATTTGTTTGACTGTTCAATCTGATGAAACTGTTGTTAGGATATACATCACTATGATAGCGGTATGATATTTACCTAATCAATACGTATCTGGTTTGGTTACGTGGGGAGGTTTTCCTGCCCTGAAACCACATGAGGGTCACGTCTTAAACTGCATTTTGCTTCTTGCAGCGTTTAATGTGGTAGGCATTTGTTTTGTTTGCTTTTGATTTTCTTTACAGGTATGTGAATTTTCTTCTGTCCGCTAATTTTCCTCTTGGTTATTCCATGTGTGTGTTGGGGGGCATCGAGTTGATGTGTTTTATATAATCAAATCGTACCCAACTCTCATTAATGGGAATAATGACGCTGGTTGTACGTATTTCGTTTGTAATTATACACTTTAAACAGGTGTATTTGATATAATGTGGGTTATTTATGTATTGCCTTGTTGTTAATAGCAACTGGGTTCTCCTTAACACAGATTGATTGGTTTGATCCAAAGCTATAAAGGAGAGGGAAAGAACATACAAGGATTTGAGCTCCCAAGCAAATTGAATATGTATTTCTTTGTGTATAGGAGACTTGATTGATATACATGGACTACAAATAAAATGTGTATTTGTTTTTTCATCAGCTTTCAGCCATGTTTTGTTTTGTTGTGAGCTGAACTTGCCATCTAATTACACCTGGGCTGCTCGTCCTGATTATTATAGGGGACAACTTCCTCACAGGTGTTAATTACTTTTATTTACTTCGGCTTCTTTTTTTTCAGTATTTTATAATTATTCTTCCTTATGATTTTTTTGCTGTATGTTTTAACTTCTACTTGTTATTTGTAATACGTTTTCTATTATTTTTGTATATAAATCTCCTTCTTTATCTTTGGCTAGTCAATTAAAATATGTTCAGAATCAGGAAAAAAAAATGAAAATGATTGCTGTGCAACTTTTATATTCAATTTGTGTTATGTTTCTGTTTAGTTTTAAAAATATCCTCTATTTTCACTCATAATTTGAACTATTTATTAATGTATTTCACCCTCTGCATGTGTTCCAGACGAGCTGTTCTCCACAGTGGGGCGGCTCCTGCTCCTGTCCTGTGTGGCTCCTGTCAGTCTGGGACCAGGAGAGACACTGCGGTGGACCTACAGACAATCTCGTACCAGCCAGGCCGTGGTGCTGTACAGCTTAAGATCCCTGACTGAAACGCCTCTGAAAGGGACAGTCCCACACAGTGGGAGAGCGGTGATGTCAGCCAACTCCTCACTGCTGATACACAATGTGCAGACGGGGGACGCTGGGCTGTACTGCTGTCAGAGAGACAAGGACTCTGGACCCAAAAAGACCCACAGGACGTTTGCTCTGAACACACTGTCAGGTAAGTGAAACCCAAAGAATATCCTTAAATATAACAGGTATTTTGTGTTTATATTTTTTTAAAGAAGTTTATGAAATATGTATCTCTTTGATCTGTGAAGACAATAATACTGTAGCAGAGAATTTACTATAGAATGTACACTGATCAGCCATAACATTATGAGCACTGACAGGTGAAGTGAATAACACTGATAATCTCGTTATCATGGCACCTGTCAGTGGGTGGGATATATTAGGCAGAAAGTGAACATTTTGTCCTCAGAGTTGATGTGTAAGAAGCAGGAAAAATGGGCAGCGTAAGGATCTGAGGGACTTTGACAAGGGCCACATTGTGATGGCTAGACGACTGGGTCAGAGCATCTCCAAAACTGAAGCTATTGTGGAGTGTTCCTGGTCTGCAGTGGTCAGTATCTATCAAAAGTGGTCCAAGGAAGGAAAAACACTGAACCGGCGACAGGGTCATGGGCAGCCAAGGCTCATTGATGCACGTGGGGAGCGAAGGCTGGCCCGTGTGGTCCGATCCAACAGACGAGCTACTGTAGCTCAAATTGCTGAAAAAGTGAATGCTGGTTCTGATAGAAAGGTGTCAGAACACACAGTGCATCGCAGTTTGTTGCGTCTGGGGCTGCGTAGCCGCAGACCAGTCAGGGTGCCCATGCTGACCCCTGTCCACTGCCGAAAGAGCCTACAATGGGCACGTGAGCATCAGAACTGGACCACGGAGCAATGGGAGAAGGTGGCCTGGTCTGATGAATCACGAGTTCAAGGTGTTGACTCCAAATTCCCCAGATCTCAATCCAATCGAGCATCTGTGGGATGTGCTGGACAAACAAGTCCGATCCATGGAGGCCCCACCTCGCAACTTACAGGACTTAAAGGATCTGCTGTAAACGTCTTGGTGCCAGATACCACAGCACACCTTCAGAGGTCTAGTGGAGTCCATGCCTCGACGGGTTAGGGTTGTTTTGGTGGCAAAAGGGGGACATACATAATATTAGGCAGGTGGTCATAATGTTATGGCTGATCGGTGTATATAATGAGCCACATTAATGCAGATGTAGTTGTGTTTCCAGTGAGTTCAAACCTGAGTGAAGAGGCACAGAAGGGCTCTGCTGTCACCCTGACCTGCTCCCTCACCTGTGGGTTCGACTGTGAGGAAAACACTGAACTGATCTGGAGGGACAGTACAGGGAACAGCCTGCAGGGCGGCACCAGTGAGCGCAACAAGAGCACCATCAGCTCCCAGCTGGTCCTTCAGCCCCAGAGCTCTGAGAGGATCCGGTGCAGTGTGGAGAGACAGGGGCTGGAGAGAGTGAGCCAGGACTGGACCATAAAGATAGAGGCTGGACCAGGTGAGGAACTGGACCTGTAGTCAGTGACAGAGGAGCTTCAGGTCAGGATACAAGACAGGACATTATTTGCCATTTCCCTGTCTGCAATGACTGTAATGGATTGGGTTTCGATTGCAGTGAGATCACATAATGTCATTATGGATTTGTAATCTTCATCTTACTTGTATGGTGTTATTTGCTGTTATTATTACATGAAATTCACTGATTCTATTCTGTTAATGTTGAACTTTCTCAGAGACGTAAGATTATGGCAGGAAAACTGCATCAATTAATTATTTGCAAAACATAATCAGGCATATATTAACAGAGTATTAGCACCCCCATGAGGGCACTACTTTTTGTGGTGTAGGTTTACTTAACTTCCAGTTGGAGATTTAATGTTTTGTTGTGTGTTTGATGATCAGCAATAAAACATCATTTCAGCAATCTGTGTCTTTTTAGTAAATAATAATCATATGGATACAGCAGTGCATTCAACACATACCTCAAGGTGTGTTGTTTTTGTTTATAAACGCTTTATAAGTCAGTCATTCTTATTTCAAAGCTCAGTTGTTACATACACTACCTAAACAAAATAAAATATTGACAATAATTACAAATTCTGGAACCAGACAGTCTACTGATGAAAACAAGAATATCCACGTTTTTGTAGAAGGAACACACATCCGTAGTGAGCTCAAAATGTCGAATGGAAATCTCTGTTTGCAGTGTACTAATACACAACGATTTTACATAATTGGATCTGAACTGCGATTTGACAGAACATCAAATAATATACACTGGATTAATCGTTAGGTTGTTCTGAACAAAACAAGCTTATTTGCAAAGAAATCCTATCGAAACTGAATGATCTGTGATAGTCTGAATGAGACCACCCCCCCCACCAGAGAAACTGCGTGTTTACCCCGACTAGGCTCTGAATGATGGCAGGCGACACGGAAATTGTAAATCAGATGTTTTTGAGAATGAAATGTGCTGGTAGCGAAGAGAATAAGCTTTCAAAGGATGTGCGCATTGTAGGAATACAGTGTAACTTATATTTACAGGAGCTGTGCGTAAAACTGCCAAATAATACTTAAGAGGCTGTAGGAACACACTATATAACTATGAAATGGACATTATTGTTCAGTTTTTGGTAACCTAAACTTGTTTTGTTAACCTCTGGCAGTTTACTGCTTACCTTTGTACTATTTCAGGTTATTCACTGGACTTGAAATGCTTACATTTCAATAAAAAATGGAAAAATGGGGGTGTTCTAAAACTTTTGACCAGTAGTGTATTTATTAAACTAACTAAAGTGTTGTCTGTTTGTGAAGGGGGCAAGTTTCCGATGGTGGAGGTGGTATCTGCAGCTGCTGCCTTCTGTGTGCTTCTGCTCCTCGTCTTCATCATCTTTCTGGTGATGAAGATGAAGAAAACGAAGAAGGAGGGAAAAAAGGGTCGGTCTATCTCTTTTGTCTGAAAAGTGTGAAAAGAGGAATCTCTAGCCTATTATAGCAGTGAATCACAAGAAGGCAAATCTGTCCAACACACTGACATATGTTGATAAAGCATTGCTTGCAGAATTAGTAAAGCTGTTTCATCTGCTGTGGTCAAAATTGCGGATGGTGGGACAATGGATTTTGGCCCATGGACAAAGGGAGTCATGGAGCCCAAGTATAGATGCAATTCAAGATTGAAGGTTTTAAAACAGTTATACTATTATACTTACTTATAACCTGGGATTGATGAACAGATCATTAACCTCTTAGAGCTAGATCTACGCAGGCTAGATCAGCTGTCTGTGGGAGTGAGTGCTCTGTGATTTTGTCTATATGTGTTTCCCATTTCAGAAAGTACAGTTTTCCCCACAGGTTTATAAACACCCTGTCCTTACGGACGGGAAATACAAGCAATACAGGGCTGTATTGAGTTCACATAAATTTCATTGTGTGCTTTTCCAGGACATTTATTTTTAATGATAACATATTTCTACAATGTATAATGACTGATTCATGGCTGTAGCACTAGAATATGTATGTATCATATGTATTAAATGTTCTCTTTAGGTCTTTTGTTGAGAGCCTTTCCTAATTCTGCTTCAGATATGTATAGATTTGTCTTGCGCTTTGTCATTTATAGATAGAGTCCCTTCTGATCAAGCCGAGGAGAGGCCTGAGTCAGTTTATCACAGCCCTGAAGAAATCATGGTAAAGCAGCACAGTGGTTTCTGTCTGATTGTGTCTGATTATAACTGGAGGCTTCTCTGAAACCTCCTCTCTCTATCAATGCAGTTACAAAGTTCAGCCACTCGGTTTGTCTGTAGGAACCCCGCTCTCTCTCTGTCTACTGTCCTATTGTGTGAATGGTACTCAGGGATTCTCTCATCTCATATGTCAATATGTGCATTTCTGTCTGTCTCTGTAATTATAATACATTGAGCATACGTTCCTGCTTAGGCTCTATGCACAGCTATAGTGTGGAAAGGGTTAGTGTTGCGCAGCCGAGTGGCACTGTCCCGCAGACAGTCACAAAAAACAGGGAAGGACTCAGGGTTCAAGCTATTTCCTATGGCAGTGTTGTGTGCAGAGCAATAATAACAGAGCCATGATCCTTAGTTTACTTGATGAGGATTAAAAATGTTTTCACAAAAAAAATACATATGCAGCAGAGTAATTCAAAACAGGGGAAACAGTCACGAACCTCAGAACACAAAGTGTTGTGATTGATATTATAAACAAAACTAAATAGAGTGTATAGTGTAAAAACCCATAAGTGCAAAAGTGAAGAGTATAGAGGTATTTCGACAACCCACCCGTAAAAAAAAAAGAGGTAATCCAATTTGATATCCTTAACCAAGGCTGCCCTCCCTTTATCTAGCTGCCACCTTAACTTTATACCCCCCTTAACCTCCGACCTCTGACCACAAAAATGTATACATGTACAAAACAAAACAAATAATTAAAAAGAAAACCAACTACATTATTAAAATTGCACATCCATAACCAGAAGGGTTATTAGAAGGGTTTCATTCTTAACACCTCTCCCAGACGGTCTAAACTGTCACAGGGAGTTACTATACAGCAATGCAGCTTTTTAAAATGAAAGAGAATGTAAACATTCAGTCAGTCAGTGTGTCTGTATTGAATATTCCCTCTCTCTCTCTCTCTCTCTCTCTCTCTCTCTCTCTCTCTCTCTCTCTCTCTCCAGAGCTGTGCTGCCCCTCCCCACACAGATGATGTCAACTATACCAGTGTAATGTTCAAGTCCAAGAAAAGGGGACCTGAGAGAGAACAGACCTTCCTCCCCAATAGTGACGATGTCATTTACTCTGCTGTCACAACCACCCAGTAGATTGGGGGAGTGCAATGAAATGAGCCAGCCAGCAGGGGTCACTGTGCTCCAGCTGCTACAGAGACACACTCCCGCTAGAGACCATCAGGGAGGATGCAATGACAGAAATACAAAGATGCACTGAAAGACACAGAGAGTGAGAGAGACGTGCACTTTTTTTACAGGCACACACACACATATACATGTACAGCTCTGGAAAAAATTGAGAGACCACTTAACATTGATTTCTGAACTTGGAGTGGTCTCTTAATTATTCCAGAGCTACATTTATAGACAGAGGGAGAAACAGAGAGAGAGGAATTGCTTTTATACTTTCTTTTTTAATGCTGCATATTTAAAATTATCTTATATTATTATAAACAGGCTGGCCAGTTACAAAACTTCTGAAATATATTGTTTTAGTCTGTGCACTTTAAAAACAAAGTCTATTTTTCCTCAGGTCATAATGAATATCCTATTTTGAGACTTGTTTTTCTAGGCATTAACAGCCATTGCTGAAGAAATGTAAATCAGATCTTGTACCCCAATACTGCTGTTTAAAAGCCTATATCTACAGTGCTGACCAGCAATGCAAAGCTGTGTTCTTCAGATCAGATCTTTTGGGGACAGAGGGCTTCTCATACCGATTCCACCTTCAGCTGATAATTAGTTAATTTAAATAATTATTCACAGAACTAAACCAATGGAAGGGAAACTCTCTGTTAGGTCCTCAATGTGGGTAATTACATTGTCTTAATTAGATAAACCTGCTGGACTGGAGCCCTCTGTGACTGGATTAGAATCACTACTGTGATGAAAACACTTCTTGGCTTCTAGAATCTGAATTTGAATTGATGGAAAAACCTGTCTTCAGTCTGTTTTCTATGTTTCTATTTTCTTTAATAAATCTGTATTATATTGCACTTTGGACTAAATGTGTTCTTAAAGTTGTGTGGAGCATTTTTTTAATAACACTAACCGCTCAATGTCCAGTGTCTGTATTAACTTGGGTATTATATGTTATTGTCACCTTTTCACAATAGAGAAATCGAAGAAACGCTTGAAAAGGTCTCTTGCAGTTGGAGAGAGAGAGAGAGAGAGAGAGAGAGAGAAAGATTTTAGATGTCCAGGGAATGGGAGGGGGGGTGCTATAACAGTCTGATTGGATGTTGCATCACTTCAGTGTGTCTGAGAGACGAGGAGAGAGAGAGAGAGAGAGAGAGAGAGAGAGGGAGAGAGATGTGTTCATTTAATAGATGTTATTTTTTGTAAACTCACTTTTTAGATTTTTGAACCACTTACAGTTATAGGGACTGAGATGGAGAGAAAGAGGGGGGGGACATTGGGTTTTATTTTTGTAGATTTTAATTTTGTTCAATAAATAAACAATGAACTTATGCCTCACTTAGTGTTTAGAGATCATCTTTGAAAACTGAGCTTGCAGACAGAGACCGAGAGATAGACTAGAGAGGTGTTTGGTTTGAACTTTACTTACAGGTACAGAGAGAGAGAGAGAGAGAGAGAGAAAGAAAGTCACTGAAAGTATGAGCTCCTAAAATTATTAAAATATATATTGTTTCTTGATGGAATAAAATACTAAAAATCAACAATACAGATAAATGAAGTAATAATTAACACCAAATACAAATAAAACCTTGGTGAAATATTACAAAAACATTTAAAAAAGAAGAATGAAATCCCGAAGATAAGGATCAGAAGCATAAAGCAAAGAAAGGAAAGATTGAAGAAACTAAATTAGAAGGAAGAAAGAAAACAACTGAAGAAGAGGTAAATCATCAATTACTGTACAGTGAGGGAAAAAAGTATTTGATCCCCTGCTGATTTTTTACGTTTGCACACTGACAAAGAAATGATCAGTCTATAATTTTAATGGTAGGTGTATTTTAACAGTGAGAGACAGAATAACAACAAAAAAATCCAGAGAAACGCATTTCAAAAAAGTTATAAATTGATTTGCATGTTAATGAGGGAAATAAGTATTTGATCCCCTATCAATCAGCAAGATTTCTGGCTCCCAGGTGTCTTTTATACAGGTAACGAGCTGAGATTAGGAGCACTCTCTTTGAGCAAGGTCCCCCTGCTAAAGAAAGCACATGTACAGGCCCGTCAGAAGTTTGCCAATGAACATCTGAATGATTCAGAGGAGAACTGGGTGAAAGTGTTGTGGTCAGATGAGACCAAAATCGAGCTCTTTGGCATCAACTCAACTCGCCGTGTTTGGAGGAGGAGGAATGACCCCAAGAACACCATCCCCACCGTCAAACATGGAGGTGGAAACATTATGCTTTGGGGGTGTTTTTCTGCTAAGGGGACAGGACAACTGCACCGCATCAAAGGGACGATGGACGGGGCCATGTACCGTCAAATCTTGGGTGAGAACCTCCTTCCCTCACCCAGGGCATTGAAAATGGGTCGTGGATGGGTATTCCAGCATGACATTGACCCAAAACACACAGCCAAGGCAACAAAGGAGTGGCTCAAGAAGAAGCACATTAAGGTCCTGGAGTGGCCTAGCCAGTCTCCAGACCTTAATCCCATAGAAAATCTGTGGAGGAGCTGAAGATTCGAGTTGCCAAACGTCAGCCTCGAAACCTTAATGACTTGGAGAGGATCTGCAAAGAGGAGTGGGACAAAATCCCTCCTGAGATGCGTGCAAACCTGGTGGCCAACTACAAGAAACGTCTGACCTCTGTGATTGCCAACAAGGGTTTTGCCACCAAGTACTAAGTCGAAGGGGTCAAATACTTATTTCAGTCATTAACACGCAAATCAATTTATAACTTTTTTGAAATGCGTTTTTCTGGATTTGTTTGTTGTTATTCTGTGTCTCACTGTTAAAATACACCTACCATTAAAATTATAGACTGATCATTTCTTTGTCAGTGGGCAAACGTACAAAATCAGCAGGGGATCAAATACTTTTTTCCCTCACTGTATATAATATAAAATAATAGTATAATATCAAAGTAAAGTTATAGTTTAGGAGTTTGTTATATTCAAAAAGTGGCAGTTGGAAACTCTGTTGTAAATTCAGTTGGAAACGGCAACATTGTATTCAAATCACCTGGTTGCCATGGAGACTGCTCATCATGCAGAGAGTACCCTCCCGAGGCCAGCAATGCAAAGACCAGGAAAGAGCACAGACTGGAGGTGCTGAAGAGCAACCCTGAGTGTCTGTACACAGACTTTGCTGGGGCAGGAGACAAGAGGATGAGATGCAACCTCATCTTCTTCACGGAGCACAACCAGGCCTGGCACACTGCTGTGTGCCGGACATACAGCAACATTAAGAAAAGCGGAATCAGCTACGGCAGGCAGGTTCTCATTGGGGAGGACTCGGACCCGCACGGCACAGTGCTCAGTGACAACATCTACCACAGCGGGACTGTGCTGATCCAGGGCAGCGAGGCCAGCCTGACCTCCTTTGAAAACTCTTTCAACAAACTGAAAGAAGAGGCAGAGAAGGAGAAATCATTCCCAACGCCTGCCCCCCCCAAGAGCACCGACCATGAGGATCCAACTCCAAGTCAAGAGAGCATGACACTGGACCCCATCCAGCCCCTCCCTACCACCACCACCACACCCAGCAGCATCGAGCACGTGCGGGAGTGCCTGGCAATGCTGGAGCTGGAGTTTGTGGAGTTCAGGGAACTCACATTGTCCCGTCCCACCGAGAGCAGCCTCACCCAGCAGCTCCGAGACGAGGTGACTCAGCTAAAGAAAGAGAGCTGGATGGCCATCAAGGAGCTGAAGAGTGAGATGAGCACCCTGCAGCAGGAGAACGACAACCTGAGGACCCAGCTGGGCTGCGTCAGGGAGGAGATGCAGCACAAAGAGAGAACCATTAGGACAGAGCTACAGGGACTGAGGGAACAGCTCCACCGACACACTGCCACAACCACCGCCGCTGCCCCGGATGCCCCGACCACCACCGCTGCCACGACCACCACCGCAGCCGCAGATGCCACGACCACCGCAGATGCTGCGACCACCCCGACAATCCCCACCACCACCCAGGCTCCATTAACCCCCCTGGCCCCCACTCCTTCCACCCCTGCTACCACATCCACCCCTAACATGTCAACCAACAGGCAGTTGGATGCTGAGGTGGTGCTGCTCATCGACAGCAATGGGAAATACCTCGACCTGCAGAGGCTGTTTCCCAAGCGGCGCATCAGCAGTCTCTGCTGCAGGGACACGGAGCGGGCCCTGCAGCTGCTGCGCCGCCACACACTGGGGAACCCAGCCTGCATCATCATCCACACCGGCACCAACGACCTGGGCTCCCTGCAGCAGGGCACCGCCAGGGCTGTGAGGAGGGTGGCAGAGAGAGCCACACAGGAGTTTCCCGACTCCAAAATAATAATCTCCACACTGCTGCCTCGAACCGACACCCCTCCACACATCATCAGTGCTCTCAACACTGAGATCACCCGAGGCTGCGCCGCCCTGCCCAATGTACACCTGGCTCACCACCCCTCTGTGCGCCCCTGGCACCTCCATGACAGGGTGCATCTAAATCAGGACAGGGTCAGAGTCTTAGCGAAGCCTCCTCTGCTCCAGACTGCTGAGCTGAGCCAGAGCACTCGAGTAGGGACGGACAACCACACTTGTAAATAATTAAAAATAAATACCTGTGTACATACAATGTAACCATACTTTACATAAAACTAATAATTATTATATTTGAAATTCTAGTTTAAACAAAACCTTAGATTAAAAAGTTGTATTGTTGATAGGCATTTTATTCCACCAAGTACAATGTTAGCTAAAATGAGCTCATTTACAGTAAGCTACTGGAACATTCAGGGCCTGAACTCCTCGGCTTTCGGGCTGAAGAGCACAGACCCTGAATTCATTAAAAGCATTAAGGAATTAGATATCATAGTTCTGTTGGAGACATGGTGCCGTGCAGAGGTGCCCACACACTGCCCCCTGGGCTACAGGGAGGTTACTGTGCCCTCAATTAAACTGAGCACAGTGCGGCGCGGCAGGGACTCTGGGGGGATCATAGTGTGGTACAAAGAGGAGCTGGCCAACCACATCAGCCCAGTCAAACAGGGCCCAACGCACACATGGCTTCAAATTAAGAAGGGAATAGCCCAGTGTGAGAACCATATATACCTGTGTGCAGCGTATACCCCCCCCTCTGAACCCCCCTATTACAATGAGGAATTTTTTAACACCCTCCACACAGAGATCAGCCATTTCCAGGCCCAGGGGAATGTGCTGCTCTGTGGGGACTTCAATGCCCGGACAGGCACCGAGCCCGACTGCATCGGCACACAGGGAAACAGCCACATGTTCTGCCAGGCCCCTCTGTACCTCACCCCCACCACAATCCAGAGGAACAACCCCGACGGGGCGGTGAACAAGAACGGGAGAGAATTAGTGCATCTCTGCCAAGCCTTGGGCCTGTACATCCTTAATGGCAGGATCAGAGGGGACTCTTTAGGGAGGTTCACGTATTGCTTATCTCTTGGGACTAGTGTAGTCGACTACGCCCTCACTGAAATGGACCCCTCCTTCATCAGTGCATTCACTGTCAGGCAGCAAACCCCCCTGTCAGACCACAACCAAATCACAGTGTTCCTGAAAAGAAGAAGTCAGGCCAGCAACACACAGACACAGCCCAGTAAGCTGTACAACCTTAATCAAACATACAGATGGGCTCCAAACAGCACAGAGGAATTTAACAAAGCAATGAGTTCCACAGAAATAACAGACATCATCAACACTTTCCTCAGCTCACAGTACCAGCCTGACGTGACAGGACTAAATCTGGCCATAAATGATATCAATCAAATATATCAAATTGCAGCCACAATGGCAAATCTTAAAAAGACAAAGAAAAAGACCAACCAGAATCACACACACACACACAGACATGGTTTGATGATGAGTGTAAATCAATACGAACAAATTTAAGGCACCTATCCAATCAAAAACATCATCAACCACAAGACACAGAACTACGCCAGCAGTACTGTGAGACCCTAAAACACTACAAACACACCCTTAAAAATAAAAAACAGAAACACACAAACAAAACACTCACAGACATAGAGAAATCTGTTGACCAAAACCAGTTCTGGGAAATGTGGAACAATTTAAATTCAACAAAACAACAAGAATTGGCAATACGAAACGGAACCATTTGGAAAAAATACTTTGAAAACCTTTATAAAGATATCCAACAAAATGATCTGACACACAAACAAATTGAAACCAGGGAAAAACTGAAACCACTCGAACAATCAATTAAAAATAATCAAAACCCAATTGATGCTCCAATCACCCTACAGGAACTATCTAAAAAGCTCCAGGCACTTCCACCCAGAAAAGCCTGCGGCCGGACAGCATCAGCACTGAGATGCTCGAACACAGCAGCGCACAACTGCAGGAGGCTGTGCTTAAATTGTTCAACATGGTCCTCAGTACTGGTCACTTCCCTGACATCTGGAACCAGGGGCTGATCACCCCGATTCATAAGAGTGGAGACAAATTGGACCCTAATAACTACCTGTTATCTGTGTGAGCAGTAACCTGGGGAAGGTGTTCTGCAGTATCATCAACGCCCGGATACTGGCCTTCCTTACCGAGCACAGTGTCCTGAGTAAGAGTCAGATTGGCTTCCTCCCAAATCACCGCACTACAGATCATATTTACACCCTACACACCCTCATAGACAAACACGTCCACCAAAAAAGTAAAGGCAAAATCTTTGCCTGTTTCATTGATTTCAAAAAGGCATTCGACTCCATTTGGCACGAGGGACTTTATTACAGAATTCTTCAAAGCGGTGTAGGGGGTAAAGTCTATAATATTATAAAATCAATGTACACCGAAAACAAATGTGCAGTAAAAATTGGCAACAAAAGAACAGAGTTCTTCACTCAGGGGCGGGGAGTGAGGCAGGGCTGCAGTCTGAGCCCAAACTGTTCAACATCTACATCAATGAGTTGGCCACAGTGTTGGAGCAGTCTGATGCCCCTGGCCTCACCCTAAATGACACAGAAGTCAAATTCCTGCTCTATGCGGATGACCTTGTCCTGCTGTCGCCCACAGAGCAAGGGCTTCAGCAAAACCTGGCACTACTAGAGCAGTACTGTCAGTCATGGGCCCTGGCAGTAAACATGAAGAAGACAAAGATCATGATTATCCAAAAAAAGGCTAGACCACAGGGAAACAAATATCACTTCACGCTAGGCAACACTACCCTAGAACACACCTCACACTACACCTACCTGGGCCTGACTATTAGTGCGTCAGGGGGCTTTAACCTGGCAGTGAAGGCACTCAAAGACAAAGCAAGAAGAGCTTTCTACCCAATCAGAAGAAGATTCTATAACATTAATATCCCAGTCAAAATCTGGCTCAAACTAATTGACAGTGTGATCCAGCCCATTGCGCTGTACGGTAGTGAAGTATGGGGTCCACTCAGTCAACAGGGCTACACTATGTGGGACAAACATCCAATAGAGACCCTGCATGCTGAACTCTAAAAACATACTGCAGGTGCACAGGAACACACCAAACCACGCATGCAGGGCAGAATTAGGCCGCTTCCCAACCCTCATTAATATAAAGAAAAGAGCACTGAAATTCTGGATGCACCTGAAGAAAAGTGAGTCAGACTCACTCCAGTACAAGGCCCTCCAAACCCAAGTGTTCAGCCCTGAAAAGAGTCCCCTGAGCCAGCTGGCCCTGAAGCTCACGGCACTGACCCCCGCTAATACTGCGAACAGAGACCAGCTTCAGGTCAGCACTGCTTACCTGCCCCCAATTAGAGTCAACCAAATCATAAAGATAATCAAAACCTCCTATCTGGAACATTGGAACAATTAAACCAAATCCCAAAGTAAACTGGATTGCTATCGGGCCCTAAACAGAGAGTCCAACCTGGCAGAGTCTCTCTTCACTGTCAGAGATACGAAGCAGAGACGGATCCTGACCACAGCCTGGCCAGAGAGACGGGCCGACACAGGCAGAGCTGGCTGCCCAGAGAGGAGCGGCGCTGTGGTCACTGCGAGACAGGAGAGGTGGACACAGAGAGGAGCGGCGCTGTGGTCACTGCGAGACAGGAGAGGTCCAGACAGAGATGCACTTCCTCCTCCACTGCAATAAATATGCCAAAATAAGGGACACATTCTTTAATAAATTCATAAATATTATAAAATCATTCTCTGAATTGATAAATGAAAAAAAATAGCTATCCTCCTGGGGGAGGGACACACACACAGGCCCAATATGTAGCCGCCTGCCACAGCCTGAGGGGCTCACTGTGAAAACATACATGAGCACCAGCTGTAACTTGTAAACTATAAATAAAGGAAATGTACATGTCTATTAAGATTTTATTTATAAATTATAATGTTACTGTTTCATTTTATTTATTTATTTTTTCTTACCTTTTATTATTTTTCAATGTATGTATATAATATCAACTGCTTTGGCAACACTACGAAACTGTTTGTCATGCCAATAAAGCACCCTTGAATTGAATTGAATTGAATTGAATTGAGAGAGAGAGAGAGACCGAGAGACAGCCAGAGAGAGAGAGAGAGAGAGAGAGAGACGGTTCGTCTGCATGTATGTGAGCGAAAGGGAGAGCCAGCCAGTGCACAATCTCTGATGCTGTGATTGTGTTTGTGCTGAAGTGTGAGTGATTTGTGTGTTCCTAGGTGTGTGTGTGTGTATCTGTCTCTGCCTGTCTGTCTGTGTGCTGATGTGTGAGTGAGTGGATTTTTGTCCCTTGAAGTGTGTGTTTGTGTCTGTGTGTGTGTGTTAGTTTGTGTGCCTTTATGCCTCTGTGTTGGTGTCACTGAAGTGTACGTCTATGTGAGTGTGTGTTGGAGTCTTGGTGTACTGAAGTGTGTGTTTGTGTTTCACTTCTGCAACTCTGCTACAGCAACAGGATGTGGTGAGAAGCAGCAGCGGCAGCAGCAGCGGTCTAGCCTTCTATATTCTCACCACGGGTTTCCACAGGACTCACAGACTGTTATTTTGCACAAGGTAAGGCTCTTGAGAGCGGGGGTGGGGCTGGCGGCTGTGGCTGTTAGTGATAACAAGGCTACACAGTATCTGTGGAGATCAGCGTAGTTTGATCCACGTCAACAAATGCAAGTAGATGCTCGCCTCTCTGTGCTTCAGTCTCTCACTCTCTCGAACAGGGCAGTGTCAATGTACTGCAGCGTCCAGTCTGTCAGTCAGTGTCGGTGTACTGTAGTAGAGAACTATCTTTCTCCCTCTCTGTCTCCTTCTCTCTCTCTCTCTCTCTCTCTCTCTAACCTCGTCATTGCGGTACATTCCTGGAGTCATGTGCTGGCTCTGATCTCAGTCATGCAGTCTGCACTCACCCTGCAGAGTACTGAGAGAGGAGAGAGAAGAGAGAGAGACCAAGACGAGACAAAGGGAAGGAGAGGTAGGGACACAGTGGAAGAGTAGAAGGGGAGATGGGGGAGAGGGTAGAGGGAAAGGGGAAGAGAGAGAGAGTGTGTGTGTATGTTCGATGTATATTAATGTATGTAATGTCTGTAAACTTGTGTGTATTGTATGTATACAGTATTATTGCCACTGCGCTGTTCTATGTTTTGCTGTGGAACCCCCTGTACTTGCTTTGGCAAAACGGGTGTAATCTTGTCATGCCAATAAAGCACATTTGAATTTGAATTTGAATTGAGAGAGAGAGAGAGAGAGGAGAAAGTAAATAAAGACACTACCTCACTTTCACCCTTCACACTGTAGTGAGATAAAGAGGGAGAGAGGGAGATTTACACACACAGAGGCTGACTGAGCTCTACAGTACTTTAACTCTGCCCTGCTAATCAGGAGGGGGTGTGGGGACTAAGCGTTTCATGAACTTTGGCACTACAGGTTATTTACACTCTGTTGCCCATTTCCTGTCAAATATGTAAATACGCACTTTGAAAGAGAGAGAGATAAAGAAAAGAAGTTGTGATACAGACAGACATATCAGAGGAAGGCACACTGGGGGATGGATGCAAAAGAACCAGAGGAAGGCAGAGAGAGAGAGAGGAACTTTTGCAGGCAACACACAAGCCGAGGTACAGACAGATAGGCAGACGGTAGTGTGGAGAGATAGACAATGGGAGGATGGAGGATGTAGTAGAGATAAACAGATGACAGAAATAATCCGTCAGATGAAGAGGGGAAGAGAAACAGAAAGAATGAGGGGGGGAGAGAGATCACAAACGTTTAGATAGAAAAAAACAGAAATGGAAGGATATTTTCTCCAGTCTCACTGAATAACATTTTGTATATTTTTTCATGGTTTGCATGTTATTTTTTCTCTTGCTGACTAAAGGAAAGGAGAGAGGGGGACACGGGGAGAAAACAGACACAGCAAAATAAAGACAGTAGGTGTGTATTCTTCTATTCTTAAATATAATTGATCACTAGAGACTCACTATAGAATTTGATATAGCTACAGTCAATCAATGCTCCCACCTTGTGGTGAAAGAGACAATGATAGAGAGAATGAGTAAGATAGTACGAGTTATAATTTGAACGAATTGAAATAATCAGCTTAGTGTTCAGACGAATGGAGAAAAACCTGATCACTAAAGCTAACTACAGTTTACATCTAGAAGAAAATTAAAACTTCTCAGCGTTTCAACATGTGTGTTTTCGATTTTAAGAAATGTCTGTTTCTTCTAGACTTCCTTTATCAGAGCTGCAGGAAACAGTTGGTAACATTGAGGATAACAAGTTCATTTGTTTGGCTTTGGTGCTTTTACATGGCTATTTCTGATCCGGATCAAATGCAAATGCAAGGACCCCTGGGGCTGCTGAAATATTCTATTTGATCAGGATCAGAGGTCAGCAGCCCCAGGGGTCCTTGCATGCACACTAGCATATTAATCTAAACTTAATTATATGTATATATTAACTGTGTCCTTTAGAATACAGAGCTATATTAAAAACTGTCATTTTATATTACAAATTATTCTAACAAGTAAAACCAACGTACTTTTTTGCAACCAAAGCATTTAAAATGAAAATAAAATCTTATATACTATTATAAAATAACTATCCATTTACTTTTCACAACTGAAGTATTTTAAATTAAATACGATTATTATATACTTTTTGCTAACAAAATAACAAGCCATTTAGAGTTAATTCATTGTAAGAATACTGTATTTGTAATAGGGAAGTAGAGAGGTGTTCTTCTGCTCCACTGATGCGAACGGTGTTTGTCTGCCGGAAGACATGAGATGAAGAAGAAACCGAAAACAAGATATAAAAGAACTAGAAAGATTAAAGAAATAGCATAGAAATAACACCATCCCCACCAAACACATAATTATAATTCATAAAACGTATTGCTGTTTTACCAAACAAACACTCAATGGTCCACAATAAATGTGCAATAATAATAATACTATTTTCATGTTAAGTAGCTAGTTAAATTAAATAAGCATCCTGAACCATGAATGCGATCCCACCGTGCTACTTCCTCTCCTGGGTTCCTCAATATAGCAAAGACAGGCGCTCTGTGAGCCGCAGTAGACACTGCTATGTGAATGTGAACCTGATGTCCTGCTCTCTGTCCACAGTCTCAGCTACAGCGCAGTGAACTGCAGCCCTCCTGGACATTCGGGGGAGAAAATAAAAAATACAGACACAATAAATATAAAAATAAACACACTGAAAATACATATACTATGGAGAATGGGATTGGCCCGTCGGAGGAGTCCTGTGAAGTTAAGATCCAACCAGAGGGCAGCAGAACACATCACCGGACCAATGGTGAGTAGCCTCCCACATAGTCATAATGCATATCATATTTTTATTATATTTGTAGTTATTAAAATATAATTATCATTAGTTTAATTTCAAAGTGCAGTAAATACAACTAGTAAAATGTACAATAAATCTCAGTGCACAATGTCCCTGGTCTGTACCACGGGAACAGGAGTAGTTACAGTAAAATGATCAAATACATCCGCAATCATTAATGAATTAATAAGAAAGTGCACAGGATTGCTGTGCTGTGCAGAAAATGGCAGAATAGTGTAAGCATGCCCGAGACCGCCCACTGTCAATACCTCTCTCTGTGTGTGTTTCAGCTCTGCACAACGGTCAGCTGCTGCTGGCCCTCCCATCGGCCTCCCCCTGGACTCTGCGCTTCAATGTGCCCCTGAGCAGAGCCCTCCTGAGCAGAGAGGGCATAGAGGTCAGTGCCACTGTATCAGCAGAGCAGCACATTGTAGTGTCTGTGTTTGTGTTGTATTGGTTTATATATTTAGGTTTTATTCAAGAACTAGGTGTGTAGGTCAGACAGATCATTTTTTGTGTCTGCTGAGGTGGGGTTTGAATGAATCTAAACTGAACAATCAAACTACGTAAGCATAGGAATATTACAATAATACGTTTAGTGGGATCTGGTTCTGTGCTGGCACCTTGTGGTCACTGTGTGGTACTGCGTGCAGATCGATATTTTGCATTTTGATTTAGGATTTCCTTCCCCCTAGTGGAGGTATCTCCAAATTGCAGTGTGCCTTCATTGTGCCGTGCATGACTTTAGTTAATAGTCTGAGAACAGTAAGCTTTGTTCCCCCGACATGTCTGTTGCCCCTGGCTGAACTCCAGAGAGATTAGTGCTGTTACAATAGGGGTCTGTAGTAACAGTGCAGTAGAGTAGTGCTGTTACAATAGGGGGCTGTAGTAACAGTGCAGTATAGTAGTGCTGTTACAATAGGGGGCTGTAGTAACAGTGCAGTAGAATAGTGCTGTTACAATAGGGGGCTGTAGTAACAGTGCAGTAGAGTAGTGCTGTTACAATAGGGGGCTGTAGTAACAGTGCAGTAGAATAGTGCTGTTACAATAGGGGGCTGTAGTAACAGTGCAGTAGAATAGTGCTGTTACAATAGGGGGCTGTAGTAACAGTGCAGTATAGTAGTGCTGTTACAATAGGGGGCTGTAGTAACAGTGCAGTAGAGTAGTGCTGTTACAATAGGGGGCTGTAGTAACACTGCAGTAGAGTAGTGCTGTTACAATAGGGGGCTGTAGTAACAGTGCAGTAGAATAGTGCTGTTACAATAGGGGGCTGTAGTAACACTGCAGTAGAGTAGTGCTGTTACAATAGGGGGCTGTAGTAAACTAGATATACAGGAGAGTGTCATTCTTTTTCGGATATCCCATTAATTGTTTCCTCCCTTTGTTCCAGATCCCAGAGGAGAATTTCGTGCCCCCTCTCCTACATGCTCTGGACCCCCCTGCTGTCAGGAGGTTCCTCTTCTTCAACTCCTCCCACTTCCACCTCTTCCTCACGCCGGTCAGTCACTCAGGCAGCCGGCCAGTCATGCTGTCAGCCGTAATAATCGAATCTCTCAGCCAGGTTCACTCTCTCCTCTCCCCCCTCTCCCCCAGGCTCTGTACATCGTGCTCTGGTGTGGAATCTACTCCTCCCTGCACCTCTATCTCAGTCAGTACCTGGAGACGTACTTCTGGCTCTTCTGCCTGTCAGTCAGCGCCTTCTCTGTCTTCCTCACATCTCTCCTCCTCATCCTCCTCAGCAGAAACAACAGACAGGTCAGTCCATGCAAAACTGCATAAATCTATCTATCTATCTATCTATCTATCTATCTATCTATCTATCTATCTATCTATCTATCTATCTATCAACTCCCCCCTCTCTCTCCCACTCCCCCTCTCTCTCTCTCTCTCTCTCTCTCTCCCCACTCCCTCTCTCTCCACCTCTCTCCCTCTCTCCGTCTCCCCCTCTCTCTCGGAGCCTCTGTGCTGTAGTTGATTCCCGTGTCCTCGGCCCTCAGATCAATATTAACACTGACATCAGGCTGGTCCCGGTCAATGAGGCGCTCAGCCAGTACAGGGTGCTGGTGGGAGAGACGGACACTGTGCACAACTGCACCAGTCTGCACCAAGTATCCTTCCTCGTAGTGCTACAGCATTTATGTGTGTGCGTGTGGAGGGGGGGGAGTCTGTCTGTGTGCTTTGTCTGTGTTTATCCCTCTGTCTGCCTGTGTCTGTCTCTCAATCTGTGCATATCCCTGTCTGTGTGGTGTTTCTCTTATTGTCCATGTCAGATTATAAGTGCAATTGTTTCCATGTCTCATGTGTGTATGTCTCTACACTCACACATGCTCACTGACATACTCCCCCTGCCCCCCTCCCCCCGCACACTGACACACTCTCACTCACTCCCTGTCACGCACCCTGACGCGCACTGACCCCCAGCCTCACACTCTCTCTCCCAGTTCCAGCTCCTTAACTCTCCCAGCTGTTCTTTGTCTATTTCGACCTGAGCGGCTGTCAGTCTCAGCTCTGTGAGGCGCTGGAGGAGAGGAGCTTCGCCAGGGCTCAGCTGCAGGTGAGACACAGAGGACAGTGCAGACACACACAGGACAGGACACTGTGGTACAATAGAGACACACACAGGACAGGACAGTGTGGTACAGTACAGACACACAGGACAGGACAGTGTGGTACAATAGAGACACACAGGACAGGACAGTGTGGTACAATAGAGACACACACACACACAGGACAGGACAGTGTGGTACAATAGAGACACACACACACACAGGACAGGACAGTGTGGTACAATAGAGACACACACAGGAGAGGACAGTGTGGTACAATAGAGACACACACACACACAGGACAGGACAGTGTGGTACAGTACAGACACACAGGACAGGACAGTGTGGTACAATAGAGACACACACAGGACAGGACAGTGTGGTACAATAGAGACACACACACACACAGGACAGGACAGTGTGGTACAGTACAGACACACAGGACAGGACAGTGTGGTACAATAGAGACACACACAGGACATGACAGTGTGGTACAGTACAGTGTATGCCTCACAGTATAGTTCTCTATGGTACCCTCTCTCTCTCTCAGGCCATGCTGCGGCAGAAACTCGCCCACCTGCTGTTGGTCACAGAGGTGGAGGCCCTTGACCCCGAGACGTCAGAGAGGGGGGCAGATTCAGAGGAGACTCCCTTGCTTGTGGGTGAGGAAGGGGACACCCCAACTGGCCGCACTTCCCCAAGTGACCACAGAGGGGCGCCAGAGCTCACAAAGAACTACAGCCTGGTGCCCGAGGGGCCCCCACAGGCAAGTGCACAGCGGATTAGTAGCAGTTTACCATTAACAAGAGTACAGCCGCCGTCTGATCTTTAATTATACTGATTTACAAGCTCTATCGCTATTTTTCAATTCCAGGCAATGGCTTACCAGCTGCTGATGACCTACAGTGCCATCTATGTGAAACTGCTGGTGTCTCACAGGCTGCCCATAGAACAGCGCCCCCTGCACTGCCAGAGGACCAACACCCCCTGTCTGTGCCAGTACATCGAGAAGACCGTGCTGAGATAGAGGACGAGGGAGGAGGCCTGTAATGCACCACAGAGAGAGCGCAGAGACAGAGAGAGAGAGAGAGAGAGAGAATGGGGGGAAGACTGGAAATTACAAGAGCATTATCTGAGATCCGCTTTGGTTTCTTCTCTCAGGCATGCATGCTGACAATGTGTCTCATGGGTATTAGGCAGACTGTAGTCAAACCTCACCACAGGAGTCTGGAATGAGAAGCTGTTGGCTGTCATTTCAAGACTGAGGGCATCTTCTTGGATGGACCTCCTGGCTATATGCATGTCCTGGGGTGTGAAGCCAGATTGTGTATAAAATATCTGTAGGATCTACAGGGGGATGGAGGGCATTGATCCTAATTTGTGGTCTAATACAATGTCCAACCGTGGATGGCGATCTCCTGACAGTGATCTCCTGACTGTTGGGGGCTACTGTTGATTGGCCACCCCAACTGTTGGGGTCTGCGCTGGTGACTCCTTACTGTGACTTCCAGACTAGGGGTATAGGGGCTAACCTTGCACTGGGCTGCAAAACCAGACCATCAGAATTAAACTGGCTATGATGACCTGACTATTGGAGTATGTCATGTAAAATACTACATCCAATAAAAATAGTATTGGAGTATCAGTCAAATCAGTCTTGAATTAGACCCTTACAATCATTGGGAGAAACATATGTTAGTAATATATGGAAGAAAAATAATAGGCTCCTTCAATGCATTCTGTATATTTTAAATACACGTTAGTCTTTAAACCATATATTTATTTTATTTGTCAAAAATATAAGGTGAGGATATATGAAACATATTGCATGGGGAGCCCCCAGGCTTAATCAACAGAAAGGAGAGAGAGACGGGGCAGGTTATAAATGTCTGACTTGTATTAACCCCAATAAAGACACGCGGTCTGGTTCCTCTGCAGCTCAGTGATCGCTCCCCGGTGCTGCTAACGCTGGCCCATGCAGGGACGCTGAAAAGTGATTGTTCAGCTGTACTGTGTGGTAAACTGAAAACGCAAAACAGCGCGTGAGTCTGTGTGAGTCTGTGTCCTTCTCTGTTCCCACAGAAAAAGATTTTCCCCTCTTGTGATGTGCCTCATTATTTCCAAAACTCAGACTGGTTTACAGGCCGTGGAGTCTGTAATACCATGAATACCAATGATCCTAATTTACACAGAGGGAGAGAGCAATGTACGTGGTGTTCAGATGCAGCAAAGATAGATGAATGGAAAGAGTCAGCCAATCACTCAGTCAGTCAGGAAGTCAGTTTATTGGTCTGTCCTTCAGTCAGTGAACTAACTACATGCTTGGGTGCATCTAAACTGAAAGACTGACTAAAAAACAGGTCTGAGAAGAGGCAGAGAGAGAGAAAAAACAGAGAGAAGGAAAGTGAATGAAACACACAGAAAAACAGAGATAGATTGAATATGAAATACACTGAAAGAAAGAAAGACAACGAGATGGAGAGAGAGAGACTGCTACAGAGAAACAGCAGGAAATACATGTCAAGAAAGAAGAGATGGGGAGAGAAAGAGACTGCTACAGAAAGACAATAGGCAATACACTGAAAGAAAGAAACACAATGAGATGAAGAGAGAGAGACTGCTACAGAGAAAAAGAACAGGAAATACACAGAAGGTAAGAAGAGATGGGGAGAGAGATCAAGAGAGGGAGACTGATACAGAGAGACAACAGGAAATACACTGAAAGAAAGAATAAGATGGAGAGAGAGAGAGGAGAACCAAAATGAGAGAGACTGAAGAAGAGAATGACAAACGACACGAGAGACAGAAAGGGAAATTAATAGTGAAAAACAGAGCAAGGGCAAGAGACAGAGAGAGTTAGGAGAGATTACCAGAAGAGAAAGAGGAAGAGAGCAGGAAACAGAATGACGAAGAGAAAGAGAAAGTGAAATAGAGAGCTAGAGGCGTAGACACAGAATGACACATTAAGCGAGAGAGGAGAGAGAAAGAGGACAGTGAAAACACACAACAACTGGAGTGGTGAAAGTAAAGAGACTAACTGGCTGACAGCACACACTGACTGTACAATCAAACCGTCACCGAGAGGGCGAGGAAGAGAAAGAGTTTGAGTTTTACAAAACACTTTATTGAAACAAACACCAAGGAACCATGAAACAATCAGTAAAAATAATTATATCATATTAAACAACATAGAAAAACTACGAGGGTGCATAGCGCATCATCTATTCACCACAATCGACTAAAAGTTTCAAGGTCCTTGTTAAGTGTATAAAACCTATAATCAAGTAAAATCCTGGCCTTAATAAAACATTTAAAAAGCGTGACGAGGAAGAGAAAGAGAAAGGGTTCATACACAGTGGTAACTAATTAATTTGAACACTGCACTAACAGAGAGAGAGAGAGATGGGGTTAACAGATGTAGTGACAGCATTGACACTGCACAGAAAGAAAGAGGGATTCAGAGAGAAGAGAGAGAGAGAGAGAGAGAGAGACAGAGGGACACAGAGAGACAGTGAAAGCCAAACAGAGAGAGAGGTTTACCATTGACACATTTACTGTACATTAACACTACAGATGGAGAGTAAGAGAAAGAGAAAGACAGCCAAAGAGAAAAACGGGGACAGAGAGACAGAGAGAGCGACAGGGACACACACACACTGTGCTGTGCTGCAGCGTGACAGGCAGTGGGAGGGATGTTAATTGAACTCCAAGATGCAGAGACTCTCCGAGAGGCTAAACGGCTAATCCGTGATCCTGCTGGGAGCAGTCTGGTCTGCCCGTCGCCCTGGCAACCACTCTCTTCAGCACTCCGCATCCCCGTCTCTCTCTCTCACTCACTCCCTCTCTCTCTCTCTGTCTCTCTGTCTCTCTCCCTCTCTCAATCTCTCTCACTCACTCACTCTCTGTCTCTGTCTCTCTCTCTCACTCACTCTCTCTCTCTGTCTCTCTCTCCCTCTCTCTCACTCACTCTATCTCTCTCTGTCTCTCTCTCTGTCTCTCTCTCTCTCCCTCTCGCTCTCTCTCTGTCTCTCTCTCTCTCTCCCTCTCTCAATCTCTCTCACTCACTCACTCTCTCTCTGTCTCTCTCTCTCTCTCTCCCTCTCTCTGTCTCTCTGTCTCTCTCTCCCTCTCTCTCACTCACTCTCTCTCTCTGTCTCTCTCTCCCTCTCTCTCACTCACTCTCTCTCTCTCTGTCTCTCTCTCCGTCTCTGTCTCTCTCCCTCTCTCTCTCTCTGTCTCTCTGTCTCTCTCCCTCTCTCAATCTCTCTCACTCACTCACTCTCTGTCTCTGTCTCTCTCTCTCACTCACTCTCTCTCTGTCTCTCTCTCTGTCTCTCTCTCTCTCTCCCTCTCGCTCTCTCTCTGTCTCTCTCTCTCTCCCTCTCTCAATCTCTCTCACTCACTCACTCTCTCTCTGTCTCTCTCTCTCTCTCTCCCTCTCGCTCGCTCGCTCTGCCTCACAGCAGTGTTAATGCGACACCCTGTCTGTATCTCACACTGTGAAACAAGCCTGGATTGCAATTACAATTAACACACACACACCATGAGGGGGGGATCTGTAAACAATTAAAGACAAATATGAGAGCAGTATATATATATTTGTCTCTCCCCTATACACACACACATTTATATAGATATGAATATACATATACATATATTAATATATACATGTGTGTGAGTGTATATTGGAGAGACCAGGAGAATGGGTGTACAGATAGCAGACAGGCAGATAACTAGATGGATAGATGGATAGATACAGCAACAGACAGATATAGTGAGTCAGACCCCTCTCAAATGTTACAGCAGAGAAGAGAGAATAGGGCCAACTATAAATAGTAGCAGAGAGGCTGGGAGAGAGAGAGAGAGAGAGAGAGAGAGAGAGAGAGAGAGAGAGAGAGAGAGAGACGGAGAGGGAGAGGGAGAGGGAGGGAGAAAGAAAGGGGGGAGAGATACACACTCACAGGACCAAACCATCATTTATTTTATTTTATTTCAAACAACTTAGTTCATAGACACAGCTATTTAAATACGTGTATGAATACAGAAGAGAGATAAACTGAGACAGGGAGTTAGAATCCGGATTCATAAACTACACCAAGTTAAATCAGCTCCCATTGTTTTCCTCAGTCCCGTGCAGTGCCCCATGGGAAACGACCCCAAGAACGCTGTGCAGGATCAGCAAGAGGCAGTGCAGTGTAGTCGCGTGTCAAGCTGAATACCTGTTGTTGACTAAACTGCTTGTTAATGAGTGATATCTTGTCCGAGGTGGTCAAGCATTGATTCATAGGCTGTGGATGTGAATTCGTATTGGGTGGCAGTCCATAGCATCTTCAACAATGACAACTGTATCGATGCAACTGTACACACACACACACACACACGCGCGCGCACACACACACACATACATGCGCACAGTGGTACCTTTTGTGTAGCAGTAATACACTGTCAGAACTCACTGAACTCTTTCAATCCAGTTATCAGCAGCAGGTAAATTAGTGGAATTGTAGATGTGCAAATACTTCTGTCCCCAGCGCCCTTGAGATCCACAGTAATTGAGCTCCTTGTGTGAACTTCGTTTCATGACCTGGAGTCATCGCCTCCACGTCGGCTCCTACCTAGAGTAGAGTAGTGCTCAGACAGACCATTTCCAATCATAGACAAGGTCATTTATGAACCTCAATTGTCTTCAATTTAAATCTCAAATCAAGTAATAATAATAATAATAATAATAATAATAATAATACATCTTAAAAGTATTGTCAGACAATTATTATAGTTCAAAACTTGGCACCTTTCTTAGTTTAAAAGCTATATTCAGCAATACAGAACTAAAATCATATAGATTGTTCCTTCAAGCAATGGTCAACGTTGTTTTTCAAAACAAAGAAACAAAGAAACAAAGTGCATTTATTATCAGTGCTGAGCTGCCCTGGTCCTGGAGAGACACAGTCCAGACCAGCAGGGTCTCAGTCCTAGTCCCGGGCAATACCACTAAACCAATACTGTAGTTAAGGGAAAATCGGCTGTACTAGATATGTAAACCATTAATTAAACAAAAATTGTTTTATGCAGCTGTCAACTGATCTATTAACCCTGCTGGACTGGGCGCTCTGCAGGACCAGTCTGAGGCACAACCCACATCTCTTCCCTTACACCTACCATGGTTTTATATTAACACAACTCATGTTTAATGACAGCAACGCAATGAATTGTCTGCAGTACAGTTTGGTACAGTACAGCACAGTCTAGACCTAGCACTACAGAGAGGTACAAACTTGTTTGATCATAGTAATGCAGGGCCCTTGTGGCAGTACAGTGTGCTACAGTAGTCTACAGATATAAAACAATATACCCTCCTTCCGCAAGAGCAAAGAAGTCCAGGGATTCTTTATCATGGCTGCCATGAAAAAAGCCACAAAACATCTTGAAAAATGCAATAAGAGGGGAGAGGGTGGGGTGGGAGGGGGGAGGTGCAGGATCATCCAAGGGATTTTGGGAGTCGAAGTCTGTTACAAACACGTTTGTAGGCAGGAGAAAAAATATCCACATGTTCTATTGTTGATTTGTTTCCTATTTTTTGGCAGGTGTGTTGGTAGGCGACATTGTCTCACTTGGTATGACACCAGAGCTAGAGATAGAACAGGAGACAAGCTACAAAGGATGGTGAAACTGGCACCATTTTGGTTCTGAGGAACCAAATCCATCTTCAGTAGAAGCGTGTAGGAAGCTTGAGCCAAAATGGCGGCATGCAGGGGGTGGGGGGTTCCCTTCCCTTGGCAGTAGCTGGCAGCTTAGCAGAGAGACCAGTCTCACCATAGTCTCTCCTGTGAGCCCAACTCACAAACCATCACTCTACCTTCAATAAGTCTAATTACATTTGCACAGGAGAAAAAAACAAAAACAAATCTTCTATTTATTTTTGTTTCACTGATTATAAACCAAATCATCTTTCCGAAAGTCTGCGAGATATCCATGAATCCATTCTCTGAGTTGGACAATTCTGAACTAAGTGTTGATGCCTCTTCAGTTTATATCAGTCTTTCAAACAACTGTTTTCACCCCAAAACTAAGAGCTTCTGTCTCAGCTAGTCCAGGCCCAGTGTTGCACACTGACTGTGAAAGAGATGCAATGTAAAAGGAGAGAAAGAGGGAGGGATAGATTGAAAGCCAGGAATGGAGGGGGCTGGGATACCAGGAGGGAAGGAGAGAGAGATGGGAGGGAGAGAATAGGAGGGGAAAAGAGTGATGATGAGGGAGGGAGGAAGACAGAGAGACCGGTCTATGACATAGGGGAGGGCAGAAGGCAAGAGGGAGAAAGAGAGAGGCACTGAGAAAAGAGGCAGAGTGACAGAGCAAGCAAGTAGGAATAATTCACTTTAACCATCTCCCCGTGTCTCTCATACGCACTCAAACTTTAATTATTACTGCATCTTTTCAAACAAAACTGTATGTCGTGCGCTCTCCCTCTCCCTCTCCCTCCTATTCCTGTACTATTATTTTATACACTATAGACAAACCTCGTTCTCTCCCCCAGGCCGTTTGTCAACCCAGCTGTACAGCAGATGTCACTCGTGTGGCTCGTGTGGCAAGTGGAGTTCCAGTTACAATTCGATCTCTCTCCCTCCAGTGCATGTTGTGTTTGGCAGTAAAAGCATATATTTCTCAGTAACTCAGTTGTAAGGGGCTTGGAATCAGCGTTAACTCCCTACACTATCATTCCACTATTTTCTTGTTCTCATCTCATCCCAGCATTTGGCATTTCATTGCAAATCAACTTCCTCTCCTCGAGACCAGAGTAATAGTCTGTTCAGTCGCATCCGTGGGTTAAGGACTCGGTTCATTCTCTGTCCCAGTCCGTGCTGGAATCCATCGAAGGGTTGATGTGGTGAGCTTGGCACGTCAGCGGATCACATTGTGGATTGGTTTGCTGTATTTTGGTCAGTCTGGCAACGAGGGTTGTGGTCAAGTCACTCAGCGTACCACTCAGTCAGTCAGTCAGTCTGTGTACCACTCAGTCAGTCAAGTATCAAGTGATTAGTTGTTCAGTTAGTCAGTCAGTCAGTCAGTGTATGAGTTAGTCAATCCATCAATGAATCAGCTTGTCAAGTAGATAAGTCAGTCGTTCCTAGAAATGATTGAGGTGGTTGTCAGGCTGCCCTCTTGGTTGCTATTGATGCAGTGTCACGAGTTTGAGGTGGGGATGGGAACCTTCACAGGAGAGCCTCAGGAGATTTGAAAGCAGACTGTTAATGGAGGAGATTTTGTGAGATTTTGTGACCATGTGACACAGAAGGCGAGTGGAGGCAGTGTGGCACACATTTCTCTTTTGGTTTGTCTTGTTGATACTAGGGCCTTGCATTTTACATGACTGAAACACTGTTTAAAAAGTTGAGTCATGCAAATCACAGGGTCCTACTAATTGAGTCAAGCATATCATCAGCCTTCTTCTTGAAGGAACCTGTTCCACACTCCCACAACACTCTGTGTGAAGAAGCCCTGCCTGATGGCCCTGTCCACTGCGAAGAAGCCACTTGGGTCTCTTTTAGGATGTCGAGCACTTCTTCTATCAAGTCCCCTCATAATCATCTCTCTTCCAGGCTGAAGCTTGGGACAGTCCTTTAAGACCAGGAAGCACCCTGGTCGCACTCCTCTGAATTGATTCCAGAGCAGAAAAGCCTTTTAATTTCTTATTTGTGTTGAAATGTACACAGACTTAAAATACTTAAACGCTTTCACCAGTTCTGGGAATCACGGATTGAGGATTATATCGTAGGTGAAAAAGGTGAACACGGGTTGATAAAATATCACCAGTGACATCCTGGGAGTGAAACCTAGTGGACAGTAGATGTAGATATTGATGACATTTGTATATATTGTATTGAGTCCGGTGTCTCTCCGAAGGCTGTGTGTTTGAAGGGCCTCATCATTGCATTTCATGTTATTTTGATGAATATTCTACAAATGGATTCCATTTTGTTTTTCCAAACACAGAAAAGGGAACCTTCCTTATGAAACGACACCAAAAATATGCTTTTCTTCAAATGTTGCTGTTATTTGTCCCAAGAATGCATTGTTTGATCATGGCTTTTGTCATCCCCATAAGATCCAATCCTTAAAATATGAAAAAACATGAGTGCAGTAGAAAACAGGTTCAAGTTTGTAATCCACAAATTAACAAAACTAATGGTGAATACTGTAAAACTGAGTCAGTCAGTGTGTCATTCAGTCAGTGTGTCAATCAGTCAGTCAGTGTGTCATTCAGTCAGTGTGTCAGTCAGTCAGTCAGTGTGTCATTCAATGTGTCAGCCAATCAGTCAGTCAGTGTGTCATTCAGTCAGACTATCAGTCAGTCAGTCAATCAGTCAGTGTGTCAGTCAGTCAATCAGTGTGTCAGTCAGTCAGTGTGTCGTTCAGTCAGTCTATGAGTCAGTGTGTTGTTCAGTCAGTGTGCCAGTCAGTCAGTCAGTGTGTCAGTCAGTGTGTCAGACAATCAGTCCGTCAGTGTGTCATTCAGTCAGTCTATCAATCAGTCAATGTGTCAATCAGTCAGTCAGTCAGTGTGTCAATCAGTCAGTCAGTCAGTCAGTCAGTGTGTCAGTCAGTCAGTCAGTGTGTCAGTCAGTCAGTGTATCAGTCAGTCAGTCAGTCAGACAGTCAGTCAGTCAGTCAGTCAGTCAGTGTGTCAGTCAGTCAGTCAGTGTGTCAGTCAGTCAGTGTATCAGTCAGTCAGTCAGTCAGACAGTCAATCAGTCAGTCAGTCAGTCAGTCAGTCAGTCAGTCAGACAGTCAGTGTGTCAGTCTGTCAGTCAGTCAGTGTGTCAGTCAGTCCGTCAGTGTGTCAGTCAGTCAGTCCGTCAGTGTGTCATTCAGTCAGTCAGTGTGTCAGTCAGTCAGTCAGTGTGTCAGTCAGTCAGTGTGTCAGTCAGTCAGTGTGTCAGTAAGTCTGGTCCCTCCAGTGGTCCTCTGGAGGCGGTTGCCACGGTTACTGAGCGTGATCGCTAGGGCTCCCACTCGTCGTCGTGGTGCTGAGAGGCAATGATGACTACGACAGTGAGGATGGTGCAGAGGACCATGGAGGCGATGCCCACAGCCAGGCTGATGAACGAGAAGTTCCGTGCCTCACGAGACGCGATCTCTGCAGAGACCATGTCGCCACGGGCAATGGCCGTCCGCACCTGTGGGGTGTGTGTGGGAGTGGAGAGGGAGACATGAGTAGTTGTTGTTAATATGTAGAACAGAACAGTGCAGTACAGACACACACACACAGCGCAGTACAGACACACAGCACAGACACACACAGTGCAATACAGACACACACAGACACACACAGCACAGTACAGTACAGACACACACAGCACAGTACAGACACACACAGTACAGTACAGACACACACACAGTACAGTACAGACACACACACAGTACAGTACAGACACACACACAGCACAGTACAGACACACACAGCACAGTACAGACACACACACAGTACAGACATACACACACAGCACAGTACAGACACACACACAGCACAGCACAGTACAGACACACACACACACAGTGCAGTACAGACACACACACAGTACAGTACAGACACACACACAGCACAGTACAGTACAGACACACACACAGCACAGTACAGACACACACACAGCACAGTACAGTACAGACACACACACAGCACAGTGCAGACACACACAGCACAGTGCAGACACACACAGCACAGTGCAGACACACACAGTGCAGTAGTAACAGTGCAGTACAACAGGCAGGCCAACCTGCACAGCCTTGATGATGGCGATGATGCCTGTGGGCCAGAAGCAGCACACAGTCGTCAGCACAGCAATAGGCAGGTAATCATGGGGGGGGCGGCGTGGCTCCATCAGAGTAATACCAGGGGGCATCTGCAGGGGCATCTGCCCTGGGGCAACTCCTGGATGCCCTGGCCCCCCTTGCATGTAGGGTTGCCCCTGAGAGAGAGCAAGAGAGTGAGAGAGAGAGAGAGAGAGAGAGAGGGAGGAAGAAGGGAAAGGGAGGAAGCTGTGTTAATACAGTGAAGATACACTGCCTGACTGCCTGACTGACACACTGACTGTCACACAGAGTAGGAGAAGAGGATAGAGGAGTCGACACACTGACAGACTGGACTCACTGACACAGCACTATAGCAGAGAGAGAGACTGATAGAGAGAGAGAGAGTGAGAGAGAGAGAAAGAGAGAATGAGAGCGAGCAACACTCCCACTTGCAGTACATAGGGACTCATACAGTGTCTACCCACAGAGACACGCACACACACACACACACACACTCCGGCTGCCCCCCACACGATTGGTTGAGCAATTTTGATCTCCTTCAAGAAGAGAATGCAGCTCTCCTCCATCCTTCCCTTCCCTTCCCCTCCCTGGCCTCCATCACCCTTTCCCACCTTTCACCACCCTCTCTCTCCCTCTCTACAACACCCTCCACCACCCTCACTCTTGCAACCCTCCCTCCCTCCCTCCTGCTCCCTGTCCCACTCACAGAGGTCCCCAGTGGGTACACAGGCAAGTAGGCAGTGCAGGGCTGCAGCTGAAGGGGGTACCCAGGGTGGAGGTACCCGGCCGGGGGCGGGGGGGGGTGCATGGCTCCGCTCGCCCCCTGGGTCTGGATGGTGTAGCCCTGGGGAGCTGGGGGGGGGGGACCGGAGGGCGGGGGGGGGAACTGGCTGTGGAACTGGGTCTCCTGCATGTATCCCTCGGGCCCTGGGTGGTGTTGGGCGTGGGGGTGCTGCTGCAGGTGTTGGGGGTGCTGTTGGTGTTGGGGGTGCTGTTGGTGCTGTTGGTGTTGGGGGTGTTGTTGGTGCTGTTGGTGCTGTTGGTGCTGTTGGTGCTGTTGGTGTGGGTGGGGAGGGGGGGGCCCGGGAGGGTAAGAGGGTTGGGGGTTGAAGTGGGGTGGCGGGGGAGGGGGCATGGTACTCCCATCCTGCTGGGAGGGGATGTATGGTGGAGGGGACATGGGGTGGCGGTTGCTGTCGTCTAAGCCTGGGAGAGAGAAAGAGAGAGAGGGAGAGGGAGAGGAAGAGGAAGGGGAGAGAGGCAGAGGAAGAAGAAGGAGGGGGTAGGGAGAGAAAGAGAGAGGAGGGAGGGAGGAGTTAATTTCATTCAATCAGCAAACATTATCACTTAGTTGTTAAGAGGGGGGGTGATACAGAAATGCTGAGTGACTGCGTCATTAGAAAGCATTATCACTGTGTTGTTTGAGAGAAGTAAGGAGAGAGAGAGAGAGAGAGAGAGTTACTAACAGACAAATAGACTGACTAACTGGTTGTACACTTCAAGGCACGCTGAACTAAATAGGTCAAAGCAGATCTGGAGAAGGGAGAGAGGAATGGGGCTGCAGATAACATCTATCACTGTTACATAACCTGCTGCCTCTCTCACCGGGCTACAGAGAGAGAGAGAGAGAGAGAGAGAGAGAGAGAGAGAGAGAGAAAAAAAGCAAAAGGGAGAGAGGGAATAAGAGTGCACTGGACACTACAGCCAGAGAGGGGAGGACTGGGATGGGGTGAAATGTAAAGGAACAGGAAGATAGGAACTGACAATGTGTGGACTGACCAATACACAGACTGACTGACTGACTGACTGGGTGACCAATACACGGACAGACAGACTGACTAATGCACAGACTGACTGATTTTTGTATAACCTGCCAGAGAAAGCGAGAGAGAAGGATTAAAAAAAATAAAGGAGTATAAAATGAACAAAAGTAAGAGACAGGAATGAAAGAAATAGATATGGAGATACAGAAACTGTGTATATATACACACATTTGGTAAAATTTGTAAATGTAAATACATGATTTATTAAATAATAACATTCGACCCTTTTCCTTCGAGCACATAAATACAGGTTAATGTTAATGTGTCAGGTACGGACAGATTGCACTGATTAGTAACAGGGCAAGTAGATTGGCCTAAACAGGAGTGACGCATATGGTATCCAATGGACCATTCAACAACATTATACTTCACACAGAGAGAGACATTTGCTGTAAAAAGATAGATCTAGAATAGCAATGTCTGACGGACAGACTGGTGGGCAATAATGGCACTGTCGGTGTGACAGACAGAAGAAAAGGAATGACAATACACGGTCGGACGGACAGATAGACACATTGAGGACCGACCCAGGGATCTCAAACACACACAACTCAGATACTTATGGCGTACAAACGTTAGTTAACCGTTTTCCTCCTCACACACACCGAGAGAATAGCATGATGAATTACACAGAGGAAGAGAGGGGGTACGACACACACACGACAAACCGCCACCGTGCAGGACACCCACCGTGCTTCTCTGAGGACATCGCGGACCCTGTGGCGCTGCGCTGTGCCTTTGTGCTGCTCTCCCGTGCGTGTGGAGATGCTTCCTCTCCCTCCCTCTCTGTGCTGAGATGCTTTCTCTCTCTATCCCTTCCCTCTCTCTGTGCCGAGATGCTTTCTCTCTCTATCCCTTCCCTCTCTCTGTGCTGAGATGCTTTCTCTCTCTATCCCTTCCCTCTCTCTGTGCTGAGATGCTTTCTCTCTCTCTATCCCTGTCTCTCTCTGTGCTGAGATGCTTTCTCTCCCTTCCCTCTCTGTACTGAGATGCTTCCTCTCCCTTCCCTCTCTCTGTACTGAGATGCTTTCTCTCCCTCTCTCTGTGTGCTGAGATGTTTTCTCTCTCTTCCTCTCTCTCTGTACTGAGATGCTTTCTCTCTCTCTCTCTCTCTCTCTCTGTGTTGAGCTGCGATATTGCGCCTCTGTGTGGAGCGCCTGCCTGCCGCTGTATCTGCCCACCTTTTGTTACTGATGTAGCGAGGAGGAGGAGGGAGAGGGGGGGGTGGATGTAACGTTTGTGTTTTTATCATGTAATTGACAAGTGTGTGTATTATTATTATTATTATTATTATTATTATTATTATTATTATTATTATTATTATCGATGCTGCAGTCCAATGAGAGAATCAATGCATTCTTAAGATTCACGTTTTACTGAGTTCTCTCTCTTGTACAAGCGCTATATACCCTGCATTTATCATCGGGAGAATATTCTCTTAAAGGTGCAGGAGAGCACAAACACACGCACACACACTGACACGCACACACACTGACACGCACACACACTGACACACGCACACAGACCCTCACAGTACAGACACGCACACACTGACACGCACACACGCTGACACACGCACACACACTGACACACGCACACAGACCCTCACAATACAGACACGCACACACACGCACACACACTGACACACGCACACAGACCCTCACAATACAGACACGCACACACACGCACACACACTGACACACGCACACAGACCCTCACAGTACAGACACGCACACACACTGACACGCACACACGCTGACACACGCACACAGACCCTCACAGTACAGACACGCACACACACTGACACACGCACACAGACCCTCACAGTACAGACACGCAAACACACGCACACACACTGACACGCACACACACTGACACGCACACACACTGACACACGCACACAGACCCTCACAGTACAGACACGCACACACACTGACACACGCACACAGACCCTCACAGTACAGACACGCACACACGCACACGCACGCATACACACGCAGACCTCCCGCAGTCACAGTGAGCCCCGCACTGCCTGACCGCTGACTTCATCCACTCACACCTTGCTAATCACTCGCCAAACCTCACTGAAGACTAGAGCGATCAGACACACAGCTCTGGAAAAAATAAGACACCACTCCAAGTTCAGAAATCAATGTTAAGTGTTCTCTTATTTTTTCCAGAGCTGTATAGTCTAACATTTAAAACATATAAACTATCTACTGATTTACGGGGGCGTAAATACAAATAAAACACTAGGAAGGATGATGTAATGTGTCTGTAGACCTGCTCTCTCAGATGTGGAAGTGCTACACTGTTTCAAAATCTGTGTACAAAAAATTGAACAATTAAACAGTGCTAGTAAACTCCACCATTATTTAAGAAGTATCTGCAAATTAGATAAAGTATCTTAATATGATATTTAAAAACATAAGTACAACAAATGTATTGCACACTAGGAGAACCAGATGATTGAATCACTGTTGTTTGCAATGCTTCGAAACCACCACGCCACAGTGCCACCAGTTTATTGAAATGTTCAATTTATAACATTTAAAGTTAAAACATTAGTGGTCCAACCACACCAGAACATATACAATGTCTTGTTGCAGACAGGTCACATGTTTTTTGCAGGTTGTCACGGTCCAAAGGCCTGGGGACGACTGGAAATCAGGTGACCCAACTGTGGGGCGAGGTAGAGGTGATCAGACAAGTGTGGGTCAGACACCGGCAGGACAGGGCAAGCAAAGGCAGGGCAAGACGTGGTCCTGGTCACAGGCAAGGGTCGGGCGATCAGGGAAGCAGGCAATCAGGGGAAGGCCAAGGTCGTGGTCAAGAGGTAAAGCCGGAGGTCGAGGATACAAAGCTTTAAACAAGGCACAGGGAGAAAGCTTGGTGACGTAGAAGAAACTGACAAACCTTCGCAGTGAGTGAGAGTCGGGGGGGGGTTATACAGGCCGGGGGGAGAAGCACATGATGGAGAGCAGGTGTGCGGTGAGTAATCAGAGAGCAGTGAGATTGAAGGAGTGACTGATTGAAGCTGGGAGAGGAGACGGGTATGGAGAGGGCGATGGCGACCTCTGGTGGGGACATGTGGAAGTGCATGATACTGTGGTTGACCTCAGATGAAGAAGGCACACATTTTGATGTTACTTGTTTGTGTCAGAGCCCTCTAGAGCAGTAGACATGATCTGTGTGACAACCTGCCCATGTGACAACCAGCCCCGGCCTCCCCTATAGCCCGAGACTTCAGACTTCCCTGAGCAATCAGGACTGGCTGCAGCTCGTGCCCCCGCCCCTTCCTTCACACTGACAGTGAAAAATAATAGAAAAATAACAATAAAAACGCAAAGGTTTGGCTGAACGTTTAAGGGAAATAAAAGTCGCTTGAGTCAGAAGCAGCAAACGTAGATAACTAATACCTGATTCAGTAGCAGTGCTGCTATCAGGTGTCACTTGAAGTTAATATCAGGTACCAGGAGTCACTCAAATCAGTGTCAGATATCAGAGTGTGTTTTTCCTGGGACTTAATTGAATAGCCAATCAAACAGCTGAACCGTCATGTTATTTAATTGGTTCCGATACCTGACATTACATGTGATCGACACCTGATATTAAATTCGAGTGATGAGAGATGATAATAATCATGCTGCTTGATGCCAAATAAGACTGACACCAGATGGGTGATTCAAACCTGAGTGATGACTGAGTGCTGATCGCAAAACTAAGAGATGTGGGACAACTGAGCTGAGGAGCGAGGATGTCCTAGTATGGACACCGTACTGCAGCCCCGGGCCGGGATAATGTTCATACAGAGAATCTGTAGCAGAAGAAGGAGAAGCAAAGTTAGGGCAGCAGTTGCAGGCAAAGCGGTGTGCAATGAGGAGACACAACCTCAATATTGTGCTAGTAGGTTAGCTAGAAACTAATGCATACAAATGATTCATTCCGGTTTGTGGACATTATTATTTTCTATTATTAATCGTTGTCTTTCCTGTGAGATTTGTTTTTGATGTGATTAGATGTCAAAACAAAAAAAGAACTAATGTGTGGAATTTTTAAAACTTTACGAAACATTTACCAAATAACAATTTTTCCCATACAGACTGTAGAAATACACATTATTTTGTTGTTCTTTGGTGAATTTTAACACAAAATTGTGTTGTCCTTGAACAAATACAGAGTTATGAGTGTGATGAATTGGAGAGGTTAGCTATCCCTACTAACTAACTGTGGAGTAGTGGTCAGGGCTCAGGGCTCTGGAGCAGAGGGGTGTTAGTCCCAGGTGGGGGCACTGCTGTTGTATGCTTGAGGATTGCTCCAGTACATGCCCAGCTGTCTAAATGGGTAAATGTAAAAATAATGTGATATATTGCAACAATTGTAAGTTTGCTAAGAAATCAAGTCATAACAGTGAGCTAATGCCAGACAGATGAATGTACTGTAATGGCAACCATATCCATCATTTGAAGCCCTATTCCTCAACATGTCTTTACTAGGAACTACACCATATATATCTAATATACATATACATCACATTTCTACTATGTATACCTGAGCAATGTATAACAATTTTTACCAGAAAGTTGTGTGTAACTGTGTTTAACACCACTAGTAATAAAGGAAATAGTTTCCTATACATATGTGTGTATGTGTAATTGTTTCAATTTTCAGAATCAAATCAATAAAATGTGCATTTATCAGACAGGCCGGCCCTGCCTTTCTCTGCCCGTTCTCATCAGTGGGGCTGCAACGCTACATTCAGACGTGCGGCGCTCACCTGCAGGAGGCCTGTAGAAAATTCTACATTCCGTAGAAAAAGTTCTGAATTCTGTCCGAGTGAATTTTACAATGTTCTTACGCACAAGAAAAGTGGGATTAATCAACTCTCACTGTAACCCCCCTGCTCCCATTAGACCAAGCAGATTCAGAAATCTTACCTGAATGTAAAGAAACAGCAAAGTCTTTTGGTCAGGTAATTTGTATTGACATTGACATTGTCTGGGAGCTGGTGGAGTCCAGGGCACGGTGTGTGTGTGGGAGAGTGTGTGTGCGTGCGTGTGTACCGGGTCAGTACTGCACTGTCCAGTCCCTGGGTAGGATGTTGGGCTGTGCTACAATGTGGGGGAGTCAGGCAGGGGTGCACAGCAGTCTTTTCAGTCACTGTGGCCATTTATTAATGTCATGAATTGCTTTTAAAGGAGCCACACAGCTGATGGGCACATTCGGCCACCCAGTAAGGCATGCAAGATCAAACACAGGAGAGACACATGCAAAAAACACAAAACACACAACAAATGGGGAGACAGAGGTGCAGGGCATTTCAAAGATTACAAATACAATTAGGCATGAAAGAAAACAAATAAAAAAAACAAGGTACGGATACATGAATAAAAAAAAATAATAATCATTGCTCAAAGCACATTATTTATTTTCTCCAAAAGCAGTTGACATTATGGTTTGCAATGTACAGCTCATCCTCTGTGTCTGTCGCTACACTCTCCCTCCCTCAGTGCGTGTAGAGCGAGGCGGTGAAGACGATGTCCCTCTTGATGGCGGTGGAGGCCTGCTCCATCTTGGAGTAGAGCACCGAGTCGCCCACGATGCGTGCGGCGTTGCGGACGTCCTTCAGCACCTCGTCCAGCCGCTGGATGCAGCGCACCACGATGCCCTCCTGCACGTCCGTCAGCGTCGCGATTTCAGAGAACGGCTGGAGAGCGAGCGAGGGAGGGAGAGGGAGATTCAAATACTGCTGATCGATGCACCGATACACAGACTGATAAACACATACACAGACACGCCGACTGACACACAGACAAACACACCGACAGACAAACAAACACGCCGACTGACACACATAAAAACACACCGACTGACACACAGACAAACACGCTGAAGACTCTGTATACGTTTTATATTGATGTTAGCATTAGAAATTGTTTGTATACAGACTCAGCAAATTAGCTTTATCTAGCCTAGCAACACCAACGAGGTGGTGGTTAAAGATACATCCTATTGAAATTATTCTCTCTGCTTCCACTTCTGTTTAATCTATGATAAGGGAAATGGTCCGAATGTGTGTGGATTTCCCGTTTCTCCTCTCAAAGCCAAAGATGTTACCTAATTGTTAAGAAAACCACAGGATCGTACCGTTTGTATGCTGTAACAGGACCAGACATCTGCCTCTATGATGACCTCCTCCCTTGGGAAGGGAAGCCTACAAACTTTCCAGGGCTTTCATCTTTTGGAGCTTCTGATTGGATGAACGGCCACAAGATTCTATGTCACTTTCCTATAAAGCTGCACTCATGTTTGTAAACATTAAGTTCACACTGAAGGAATTTTCCTGACGTGGGGCTTCCGAGCGGCTTGATTAAAGTTCTATTTGCTTTATCTCGATGACTTCTCCACTTATTTCCGAGACGGGTTCTACACACGCCGACTGACAGACAGACAAACACACCGACTGACACACCGGACTTTGTGGCTCACCATGCCTCGGGCCCAGCAGTACACCACCTCTGTCAGCCCGAACTTGTACTGGCCGACGTAGTCCTCCACAGACTCGGAGAGGCCGCACTCGCGCTGCAGCTCTGCGATCCGCTTGGCCACACCCAGCACCCGCTGCACACCCTGCGAGAGGGAGAGAGAGATATAATATAAACGACAGGTCTGGCCAGTCAGACATCCCAGAACCCAGTGCGTTCCCTCTGCAGCAGGACTCCCGCCCCGGTCCCCACAGTACCTCCTGCAGCGAGGCGTTGATCTCGGGGGTGACCTGCGTCTTCTGGGTGAACACCAGGCAGGACAGCAGGGCGGCGCTCTCCTCGGGGGGCAGGGAGCTGAGCGCACCCTCGAACAGCAGCTCCGTCAGCAGCAACTCGTGGGAGCTCAGCTCACAGGCCACCCGGCCCTTCAGCTGCACCGCTCCGCCCGCGTCCACGTACTGCAGGGACTTGAGCACCTGGCGGGGGGAGAGTGCCACAGACTGTCACATCTGACAGGACGGGAGAGAGAGGGAGAGAATAGAGAGAGGGGACAAAGGAGAGAGGCAGGGCAATAATACAGAGACTAATGTCTGACAGGAGGGGAGAGAGGAAGGATTCACATAGAGATCGGAAGACCTGACAGAGGGGAATGGGAAGAGAGGGAGAGTGTTAATACACAGAGGCAAAAGAACAAGAATGTTCATCTAGGGAGGGAAAAATGTGGGTTTGTCTGCCTCACCTCGACCCTCTGGTGATACTCGGGCAGGAGAGACAGAGACTGGTCTGACACCAAGAACTGCAGCCTGTCCAGCTCCTCCTGCAGGACCATCCTCTCCTGCAGCCGAGAGAACTGAGAGAGGGAGAGATGGTGAGAGAGAGAGGGGGTGATACATTATATGGGTAGTGAGCCTCAAAGGTTTACAATGTTGATCAAGTGGGCCTAGGGATGGAAACGTTTGGGAAGCCCTGCTCTAGGGTCTATCTTAGGGGGATACTAGAATGATTGAATTATCTCTGTATACCTAGAGTGCCTGTTGTACCTCTATATTACGATATATGATTTGATCTCTCCCTCTCTCCCTTGAATCTCTCCCTCCCTCCCTCCCTCCCTCCCTCTCACACCTCCTCAGAGAACCGGGGGCTGTGCACACAGGTGAACTGGCCCAGACTCTCCTGCAGGATGCGGAGCCTCATCGACGCCTCCACGACCTCCACTCCCTTCAGCTGCAGGTCGTTCACGGGGTCAAGGGTCGCGACCCCATCTGGGTTGGCCTCAGCCAGTCGCAGCAGCTCCTGCGTCGTTGTGGAGATGGCCTGGCCAGGAGGGTCCAGCCTGAGAGAGAGAGAGAGAGAGAGAGGGAGAGGGCGAGAGAGAGAAAGAGAGAGAAAGAGAGAAAGGGAGAACAATATTGATTACACTCAGAAATACAGTGAACCACGCACACACACGCACACACACGCACACACATGCACACACGCACTCACTTGAAGCGAGGCATCTGTCTCTTGTTGAAGTTGTCGATGATGCGGTCTGGGGCGACTCTGAGCGTCTTCACTGTGATGCCCGTCACATCCTCGGCCCGGATCTTCTGCACCGTGTGACCACAGGGGCCTGGGGGGTATATATCCATCGATCACACACACAAACGTTCACAAACACACGCGGATCACACACACAGTGCGCACATAGAGGCTACACCTCCCTTTAACAATGTGCTACTTTTGTGGCCATGTAGCCTGGAATTAAAATGCATTAAAAGAGGTTGTTTTAGAAGATGTATGACAAATAAAAAGTGAAATAGCTTGGATGGATGACACACCAATGTAACTGAGGCAGCTGGAAAGATTGTTTACATTAGAATTAGAGAGAGAGAGAGAGTGCACACCTTCTGGAATAAAGAGGGCTGTGCTGCAGAGGAGCTGGGGGGATTTCGGGGGTGTGGGGGCAGCGTCAGGTTTCAGGGTCCCCTCTCCGTCTTTCTCACACAGGACCAGCGCAGTGAAGGTGCGGTTCGCTGAGTCACTGGAGACCTGAGGGAGGGAGGGAGGGAATAGGGGACAGAGGGGGAGAGGGTGGATCAATACACACAGACTGATTGACCTTTACAGTGATTTACAATCTTCTGGGACGGGGGGATGGGGGGACACAGACATGCGGCCAGACTGACTTACCTGTAAAATGACTCCCAGGGCATTAGTGTGTTGAGAGTTATTGATCACCACCACCCTGCCCACAGACAGAGCCTTCACCCCATTCACCGACTCCAGCGTGGCCTTCTGCAGAGACAGAGAGAGAGAGAGAGTCAGAATAGCAGTCCACCTCCAGTCTCTGGTTCGGTCGGTCAGTCGGTGTACCTGCAGTGTGCCTCTGGTCAGAGTGAGCTCTCTCACAGTGTGGTAGTAGGTGACCAGGTCAGCCAGCTGTCCCTCTGTGTCAATGGGGGGCAGGGAGGACAGCATCTTCTTCAGCTGAGCAATCCTCTTCTCATGGGACTGCGAGGGAGGGGGAGGGGAGGGCGAAGAAGAAGAGAAAGAAAGAAAGAGACAGACAGAGAGAGGTCAGAAGGTGGAGTGGGAGATCCGGAGAGCTGAGCGGACAGAAGGGCCTGCACAGAAGTCAGAGTACTGCAGCCTCTCTGTCTCATTACCTGTCCCCCTCTCTGTCCCAGTACCTGTCCCCCTCTCTGTACCCCTGTCTCAGTACCCATCCCTCTCTCTGTCCCCCTCTCTGTCTCAGTACCCATCCCTCTCTCTGTCCCCCTCTCTGTCTCAGTACCCATCCCTCTCTCTGTCGCTTTCTGTCACAGTACCTGACCCCGTCTGTCCCTCTCTGTCTCAGCACCCATCCCCCTCTCCGTCCCTCTCTGTCTCAGCACCTGTCCCCCTCTCTGTCCCTCTCTGTCTAAGCACCCGTCCCCCTCTCCGTCTCCACCCTTCTCCCCCTGTCTCTGCACCTGGGCGTCTCGGCGGCAGTGGCACTCTGAAAAGCTCCTCTTCATCATGTCTGTGACTCTGAGCGCCTCCACTCTCAGCAGGTTCAGGATCATGGTGTAGGTCAGCCTGAATTGCGACTGCAGCACCGTGGGCTTCCCCTGGGGCCGACGGAGGGAGAGAGTGAGGTTAGTTGTGACGCTCACGGAGGAGGCCAGCCTGCAGGAGACTGCCACACAGTGTTTCCTGCAGGAGAGAGCGGCTGTAGACTGCAGTGCACAGGTGTCAGTGATTTTTCCTGCTCTCTCCTCCCACCAGCAACATGTCTCCCTCTCACTCCTTCTCCCCGTCTCTCTCATTTGCTCTTCTCGCTCTCTCTCACACCCACAGTCCTGTTCTCTCTTTCACACACACTCCTCTCACCTCCTCCTTCTCTATTTTAGTTTTTCATACATATATAGACAGATACGCACACACATTAATGCATTTTTAATATTATGAAAGATGTGCTCTCTCTCTCACCAGCATCATCTTGTGCAGGTCGCTCATCTCGTGCACCCCCGCCTTGCACAGGATGATCACTGTGCCCGTGGTGTCCAGCCCCCTGCGTCCAGCGCGGCCGGCCATCTGGATATACTCCCCTGGACAGGCAGATAGAGACAGACAGAGATGGAAGGGGGAAGGGGATAGAGTGAGGGTGAAGAGAAAGGTGAGAGAGATGAGAGAAAAAGAGATTAAAAAAGTGTGCAGAGTGTGGTCTGTCAGTGAAGGAAGGTTTTCTCTCTCCCTCAGTCCTCTCTCCCTCTCTCTCTCTCTCTCTCACCGGGCAGTAGGTCCCTGAAGCCGGTGCCATCGTGTTTCCGGATGCTGTCAAACACCACAGTCCTGGCCGGCATGTTCACCCCCATGGCAAAGGTCTCGGTGGCAAACAGCACCTAGGAGAGGGAGAGAGTGAGGGAGGGAGGAGGTGAGAAGAGAAAAGGAAAGGAGAAAAGAGGAGAGAGAGAGGCAAGGGGGGAGGGGAAGAGAGGGAGTAGGGACAGAAGATAAGAGGTAGAGGAAGGGGAGAGAGAGAGAGAGAAAGAAGGCAGAGGGGCACAGCAAGAGAAAGACAGGATGAGTGAAACAGTTAGACACAATGTTAGATCGCGATGTTGTGATTTGTACGTCAATATAAAGTCTCGTGCTCTAGTCCAGTGAAATTCCAGACGCTCAGTAAAAGCTCTGCCTAATTGGAGGGGAGGAGCCAATGGCACGCACCTTTACTAGCCCTCGGGTGAACAGCATCTCAATAACCTCCTTCAGGATTGGCAGGATCCCGCTGTGATGAACTCCAATGCCCTTCTTCAACAGCTGGATCATTTGCAACACCTGGGAGAGCGAGAGAGAGAGGCAACAAATAGAAAGGGACTAAGTGAGTCGATCATTTGATAGAGGGCTGTAGGCTCCAGTCACTCAGCAAAATTCTGTGAATCCAGCCCTGTTCCTCCCTGACATACAGACAGAGAGAGAGAAATAAACTGTCAGTGCATCAGTCTCTCCCTCTCTCTTTCCCTACACGGTCTCTCTCCTTGCCTCTGACTGCCTCACAGAAAACCCTCGCCCAACCAGGTACTTTCTCCCTATCTCTCTCTCACTCCCTCTCCCTCTCCCTGGGGACCTGGGGGAGTTGGCGGTCGCTGCCGCGGAGCCGGGTGATGCACTTGTTGAAGAAGCAGTGGATCTCGCTCTTCTCGGCGGAGGAGGTGAGGTCCAGCGAGGAAAGGGCGCGCGCGTTGTCGTCGCAGCGGGTGCGCGAGAAAGTGAAGGCCACCACGGGGGTCTGGTCCCGCTGAGACAGGGAGGACAGCAGAGACAGCCACACCGCCCGGTCCTGACAGAGAGAGAGAGAGAGAGAGAGAGAGAGAGAGAGACAGGTTTGAGGACAGCAGAGACAGGGCGGAGAGGGAGATGGAGATAGAAGGAGCTGAGGAAGAGAGGGTGAGAGACGGGAGAGAGGTGGAGGCAGTGTACCTGGTTGGGGGTGGTGTTCTGGGATGCAGTTTTGGCTCCAAATGACTGAGCGTGTTTACTGGTCCTCTCCTTCTTTGCCTCCACTGCTGCATAATACCTATAGAGAGGGAGAGAGGGATTGATGAGAGAGAGCAAGGGAGAAAAAGTATTTCAATATTTCCCCCTCTGTCCCTCCCTCAATTCAGGTAGTCAGTCAATCAGTCAGGGTAGCAGTCAGTCTTTCTGCCCATCAGTCTCTCCATCCATCCCTCCCTCTTCTGTCCTTCCATCCCTCTCTCTCACCCTTTGGTGAGGAAGGTCCCGTTGGAGTCCACTAACAGGAAGAGCTCCTTTTGGGTCTTGCTGCTGTTGCCCGTGTACAGGAAGTGCTCCAGGGGTACGGGCCGCTTCAGAGTGCTGATCACGAAGATCTGCCGCTTCTTTATGCGCCTGAGGGAGGGAGGGAGGGAAAGAGAGGGAGAGGGGGGAAAATGAGGGATAGGCAGGAAAGCCGGTGGGAAAGGAGAGTGTGAGATCGATGGGGGGGTGGAGAGAAGGGGACTCTCCCGCACTACTGCTCCCCCTATTCCCTCTGAAATGAGTGTTCAGACTCAGAGAGGTGGGAGAGTGGGGTTTCTCCTTCTCAATCCTCTCTCTCTCTGTCCACCTCCCCCTCCTCCCTCTCTCCTTTCTCTCTTCCTCCCTCACCTTCTCCCTCCTCTCTGCCCCATCTCTCCTCCCTCCCTCCTCTCTCCCCTCACCTCCTCCACTCCTCTCTCTTCCTCCATCCCCTCCCTCCTTCCCTCCTATCCCTCTTTTGCCTTCCTTCTCCTCTCATACCCAATCCAGTCACTGAACTCCAGGGCGTTAGGCACAGTGGCACTCAGCAGGATGATCCCAACGTGCTCTGGCAGCATGATCAGCACCTCCTCCCACACCACCCCTCTCTGAGGGAGAGAGAGAGAGACCCTAATACAGACCCCACAGACACTCCTGACACAGAGACACACAGACCCTAATACAGACCCCACAGACACTACTGACATAGAGACACACAGACCCTAATACAGACCCCACAGACACTCCTGACACACAGACCCTAATACAGACCCCACAGACACTCCTGACACAGAGACCCTAATACAGACCCCACAGACACTCCTGACACACAGACCCTAATACAGACCCCACAGACACTCCTGACACAGAGACCCTAATACAGACCCCACAGACACTCCTGACACACAGACCCTAATACAGACCCCACAGACACTCCTGACACAGAGACACACAGACCCTAATACAGACCCCACAGACACTCCTGACACACAGACCCTAATACAGACCCCACAGACACTCCTGACACAGAGACACACAGACCCTAATACAGACCCCACAGACACTCCTGACACAGAGACCCTAATACAGACCCCACAGACACTCCTGACACAGAGACCCTAATACAGACCCCACAGACACTCCTGACACAGAGACACACAGACCCTAATACAGACCCCACAGACACTCCTGACACACAGACCCTAATACAGACCCCACAGACACTCCTGACACAGAGACCCTAATACAGACCCCACAGACACTCCTGACACACAGACCCTAATACAGACCCCACAGACACTCCTGACACAGAGACCCTAATACAGACCCCACAGACACTCCTGACACACAGACCCTAATACAGACCCCACAGACACTCCTGACAGAGACACACAGACCCTAAAACAGACCCCACAGACACTCCTGACACAGAGACCCTAATACAGACCCCACAGACACTCCTGACACAGAGACACACAGACCCTAATACAGACCCCAGAGACACTCCTGACACACAGACCCTAATACAGACCCCACAGACACTCCTGACAGAGACACACAGACCCTAATACAGACCCCACAGACACTCCTGACACAGAGACACACAGACCCTAATACAGACCCCAGAGACACTCCTGACACACAGACCCTAATACAGACCCCACAGACACTCCTGACACAGACTGTACTTATTATTATTTTTAAGTTAATGAACTTATGTTAATTACCTCTATGTCATTAATGTAATGAACTTCGTCAAATATCACCCACTCCAGGTCTCTTATCACGTCTGAGCCATTGTACAGCATCGACCTGCAGACAGACAGAGCATCAGTTTGAGATCAATCAGTGCAGTTTATGAGTCTGTCAGTCTTAACAACAGTCTGTGTATCATTACACGCAGGGTCAATCAGTAGGGTGTTTCAGTCAGTCAGTCAGGGGTTGGAACCTCAGGTCAGTACCTGAGGATCTCTGTGGTCATGATCAGGCAGGAGGCCTCGGGGTTGAGCTGCACGTCTCCCGTCAGCAGCCCCACGTCACCGAACGTGCCCTTGAAGTCTCTGAACTTCTGATTGGACAGAGCCTTGATGGGGGAGGTGTAGATCGTCCTATCAGAGAGGAGACAGAAGAGGGAGTGATATTAACACAGAATCTACTACAGACGTGCTCAAATTTGTTGGTACACCTCCACAAAAAACGAAGAATGCACAATTTCCTCTGAAATAACTTGAAACTGACAAAAGTAATAGGCATCCACCATTGTTTAATCCATATTTAATAGAAATCAGACTTTTGTTTTTCAACATAATATTGTAAATAATAAAACAAATTAAAATGGCATGGACAAAAATGGGACCTTCAACCTAATACCTTTAGAGGCAATCACTGCAATCAATTGTTTTCTGTCGCTCTCAAAGAGACTTCTGCACCTGTTAACAGGTAGTTTGGCCCACTCTTCCTGAGCAAACTGCTCCAGCTGTCTCAGGTTTGATGGGTGTCTTCTCCAGACCGCAAGTTTCAGCTCTTTCCATAGATGTTCGATATGATTCAGATCAGGACTCACGGAAGGCCACTTCAGAACAGTCCAATGTTTTGTTCTTATCCATTCTTGGGTGCTTTTAGCTGTGTGTTTTGGGTCATTATCCTGTTGGAGGACCCATGACCTGTGACTGAGACAGAGCTTTCTAACACTGGGCAGTATGTTTCGCTCCAGAATTCCTTTGAGTCTTGATTTCATTGTGCCCTGCACAGATTCAAGGCACCCTGTGCCAGACGCAGCAAAGCAGCCCCAAAACACAACCAAGCCCCCTCCATGTTCCACTGTAGGTATAGTGTTATTTTCTTTGAAAGCTTCATTTGTTTGTCTGTGAACATACAGCTGATGTGACTTGCCAAAAAGCTCCAGTTCTGACTCAACTGTCCAAAGGACTTTTCTCCCAGAAGGATTGTGGCTCGTCAATATGCATTTTAGCAAATTCCAGTCTGGCTTTTTAATGTTTTGTGTCCTCCTGGGTCTTCTTCCATGGAGGCCACTTTCGCTCAAAAAGCAACGGATGGTGCGATCAGAAGCTGACGTACCTTCACCTTGGAGTTCAGCTTGTATCTCTTTGGCAGTTATCCTTGGTTCTTTTTCTGCTATTCGCACTATCCTTCTGTTCAATCTGGGGTTGATTTTCCTCTTGCGGCCGTCCAGGGAGGTTGGCTACAGTTCAGTGGACCTTGAACTTCTTAATAATATTTGCAACTGTTGTCACAGGAGCATCAAGCTGCTTGGAGATGGTCTTGCAGCCTTTACCTTCACCATGCTTGTCTATTATTTTCTTTCCGATATCCTCAGACAACTCTCTCCTTTGCTTTCTCTGGTCCATGTTCAGTGTGGTGCACACAATGATACCAAATGGCACAGTGACTACTTTCCTCCATTTGAATAGGCTGAATAACTGATTACAAGATTGGAGACGCGTGATACTAATTAAAGAAACTAATTAGTTTGGAATATCACTATAATCCAATTATTTATTATCTTTTCTAAGGGGTACCAACAAATGTGTCCAGGCCATTTTAGAATATCTTTGTAGAATGAGCAATAATTCATCTCTTTTCAAAGCTTCTTTGCTTTATTCTATGACATACCAAATGCATGCAAGTATACATGATGCAATAGCTTTTAATTTAATCACTTTTCAGGAGGATTTAAGCATTATTTCAATGAGCTGTAAGGGTACCAACAAATTTGAGCATGTCTGTATATAAAGGAGGAAGAGAGAGAGAGAGTTACTCAGCTCAGCACCAGGAGCTGTTCAGTGTGATACTGAGTCACTGACAAGTTACTGGACAGACACAGGGAGACACACGCAGAGAGGGAAGCGCGTGGAGATGGACGCGCACAGGGGACAGACAAAGGGGGACGCGCACAGGGGACAGACAAAGGGGGACGCGCACAGGGGACAGACAAAGGTCCCTACCTGGTCATGTGTTTCTGGGAGAGAGCGATGGCATACTCGGCCACCACAGTCTTGCCAGCGGAGGTGTGGGCGGCAACGAACACAGACTGGCCTTTCTCCAGACACAGCACGGCCTGCTTCTGAAACACGTCCAGCTCAAACGGCCACTGTGCAGGGGGAGCGGTGGAGAGGAGAGGAAGAAGGTGTTAATGACAAAAAGGGTAAAGGAGAGAGGGAGAGATTACCACAGACCCTAATATAGACACACAGAAAGATGAAGATGAATGGTTGACTTACTTACAGCTACAGTAAACTGACAGTGAGGTGAGAGTATTCACACTCCATACCTTGAAGGCTGGGTCAGGGATGCGTTTGTGGAAATCCTCACAGGGGGTGTTGATGTCGACTGGAACTGCCCATCGCTCCCTCTCTCCCTCCTTCTTGTTCTCCTGCTCCTCTTTTTTCTTCTTCTCTTCCTCCTCTTTCGCTCTACGTGCGGAGGGGGTGACTGGAGGCAGCCCATCCTGCTCAGCGAGAGAGAGAGAGAGAGAGATGATAAGGAAGAGAGAGTCATTGATATACTGAAACAGACTGACACTGTGATAGATGGGCAGTAGGAAAGAGAGATACAGACAAACAGGGACACACACACGCACACATGTGCACGCACGCACACACAAACACACACACATGCACGCACGCACACACGCACGCACACACGCACGCATGCACGCACGCACACACAAACACACACACATGCACGCACGCACACACGCACGCACACACACACGCACGCACGCACACACACGCATGCGCAAACACACAGTTGGACAGACAGACAGTCTCTCTCTCTACCTTTATTCCCAGCTCCTCTAAGCTGTTGCTCCTTTGCACCTTCCTCTCCCCTCCCTTCTCTTCTCCTCGCTTTTTCTCCTCCTGTTCTCCATGCTCAGGGCGCCCGTCAATGATGTCATCAAAGCTGGACAGCAGGGACAGCAGGCTGACCTCACTGGGCGTGCCCTTGGGCTCTTTAAAAGAAACAATGAAACAATCACCCCGACAGCTGAGAAACTGGAGTTAGTAACCTAGATTATAAAATTAAATGTATTACAGAACAAGTCAGTCAGTGTGTCAGTCAGTCAGTGTATCAGTCAGTGTGTCAGTCAGTCAGTCAGTCAGTCAGATGGTGAGTATCTGCAGTTCTGTCTCTAACCTGAGTTAGTGAAGTCCATTCCTCTGTTGAACCCGGGGGGAGTTGACAGCAGGTCTGCACACACACACACGACAGACAGGCAGTGAGGTCGGGAGGCCGGGAGTGGGGAACATCAACACTGTACACACCACGACTACATACTGTACAATAAAACACCCCCCTGTCCTCTCTGTCTCTCTATCTCCCGCTCTCTCTCAGATCATCATGGCATCTCTCCACCAGCTACAGCAAGACTGATTGCAGTTATTGGTATTGGTATTTAGTATTATGATTATGTATTTATTATTTTAGTTACTGTTCTCAAAGTCTATGTCTTCCTCCAGTTGGGTCTTCTTCTTTATTTGGTCCAGACTGAGCTCCTCCATGCCGCCTGCAGAGACACACAGTTCATTAACACACAGGAGCTCAAGAGCACATTACAATCGTTATTATTACTCACCAACCTCTCATCTCTCTCTCCCTCCCCACTGTCATCCTGTGCTCCTTTAACTGCTCCTCGTCCCTTTTTTCTCTCCCTCTCTTGCTCTATCCATCGCTCTTTCAATCTCTCCCACTATAACCCCTCTCTCCCTCTCTCTCTCTCTCTCTCTCTCTCAGCGCAGTGATATAAAATAATAACAATACGTCCGGGACCGGGAGCGGGAGGGCAGAGGGATGCCATACCGGGCAGGAAGGGGTAGTTGGTAGTGCTGCCTCTCAGGGTCTGGCCAGGGGGGCCGGGGGGCCGCAGGAAAGAGAGGGAGTTCTTACAGGACAGGCCTGTGTCCTCTGACAACTCCTGTAGAGAGAGAGAGAGAGAGAGAGAGAGAGAGAGAGAGAGAGAGAGAGAGAGAGAGAGAGAGAGAGAGAGAGAGAGAGAGGTGAGTATCAATATATGTTGATCAGTCAACGTATGAGTCAATGTAATACACAATATCAGTTTAGCATTCAGTACAGTAGAGTATAGCAGTCACATCTGTTTTTCAGTCAGTCAGTCAGTGTGTCAGTTAGTCAGTCAGTCAGTCAGGGTGTCAATTGGTCAGGGTGTCAGTTGGTCAGTGTATCAGACCTCAGTGAAGTCCAGCAGCTCTCCAGTGGTGGGGTGTCTGACGACGGAGAGGGAGGAGTGGAGAGGAGAGACGCCACACTGCAGCAGAGAGTGTGGCTGTCTGTCCCTCTTCAGTGCCCTGAGGACAGAGACGAGGACACACAGTGAGAGAGGGACTCACAGAGAGAGACAGAGAGACAGAAAAAGAGACACAGATACAGACAGACATGGTGAGAGAGAGAGAGAGAGAAACACAGGCAGCCATAGAGACAATGAGGCACACCAGCAGAAAACACACAGATCTCTCTCTCTCTCACTAATGTGGGCAGAGTTATTGATCCGACAGAACCCCCCCTTCTCCCCAACCTCTCCCTCTTCCCTCCCTCTCCCTCTCTCCCTCCCTCACGTGCGTCCAGAGCTGAAGGCAAGCTGGGGGCAGTGCAGAGGCAGCCAGGCCGGGTCCCTCAGGAAGCGGCTCTCTACTTCGGACAGCAGCGGGGGGGCAAAGGGCGGGAGACCCACGGGAAGCTGGGAGACAGAGACACACAGAGACAGCATCACGCTCCGTTCTCACTAGTGAAACCGATCGACTCATACACTGTCGCTGACCGACAGACTGATATGATTACGTTTTTTTACTGAAGAGTAAATTAAAATCATTGTTATTGTGTTTATTCTCATGATTTGAATACTCACTGTGGATTGTGGCAGCAGGGGTTCAGAGCTGCCCATTGGTCGAGAGAGGAGCTCAAACGACCCGGAGCAGCCCATCTCCAGCACAGACAGGGAGAGGTCGGACGGCCCCATTGCGGGCAACACTGTAGGAGCGAGTGATACATATAATGAAGTATTTTATGATGCATTATATTTTCCTGTATTACTATTTGATATGTGCACTGTATTATAGTGTGTTGTGTTGACCGGTGTCAACATTGGAGGAAAACTGGGAAGGAAGCTTCAGTCAAATAACTAGCATTTGAAGACACTTTGTCTGCATGAGACAGTATTTCGTGCATCATACGTTACTGGACATTACAGAACATGTTATCATTGCAGAATATTATTCATCATAATCCTCCTAGAGAACTAGACTGCGTGTCCTCACTTGCAGACTAATATAGTGCTAGGTGCACGACATGGAAAGATACTGATTTTTCACATAACTTTCTTGTTATGATATTAACTGATGCTTTAAGTTACTGCAGACAACAGCCATAACTCAATCTGAGTGTCACTCACATCAATCAAAGTATGAACAGGAATTATCATAATTAATCATAATAATCATTAACCAATTTAACTCAGCAAGTGAATGAATAAAGTTAGTTAAACTCAACAACACAACTTTATCATACTAATCAGTAATCGATAACTAAATGACGCAGAAACTGCTCGTACCGACTCTCTGCGCGTCGCTCGCCATCACCGGCCTGACAGCCGCGACCCGGAAGCTGTTGTCTCGGATGGGGCTGCTGTGCGTGCGCAGCCTGAGGGGCGGAAGAGAAAAGACAATCCGCTGCTCTCGCCCAGGCAGCTCCTCTCTCGGCCGTTTAGAAACGGCTGCAGCGGGGTTTGTATTTCCGGCTGCTAGGCAGAACGACGACATTTTAAACCAATCATAAAATTATCTGAACCGCCCGCTCGTCTCCGCCTCCGGTAGATGACGTCATATCTGTGCGCGATTGTTGTGGGGGGAAGACTTGCAAGTTGAACCGACAAGGTAAAAGTATATCTACTGTTATTATTAGTAGTAGTAGTATTATAGTGTAACAGTCGCGCGGTTATATATTAATTTTATTTTGCACATTCGTTTATATAAAAGTGCGCGTGGTTATATGGATATTTATTATAATAATAGCCTACTTATTATTAGGCTGTTATTATTATTGTTATTAATTCGTCTGATTTCCACTGTTTCACTGTAATTACAGACTAACACAGAACTGTAAAAGCACAGCCTACATTGCTCTGTCGCTTATATTATAACCCCAAGACTTCCGTGTTCAAATACAGCAGTTCTTCCCTTGACTGGCGTAATGCAGTGCATCGCTTTAGTCTGTTCGTGTTGTTTTGTGTGACCCACTTACATTCAAAGAGATATTTACGGGGACAATATATGAAGATGTTTTACGTAACTGTTCACAAAAGTTCATTTTCAGTAACATGGACATGAGTTATGGTGCAGCACTTACAGCGAGAGTAGTGTGGTTTAGTGGGATGCAATACAGTGCAGTAAAGTGCAGTTTTAGCAAGTACCTGTACTCTGCTGTACTCTGCTGTAATGTGCTGTTGTGCAGTGCTGCTACGAGATGGTGCTGTTCCCGACCTCCCTCACCGAGGAGGAGGAGTCCCTGCAGAAGAAATACGCTAAGCTCAAGAAGAAGGTGAGTGAGTGTCTGTCTGTCTGTCTGTCTGTCTGTCTGTCTGTGTGTGTCTGCTGGCGGCCCTGAGGGAGCTGAGAGACGCACAGCATCACTGCCACTGAACACACAGAGTAATACTGACTGACTGTGATGTCTCTGTGAAGTGTAGTTAAGCTGACAATGTGTTTTTGTGTGTTTTTCTTTTCCATCAGAAAAAGGCTCTTCTGGCCCTGAAGAAACAGAGCTCCACCAGCCAGGCCACCCAGGGAGGACTGAAGCGCAGTGAGTCTGTCTGTGTCTCTCTCTCTATCTCTCGAGCTTGTATCCATGTCTCTGTTCCACCCCCTTTATATCTGTGTGTGTGTGTGTTTTCTCTGTCTGGGTCTCCGCTCTTTCATGGCATCCTGTCAGTCAATCAGTGTTCATCTGCTCCATGTCCACATTAACACCCCCCCTTCCTCTCTCCGTGTGTCCAGCTCTCTCTGACCAGCCGGTGGTTGACACAGCTACAGCCACCGAGCAGGCCAAGATGCTGATCAAGTCCGGGGCGATCAGCGCCATCAAGTCCGAGAACAAGAACTCCGGCTTCAAGCGCTCGAGAACACTGGAGGGCAAGCTCAAGGTAGATGCCGGGAAACAGGGATTCCCAGGAGGTCATCCAGTGGCATGGCAACATTGGACGTGTACTGTTTTCTGTGTGCTTTCATTTCTCTGTGTGTGTGTGACTATTATATCCTCTCTCTCTTTCTATCTCTCAGGACCCAGAGAAGGGCCCTATTCCAGCTTTCCTTCCGTTTCAAAGGAGCGTGTCGACGGATGAAGAGATGCCTGAGGTACAGACAGACTGAACGACAGACAGACAGACAGACTCACAGTGTTCAGTACAGACCCAGTACAGTACAGGAAAACGCATACACAGCATTCAGAGAGACAGGCAGACTGACATGAGGTAATGATAGGCAGACACAGACAGTGATGCACATTTCAGAGCCTGCCCACAGTCACAGACGGAGAGAGAGTGTGAGAGTACAGACGCGCAGTAATATTGTCTCCGTAAAGATTTGTTTTGTAATTCTCTATTTGTGTCTCTTGCAGTCTAAACGCCCCCACAGAAAATCTCTTTATGAAAGGTGAGTTAATAGTCAACTGTCTGACTCACTGATACACTGACTGTCAATGCTGTGAACCCACATTGTGCATAAACTGTATTAACATCACCCCCCTCTCTCTCTGTGTAGCTTTGTCAGCTCAGGCGAGCGTTCCCGTGATGACGAGGAAGGTGGGGGGGTGGCCACCCCTTCCTCCACCTCCTCCTCCTCTTCTACCTCTGTCCGTGAGCCAGGAGAGAGGGAGAGAGAACGGGAGCCAGACAGAGAGAGAGAGCGGGACAGAGATCGGGAGCGGGACAGAGACCGGGACAGAGAACGAGACCGGGAGAGGGAGCGCGATAGAGACCGGGACAGGGACAGGGACAGAGACCGAGACCGAGAGAGGGACAGAGACCGGGGCAGAGAGCGCGACCGAGAGCGCGACCGAGACCGAGAGAGAGACGCACCTTTCCGCCGTGAGCTTTCACTTTATTTCAGAGGACTGTCTCGTATTAATAGACTGTAGTGTCCATTCAGTCAGTGTCAGCAATTCCCGGTGTAGATGAGTTTGTAATTCATTCTCTCTCTCAGGCTCAGACTCATGTCCGGACCGGCGGGGGGTGAGGAAGGGGAACACTGTGTATGTGTATGGGGGGGGGCTGAGTGAGGACAGCCTGCGCACCGCCTTCTCCCCCCACGGCAACATCATCCACCTCAGCATGGACTCCCCACGCAAGTAATGCACAACAGTGTAACACAGTCATGGTCACACTAATACTGTCATACACTGTAACACAAAACTAATAGACTGCACTTTATTATTAACAGTAATAATAATAATAACAGGCTGCAATACACTTATATACAGTAATTTAATACAGTGTATTATAGACTTAATTCACAACCACAACCATGTCCACTTCAGCACAGACTGCCCCTGCAGAGACAATGTAAACATAACAGTTTATATATTAATATATATTCATCTTCACTCTCTCTCTCTCTCTCTCTCTCTAGCTGTGCGTTCATCACCTTTGAAAAGATGGAGTCTGCAGACCAGGCAGTGGCCGAGGTCAGTAACCGCCTTAATCTCTCTATAACAGGGTCTCTGTGCGCTCGCTCTGCGGGACGAGGGTCTCTGTGCGCTCGCCCTGCGGGACAAGGGTCTCTCTATGTGCGCTTCCTTACTCTGCAGGAGGAGAGTCTCGCTGCGCTCCCTCTGTCTGGGCCGCTCTGTGTGAGGAGAGTAGCGGTGTTCACGACACTTTTGTGCGGATAGATTGCAGACGAGTGTGGACAGCTCTGGTAGAGGAACTAAAGTCCTGAGCAGAACATCAATGGAGTCGATTTTGAGAGAAGACCTAATCACAGAAGAAATTAATGCGATCGAAGTTTCCTTTGTTCTTCACCAGCTTCATAATTTAGTGTAATCAGAAAATTAACCATTTAATCAGTTCATATCAGATTAAGTAGCTTTACGACCCTTTAATAATCTTTAATTTGTAGAAATCTTTATTCCTGCTCATTGTTGGGACACTTAAGGGTTAAATACTGTAATTATTCTGATCAGATTAATTACAGCTGTTTTTTTGTGTACAATATTATATTTACACTGGTTTTGAATCTACATTAAGTATGTGATTTGAGAGAAATACTCATGTAAAACATCTTGTATGTATTATTATGGATTTTTTTGCCAGGTGTGCAACTTACAAATGCACATAATACGTGAACATTTTGTTATAATGTATACGTACACCCCTAAACATGCATATTATTGTATTGTTGAACTGTCAAAATTTAAAATATTATATTTCTGTTGTACTTTGCCATATCTAGCATGAAGTTCTCAAATCTCTCCCTCTCTGCCTCTCAGCTGAACGGCAGTGTGGTGGGGGACGTGGCGGTGAAGGTCAGCATCGCCCGGAAGCAGCCCATGCTGGAGGCGGCCACGGGGAAGTCCGTCTGGGCCTCGCTGGGTAACTGCATCTCTGTTCATATTCACACACGGCTCCTTAGGGCTCAGGTTCCTAATTAACCACTCCTCCATCTGTGTGCCTGACCTGCCACTCAGTCAGTGTTAATGTGCTGTAGTGTCCAGTCAGTCAGTGTTAATGTGCTGTAGTGTCCAGTCAGTCAGTGTTAATGTGCTGTAGTGTCCAGTCAGTCTGTCAGTGTTCATGTGCTGTAGTGTCCAGTCAGTCAGTGTTAATGTGCTGTAGTGTCCAGTCAGTCTGTTAATGTACTGTAGTGTCCAGTCAGTCAGTGTTAATGTACTGTAGTGTCCAGTCAGTCAGTCAGTGTTAATGTGCTGTAGTGTCCAGTCAGTCAGTCACTGTTAATGTGCTGTAGTGTCCAGTCAGTCAGTGTTAATGGGCTGTAGTGTCCAGTCAGTCAGTGTGAAATGCTATTGTATTAACCCTTTCCTCTGTCTCTCTCTCTCTCTCTCTCTCCCCAGCTGTGCAGAACAGTGCCAAAGGCTCCTACAGAGACAAGAGGAACCAGGTGGTTTACAGCGAAGACCTTTTCCACTGAGACCAAGACTGGCCCACATCATGTCCACGCTGGAGGAATGCTCGACAGGACCGGACCGGTTTCTGCAGGAGTGGACTGGACTGTGTTTGACTGCTATAAAACGGACTACACTGTTGACCTGGCATATTGTGGAGTGCTCTGTGCAATATCACACTGTACTGGACTGGCTAAATCAGTGCCTAGGGACCAGGTCTGAACTCATTAAGCCTGTCATGTTTGTTTCTTTAACCCAGTCTAGTCCAGTCCAGCCCTCCAGTGCTGCAGCGGCCCAGATAAGACCACTATAGTACAGTTCAGTCTAGTCCAGTGCAGCATAGTAAAGTCCAGTTCATTCCATTTGAATCCAGTTCTAGCTTAGTCCAGTCCAGTGCATTCTCGTCTGGGTCAGTCCAGTGTGATATCATTCAGTCCTGTCCAGTCTGGGTCACTGCCTGTTACAGCACCCCGAACACAGACTGACGCGCCTCTGCTTTCTTTTGACGGGAGGACTTTATTTAAAAAGCGTGAATTCAGAAAGTACAATTAAAAACAAAACGGATGGATCCCTGCAATCCTGTCCTATAAATGTGGAAACTTTTTTGTTAAGGGTTTTGTTTGTTGTTTGGCTTTGGTTGCCTGCTAAGCTGTCGGGGGCGCCGCACAGACCGTTGTGCTGCAGCAAATAAAGGTCTGTCCAAATGAAGTCTCTGTCCTTCTCTCCACTTGTCTCTGCAGATGTCAGGCTTGTTTGTCTCTCTGTAGGTGTTTGTGTATCACAGGGCTCAAGAAGGGTTTTTTGTTTTTTGTGGTTTTATTACACAGATCAAATTAACTCCTCAGTCTTTACATACAGGACTGGTGTGGTACAAGAGGGATTACTCTCGGTCCTGTGTCTCTCTTGGTTTGTTTCTTCCACCTCTGTGTGTCCATCTCTCCCAGAGCTTTAGAGCCTGCCTTCTGTCACATCTGTTTCTCCCCCTTCCCCCCCCATTCTCTCAGTCAATGAACTCCAGCTTGCCGGGCTGCTCCGCGCCCTGCTGCCCCAGGTGTTGTCTGAGGAAGGGCAGCACAGCAGCCAGGTCGATGTGATAGTCCCGGGCCGAGTCAGGCTGCTGGCCCTCGCGCACTCCGCTTGCCCCGCACAGGTTCGTGTTTCCCCAGCTAATCACCCCAACCTAGAGAAAGAGAAAGTGAGAGAGAGAGAGGGATGGATGGATGGATGGATGCAGGTGTGGGTTATTAATACTAACGGGACACTAACACCGACTGGAAAGTGTACACCATCACGAGTTAGACACTGCAGAGGTGGGGTCCATAGGGATGACTGATGGTGTAATTTACACTACATCAGTACCATGTGTCCATAAGAATCTTACTTGAAATTCATTCAAGATTAACATTTCCAAATTGGTGCAGTGGTAGAAGAACAATGTATGTATATTCATTGGGCGATGACTAATGAAAATAACAGGAAATAGTGACCTGTGACCTCTCACCTGGATCAAACGCCTCCTCCTCTCCATGAACACCGCTCCCCCAGAGTCACCTGGAGATGGAGGTAGATTAATGTAAACACTAACAGATTGGACACTACAGCCAGTAAACATTGACTGGACACTACAGCACATTAACACTGGCTGACTGACTGGACACTACAGTACATTAACACTGACTGACTGGACACTACAGCACATTAACACTGACTGACTGGACACTACAGTACATTAACACTGACTGACTGACTGGACACTACAGCACATTAACACTGACTGACTGGACACTACAGTACATTAACACTGACTGACTGACTGGACACTACAGCACATTAACACTGACTGACTGACTGGACACTACAGCACATTAACACTGACTGACTGACTGGACACTACAGCACATTAACACTGACTGACTGGACACTACAGCACATTAACACTGACTGACTGACTGGACACTACAGTACATTAACACTGACTGACTGACTGGACACTACAGTACATTAACACTGACTGGACACTACAGTACATTAACACTGACTGACTGGACACTACAGCACATTAACACTGACTGACTGGACACTACAGTACATTAACACTGACTGACTGACTGGACACTACAGCACATTAACACTGACTGACTGACTGGACACTACAGCACATTAACACTGACTGACTGACTGGACACTACAGCACATTAACACTGACTGACTGGACACTACAGTACATTAACACTGACTGACTGACTGGACACTACAGCACATTAACACTGACTGACTGACTGGACACTACAGCACATTAACACTGACTGACTGACTGGACACTACAGCACATTAACACTGACTGACTGGACATTACAGTACATTAACACTGACTGACTGACTGGACACTACAGCACATTAACACTAACTGACTGACTGGACACTACAGCACATTAACACTGACTGACTGGACACTACAGTCCATTAACACTGACTGACTGGACACTACAGCACATTAACACTGACTGACTGGACACTACAGTCCATTAACACTGACTGACTGGACACTACAGCACATTAACACTGACTGACTGACTGGACACTACAGCACATTAACACTGACTGACTGGACATTACAGTACATTAACACTGACTGACTGACTGGACACTACAGCACATTAACACTGACTGACTGGACACTACAGTACATTAACACTGACTGACTGACTGGACACTACAGCACATTAACACTGACTGACTGACTGGACACTACAGCACATTAACACTGACTGACTGGACACTACAGCACATTAACACTGACTGACTGGACACTACAGCACATTAACACTGACTGACTGACTGGACACTACAGCACATTAACACTGACTGACTGGACACTACAGCACATTAACACTGACTGACTGACTGGACACTACAGCACATTAACACTGACTGACTGGATGCCGTGTGTAATGTAAGTGAAGACAATACTTATTACAGCTGTTGTCCTGCACTGTGTGTGTTTTGAACCTTCCTACAACAATTACTGCTGCTGCTAATGAGAATAGTAACTGGTTGACTGCATGATGACACTTGGCCATGTGATGTGGTGATGTCATCGATGACTTCATACCCTTGCAGGTGATGTCATCTTTCTCAGGCTGAGTGCCCCCAGTACACAGGAACCGGTCCGTCACGATCTCCGTGGGTTCAGAGGTTGTGACCCCAGGGGCTTTGAGTGCATCCCTGATACAGATGGTCCTCTGCACAGACGGCAGGAAGGAAGTGAAGTCAAATCCTCCTGACCAACCCCAGACAATAAAGTCCAAGACACTGGCAGTTTCAGCTCCTGGACACTATTATTAAGGCCTAGACCAAATCAAGACTGACCTATCTACAAAGAGGACATTAGAAACCTGCCACATTTGTCTTTAAAAGTAGTCAAAAGTGACTGTGGACAATAAAGTAAACTGCAGTGGAGTAAGGATTTGTATTTTGTGACTCGTTCACTGAAGTATAAAGTGACTTAACCTTCCCTGTGCATAGTAAGGGACGCACACTACTCTGCCTTGCCTCAACTGTGTAACTGTTATTACGACTCTCAGTGCAACTTTAACTATAACTGCCGCTCATATTGTAACTGAAACTCTAAATGTAACTGTAGCTGCAAACTGCTACAAACCTGCCCCCTCAGCTTGATGCGAACATTCTTCTTCTCCACCTCGTTCTTCACCTCGGACATGAAGGAGGCCAGCTCCAAGGTCTGCATGTACAGCGCCTCCTCTGTACGGGAGGAACAATGATACCCACCAACACACTCAGTATCTTGACCTTTTTCCCAGTCAGTCCGTTAGCCAGTCTGGCGTGTTTGTGTGTGTGAGGGTGTCAGTGTGTGGCTCTGCATTCGTGGATATGCCTCTCTTCCCTGCAATAAAGTCCCAAGCAAGAAACACGCATAGATAACACATACATACATAGACAAACAAATGGCACTTGTGTTATGTGTGAGTGTGTGTCTATACCTGTCTATAATACACATTGAAGTCCCAGGGAAGGAACATAAACATACATACATAGAAATACAGAGAGATAGAGGTAGAAATATGGGAGACAGTGAAAGATGCAGACGGATGCACATAGAAACTAATAAAGTGATACAATTTTTTTTATCTTACTGTGTTGCTGACAGGTCACCTCACCGAACAGCCCCAAAGCTCGGCTGGTGCTCTTAGTACAGGGGATGCAAATAGGTCTGTGAGGGAGAGAGATCAACACAAAAACTAATACAGACCCCAGAGACACTCCTGACACGGAGACACAGAGACACACAGACCCTAATACAGACCCCACAGACACTCCTGACACACAGACCCTAATACAGACCCCACAGACACTCCTGACACACAGACCCTAATACAGACCCCACAGACACTCCTGACACACAGACCCTAATACAGACCCCACAGACACTCCTGACACAGAGAGATCAGCAGAGTGTAATAACTCAGGCACTTTGCGACGCACCGGGCTTGTCGTGAGATCTTGACGTCCTCCTGCAGCTCAATAAGTGCAATGTCATAATCATAGAACTCTGGGATCCCCTGGTCTGCCTTCAGTCCTGGGTTGAACTGGGGATGGGTTATGATCCCAATTATTTGTTTCTCTATGGTGATAGAAGTGAGAGAGTAATCAAAGGCACAATGAGACCCTCAGACTCCAGAGACACTCCTGACACACAGGGATTAACACAAACCCTGCAGACACTTATAGAAGGGACAGATCCCAGCAGTGCCAGCACCTCACCTGAAGCCCCTGATTCCACCTCATTGTCATCGATGATGACTTTCACATCTCCAGCTTTGTCACCTGTGCGGAAGCAGTGAGCAGCTGTGAGGACGAAGCGCGGACTGACCAGCGAACCCTTACAGGACTCAATTCCTGAGGGACGCTGAGATGGAGAGTTAGGGGGGTGGGAGAAAGAGAGGCAGGAGTTAGTACAGAACACACACTGCAAATGACTGACTGGCTGACTGGACTCTGTATCAGTGTCCCTCTGTGTACCTACAGTGATCTTAATCGTAACCAGCCAGGGGTACATCTGTCTTTTGCTTTTCTTGGTGTCCAATGGATTATCATAGCTCCTGTAGAGCCCACACAGGCCAACACTGTCACTCTCATCTACACAGACAGACAGAGAGAAAGAGAGAGGTAGAGGAACACATCAAAGCATTGAATAATATGACACATTCCTGACACAGAGAGATTAATAGAGATTAACATAGACTACACAGACACTCCTGAATTACAAAGATTCATGCAGAGTCTATCGAGACACAACACACTAAATCTTCACCTATGATGTCATCAAACGTCTGCTCCAGAGTCTTTATGTCAGCCATCTTGAAGAAATGCTTCTCAGCGTGTTTGTGCGTCACCATTTTGTTTATCTCGTTTTCTTCTATTTCGTCTCCCACACCAAACACATAAATATCTGCACAGCGAGGGAGAAGGAGAGAGATAGATGGAGAGAGGGAGAGAGGAAGACAGAGAGAGGGAGAGAGGGAGACAGAGAGAGGGAGAGAGGGACTCCATCAACACTGTCACCTGAGAAACAAAACCTGAATATTTCAAGAAACAGAGACCAGTCCTGAGCCAGTCCAGACTGAGCTCCACAGCTTGGGACAGAGACACACTGGCACATACAGACAGGAAAGCCCAGTTTGCACACTGGAACTCTATGTCAGTGTTTAGTCGTGCAAATAAAGCTTTTTTGAATTGGGGAGGGAGAGAGAGAATGCGTAGTGATCCTATGAAACAGACACTGATATACATCTGATGCACAGACACATAAAGGACCATGTATTACTGGATCCACTGCACTGTAAATACACTTGCTACAGACACTCTTTCTGGAGTCTTCTGTATTTGTACACGGTATACAAGCACTTACTGTGGCCAATGTACCACAGTGTATTGCACTGTACTGTACTGTATATATATATATATATATATATAGTGTATATACTCCTGGAGTACAGACACTTAGTCACTGTACTGCATTGTATAGAAAGACTGGAGTAAAGCCTGTATTGTGAGTGTGTTTTCATTCTCACCCAGGTACTCTTCCCAGCTGTCTCCCATATGTCCTCGTATCAACTGTTTGATTTGCTTGACCTCCAACTCTGCACTGCCCCCCATGTTGGCCCTGCCTGCAGAGGGACCCACAGAGATGAAACCATTATTATTGACTAATTCTGACACTCATTCATTTAGTAATTCGTGGTGCAGATGACTTTATCCAAGGTCGATGATCGAGGTTTGCAAGATCTGTTGTACAATCAGTTAATTTTACTATAGTTTACATAGTTTACACTAGAACACAATAGCGTTTGAGTGGGAACAAGGAATGAAGCAAGAATAAAAAAAACAAGAGCAAAAATGACAAGAGTGTCCTTCAACAAGTCACTGTGGGGACGTGTGTGCTGCGTCAGGAGGGAGGAAGTACGGCTCAGAGACATGCTGAGGATATTGGTGGCGGCAATGGGATCAGTGGCTGTCCTGATAGACAGCACACACGTATCCCCTTACAGACACACACATACACACTCACACACAAACACAGACTATTGCATTATCACTGTACAGATGTGAGCAGACACAAATACACACAAGCAGAGACATACACATAGACATACATACATAGAGTAATTTCAGTAGCATCTGTAATAGCAGCAGCAGTAATAGAAGCAGCGGCCACAGTAGCAGCAGTATTTGGACACTAGCTGGCATGCGTTACCATCAGTGAAGAGAATGATGACGTGCCGGGTTTCCCTGAATTTCTCGGGTTTGGACGCACTCAGGAAATTCATCTTCCCATGGATGTTGTGGAAGGCACCAGCGATGTTAGTGCCGGTCTGGTCTCCATGATCTCGAGAAGAAATAGACAACCAACTCACTGACCGAGAGCAGGACTGTCCTACACACTCACTGACCGATAAAAGTGATTACATTATTTTTAGTTATTACATTATCGGTAGTTGCTAGACCCCATAATAATCTCACTGTACCCCCTTTATGAAATGCCTGTCTCCTCCTCCTCTCTCTCTCTCCTTTCCTCCATACCTCACCTTCATAATTGAAGTTGGCGATCTTGTCCATCACAATGGCCGGGTCATCGTCCTCGTCATTGATGTTGACAATCTCCTTGATGGTGGTGGCGAAGGTCAGGACGTCGTACCGGGGGGACACTTCAAAATTACCAATCTGACAGAGAGAGAATGACCCAAGTATAGACCCTAGAGATGCTCCTCACACAGGGAATGAATAACCGAACCACAGTTATGTGTGTTTGTCTCAGTATGTGTGTCAGTGTGTGTGTTTCTGTCGGTGTTTGTGTGTGTGTGTGTGTGTGTGTGTGTGTGTGTGTATGTCAGTATGTCACTGTATGTGTGTCAGTCTGTGTGTGTTTGTGTGTCGCACCTTCTCTATGAGTTTCTCAATGCAGTTCTTGGACTTCTTGAAGTCTTCTATCCCGACGCTACTGGAGCAATCCAGGGCTACATATATGTTCAGCTTCCCTCCCCTCTGAAGTTTGATCTTCCGTCCAAACCGCTTGCCATCTGCGGTACCAGTGAGTGACAACGGTGGAGGAATCATCAAGGTTTCCTCCTGTTCCTGTATTCTCTCTATGCCCCCCCTCTACACACACACTCACACACACACGCACACTTGTACTAACATGGTCCAGGAGTAGACACTGGACACACACAAACATAGACAGACACACAGACACTGACGGACGCACACACACACAAACACACAGACAGGGCCTCACCTGCCTCAGGGGCCTCAGAGCCCGACACCTCCAGCAGGTTCCCCAGGGAGGAGGAGAACGCCTGGGCCACGTCCTCGGGGCTGTCATAGGTGTGCTTGTCTGCAGGGGGGAGAAGAGAGGGAGGGAGAGATGGAGGGAAAGAATAAATATACCGTAGTACACACAGAATGAGAGAGCGAGAAAGACACAGAGAGTGAGAATAACACAGGTTGAATATATTGTAGCTCAGTGTTCATGACCCAGTGTCCCAGCTGTCACTCACAGTAGCAGGCCGGCTCGGCCCCAGACCATTCTCTGTTCTCCAGACACACTCTCTCCGAGGACCCCACCAGGATGAGCCCCCGGTCACAGCGGTAGGACACCTTGTCGTCGATCCCAAAGCGATTCCCTGTCCGTCTCGTACCCGGAGGCACACCAGGGTCGGGGCAGTCATCTGCTGAGACTGGAAGACAGAGAGTAATGTTCAGAAGTATTGAAAGACTGGACACTAGAGCACATTCACACTGCCCAGACACAGAGAGACAGAGAGCTGTGAGCTGTCACTCACCAAGGCTGTCGCAGATGGGCGTGTCTCCGCTCCACTTGCCGTTTGATTGACAGGTGCGGGAGGCGGAGCCCCGCAGCTTGTAGCTCTCATAACATTGGTAGCGAGTCTCATTGTGAATGAAGTACTGGGGCTGAGAGGGAGTCACGGAGCCCTGCTGGAGCACACTGGGGTCTGGGCACGTGACCACTGAGAGAGGGAAAGAAAGAGAGAAGGAGAGAGAGAGTGATACAATGAGCTAAAGTTTATTCCACTTCATTATAGTGTGTCACATGGGTCTGGTGCTTATTACACATGTTTATTGCATTATTAATACAGATTTTGTATTACAGTTGGGCACATTGTGGCATTAATGCACAAAGTGCCACGAGTGTGTAGGACAGAGGCATTGGAGAGACAGAACAGCGACTTCTCTTGCTTTCACAGGGATAGAAAATGTTTAACTATGTATTTTAAAGTATGACAGAGCAATTCTGCCTACAGCACAACATGTGTGGTAGTGCAGTGAGATAAATTGTTTCTGCAGCATTACTGTGTTATAGAGTAGATACAATATTAAAGTGTGTATAATAACATGTGTGTAGTACAGTGTAATAAGGGCTGTATTGACTGTATTGCAGTATAACAGTGTACTGCAGTTTGCATTGCAATATTTGTCTGTAGTTTAGTGTGCACAGGACCCACAATGTTGCAGTGTAAGTGACACATATAAAGTGTGATATAGTGTTCTAACAGCCTACAGAACAGTATTACAGTGTGTAGGACAGCACTGCAGTTTCTTATCGCAGCACACAGGGCAGTGACGCAGCGGGACAGCACTGCAGTGCTTTTCAAACACAGTTCCAATCCAGAATTGAAATGCATTGCAGGGACAGGACAGTGACACTGAGGTACTCACCTTTGCACTGCGCTGTAAAGTACTTGCTGGGCCTTGGGCTCCACTGCGCGTTTCTCCCACAGCGGCGAGTCAGGGTGGGGTGGGGGTAGAGGCCGGGGGAGCAGTGGTATGTCAGCACACTCATCACATTGTAGCCATCAGAGAGGTTGAAGGAGCCCCCCGAGATAGAGAGGCTATCAGGACTGCACTGGAGGTCTGAGGGAGAGTGACAGAGAGAAATAAACAGAGAGGGAGAAAGAAAGAGAGAGGGAAAGGACACGGAGGGAAAGGAATTACAGTGAGAGAAGGGTGACAGACAGAAACAACACTAGAGAGAGAGAGGAGTCAGGAAAAGAGATAGGAGAGTGAGACAGAAGAGATAGAGGGAGAGAGAGAGGGAGAGAGGGGACAGCCAGAGACGAAAGGAGAAACAGCAGGAGAGCCTGGCTTACCAGCAGCGAGGAGAGAAGAGATGGCACTGAAAATACCCAGAGTCCACAGCATGGCAAATGTCATCAACGACTGAGCAGAGAGGAGAGCTGCTTAAACTGAGAGAGAGAGAGAGAGAGAAAGAAAGAGAGCGCAGAAGATAGTTCTGTTATCACTCTGGCTTACACTGCTTGTTTACACACCTTATTTGCACTGCTTGTTTGCGCACACAGCATCAATTCCCATCACCCACAGGCGGGAGACAGGAATGTTGGAGCTGCCGTTTACAGACCAAAACAAAGGTCAAATCTTGGGATTTGTGCTGGGAAAACACCAGACAACTGCTTTGTATACCTAGCACACACACAGACTCACCCACAAACACACACACACTGAGATGCTCACACACAGACACTCACAGACACACACACTCATGTAGACTATAGCACTGGACTACAGTTACATATTCATTGACAGACGCACACCCTACAGTACTGGACTACCAGAGACAAGTCACAGGAACCAGCCCCTGTACAGAGACCAGTTCATGATGTGCCTCCAAGCAAAGGGTGAATTGATTATTTAAACTGATAGAAGATGTCCAAACTATGCAGTGTCCCTCAGCCCACAATTTACTGTTTTTATTTCCACTTAGTTTTTTATTATTCACTGCACTTTTCATTAGGAGTTCATCCTCTCCCCGCCCCCATGTGGTGCTAAACTGGTTTCAATCAATTAGATAACGGAGCTAAACTGAGAATGACTCAAAGCCCCTGTATCACCTGAGTTTGTGGCTCTACCCGAACGGTGCAGGTGAGGGGGGGTCTCATATCAGCAAGCAGGAGTGCGGAGGTATGATGTAAAAAGGCAAAAAAGCAGCAAGAAGCAGAAATGAGAGAAAGGAAGAACCAAGCCCCAAAAATGTGCTCTTGGCCATTGGTTTGTTAACTTTACTTTAATCCCATTGCATTTAAACTTTTACAGTATTTCTCAATTGTTTACACACATTTCTTGGAAACTGACAATGCAAAACACTACCAACAGAATTCACGTGAACACACAAACGCAACATATCAAGAAAATATTTTGTTCAAAACATTTATTTTCAGACACAGCTATACAGTGTACAGTATCTGTGAGCAAAAATTAAATGTGTCCAGAGAGAAAGACCCAAACCGCACCCTCCACCCCCCAAAAAACATAACTGCATGATCAAACCGAATACACACAGGCAGCATCTCCCGTCTCAGTCCTGTCTGCCCACAAGTGTTCATCCACAGCACAGGCCCTGTGTTGCCTGCTGTGTGACACTGTACTGTAAGTGTGCTGTAGATTTTCTATTGCCCTTTGTTTTCCACCCCCTCTCTGGCCCGTGTGGGACCATGTGACTCACAGGACAGTGTGAGTGAACCCTGAGACAGTGTGACTGAACACTAGGACAGTGTGACCACCAGGACAGTGTGAGTGAACACCAGGACAGTGTGACTGAACACCAGGACAGTGTGAGTGAACACCAGGACAATATGACTGAACTCCAGGACAATATGACTGAACACCAGGACAGTGTGACTGAACACCAGGACAGTGTGACTGAACACCAGGACAGTGTGAGTGAACACCAGGACAATATGACTGAACTCCAGGACAATATGACTGAACACCAGGACAGTGTGACTGAACACCAGGACAGTGTGACTGAACACCAGGACAGTGTGAGTGAACACCAGGACAATATGACTGAACTCCAGGACAATATGACTGAACACCAGGACAGTGTGACTGAACACCAGGACAGTGTGAGTGAACACCAGGACAATATGACTGAACTCCAGGACAGTGTGACTGAACACTAGGACAGTGTGACCACCAGGACAGTGTGAGTGAACTCCAGGACATTATGACTGAACTCCAGGACAATATGATTGAACACCAGTGCCCTGTTCCTAGTAACTGGTTCAACTAATTTAGGCTAATCAGACAGATTCAGTTAAATCGATAATTTAATTCAGGCTATCTCTGTTCCTCGAAGCTGAATTTTGCATTTGTATGTGTATGTCTTGGCGTGTGTGTGTTTCTGTGTGTGTATGCTTGTGTTTGTGTGTGTGTGTGTGTGTGTGTGATTGTGTCTGTTTAGATGTATGTGTGTGTTTGTGTATGTATGTGTTAGCATGTGTGCTTGTCTCTGTGTGTGCTTATCAATGTATGATGATGATGATGATGATTATTATGATAATTTTGATGATGATGATGATTAGTAATACACTCATCATATCTAAGGGCCAGACCAAATCAAAACTTTGACCTTGACATAAATCATAAATAACAAACTTGTGCCCTATGGCATTTTGCTGTATCAGTTGTACAGGTCCGTCCTTTGGGATTTGTTCTCATCCTGAGTCCGATCGTACAGCTGCTTCCGTGCAGCAGGGGTAAATGGACTATCTGATCACTGAATCAAGAGGTGATCTAAATTTGTGTCCTAACACTCACGTCAGTAATAATGAGGACCCTGAGGCAAAATGCAAACTAAGAGCCCCTTCAGCCCTAAAGAACTAGAATTGCCGAGACGAGAGACTGCACTGCACTACAGACTACACAGGCTCTTGGCCTAGAGGGGCCCCAGTGTCTTCTGGGTAATGTTCCAGCACAGCTCTTATTTCCTTAATTGATCTAATTAAACAATTAACTGGCTGAATTGAACACTTCTTCCCAGACTCCGAAACGGTCAACAGGCACAATATCTCCAGAAATTGAACACGGTGATCAGTTATCAGGTTTAATAGTTAAGTGTGCAAGTCTTGAATTAAGGTAGAAAACAATTATACAAAAGAGTAACTGAGAGCTCCTGTTGAAACACAACCCTCACCCCCCCCACTCTAAATTGTGAGGCTTCCTCTGCACAAGAGCACTGTGCCAGTATGCATCTTGGGAATGGGAATATTTCTCTCTCTCTCTCTCTCTCTCTCTCTCTCTCTCTCTCTCTTCTCGCCACCCCTCGCTTAGTCAATGAACTCCAGCTGTCTGGGCAGGCTGTCAGTCTCCTCCCCCAGGTATTTCTTGAGGAAGGGCTGCACTGTGAACAGGTTGATGTGATAGTCCCTGGAGTCGCTCTTTGTTTTTCTTCCACCAGATTTACACAATTCCTTGTTTCCCCAGCTGATCACCCCAACCTAGAGAGAGAGGGAAAGAGAGGGGGGGGGTTAATGCAGAGAAAACACAAGCACGTCCTGGACTGGACACGTCAGTTTGGTGATTACGCAGACAGAGATGGAGAGCGAGAGCCGTACGAGTTACAGTTTTTCTCGATTTAGGACACTTTTAATGAAACTGGGCCGCTGTGAATGTGCAATAGGGAGCACACATCACCATGTGTGCCGCTCTCTCCAGCGGGGGGGTTCTTTACCACATCCCTACAACTGGCCCCTACAATACAGAACGTCTCCTCACAGTTCTTGATGCACCAGAGAGTGGGTCCACCAGACGAGAGAGGGCTGGTGAGACCTGACATGTCCTGCTTCTTCATCATATGGGACAATGTTGCTTTCCACCTCTCCCATCTGGGTACTGAATGGTTTGCAGCCCACCCAGGAATGGTGATGCAACGTCTCCAACCATACTCTCCTTTTCTCAATCCAGTCGAGGAATTCTTCTCTGCTTGGAGGTGGAAAGTTAATGATTTCTGTCCACATGACCAGATGTCTCTCCTAGATGCAATGAATGCCAGTTGTCTGAAAATCACTGCAGAGGACGGTCAAGCGTGGCTGTGCCATGCAACGAGATTCTTTCCTCGCTGCATTGTGAGGGAAAACATCCAGTGTGATTTTGATGAACACACATGACCTGATTGACAACAATGAATGTTATGACTGTGGTGTATAGTGTATTTGTGTTGCCTGTTTTTACATTGCTTTGTTTTGATTGATTTGTCAGCTTGGAGTATTTCATTTGTATTCTCTGTATCTACAGCATCATTGCATTTGTAAAGGACAAAATGAAAAAAAGTCAAATATAGCCTGTTGGTTCTGGATATTCCTGCTCTTGAGTGACATTCATTCTGCATTGATCATCTTTGGTAAAATCATTTTAGGAAAAAAAGAATACAGCCCATGCTGTGATAATATGTGTACTTTTATGGTACATACTGTAATTATAATATAAACAAATGGCACAGACATGTCAAAGTGGGTTAATCATGTTAGAGGATATTGAAAGTTGTAGTTAGTATTTATTGGGCTATTATGTAATGAATGATTGAAATATCTTTTAATTAGATCACAAGTTGTATGTTTTAATGGAGCAGGCTGATTTTGTGTCATGTATTTAATGTTTTGAGAGTCTTTGTGTCATTTTGGCCAACATGTATCAGATAAGGGCTGTGTGCTAATTGTTTTGAAAAGGTGAATTCTGTTTGGACAAAAGTGCTCAAGCAATTGAGAAATACTGTGATGTAGGACAGTCACATCCATACATCCGCACATCCGCACTATATATCTTTATACTGTAAGAGAAAGAGAGAGAGAGAGAGAGAGAGAGAGAGAGAGAGAGGAAGGGAAAGCAAAAGAGAGAGAGGAAGGGAGAGAAAAATAAAGTGGAAGGGAGAGAGAAAGAGAGAGAATTTTGATTTGAATTGATGACAGACACAGAGAGACAGACAGACAGACAGATATTGATGATATCAGTAACATATTTTTTAACTCACCTGTATCAGCCGCTGCTTCCTCTCCAGAAACAGAGCTCCTCCCGAGTCACCTGCACAGAAACACGGTTTAAACATGAGGAACAGGCAGTGTGTCAGTCAGTCACTCAGTGATGTCATCAACAAGGGCCCCCACGATAACCTCATACCTTTGCAAGTCATGTCATCCACAGTGGGCTCCGTGCCCCCACTGCACAGGAAACGTTCTGTCACCAGTTTTGTGGCATCGGTGGCTGTGACGTTTGGGGAGAGGAGGGCGTCTTTGATGCATCTGTCTCTCTGCACAATACAAAACCACATCCAGCAGCAGGTCAGTACTCCACCTGTCCTGGAGCCCTGGCATCTATCTCCAGTTAATGTACAAAACATGTGAAGGTCACAGGTCACTGTGTATTTAAAAGATATTTTTTCTGCTTTGACATAATTCCACAGAGTTCCATAGAACTTTTTTTTAAAGTTTTTGTTAGGATTTTAAACTCATAAAACTTGCCAGTGTTGTAGAACCTGTGATACATTCACTTCCAGGGAATACTGCCCATGCTGGCCACATAGTGAAGTAGACATATTGTATTTAGCAGCGAGGTTTTAAAATACTACAAAACCTTTTCTTCTCCAGCACCACTTGACACATGCACGTGCAACTTCATGGACATTAATGCCTCATGACCCACTATTATGGTTGTTCAACAGAAGTTGACCGGTCACATGATTTGGAGGCCATGTTGCATCATATGATGAAACTTCCAGTGCCTTCCTTTCCAAACCTTTATCCCCACTGTGCCAAATTGGCTTGCATGACAGCAGTACAGAGTGCTAACCACATTGTTCAAGATGAGCTGCTACACTTACAAACATGGCTGCCATGTGCCACTGTTGCTGTTGTACCCTTGCTCCAGTAAAATACCCAGCCCTAGATAAGGGTGTCTGCTAAGTGATGATAATGTAATGGAATCAATCAAAAAGGCAGGGTATATTATCAAAAGTGTAGAATTGAGAACAAGGGCAGTAATGTTCACACTGTACAATGCTCATCTGGAATACTAATAAGGCAGTTCAGAAGAGAGCAACCAGACTTAGTCCATTGCATACTAAAATCTGAAACCTGCCAATGTAGCTTGACAGCTGCATGCAACGTATAGTTATTATTATTATAATTACCAGCAGGTTCATTTTGTAACATGTATAACATCTTCCTCACATTATTGAGGCCATTAAGGTCCCTGGAGTGGAGGAAAGCCTGAGACACCAAGACTGGGGTCTACCCACCTCCCAGCAGCTTTCAGCCAATCACATACCTGGCCTAGCAGCTTGATTTTGGCTTGCTTCCTGGTGACATCGGTGCCCTCCACTGTCATAAAGCTGCTCACCTCATACTCCTTGTTCAACAGCTCCTTCCCTGGAAACAGGATGCAACAACACCACCATAATAAAAAATCAGTCAGTCTCAGTGGGTCAGATTACTGCAGCTTGGGTCAGTCGTTATGGATAGAATAGGTACAGACACACTCACCGTGCTTTCCACAATTCACATTCCCAGACAACCCTAGAGCTCGACTAGTATCTTTAGTACAGGGGATACAGATCGGCCTGGGGAGGGAGAGAAATTAAAATAGACCATAACAGAGACGTTATATTCATGTCTAAAACAGACAGATCAATATTGACCCTAATGTTCAATATTAACAGTTATACCTTACATGGACAGATCAATATGTACCATAATATACACCCTACGGTAAATCCTAACAAGGAGAGGAAAAACAATTACCACAATTCACACTCCTAATTCACCTAAAACAGCCCCTGGAGTCAATTTTAACACTGATTGACGAATACAGACTCATATATAACCTAGAAACACTCCTGACACAGAGACACACAGACCCTAATACACACCCCACAGACACTCCTGACACACAGACCCTAATACAGACCCCACAGACACTCCTGACACACAGACCCTAATACAGACCCCACAGACACTCCTGACACACAGACCCTAATACAAACCCCACAGACACTCCTGACACACAGACCCTAATACAAACCCCACAGACACTCCTGACACAGAGACCCTATTACAGACCCCACAGACACTCCTGACACACAGACCCTAATACAGACCCCACAGACACTCCTGACACAGAGACACACAGACCCTAATACAGACCCCACAGACACTCCTGACACAGAGACACACAGACCCTAATACAGACCCCACAGACACTCCTGACACAGAGACACACAGACCCTAATACAGACCCCACAGACACTCCTGACACAGAGACACACAGACCCTAATACAGACCCCACAGACACTCCTGACACACAGACCCTAATACAGACCCCACAGACACTCCTGACACAGAGACACACAGACCCTAATACAGACCCCACAGACACTCCTGACACACAGACCCTAATACAGACCCCACAGACACTCCTGACACACAGACACACAGACCCTAATACAGACCCCACAGACACTCCTGACACACAGACCCTAATACAGACCCCACAGACACTCCTGACACACAGACCCTAATACAGACCCCACAGACACTCCTGACACAGAGACACACAGACCCTAATACAGACCCCACAGACACTCCTGACACAGAGACACAGACCCTAATACAGACGCCACAGACACTCCTGACACACAGACCCTAATACAGACCCCACAGACACTCCTGACACAGAGACACACAGACCCTAATACAGACCCCACAGACACTCCTGACACAGAGACCCTAATACAGACCCCACAGACAATCCTGACACACAGACCCTAATACAGACCCCAGAGACACTCCTGACACAGAGACACACAGACCCTAATACAGACCCCAAAGACACTCCTGACACACAGACCCTAATACAGACCCCACAGACACTCCTGACACACAGACACTAATACAGACCCCACAGACACTCCTGACACACAGACCCTAATACAGACCCCAGAGACACTCCTGACACAGAGACACACAGACCCTAATACAGACCCCACAGACACTCCTGACACACAGACCCTAATACAGACCCCAGAGACACTCCTGACACAGAGACACACAGACCCTAATACAGACCCCACAGACACTCCTGACACAGAGACACACAGAACCTAATACAGACCCCACAGACACTCCTGACACACAGACCCTAATACAGACCCCACAGACACTCCTGACACAGAGACACACAGACCCTAATACAGACCCCACAGACACTCCTGACACAGAGACACACAGACCCTAATACAGACCCCACAGACACTACTGACATAGAGACACACAGACCCTAATACAGACCCCACAGACACTACTGACATAGAGACACACAGACCCTAATACAGACCCCACAGACACTCCTGACACACAGACCCTAATACAAACCCCACAGACACTCCTGACACACAGACCCTAATACAAACCCCACAGACACTCCTGACACAGAGACCCTATTACAGACCCCACAGACACTCCTGACACACAGACCCTAATACAGACCCCACAGACACTCCTGACACAGAGACACACAGACCCTAATACAGACCCCACAGACACTCCTGACACAGAGACACACAGACCCTAATACAGACCCCACAGACACTCCTGACACACAGACCCTAATACCGACCCCACAGACACTCCTGACACACAGACCCTAATACAGACCCCACAGACACTCCTGACACAGAGACACACAGACCCTAATACAGACCCCACAGACACTCCTGACACACAGACCCTAATACAGACCCCACAGACACTCCTGACACACAGACACACAGACCCTAATACAGACCCCACAGACACTCCTGACACACAGACCCTAATACAGACCCCACAGACACTCCTGACACACAGACCCTAATACAGACCCCACAGACACTCCTGACACAGAGACACACAGACCCTAATACAGACCCCACAGACACTCCTGACACAGAGACACAGACCCTAATACAGACGCCACAGACACTCCTGACACACAGACCCTAATACAGACCCCACAGACACTCCTGACACAGAGACACACAGACCCTAATACAGACCCCACAGACACTCCTGACACAGAGACCCTAATACAGACCCCACAGACAATCCTGACACACAGACCCTAATACAGACCCCAGAGACACTCCTGACACAGAGACACACAGACCCTAATACAGACCCCAAAGACACTCCTGACACACAGACCCTAATACAGACCCCACAGACACTCCTGACACACAGACACTAATACAGACCCCACAGACACTCCTGACACACAGACCCTAATACAGACCCCAGAGACACTCCTGACACAGAGACACACAGACCCTAATACAGACCCCACAGACACTCCTGACACACAGACCCTAATACAGACCCCAGAGACACTCCTGACACAGAGACACACAGACCCTAATACAGACCCCACAGACACTCCTGACACAGAGACACACAGAACCTAATACAGACCCCACAGACACTCCTGACACACAGACCCTAATACAGACCCCACAGACACTCCTGACACAGAGACACACAGACCCTAATACAGACCCCACAGACACTCCTGACACAGAGACACACAGACCCTAATACAGACCCCACAGACACTACTGACATAGAGACACACAGACCCTAATACAGACCCCACAGACACTACTGACATAGAGACACACAGACCCTAATACAGACCCCACAGACACTCCTGACACACAGACCTTAATACAGACCCCAGAGACACTCCTGACACAGAGACACACAGAGACTAATACAGACCCCACAGACACTCCTGACACACAGACCCTAATACAGACCCCACAGACACTCCTGACACACAGACCCTAATACAGACCCCACAGACACTCCTGACACACAGACACTAATACAGACCCCACAGACACTCCTGACACACAGACCCTAATACAGACCCCAGAGACACTCCTGACACAGAGACACACAGACCCTAATACAGACCCCACAGACACTCCTGACACAGAGACCCTAATACAGACCCCACAGACACTCCTGACACACAGACCCTAATACAGACCCCACAGACACTCCTGACACACAGACCATAATACAGACCCCACAGACACTCCTGACACACAGACCCTAATACAGACCCCACAGACACTCCTGACACACAGACCCTAATACAGACCCCACAGACACTCCTGACACACAGACCCTAATACAGACCCCACAGACACTCCTGACACACAGACCATAATACAGACCCCAGAGACACTCCTGACACAGAGACACACAGACCCAAATACAGACCCCACAGACACTCCTGACACACAGACCCTAATACAGACCCCACAGACACTCCTGACACACAGACCCTAATACAGACCCCACAGACACTCCTGACACAGAGACCCTATGACAGACCCCACAGACACTCCTGACACAGAGACACACAGACCCTAATACAGACCCCACAGACACTACTGACATAGAGACACACAGACCCTAATACAGACCCCACAGACACTACTGACATAGAGACACACAGACCCTAATACAGACCCCACAGACACTCCTGACACACAGACCCTAATACAGACCCCACAGACACTCCTGACACACATACCCTAATACAGACCCCAGAGACACTCCTGACACAGAGACACACAGAGACTAATACAGACCCCACAGACACTCCTGACACAGAGACACACAGACCCTAATACAGACCCCACAGACACTCCTGACAGACAGACCCTAATACAGACCCCACAGACACTCCTGACACACAGACCCTAATACAGACCCCACAGACACTCCTGACACACAGACCCTAATACAGACCCCACAGACACTCCTGACACAGAGACCTTAAAACAGACCCCACAGACACTCCTGACACAGAGACACACAGACCCTAATACAGACCCCACAGACAATCCTGACACACAGACCCTAATACAGACCCCACAGACACTCCTGACACAGAGACCTTAAAACAGACCCCACAGACACTCCTGACACAGAGACACACAGACCCTAATACAGACCCCACAGACACTCCTGACACACAGACCCTAATACAGACCCCAGAGACACTCCTGACACAGAGACACACAGACCCTAATACAGACCCCACAGACACTCCTGACACAGAGACACACAGAACCTAATACAGACCCCACAGACACTCCTGACACACAGACCCTAATACAGACCCCACAGACACTCCTGACACAGAGACACACAGACCCTAATACAGACCCCACAGACACTCCTGACACAGAGACACACAGACCCTAATACAGACCCCACAGACACTACTGACATAGAGACACACAGACCCTAATACAGACCCCACAGACACTACTGACATAGAGACACACAGACCCTAATACAGACCCCACAGACACTCCTGACACACAGACCTTAATACAGACCCCACAGACAATCCTGACACACAGACCCTAATACAGACCCCAGAGACACTCCTGACACAGAGACACACAGACCCTAATACAGACCCCACAGACACTCCTGACACACAGACCCTAATACAGACCCCACAGACACTCCTGACACACAGACCCTAATACAGACCCCACAGACACTCCTGACACACAGACCATAATACAGACCCCAGAGACACTCCTGACACAGAGACACACAGACCCAAATACAGACCCCACAGACACTCCTGACACACAGACCCTAATACAGACCCCACAGACACTCCTGACACAGAGACACACAGAACCTAATACAGACCCCACAGACACTCCTCACACACAGACCCTAATACAGACCCCACAGACACTCCTGACACAGAGACCCTATGACAGACCCCACAGACACTCCTGACACAGAGACACACAGACCCTAATACAGACCCCACAGACACTACTGACATAGAGACACACAGACCCTAATACAGACCCCACAGACACTACTGACATAGAGACACACAGACCCTAATACAGACCCCACAGACACTCCTGACACACAGACCCTAATACAGACCCCACAGACACTCCTGACACACATACCCTAATACAGACCCCAGAGACACTCCTGACACAGAGACACACAGAGACTAATACAGACCCCACAGACACTCCTGACACAGAGACACACAGACCCTAATACAGACCCCACAGACACTCCTGACACACAGACCCTAATACAGACCCCACAGACACTCCTGACACAGAGACACACAGACCCTAATACAGACCCCACAGACAATCCTGACACACAGACCCTAATACAGACCCCACAGACACTCCTGACACAGAGACCTTAAAACAGACCCCACAGACACTCCTGACACAGAGACACACAGACCCTAATACAGACCCCACAGACACTCCTGACACACAGACCCTAATACAGACCCCAGAGACACTCCTGACACACAGACCCTAATACAGACCCCACAGACACTCCTGACACAGAGACACACAGACCCTAATACAGACCCCAGAGACACTCCTGACACACAGACCCTAATACAGACACCACAGACACTCCTGACACACAGACACACAGACCCTAAAACAGACCCCAAAGACACTCCTGACACACAGACCCTAATACAGACCCCACAGACACTCCTGACACACAGACCCTAATACAGACCCCACAGACACTCCTGACACACAGACCCTAATACAGACCCCACAGACACTCCTGACACAGAGACACACAGACCGTAATACAGACCCCACAGACACTCCTGACACAGAGACACACAGACCCTAATACAGACCCCACAGACACTCCTGACACACAGACCCTAATACAGACCCCACAGACACTCCTGACACACAGACCCTAATACAGACCCCACAGACACTCCTGACACAGAGACACACAGACCCTAATACAGACCCCACAGACACTCCTGACACAGATACACACAGACCCTAATACAGACCCCACAGACACTCCTGACACACAGACCCTAATACAGACCCCACAGACACTCCTCACACAGAGACCCTAATACAGACCCCACAGACACTCCTGACACAGAGACACACAGACCCTAATACAGACCCCACAGACACTCCTGACACACAGACCCTAATACAGACCCCACAGACACTCCTGACACACAGACCCTAATACAGACCCCACAGACACTCCTCACACACACACCCTAATACAGACCCCACAGACACTCCTGACACAGAGACCCTAATACAGACCCCACAGACACTCCTGACACACAGACCCTAATACAGACCGCACAGACACTCCTGACACAGAGACACACAGACCCTAATACAGACCCCAGAGACACTCCTGACACAGAGACACACAGACCCTAATACAGACCCCACAGACACTCCTGACACACAGACCCTAATACAGACCCCACAGACACTCCTCACACACAGACCCTAATACAGACCCCACAGACACTCCTGACACAGAGACCCTAATACAGACCCCACAGACACTCCTGACACAGAGACACACAGACCCTAATACAGACCCCACAGACACTCCTGACACACAGACCCTAATACAGACCCCACAGACACTCCTGACACAGAGACACACAGACCCTAATACAGACCCCACAGACACTCCTGACACACAGACACTAATACAGACCCCACAGACACTCCTGACACACAGACCCTAATACAGACCCCAGAGACACTCCTGACACAGAGACACACAGACCCTAATACAGACCACACAGACACTCCTGACACACAGACCCTAATACAGACCCCACAGACACTCCTGACACACAGACCCTAATACAGACCCCACAGACACTCCTGACACACAGACCATAATACAGACCCCAGAGACACTCCTGACACAGAGACACACAGACCCAAATACAGACCCCACAGACACTCCTGACACACAGACCCTAATACAGACCCCACAGACACTCCTGACACAGAGACACACAGAACCTAATACAGACCCCACAGACACTCCTCACACACAGACCCTAATACAGACCCCACAGACACTCCTGACACAGAGACCCTATGACAGACCCCACAGACACTCCTGACACAGAGACACACAGACCCTAATACAGACCCCACAGACACTACTGACATAGAGACACACAGACCCTAATACAGACCCCACAGACACTACTGACATAGAGACACACAGACCCTAATACAGACCCCACAGACACTCCTGACACACAGACCCTAATACAGACCCCACAGACACTCCTGACACACATACCCTAATACAGACCCCAGAGACACTCCTGACACAGAGACACACAGAGACTAATACAGACCCCACAGACACTCCTGACACAGAGACACACAGACCCTAATACAGACCCCACAGACACTCCTGACACACAGACCCTAATACAGACCCCACAGACACTCCTGACACAGAGACACACAGACCCTAATACAGACCCCACAGACAATCCTGACACACAGACCCTAATACAGACCCCACAGACACTCCTGACACAGAGACCTTAAAACAGACCCCACAGACACTCCTGACACAGAGACACACAGACCCTAATACAGACCCCACAGACACTCCTGACACACAGACCCTAATACAGACCCCAGAGACACTCCTGACACACAGACCCTAATACAGACCCCACAGACACTCCTGACACAGAGACACACAGACCCTAATACAGACCCCAGAGACACTCCTGACACACAGACCCTAATACAGACACCACAGACACTCCTGACACACAGACACACAGACCCTAAAACAGACCCCAAAGACACTCCTGACACACAGACCCTAATACAGACCCCACAGACACTCCTGACACACAGACCCTAATACAGACCCCACAGACACTCCTGACACACAGACCCTAATACAGACCCCACAGACACTCCTGACACAGAGACACACAGACCGTAATACAGACCCCACAGACACTCCTGACACAGAGACACACAGACCCTAATACAGACCCCACAGACACTCCTGACACACAGACCCTAATACAGACCCCACAGACACTCCTGACACACAGACCCTAATACAGACCCCACAGACACTCCTGACACAGAGACACACAGACCCTAATACAGACCCCACAGACACTCCTGACACAGATACACACAGACCCTAATACAGACCCCACAGACACTCCTGACACACAGACCCTAATACAGACCCCACAGACACTCCTCACACACACACCCTAATACAGACCCCACAGACACTCCTGACACAGAGACCCTAATACAGACCCCACAGACACTCCTGACACAGAGACACACAGACCCTAATACAGACCCCACAGACACTCCTGACACACAGACCCTAATACAGACCCCACAGACACTCCTGACACACAGACCCTAATACAGACCCCACAGACACTCCTCACACACACACCCTAATACAGACCCCACAGACACTCCTGACACAGAGACCCTAATACAGACCCCACAGACACTCCTGACACACAGACCCTAATACAGACCGCACAGACACTCCTGACACAGAGACACACAGACCCTAATACAGACCCCAGAGACACTCCTGACACAGAGACACACAGACCCTAATACAGACCCCACAGACACTCCTGACACACAGACCCTAATACAGACCCCACAGACACTCCTCACACACAGACCCTAATACAGACCCCACAGACACTCCTGACACAGAGACCCTAATACAGACCCCACAGACACTCCTGACACAGAGACACACAGACCCTAATACAGACCCCACAGACACTCCTGACACACAGACCCTAATACAGACCCCACAGACACTCCTGACACAGAGACACACAGACCCTAATACGGACCCCACAGACACTCCTGACACAGAGACACACAGACCCTAATACAGACCCCACAGACACTCCTGACACAGAGACACACAGAACCTAATACAGACCCCACAGACACTCCTGACACACAGACCCTAATACAGACCCCACAGACACTCCTGACACAGAGACACACAGACCCTAATACAGACCCCACAGACACTACTGACATAGAGACACACAGACCCTAATACAGACCCCACAGACACTCCTGACACACAGACCCTAATACAGACCCCACAGACACTCCTGACACACAGACCCTAATACAGACCCCACAGACACTCCTGACACAGAGACCCTAATACAGACCCCACAGACACTCCTGACACAGAGACACACAGACCCTAATACAGACCCCACAGACACTCCTGACACAGAGACACACAGACCCTAATACAGACCCCACAGACACTCCTGACACACAGACCCTAATACAGACCCCACAGACACTCCTGACACAGAGACACACAGACCCTAATACAGACCCCACAGACACTCCTCACACACAGACCCTAATACAGACCCCACAGACACTCCTGACACACAGACCCTAATACAGACCCCACAGACACTCCTGACACTCAGACCCTAATACAGACCCCACAGACACTCCTGACACACAGACCCTAATACAGACTCCACAGACACTCCTGACACAGAGACACACAGACCCTAATACAGACCCCACAGACACTCCTCACACACAGACCCTAATACAGACCCCACAGACACTCCTGACACAGAGACACACAGACCCTAATACAGACCCCACAGACACTACTGACATAGAGACACACAGACCCTAATACAGACCCCACAGACACTCCTGACACACAGACCCTAATACAGACCCCACAGACAATCCTGACACACAGACCCTAATACAGACCCCAGAGACACTCCTGACACAGAGACACACACAGACTAATACAGACCCCACAGACACTCCTGACACACAGACCCTAATACAGACCCCACAGACACTCCTGACACACAGACCCTAATACAGACCCCACAGACACTTCTGACACAGAGACCCTAATACAGACCCCACAGACACTTCTGACACAGAGACCCTAATACAGACCCCACAGACACTCCTGACACAGAGACACACAGACCCTAATACAGACCCCACAGACACTCCTGACACACAGACCCTAATACAGACCCCAGAGACACTCCTGACACACAGACCCTAATACAGACCCCACAGACACTCCTGACACACAGACACACAGACCCTAATACAGACCCCACAGACACTCCTGACACACAGACCCTAATACAGACCCCACAGACACTCCTGACACACAGACACTAATACAGACACCCCCGAAGACACTCCTGACACACAGACCCTAATACAGACCCCACAGACACTCCTGACACAGAGACACACAGACCGTAATACAGACCCCACAGACACTCCTGACACAGAGACCCTAATACAGACGCCACAGACACTCCTGACACAGAGACACACAGACCCTAATACAGACCCCACAGACACTCCTGACACAGAGACACACAGACCCTAATACAGACCCCACTGACACTCCTGACACACAGACCCTAATACAGACCCCACAGACACTCCTGACACAGAGACACACAGACCCTAATACAGACCCCACAGACACTCCTCACACACAGACCCTAATACAGACCCCACAGACACTCCTGACACAGAGACCCTATATCAGACCCCACAGACACTCCTGACACAGAGACACACAGACCCTAATACAGACCCCACAGACACTCCTGACACAGAGACACACAGACCCTAATACAGACCCCACAGACACTCCTGACACACAGACCCTAATACAGACCCCACAGACACTACTGACATAGAGACACACAGACCCTAATACAGACCCCACAGACAATCCTGACACACAGACCCTAATACAGACCCCAGAGACACTCCTGACACACAGACCCTAATACAGACCCCACAGACACTTCTGACACAGAGACCCTAATACAGACCCCACAGACACATCTGACACAGAGACCCTAATACAGACCCCACAGACACTCCTGACACACAGACCCTAATACAGACCCCACAGACACTCCTGACACACAGACCCTAATACAGACCCCACAGACACTCCTGACACAGAGACACACAGACCCTAATACAGACCCCACAGACACTCCTGACACAGAGACACACAGACCCTAATACAGACCCCACAGACACTCCTGACACACAGACCCTAATACAGACCCCACAGACACTCCTGACACAGAGACACACAGACCCTAATACAGACCCCACAGACACTCCTGACACAGAGACACACAGACCCTAATACAGACCCCACAGACACTCCTGACACACAGACCCTAATACAGATCCCAGAGACACTCCTGACACACAGACCCTAATACAGACCCCACAGACACTCCTGACACACAGACCCTAATACAGACCCCACAGACACTCCTGACACACAGACCCTAATACAGACCCCATAGACACTCCTGACACACAGACCCTAATACCGACCCCACAGACACTCCTGACACACAGACCCTAATACAGACCGCACAGACACTCCTGACACAGAGACACACAGACCCTAATACAGACCCCAGAGACACTCCTGACACAGAGACACACAGACCCTAATACAGACCCCACAGACACTCCTGACACACAGACCCTAATACAGACCCCACAGACACTCCTCACACACAGACCCTAATACAGACCCCACAGACACTCCTGACACAGAGACCCTAATACAGACCCCACAGACACTCCTGACACAGAGACACACAGACCCTAATACAGACCCCACAGACACTCCTGACACACAGACCCTAATACAGACCCCACAGACACTCCTGACACAGAGACACACAGACCCTAATGCAGACCCCACAGACACTCCTGACACACAGACACTATTACAGACCCCACAGACACTCCTGACACACAGACCCTAATACAGACCCCAGAGACACTCCTGACACAGAGACACACAGACCCTAATACAGACCACACAGACACTCCTGACACACAGACCCTAATACAGACCCCACAGACACTCCTGACACACAGACCCTAATACAGACCCCACAGACACTCCTGACACACAGACCATAATACAGACCCCAGAGACACTCCTGACACAGAGACACACAGACCCAAATACAGACCCCACAGACACTCCTGACACACAGACCCTAATACAGACCCCACAGACACTCCTGACACAGAGACACACAGAACCTAATACAGACCCCACAGACACTCCTCACACACAGACCCTAATACAGACCCCACAGACACTCCTGACACAGAGACCCTATGACAGACCCCACAGACACTCCTGACACAGAGACACACAGACCCTAATACAGACCCCACAGACACTACTGACATAGAGACACACAGACCCTAATACAGACCCCACAGACACTACTGACATAGAGACACACAGACCCTAATACAGACCCCACAGACACTCCTGACACACAGACCCTAATACAGACCCCACAGACACTCCTGACACACATACCCTAATACAGACCCCAGAGACACTCCTGACACAGAGACACACAGAGACTAATACAGACCCCACAGACACTCCTGACACAGAGACACACAGACCCTAATACAGACCCCACAGACACTCCTGACACACAGACCCTAATACAGACCCCACAGACACTCCTGACACAGAGACACACAGACCCTAATACAGACCCCACAGACAATCCTGACACACAGACCCTAATACAGACCCCACAGACACTCCTGACACAGAGACCTTAAAACAGACCCCACAGACACTCCTGACACAGAGACACACAGACCCTAATACAGACCCCACAGACACTCCTGACACACAGACCCTAATACAGACCCCAGAGACACTCCTGACACACAGACCCTAATACAGACCCCACAGACACTCCTGACACAGAGACACACAGACCCTAATACAGACCCCAGAGACACTCCTGACACACAGACCCTAATACAGACACCACAGACACTCCTGACACACAGACACACAGACCCTAAAACAGACCCCAAAGACACTCCTGACACACAGACCCTAATACAGACCCCACAGACACTCCTGACACACAGACCCTAATACAGACCCCACAGACACTCCTGACACACAGACCCTAATACAGACCCCACAGACACTCCTGACACAGAGACACACAGACCGTAATACAGACCCCACAGACACTCCTGACACAGAGACACACAGACCCTAATACAGACCCCACAGACACTCCTGACACACAGACCCTAATACAGACCCCACAGACACTCCTGACACACAGACCCTAATACAGACCCCACAGACACTCCTGACACAGAGACACACAGACCCTAATACAGACCCCACAGACACTCCTGACACAGATACACACAGACCCTAATACAGACCCCACAGACACTCCTGACACACAGACCCTAATACAGACCCCACAGACACTCCTCACACACACACCCTAATACAGACCCCACAGACACTCCTGACACAGAGACCCTAATACAGACCCCACAGACACTCCTGACACAGAGACACACAGACCCTAATACAGACCCCACAGACACTCCTGACACACAGACCCTAATACAGACCCCACAGACACTCCTGACACACAGACCCTAATACAGACCCCACAGACACTCCTGACACACAGACCCTAATACAGACCCCACAGACACTCCTCACACACACACCCTAATACAGACCCCACAGACACTCCTGACACAGAGACCCTAATACAGACCCCACAGACACTCCTGACACACAGACCCTAATACAGACCGCACAGACACTCCTGACACAGAGACACACAGACCCTAATACAGACCCCAGAGACACTCCTGACACAGAGACACACAGACCCTAATACAGACCCCACAGACACTCCTGACACACAGACCCTAATACAGACCCCACAGACACTCCTCACACACAGACCCTAATACAGACCCCACAGACACTCCTGACACAGAGACCCTAATACAGACCCCACAGACACTCCTGACACAGAGACACACAGACCCTAATACAGACCCCACAGACACTCCTGACACACAGACCCTAATACAGACCCCACAGACACTCCTGACACAGAGACACACAGACCCTAATACGGACCCCACAGACACTCCTGACACAGAGACACACAGACCCTAATACAGACCCCACAGACACTCCTGACACAGAGACACACAGAACCTAATACAGACCCCACAGACACTCCTGACACACAGACCCTAATACAGACCCCACAGACACTCCTGACACAGAGACACACAGACCCTAATACAGACCCCACAGACACTACTGACATAGAGACACACAGACCCTAATACAGACCCCACAGACACTCCTGACACACAGACCCTAATACAGACCCCACAGACACTCCTGACACACAGACCCTAATACAGACCCCACAGACACTCCTGACACAGAGACCCTAATACAGACCCCACAGACACTCCTGACACAGAGACACACAGACCCTAATACAGACCCCACAGACACTCCTGACACAGAGACACACAGACCCTAATACAGACCCCACAGACACTCCTGACACACAGACCCTAATACAGACCCCACAGACACTCCTGACACAGAGACACACAGACCCTAATACAGACCCCACAGACACTCCTCACACACAGACCCTAATACAGACCCCACAGACACTCCTGACACACAGACCCTAATACAGACCCCACAGACACTCCTGACACTCAGACCCTAATACAGACCCCACAGACACTCCTGACACACAGACCCTAATACAGACTCCACAGACACTCCTGACACAGAGACACACAGACCCTAATACAGACCCCACAGACACTCCTCACACACAGACCCTAATACAGACCCCACAGACACTCCTGACACAGAGACACACAGACCCTAATACAGACCCCACAGACACTACTGACATAGAGACACATAGACCCTAATACAGACCCCACAGACACTCCTGACACACAGACCCTAATACAGACCCCACAGACAATCCTGACACACAGACCCTAATACAGACCCCAGAGACACTCCTGACACAGAGACACACACAGACTAATACAGACCCCACAGACACTCCTGACACACAGACCCTAATACAGACCCCACAGACACTCCTGACACACAGACCCTAATACAGACCCCACAGACACTTCTGACACAGAGACCCTAATACAGACCCCACAGACACTTCTGACACAGAGACCCTAATACAGACCCCACAGACACTCCTGACACAGAGACACACAGACCCTAATACAGACCCCACAGACACTCCTGACACACAGACCCTAATACAGACCCCAGAGACACTCCTGACACACAGACCCTAATACAGACCCCACAGACACTCCTGACACACAGACACACAGACCCTAATACAGACCCCACAGACACTCCTGACACACAGACCCTAATACAGACCCCACAGACACTCCTGACACACAGACCCTAATACAGACACCCCCGAAGACACTCCTGACACACAGACCCTAATACAGACCCCACAGACACTCCTGACACAGAGACACACAGACCGTAATACAGACCCCACAGACACTCCTGACACAGAGACCCTAATACAGACGCCACAGACACTCCTGACACAGAGACACACAGACCCTAATACAGACCCCACAGACACTCCTGACACAGAGACACACAGACCCTAATACAGACCCCACTGACACTCCTGACACACAGACCCTAATACAGACCCCACAGACACTCCTGACACAGAGACACACAGACCCTAATACAGACCCCACAGACACTCCTCACACACAGACCCTAATACAGACCCCACAGACACTCCTGACACAGAGACCCTATATCAGACCCCACAGACACTCCTGACACAGAGACACACAGACCCTAATACAGACCCCACAGACACTCCTGACACAGAGACACACAGACCCTAATACAGACCCCACAGACACTCCTGACACACAGACCCTAATACAGACCCCACAGACACTACTGACATAGAGACACACAGACCCTAATACAGACCCCACAGACAATCCTGACACACAGACCCTAATACAGACCCCAGAGACACTCCTGACACACAGACCCTAATACAGACCCCACAGACACTTCTGACACAGAGACCCTAATACAGACCCCACAGACACATCTGACACAGAGACCCTAATACAGACCCCACAGACACTCCTGACACACAGACCCTAATACAGACCCCACAGACACTCCTGACACACAGACCCTAATACAGACCCCACAGACACTCCTGACACAGAGACACACAGACCCTAATACAGACCCCACAGACACTACTGACATAGAGACACACAGACCCTAATACAGACCCCACAGACACTCCTGACACACAGACCCTAATACAGACCCCACAGACACTCCTGACACACAGACCCTAATACAGACCCCACAGACACTCCTGACACAGAGACCCTAATACAGACCCCACAGACACTCCTGACACAGAGACACACAGACCCTAATACAGACCCCACAGACACTCCTGACACAGAGACACACAGACCCTAATACAGACCCCACAGACACTCCTGACACACAGACCCTAATACAGACCCCACAGACACTCCTGACACAGAGACACACAGACCCTAATACAGACCCCACAGACACTCCTCACACACAGACCCTAATACAGACCCCACAGACACTCCTGACACACAGACCCTAATACAGACCCCACAGACACTCCTGACACTCAGACCCTAATACAGACCCCACAGACACTCCTGACACACAGACCCTAATACAGACTCCACAGACACTCCTGACACAGAGACACACAGACCCTAATACAGACCCCACAGACACTCCTCACACACAGACCCTAATACAGACCCCACAGACACTCCTGACACAGAGACACACAGACCCTAATACAGACCCCACAGACACTACTGACATAGAGACACACAGACCCTAATACAGACCCCACAGACACTCCTGACACACAGACCCTAATACAGACCCCACAGACAATCCTGACACACAGACCCTAATACAGACCCCAGAGACACTCCTGACACAGAGACACACACAGACTAATACAGACCCCACAGACACTCCTGACACACAGACCCTAATACAGACCCCACAGACACTCCTGACACACAGACCCTAATACAGACCCCACAGACACTTCTGACACAGAGACCCTAATACAGACCCCACAGACACTTCTGACACAGAGACCCTAATACAGACCCCACAGACACTCCTGACACAGAGACACACAGACCCTAATACAGACCCCACAGACACTCCTGACACACAGACCCTAATACAGACCCCAGAGACACTCCTGACACACAGACCCTAATACAGACCCCACAGACACTCCTGACACACAGACACACAGACCCTAATACAGACCCCACAGACACTCCTGACACACAGACCCTAATACAGACCCCACAGACACTCCTGACACACAGACCCTAATACAGACACCCCCGAAGACACTCCTGACACACAGACCCTAATACAGACCCCACAGACACTCCTGACACAGAGACACACAGACCGTAATACAGACCCCACAGACACTCCTGACACAGAGACCCTAATACAGACGCCACAGACACTCCTGACACAGAGACACACAGACCCTAATACAGACCCCACAGACACTCCTGACACAGAGACACACAGACCCTAATACAGACCCCACTGACACTCCTGACACACAGACCCTAATACAGACCCCACAGACACTCCTGACACAGAGACACACAGACCCTAATACAGACCCCACAGACACTCCTCACACACAGACCCTAATACAGACCCCACAGACACTCCTGACACAGAGACCCTATATCAGACCCCACAGACACTCCTGACACAGAGACACACAGACCCTAATACAGACCCCACAGACACTCCTGACACAGAGACACACAGACCCTAATACAGACCCCACAGACACTCCTGACACACAGACCCTAATACAGACCCCACAGACACTACTGACATAGAGACACACAGACCCTAATACAGACCCCACAGACAATCCTGACACACAGACCCTAATACAGACCCCAGAGACACTCCTGACACACAGACCCTAATACAGACCCCACAGACACTTCTGACACAGAGACCCTAATACAGACCCCACAGACACATCTGACACAGAGACCCTAATACAGACCCCACAGACACTCCTGACACACAGACCCTAATACAGACCCCACAGACACTCCTGACACACAGACCCTAATACAGACCCCACAGACACTCCTGACACAGAGACACACAGACCCTAATACAGACCCCACAGACACTCCTGACACAGAGACACACAGACCCTAATACAGACCCCACAGACACTCCTGACACACAGACCCTAATACAGACCCCACAGACACTCCTGACACAGAGACACACAGACCCTAATACAGACCCCACAGACACTCCTGACACAGAGACACACAGACCCTAATACAGACCCCACAGACACTCCTGACACACAGACCCTAATACAGATCCCAGAGACACTCCTGACACACAGACCCTAATACAGACCCCACAGACACTCCTGACACACAGACCCTAATACAGACCCCACAGACACTCCTGACACACAGACCCTAATACAGACCCCACAGACACTCCTGACACACAGACCCTAATACCGACCCCACAGACACTCCTGACACACAGACCCTAATACAGACCCCACAGACACTCCTGACACAGAGACACACAGACCGTAATACAGACCCCACAGACACTCCTGACACAAAGACCCTAATACAGACCCCACAGACACTCCTGACACAGAGACACACAGACCCTAATACAGACCCCACAGACACTCCTGACACAGAGACACACAGACCCTAATACAGACCCCACAGACACTCCTGACACACAGACCCTAATACAGACCCCACAGACACTCCTGACACAGAGACACACAGACCGTAATACAGACCCCACAGACACTCCTGACACAGAGACCCTAATACAGACCCCACAGACACTCCTGACACAGAGACACACAGACCCTAATACAGACCCCACAGACACTCCTGACACAGAGACACACAGACCCTAATACAGACCCCACAGACACTCCTCACACACAGACCCTAATACAGACCCCACAGACACTCCTGACACACAGACCCTAATACAGACCCCACAGACACTCCTGACACTCAGACCCTAATACAGACCCCACAGACACTCCTGACACACAGACCCTAATACAGACTCCACAGACACTCCTGACACAGAGACACACAGACCCTAATACTGACCCCACAGACACTCCTGACACAGAGACACACAGACCCTAATACAGACCCCACAGACACTCCTCACACACAGACCCTAATACAGACCCCACAGACACTCCTGACACAGAGACACACAGACCCTAATACAGACCCCACAGACACTCCTGACACACAGACCCTAATACAGACCCCACAGACACTCCTGACACACAGACCCTAATACAGACCCCACAGACACTCCTGACACACACACCCTAATACAGACCCCACAGACACTCCTGACACACAGACCCTAATACAGACCCCACAGACACTCCTGACACACAGACCCTAATACAGACCCCACAGACACTTCTGACACAGAGACCCTAATACAGACCCCACAGACACTTCTGACACAGAGACCCTAATACAGACCCCACAGACACTCCTGACACACAGACCCTAATACAGACCCCACAGACACTCCTGACACACAGACCCTAATACAGACCCCACAGACACTCCTGACACAGAGACACACAGACCCTAATACAGACCCCACAGACACTCCTGACACAGAGACAAACAGACCCTAATACAGACCCCACAGACACTCCTGACACACAGACCCTAATACAGACCCCAGAGACACTCCTGACACACAGACCCTAATACAGACCCCACAGACACTCCTGACACACAGACACACAGACCCTAATACAGACCCCACAGACACTCCTGACACACAGACCCTAATACAGACGCCACAGACACTCCTGACACACAGACCCTAATACAGACCCCACAGACACTCCTGACACACACACCCTAATACAGACCCCACAGACACTCCTGACACAGAGACACACAGACCCTAATACAGACCCCACAGACACTCCTGACACAGAGACACACAGACCCTAATACAGACCCCACAGACACTCCTGACACACAGACCCTAATACAGACCCCACAGACACTCCTGACACAGAGACACACAGACCCTAATACAGACCCCACAGACACTCCTCACACACAGACCCTAATACAGACCCCACAGACACTCCTGACACAGAGACCCTATATCAGACCCCACAGACACTCCTGACACAGAGACACACAGACCCTAATACAGACCCCACAGACACTCCTGACACAGAGACACACAGACCCTAATACAGACCCCACAGACACTCCTGACACACAGACCCTAATACAGACCCCACAGACACTACTGACATAGAGACACACAGACCCTAATACAGACCCCACAGACACTCCTGACACACAGACCCTAATACAGACCCCACAGACAATCCTGACACACAGACCCTAATACAGACCCCAGAGACACTCCTGACACACAGACCCTAATACAGACCCCACAGACACTTCTGACACAGAGACCCTAATACAGACCCCACAGACACTTCTGACACAGAGACCCTAATACAGACCCCACAGACACTCCTGACACACAGACCCTAATACAGACCCCACAGACACTCCTGACACACAGACCCTAATACAGACCCCACAGACACTCCTGACACAGAGACACACAGACCCTAATACAGACCCCACAGACACTCCTGACACAGAGACACACAGACCCTAATACAGACCCCACAGACACTCCTGACACACAGACCCTAATACAGACCCCACAGACACTCCTGACACAGAGACACACAGACCCTAATACAGACCCCACAGACACTCCTGACACAGAGACACACAGACCCTAATACAGACCCCACAGACACTCCTGACACACAGACCCTAATACAGATCCCAGAGACACTCCTGACACACAGACCCTAATACAGACCCCACAGACACTCCTGACACACAGACCCTAATACAGACCCCACAGACACTCCTGACACACAGACCCTAATACAGACCCCACAGACACTCCTGACACACAGACCCTAATACAGACCCCACAGACACTCCTGACACAGAGACACACAGACCGTAATACAGACCCCACAGACACTCCTGACACAGAGACCCTAATACAGACCCCACAGACACTCCTGACACAGAGACACACAGACCCTAATACAGACCCCACAGACACTCCTGACACAGAGACACACAGACCCTAATACAGACCCCACAGACACTCCTGACACACAGACCCTAATACAGACCCCACAGACACTCCTGACACAGAGACACACAGACCCTAATACAGACCCCACAGACACTCCTCACACACAGACCCTAATACAGACCCCACATACACTCCTGACACACAGACCCTAATACAGACCCCACAGACACTCCTGACACTCAGACCCTAATACAGACCCCACAGACACTCCTGACACACAGACCCTAATACAGACTCCACAGACACTCCTGACACAGAGACACACAGACCCTAATACAGACCCCACAGACACTCCTCACACACAGACCCTAATACAGACCCCACAGACACTCCTGACACAGAGACACACAGACCCTAATACAGACCCCACAGACACTACTGACATAGAGACACACAGACCCTAATACAGACCCCACAGACACTCCTGACACACAGACCCTAATACAGACCCCACAGACAATCCTGACACACAGACCCTAATACAGACCCCAGAGACACTCCTGACACAGAGACACACAGAGACTAATACAGACCCCACAGACACTCCTGACACACAGACCCTAATACAGACCCCACAGACACTCCTGACACACAGACCCTAATACAGACCCCACAGACACTTCTGACACAGAGACCCTAATACAGACCCCACAGACACTTCTGACACAGAGACCCTAATACAGACCCCACAGACACTCCTGACACAGAGACACACAGACCCTAATACAGACCCCACAGACACTCCTGACACACAGACCCTAATACAGACCCCACAGACACTCCTGACACACAGACACACAGACCCTAATACAGACCCCACAGACACTCCTGACACACAGACCCTAATACAGACCCCACAGACACTCCTGACACACAGACCCTAATACAGACCCCACAGACACTCCTGACACAGAGACACACAGACCGTAATACAGACCCCACAGACACTCCTGACACAGAGACCCTAATACAGACCCCACAGACACTCCTGACACTCAGACCCTAATACAGACCCCACAGACACTCCTGACACACAGACCCTAATACAGACTCCACAGACACTCCTGACACAGAGACACACAGACCCTAATACAGACCCCACAGACACTCCTCACACACAGACCCTAATACAGACCCCACAGACACTCCTGACACAGAGACACACAGACCCTAATACAGACCCCACAGACACTACTGACATAGAGACACACAGACCCTAATACAGACCCCACAGACACTCCTGACACACAGACCCTAATACAGACCCCACAGACAATCCTGACACACAGACCCTAATACAGACCCCAGAGACACTCCTGACACAGAGACACACAGAGACTAATACAGACCCCACAGACACTCCTGACACACAGACCCTAATACAGACCCCACAGACACTCCTGACACACAGACCCTAATACAGACCCCACAGACACTTCTGACACAGAGACCCTAATACAGACCCCACAGACACTTCTGACACAGAGACCCTAATACAGACCCCACAGACACTCCTGACACAGAGACACACAGACCCTAATACAGACCCCACAGACACTCCTGACACACAGACCCTAATACAGACCCCACAGACACTCCTGACACACAGACACACAGACCCTAATACAGACCCCACAGACACTCCTGACACACAGACCCTAATACAGACCCCACAGACACTCCTGACACACAGACCCTAATACAGACCCCACAGACACTCCTGACACACAGACCCTAATACAGACCCCACAGACACTCCTGACACAGAGACACACAGACCGTAATACAGACCCCACAGACACTCCTGACACAGAGACCCTAATACAGACCCCACAGACACTCCTGACACAGAGACACACAGACCCTAATACAGACCCCACAGACACTCCTGACACAGAGACACACAGACCCTAATACAGACCCCACTGACACTCCTGACACACAGACCCTAATACAGACCCCACAGACACTCCTGACACAGAGACACACAGACCCTAATACAGACCCCACAGACACTCCTCACACACAGACCCTAATACAGACCCCACAGACACTCCTGACACAGAGACCCTATATCAGACCCCACAGACACTCCTGACACAGAGACACACAGACCCTAATACAGACCCCACAGACACTCCTGACACAGAGACACACAGACCCTAATACAGACCCCACAGACACTCCTGACACACAGACCCTAATACAGACCCCACAGACACTACTGACATAGAGACACACAGACCCTAATACAGACCCCACAGACACTCCTGACACACAGACCCTAATACAGACCCCACAGACAATCCTGACACACAGACCCTAATACAGACCCCAGAGACACTCCTGACACACAGACCCTAATACAGACCCCACAGACACTTCTGACACAGAGACCCTAATAGAGACCCCACAGACACTCCTGACACAGAGACACACAGACCCTAATACAGACCCCACAGACACTCCTGACACAGAGACACACAGACCCTAATACAGACCCCACAGACACTCCTCACACACAGACCCTAATACAGATCCCAGAGACACTCCTGACACACAGACCCTAATACAGATCCCAGAGACACTCCTGACACACAGACCCTAATACAGATCCCAGAGACACTCCTGACACACAGACCCTAATACAGATCCCAGAGACACTCCTGACACACAGACCCTAATACAGACCCCACAGACACTCCTGACACAGAGACACACAGACCGTAATACAGACCCCACAGACACTCCTGACACAGAGACCCTAATACAGACCCCACAGACACTCCTGACACAGAGACACACAGACCCTAATACAGACCCCACAGACACTCCTGACACAGAGACACACAGACCCTAATACAGACCCCACAGACACTCCTGACACACAGACCCTAATACAGACCCCACAGACACTCCTGACACAGAGACACACAGACCGTAATACAGACCCCACAGACACTCCTGACACAGAGACCCTAATACAGACCCCACAGACACTCCTGACACAGAGACACACAGACCCTAATACAGACCCCACAGACACTCCTGACACAGAGACACACAGACCCTAATACAGACCCCACAGACACTCCTGACACACAGACCCTAATACAGACCCCACAGACACTCCTGACACTCAGACCCTAATACAGACCCCACAGACACTCCTGACACACAGACCCTAATACAGACTCCACAGACACTCCTGACACAGAGACACACAGACCCTAATACTGACCCCACAGACACTCCTGACACAGAGACACACAGACCCTAATACAGACCCCACAGACACTCCTCACACACAGACCCTAATACAGACCCCACAGACACTCCTGACACAGAGACACACAGACCCTAATACAGACCCCACAGACACTACTGACATAGAGACACACAGACCCTAATACAGACCCCACAGACACTCCTGACACACAGACCCTAATACAGACCCCACAGACAATCCTGACACACAGACCCTAATACAGACCCCAGAGACACTCCTGACACAGAGACACACAGACCCTAATACAGACCCCACAGACACTCCTGACACACAGACCCTAATACAGACCCCACAGACACTCCTGACACACAGACCCTAATACAGACCCCACAGACACTCCTGACACACAGACCCTAATACAGACCCCACAGACACTCCTGACACACAGACCCTAATACAGACCCCACAGACACTCCTGACACACAGACCCTAATACAGACCCCACAGACACTCCTGACACAGAGACACACAGACCCTAATACAGACCCCACAGACACTCCTGACACACAGACCCTAATACAGACCCCAGAGACACTCCTGACACACAGACCCTAATACAGACCCCACAGACACTCCTGACACACAGACACACAGACCCTAATACAGACCCCACAGACACTCCTGACACACAGACCCTAATACAGACCCCACAGACACTCCTGACACACAGACCCTAATACAGACCCCACAGACACTCCTGACACACAGACCCTAATACAGACCCCACAGACACTCCTGACACAGAGACACACAGACCCTATTACAGACCCCACAGACACTCCTGACACAGAGACACACAGACCCTAATACAGACCCCACAGACACTCCTGACACACAGACCCTAATACAGACCCCACAGACACTCCTGACACAGAGACACACAGACCCTAATACAGACCCCACAGACACTACTGACATAGAGACACACAGACCCTAATACAGACCCCACAGACACTCCTGACACACAGACCCTAATACAGACCCCACAGACACTCCTGACACAGAGACCCTATATCAGACCCCACAGACACTCCTGACACAGAGACACACAGACCCTAATACAGACCCCACAGACACTACTGACATAGAGACACACAGACCCTAATACAGACCCCACAGACACTCCTGACACACAGACCCTAATACAGACCCCACAGACAATCCTGACACACAGACCCTAATACAGACCCCAGAGACACTCCTGACACAGAGACACACAGAGACTAATACAGACCCCACAGACACTCCTGACACACAGACCCTAATACAGACCCCACAGACACTCCTGACACAGAGACACACAAACCCTAATACAGACCCCACAGACACTCCTGACACAGAGACACACAGACCCTAATACAGACCCCACAGACACTCCTGACACACAGACCCTAATACAGACCCCAGAGACACTCCTGACACACAGACCCTAATACAGACCCCACAGACACTCCTGACACACAGACCCTAATACAGATCCCACAGACACTCCTGACACAGAGACCCTAATACAGACCCCACAGACACTCCTGACACACAGACCCTAATACAGACCCCACAGACACTCCTGACACAGAGACACACAGACCCTAATAAAGACCCCACAGACACTCCTGACACAGAGACACACAGACCCTAATACAGACCCCACAGACACTCCTGACACACAGACCCTAATACAGACCCCACAGACACTCCTGACACATAGACCCTAATACAGATCCCACAGACACTCCTGACACAGAGACACACAGACCCTAATACAGACCCCACAGACACTCCTGACACACAGACCCTAATACAGACCCCACAGACACTCCTGACACAGAGACACACAGACCCTAATACAGACCCCACAGACACTTCTGACACAGAGACCCTAATACAGACCCCACACACACTCCTGACACAGAGACACACAGACCCTAATACAGACCCCACAGACACTCCTGACACAGAGACACACAGACCCTAATACAGACCCCACAGACACTCCTGACACAGAGACCCTAATACAGACCCCACAGACACTCCTGACACAGAGACACACAGACCCTAATACAGACCCCACAGACACTCCTCACACAGAGACACAGACCCTAATACAGACCCCACAGACACTCCTGACACACAGACCCTAATACAGACCCCACAGACACTCCTGACACAGAGACACACAGACCCTAATACAGACCCCACAGACACTCCTGACACACAGACCCTAATACAGACCCCACAGACACTCCTGACACACAGACCCTAATACAGACCCCACAGACAGTCCTGACACAGAGACACACAGACCCTAATACAGACCCCACAGACACTCCTGACACAGAGACACACAGACCCTAATACAGACCCCACAGACACTCCTGACACACAGACCCTAATACAGACCCCACAGACACTCCTGACACACAGACCCTAATACAGACCCCACAGACACTCCTGACACACAGACCCTAATACAGACCCCACAGACACTCCTGACACACAGACCCTAATACAGACCCCAGAGACACTCCTGACACAGAGACACACAGACCCTAATACAGACCCCACAGACACTCCTGACACAGAGACACACAGGCCCTAATACAGACCCCACAGACACTCCTGACACAGAGACCCTAATACAGACCCCACAGACACTCCTGACACACAGACCCTAATACAGACCCCACAGACACTCCTGACACAGAGACCCTAATACAGACCCCACAGACACTCCTGACACACAGACCCTAATACAGACCCCACAGACACTCCTGACACAGAGACACACAGACCCTAATACAGACCCCACAGACACTCCTGACACACAGACCCTAATACAGACCCCAGAGACACTCCTGACACACAGACCCTAATACAGACCCCACAGACACTCCTGACACACAGACACACAGACCCTAATACAGACCCCACAGACACTCCTGACACACAGACCCTAATACAGACCCCACAGACACTCCTGACACACAGACCCTAATACAGACCCCACAGACACTCCTGACACACAGACCCTAATACAGACCCCACAGACACTCCTGACACAGAGACACACAGACCCTAATACAGACCCCACAGACACTCCTGACACACAGACCCTAATACAGACCCCACAGACACTCCTGACACAGAGACACACAGACCCTAATACAGACCCCACAGACACTCCTGACACAGAGACACACAGACCCTAATACAGACCCCACAGACACTCCTCACACACAGACCCTAATACAGACCCCACAGACACTCCTGACACAGAGACCCTATATCAGACCCCACAGACACTCCTGACACAGAGACACACAGACCCTAATACAGACCCCACAGACACTACTGACATAGAGACACACAGACCCTAATACAGACCCCACAGACACTCCTGACACACAGACCCTAATACAGACCCCACAGACAATCCTGACACACAGACCCTAATACAGACCCCAGAGACACTCCTGACACAGAGACACACAGAGACTAATACAGACCCCACAGACACTCCTGACACACAGACCCTAATACAGACCCCACAGACACTCCTGACACAGAGACACACAAACCCTAATACAGACCCCACAGACACTCCTGACACAGAGACACACAGACCCTAATACAGACCCCACAGACACTCCTGACACACAGACCCTAATACAGACCGCAGAGACACTCCTGACACACAGACCCTAATACAGACCCCACAGACACTCCTGACACACAGACCCTAATACAGATCCCACAGACACTCCTGACACAGAGACCCTAATACAGACCCCACAGACACTCCTGACACACAGACCCTAATACAGACCCCACAGACACTCCTGACACAGAGACACACAGACCCTAATAAAGACCCCACAGACACTCCTGACACAGAGACACACAGACCCTAATACAGACCCCACAGACACTCCTGACACACAGACCCTAATACAGACCCCACAGACACTCCTGACACATAGACCCTAATACAGATCCCACAGACACTCCTGACACAGAGACACACAGACCCTAATACAGACCCCACAGACACTCCTGACACACAGACCCTAATACAGACCCCACAGACACTCCTGACACAGAGACACACAGACCCTAATACAGACCCCACAGACACTTCTGACACAGAGACCCTAATACAGACCCCACACACACTCCTGACACAGAGACACACAGACCCTAATACAGACCCCACAGACACTCCTGACACAGAGACACACAGACCCTAATACAGACCCCACAGACACTCCTGACACAGAGACCCTAATACAGACCCCACAGACACTCCTGACACAGAGACACACAGACCCTAATACAGACCCCACAGACACTCCTCACACAGAGACACAGACCCTAATACAGACCCCACAGACACTCCTGACACACAGACCCTAATACAGACCCCACAGACACTCCTGACACAGAGACACACAGACCCTAATACAGACCCCACAGACACTCCTGACACACAGACCCTAATACAGACCCCACAGACACTCCTGACACACAGACCCTAATACAGACCCCACAGACACTCCTGACACAGAGACACACAGACCCTAATACAGACCCCACAGACACTCCTGACACAGAGACACACAGACCCTAATACAGACCCCACAGACACTCCTGACACACAGACCCTAATACAGACCCCACTGACACTCCTGACACAGAGACCCTAATACAGACCCCACAGACAGTCCTGACACAGAGACACACAGACCCTAATACAGACCCCACAGACACTCCTGACACAGAGACACACAGACCCTAATACAGACCCCACAGACACTCCTGACACACAGACCCTAATACAGACCCCACAGACACTCCTGACACACAGACCCTAATACAGACCCCACAGACACTCCTGACACACAGACCCTAATACAGACCCCACAGACACTCCTGACACACAGACCCTAATACAGACCCCAGAGACACTCCTGACACACAGACCCTAATACAGACCCCACAGACACTCCTGACACAGAGACACACAGGCCCTAATACAGACCCCACAGACACTCCTGACACAGAGACCCTAATACAGACCCCACAGACACTTCTGACACAGGCTCTATTATAGACCTGAAAGATACTCCTGACACTTGCAATGAGCTCACCTGGCTTGTCTTGATATCTTGACAGGTTTACTCAACTGAATGAGCGCCACATCATAATCATAAAACTCTGGGATCCCTTGATCAGCCATCGCTCCGATGTTATACTCGGGGTGTATGTGCACACTCACAATCTTCTTCACTGTGAGGAGAGAGTGGAAAAGAACAAGGGGGGTGGGGAAAGTTAATACATAATGCACACATTGGAGGATCAACAACAGAGACACACAAACCCTAATACAGACCCCACAGACACTCCTGACACAGAGACCCTAATACAGACCCCACAGACACTCCTGACACAGAGACACACAGACCCTAATACAGACCCCACAGACACTCCTGACACAGAGACCCTAATACAGACCCCACAGACACTCCTGACACAGAGACCCTAATACAGACCCCACAGACACTCCTGACATACAGACCCTAATACAGACACCACAGACACTCCTGACACAGAGACCCTAATACAGACTCCACAGACACTCCTGACAGAGACACACAGACCCTAATACAGACCCCACAGACACTCCTGACACAGAGACCCTAATACAGACCCCACAGACACTCCTGACACAGAGACCCTAATACAGACCCCACAGACACTCCTGACATACAGACCCTAATACAGACACCACAGACACTCCTGACACACAGACCCTAATACAGACCCCACAGACACTCCTGACACAGAGACACACAGACCCTAATACTGACCCCACAGACACTCCTCACACACAGACCCTAATACAGACCCCACAGACACTCCTGACACACAGACCCTAATACAGACTCCACAGACACTCCTGACACACAGACCCTAATACAGACCCCACAGACACTCCTGACACAGAGACCCTAATACAGACCCCACAGACACTCCTGACACACAGACCCTAATACAGACCCCACAGACACTCCTGACACAGAGACACACAGACCCTAATACAGACCCCACAGACACTCCTGACACAGAGACCCTAATACAGACCCCACAGACACTCCTGACACACAGACCCCACAGACACTCCTGACACACAGACCCTAATACAGACCCCACAGACACTCCTGACACAGAGACACACAGACCCTAATACAGACCCCACAGACACTCCTGACACAGAGACACACAGACCCTAATACAGACCCCACATACACTCCTGACACACAGACCCTAATACAGACCCCACAGACACTCCTGACACACAGACTCTAATACAGACCCCACAGACACTCCTGACACACAGACCCTAATACAGACCCCACAGACACTCCTGACACACAGACCCTAATACAGACCCCACAGACACTCCTGACACACAGACCCTAATACAGACCCCACAGACACTCCTGACACACAGACCCTAATACAGACCCCACAGACACTCCTGACACAGAGACCCTAATACAGACCCCACAGACACTCCTGACACACAGACCCTAATACAGACCCCACAGACACTCCTGACACACAGACCCTAATACAGACCCCACAGACACTCCTGACACTCAGACCCTAATACAGACCCCACAGACACTCCTGACACACAGACCCTAATACAGACTCCACAGACACTCCTGACACAGAGACACACAGACCCTAATACAGACCCCACAGACACTCCTGACACACACACCCTAATACAGACCCCACAGACACACAGACCCTAATACAGACCCCACAGACACTCCTGACACACACACCCTAATACAGACCCCACAGACACTCCTGACACAGAGACCCTAATACAGACCCCACAGACACTCCTGACACACAGACCTTAATACAGACCCCACAGACACTCCTGACACACAGACCCTAATACAGACCCCACAGACACTCCTGACACACACACCCTAATACAGACCCCACAGACACACAGACCCTAATACAGACCCCACAGACACTCCTGACACACACACCCTAATACAGACCCCACAGACACTCCTGACACAGAGACCCTAATACAGACCCCACAGACACTCCTGACACACAGACCTTAATACAGACCCCACAGACACTCCTGACACAGAGACCCTAATACAGACTCCTGAGACAGATAGATTACAGTCATAATGTCTGGATCAACCTGTATCTCCTGAGGTCTGCAGATTGTCGTCTATTTCAATAGTGACTTGGTCGGCTCTGTCACCCGATCGGAAGCAATGAGCTGCCGTCAAGACGAAGAGTGGACTGACCAGAGAGCCCTTACAGGACTCAACTGTGGATCGCTGAGAGAGAGAGAGAGAGAGAGAGAGAGAAATATTTTTTGTCCTTTATTACATTTCCATGTATGTATGTAATGTATAATTGCTTGGACAACACCATGAAATTGTAAGTCATGCCAATGAAGCACCATAAATTGAGTTATATACACCGATCAGCCATAACATTATGTCCACTGACAGGTGAAGTGAATGACACTGATAATCTCGTTATCATGGCACCTGTCAGTGGGTGGGATATATTAGGCAGCAAGTGAACATTTTGTCCTCAAAGTTGATGTGTTAGAAGCAGAAAAAATGGGCAGCGTAAGGATCTGAGGGACTTTGACAAGGGCCACATTGTGATGCTAGACGACTGGGTCAGAGCATCTCCAAAACTGCAGCTCTTGTGGGGTGTTCCCGGTCTGCAGTGGTCAGTACCTATCAAAAGTGTCCAAGGAAGGAAAAGCGGTGAACCGGCGACAGGGTCATGGGCGGCCAAGGCTCATTGATGCACATGGGGAGCGACGGCTGGCCCGTGTGGTCCGATCCAACAGACGAGCTACTGTAGCTCAAATTGCTGAAAAAGTGAATGCTGGTTCTGATAGAAAGGTGTCAGAACACACAGTGCGTCGCAGTTTGTTGCGTATGGGGCTGCGTAGCCGCAGACCAGTCAGGGTGCCCATGCTGACCCCTGTCCACTGCCGAAAGCGCCTACAATGGGCACGTGAGCCTCAGAACTGGACCACGGAGCAATGGAAGAAGGTGGCCTGGTCTGATGAATCACGAGTTCAAGGTGTTGACTTGGCCTCCAAATTCCCCAGATCTCAATCCAATCGAGCACCTGTGGGATGTGCTGGACAAACAAGTCCGATCCATGGAGGCCCCACCTCGCAACTTACAGGACTTAAAGGATCTGCTGCTGACGTCTTGGTGCCAGAAACCACAGCACACCTTCAGAGGTCTAGTGGAGTCCATGCCTCGACGGGTCAGGGCTGCTTTGGGACCACAACAATATTAGGCAGGTGGTCATAATGTTATGGCTGATCGGTGTATGTATCAAGGAAATTATAATACATATATACATAGATAATATAAAACTATTATACAATCGTGATTTAAATATATGATTAGAAAGTTCAGCCAAAAACGTTTTGGCACCTATCAGTTAATTAATTAAGTAGTATCCTATAAAACTAGGAGGTGATATTAATGAACAATGTATTTCAAGATAATAATAATAATAATAATAATTATTATTATTATTATTATTATAATTATAATAATAATTATTATTATTATAATTATGTTAATTAAATACAGAGACAGATGACAAGAAATGACTGCGAAGGTACTTTTTCAGTCAAAGGCTGACGCTGAAGTGTGTCACATTGAGCGCTTTTATCTTCACCCTACAGCCTGCACCCTCCTCACTCAAGTGCACACTCTGTGACGTCAGCACCACGTCACGCAAAGTGTACACTTGTCGAAGGGTGTAGGGAACAAGTGTGCGATTTGGGACGCAGCCCAGTTCTTTTCCTCCACAGGTACACTCAATGACGCTGGGCCTGCGCCCCACCCCCTCCACCTGGACGCCAGCCGCCCCCTCCTGATGACGTCTCAATCCTTCCTTCGGTCCCGCCTTTGCTTAATATTACCACCACCAACAACATCGCTACAAAAAAAACCCTCACTTCCCTCCTCCCGCGGTGGCTCCTGCCACTGTCCCCCCCCCGCTGCTGTTTACATGCTTTTGCTTTCTTTGTTCCTGTCCAGCATCCTTGAGTTCACCCCCACACTTATCCCCCACCTTTCCCCTCCCCTTCCCCCTCCACTCCCCCGGGCCCAGCACCATCCTCCATGTCTACTCTACTTCCTTTTCCTCTATCTTCCCTCCTCCCTCCTGTCTCTATCCTGCCTTCTGTCCAGACTGGTGTGCAGCTTGTCATGGGCTGCGTCTCATCCGAGGCCCCCGGCCCCCAATGCCCCCATCACTTGCCATGCTCTTGCATGATCGACTTATGCCCTGCAGTGCTGGCAGTGGGCCACACCATCCCAAACCCCTCTTTCGCTGGTGCCCTCATGCGGCCCCCATCGCCAGCGGCATTTATTGCCAGGGGTCCTCGTGTGGCCCTCGTCGCGTGCGGCACCTTTTCGGTATCCTCCCCGTACATGGCCCTCATAGCCACGTCTCTCTGTGCTGTTGGCCCCACGTGGCCCTTTCTCTCTACTCCTCGCGGCAGCACCGTTTGGCTTCCTCGGTTCCCCTACGTCCCCCTGCAGCCCCCTCCTTGCAGGTGCTCGAGCAACATAACGTCCGCTCTGGTCGTCTCGAACCGTGTGATTGCACAACATGAGACTTGTTTTCATGATGCCCTCCTTCTCCTCTTTGTCCTTCCTCTGAGATGCCGATCTCTACTGCTTCCCTTGCAGGAGCTCTGAGCAGCCACCAGTGCGTTCCTACAGACTCATCTAACCCTTTCCTCCCTCAGGTGTGCCTCTGTTGTGCGTTGCTGCCTTCTGGTCTCCTGTGATCTTCTAGGCAACCCGTTGTGCAGGACCTCTTCGCAGCCAGCAACGTGACTAGTCTAACCCTTCCTCCAACCAGTGTTCCCCACCGTGCGCCACCGCCAGTGTTGTCTCCGTGCTTTCCTTGGCAACCCTGTCGCCGCTTTGTCCTCCTCTATTCCTCCAATCCTTCATTCTTGCTAGGACCCAGGGCTGCTCTTCGCCCGCCCGTCCGTCACGCCGCCTTTCGTTCCATCACTGGTTGTGCCCTCGACATTTCTCCAGCATCCTCGTCCCCCCCCGTCCCCTCCCTCCCCCAACCCCCGCCCTGTTCCAGATGCTACATTGCTCACGTCTCCAGGTCATGACATGTCCTTCTGCATCGCTCCCACCTACCGTGCTCTCTTCGGCCACCCTGTCACAGCTCCACCCCCTCCTCAGTTTTGCTTGGACCCAGGTCCACCCCTCCGATCCATTCTACTGCCATTTTATTTCAACCCTTGGCTTCAAGCCTGGCTCAGTTTAGTCCCGTACCTCCTTCTGCCCTCCACTGCATCCACCTTGCGCTGTCTGGGTCCTTGTTCTCCATCCTGACTCAGGTTCCCTTGAACCGCTCCCTCGTTCTTCTCTCCCTCACACTCCATGCTGCCCCTAGCTCTCATTACCTCAATGTGTAGTGCGGTCTTCTTTCACCATCTCGCTTTTTGGGGTTTCCAACTCAAAAAAACATTAACCAGCACAATTGGCAAGTATCATAAATCATTGCTCCGGCCACTTCACACTTCCGTAAATGGACACCTTAACCAGTCTGCTATGCTTCATCTCACAATTGAGGTTCATCACCATTCACTCCACAACTCTGCGCTTTACTCCATCATTACATACCAGTCTGTTTCCTTCAAGCTTCTCTGTTCCCGAGAGTCTCCCCTTTTAGCACTCAATTGTATTTCAACCCCTTCTTCACCTTCATCTTCCAGGCTTCGTTCCTCGCCTTACAGATTAACAATCTTACCTTTAAACACCCAAAACTACCCATCAGAAATTTCAAACCAACTCGCCTCATTCCCATAAACTCTCGCCCTGTCACGCAACTCTGTTACTCCAGGAGTCACACCTATAGACGCTCCGTTCAATGATAAATCAGACACATTATAACTCTACACTCGTTCGTCTAATCAATATCCATCTTCTTCTGCGACACACATATCAGATCACTCGATTAAGTCTCATGGACTTCGTTCATCCGAAGCTTACAAAATCGCATTCCATTCGACATTCAGGAGATTCAACTAGCCAAGCTAGACCTTGCTCTAAAAAACCTGTGTAGGCGGTACAGGGAGTCACATTACGGTCCGGACCGTCAAACCCCACAGAGCCTCTGGACCCCCTCACTGTAGGGGTCAAGCAGTCAGGCCTGGTGTCTCTTGGTGTCGCCACACATGCACTCGCCCACTAGGTGAAGGATGACTCATCTGACCAGATCACTTTTTTCCACATCTCTGTAGACCAGTGCCTATGGTTTCTGCACCACGGAACTCACAGATGTGCATTTGTCTTTGTAATGAGGGGTTTATGCACTGCAGCCCTACTATAATATCCTCTCTGTGTAGTTCTCAATGGACTGTTCTTGCTGACAGTCTGATCATGTCCTGCATTGACAGTCTCAGTCACCCGGGAAAGAGTTTCTCTTCTGTTTGTCCTTACATATCGCAGTAATGCACGAGCATCATGGTCCTCGAATGTATGCTTTCGACCACAATTTCCAACCTATTTAATGATGTATTTCCCATAGATTTAAATGCAGATGTAACGTCAGTCACTGTTCCTATTGAAACACGAGCCAGTTGAGCATCTTTGTGACTGAATCTCCTGCCATTCGTGCCCAGTTATGACCCCTTTTTCAAAGTCACTGAGATCCTTTCCTCTTGCCATGTTGATCCAAAATCGAGGTCAGCTGGACCTGCTCAGCATTTTTATACATGCCACAGAACATGATAGGATGTTAATTGTATCATGAAGTACACCTGTTTGGAGGCATCTGCATTCATTAAGTTCCTCCACTCTTTTATTCAGGTTTTTCCTTTCATTTGTCACCTGTCTGTATATCAGCATTAGCTCTCCCAGAGTCAAACACAAATCACTTTCCATCCCCCTCCTCCCCTCTCTCCTTGTCCCTCTCCCTCTCAATCTTCCACTCCCTCTCTGGATCAAATAATGGTTTAGAAATAAGTAAGTATATATATATATATATATATATATATACACTCACCTAAAGGATTATTAGGAACACTATACTAATACTGTGTTTGACCCCCTTTCGCCTTCAGAACTGCCTTAATTCTACGTGGCATTGATTCAACAAGGTGCTGAAAGCATTCTTTAGAAATGTTGGCCCATATTGATAGGATAGCATCTTGCAGTTGATGGAGATTTGTGGGATGCACATCCAGGGCACGAAGCTCCCGTTCCACCACATCCCAAAGATGCTCTATTGGGTTGAGATCTGGTGACTGTGGGGGCCAGTTTAGTACAGTGAACTCATTGTCATGTTCAAGAAACCAATTTGAAATGATTCGCCCTTTGTGACATGGTGCATTATCCTGCTGGAAGTAGCCATCAGAGGATGGGTACATGGTGGTCATAAAGGGATGGACATGGTCAGAAACAATGCTCAGGTAGGCCGTGGCATTTAAACGATGCCCAATTGGCACTAAGGGGCCTAAAGTGTGCCAAGAAAACATCCCCCACACCATTACACCACCACCACCAGCCTGCACAGTGGTAACAAGGCATGATGGATCCATGTTCTCATTCTGTTTACGCCAAATTCTGACTCTACCATCTGAATGTCTCAACAGAAATCGAGACTCATCAGACCAGGCAACATTTTTCCAGTCTTCAACTGTCCAATTTTGGTGAGCTTGTGCAAATTGTAGCCTCTTTTTCCTATTTGTAGTGGAGATGAGTGGTACCCGGTGGGGTCTTCTGCTGTTGTAGCCCATCCGCCTCAAGGTTGTACGTGTTGTGGCTTCACAAATGCTTTGCTGCATACCTCGGTTGTAACGAGTGGTTATTTCAGTCAAAGTTGCTCTTCTATCAGCTTGAATCAGTCGGCCCATTCTCCTCTGACCTCTAGCATCAACAAGGCATTTTCGCCCACAGGACTGCCGCATACTGGATGTTTTTCCCTTTTCACACCATTCTTTGTAAACCCTAGAAATGGTTGTGCGTGAAAATCCCAGTAACTGAGCAGATTGTGAAATACTCAGACCGGCCCGTCTGGCACCAACAACCATGCCACGCTCAAAATTGCTTAAATCACCTTTCTTTCCCATTCAGACATTCAGTTTGGAGTTCAGGAGATTGTCTTGACCAGGACCACACCCCTAAATGCATTGAAGCAACTGCCATGTGATTGGTTGGTTAGATAATTGCATTAATGAGAAAATGAACAGGTGTTCCTAATAATCCTTTAGGTGAGTATATATATATATATATATATATATATATATATATATATATAACCTAAATGATTAAACTATTTTGCAATATTACAGACTTACTTATTTCTAAACCATTACATGATCCAGAGAGGGACTGGGAGATCAAAGAGGGTGGAAACTACACTACTGTAGTGAACCTAAGAGTCAAAGACAGACACAGAGAAGGACACAGAGACAATGCAGACGGGGACGTGCAGACAACAGGCAACAGCACTGGACAGAGGGCACATGCAGATCTGACATATCTGTTGGAATCTGGCTGTCAGTGTGTTATATAGCCCTCTGTCCATAAGGCTTTAGTGTAAAACTATGTATTTTTAAATGTTTCTACCTCTAGATTGTGTCAAAGTCTCTATCTCTCTGTATCTCTGTCTATATCTGTTTCTTTGAGTCTGAGTGTCTGCATTGCCAGAATGTCTGTCTGTCTGTCTGTCTTTTTCATCAGTCTGTACTCACAGTGATCTTGATGGAAACCAGCCAAGGGAATTTCTCTCTTTTGGTTTTGTCTGCCTCACCACTGACATCATAGTTTCTGTAGAGCCCACACAGGCCCACACTGTCACTCTCATCTTCACAGACACAGAGAAGGAAAAAGACAGAGAGAGCAAGATTAGTAGGGAGCACGTTAAAATCCTTATTAATCGCCTTTTAATTGTTATTTCTACTCTGATACCATTTAACTCCAGGAAATGAAATATTAAAGAAATATTATAATAATGTACACATAAGAAAATAAAAGGATTGATCAGGATTCAAACTTTAACATGAAACCTATTTTAAGTAGCCTTAAGCCTTAGCATTATAATAAATAATGTATGTTTTAAATTGATTCGAGACTGTAACCCCAATAATTAAGTTTTACACTAATTGTCACTGGGGCGAATTGTCAGGGACGAATTGTCACGGGACAAAGTGATGGGAACGAATTGTCATGGACCCACACAACCAAGTGCAGATGATCTTCACACATTAAAAGATCTTTGACCTGGAGACAGGACCGGTGCCACAGAGGACACCGTGGGGCAATGCCCATCCACTGAAGCTGGTGCCACTCAGTTTGAATATTCTTTGTTTGATTTATGCTAAATAATGTATTGAACATTTATGGACAAGTGTAACGAATGAAAGCAGCGGACTGGAGACGGTCTTGTGCTTAGTGCAGCTCTGTACTAACTCTGCAAATTCATTGCAATTGACTGTTGATGACCATATGATATAGGATGTTTATGACACACTAACTTTTTTTAATCTGAGCAAACTTGGACCAATTTAGCCAATGGTTTTCTGAGAATCTTCTGAATCTCCAGATTCTGGCAAGAATTGTGAGAATCTGTGACATGGGAACGCACCCACAGAAAACACCAGTATTGATTATTGTATGTATTCATGTATTTTTCCCCTTTTTTATATAAATATTGATTCAAAATACATCTATAAATAATAATAATACCCTCGGTACTACGTCTGAATAATTTCCCTGCTTTTATTGCTGTTTGTTATAGACATGATGCTTTTAGATAGCTAGAAAACATCACATGTAGCCTAATAATATTTAAAACCCAAACAAGCACATTCCAACTAAAACAATCCCAAAAAAACACAACCTGCGATTCTCAAATCTGAAAGAAAAGGAAGAAGAAGCCTTATAAGTTCATTTTTAAAGCATTCTGCTATGAATATTGGACATGCTGTGGAACATGTTACCTTGCTCATATTCATAATTGCATTGAATAATAATTTAGCTGAGCTGCAATTTTAGTAGAGAAAATAGGTACCAATAATAGCCTTTAATCTTTCCTTTAAGTATCTAAGCGAATTGGTTTGTTTATGAGTATGATTTTTATGTTCAGTTGAAAGTAAGCATTGTATGTGCATTCCTTATTTTACGGTAACTGTGTAGCCTATATGTGAACCTGTGTATTATAGAATGTATTTGTAGAAGGATTATCACTGCACTTAACTTGGCTCAGATGCTGCATTGTCACTAATGCCGTAATAATAATTAAAAACAAAACAACCAAAAAAAACTAAAAAAGCTGTAGTATTATTATTTCTATTATTTTAATGTCATTAAACATTTGTTTAAAATATGTACTTAACATTGCAACCTCCACATGCAATTGTGAGGATACCGCAGTGTAGAACTTTACACTTGAACTTTCAATATGAAACACTCAGAGCAGCACCTCTGCTCTCTCATTGGCTGCAGCTCATCGCCGATCTCACTACAGTGCTCACACTACAAGATTAGGTACCGATCATTTCAAACATGCTTGAAAATGTCGGGGCATCTGGGAGCTCAAATTCTGAGTCAGGGTGCGCCTCTGAACTGCTCAGACTTAACGAGCTTCAGTGACGGTAGCGAGCACCGATTTGGCTCCGATCTGGGGGTTTTGTCACAGACCTCAAAAATGTGTCTGGGACAGGCAAATCGGAACTAAAATCATGTAGTGTACACTTAGCATAACACAGAGAGATTAATGCAGATTCTAACACTGACCCAGCACACACACACACACACACACTCGGCCACAAACCTATCATTAAAGCAAAAGTCTTGTGCAGATCGTTTATATTTTCCAGTTTGAAAAAGTGCTTTTCCTCGGGTTTCTGCGACACCAGCTTGAGAAGCTCTTCCTCTTGAGGATCTGAACCCACACTGAATGCATAAATATCTTATACAGAGAGAAAAAAGAGAGAGAGAGAGAGTTAATACAGTATTTTAGTATAGTATTGTAACAGCACACTGAAAGAGAGAAAGAGTAGAGAATTTTGAAAACCTTTATTACAAATTTAAAAGGACACACAAATAAATATAACTAAATATATAGTTCTACATATAAAACCACAAACACGAACACCATGGTCCTCCTCACAAACACCACCATTCGCCACTCAAACCTCACCATCCTCCTCTCAAACTAAAACACAACCAACCCCACAATCTTTCAAACTACACTAAATATATATATATATTTTCAAGAAACAAAGAGAGAGAGAGAGAGAGAGAGAGAGAGAGAGAGAGAGAGACAGAGGGGTTGGAGGTAAAGCGGTACATTATTACTAGTATTAGTTTTCACTCCCTCCAGTCCATATTAACCTCTTCTCATTTAATCAACTGGACTTGGGGCAATGGTTAAACATGGCATGACCAGTACATTGGTTTAGGTAAGGATAGCCATATTGCCCTCAACTTTAATAATAAATTCAATCATCATCATCACCATGAAACCTTGACTAAAGCGCTCTCTGTGATGAAGAGAGTTATACCAAATAATCATTTAATTTAAAGTTTCTCACTCACCCAGATATGACTCCCTGTCACTCTCACTGTGGAGACCATGAATGAGCTGTGTTATTCTTCTGACATAGACATCTGCACTGCCTCCCATATTGGCTTGACCTATATTGGAGAGAGAAAGAGAGAGAAAGTGTGTGAGAAACAGAGAGAGACAGGGAGTACAGGAGAAAATGTAACTCCATTACAGGTAATTAACTAATTACTGCTAATTGTTGCAACATTGTACTAGAACACAGAACAATATGACAACAGAGATTTGTAGAATCCAGGCGATGCTGTCAATGCAATAAAATAATGTACTGAAAGGACATGTATGTAACTGTATTCCAGATAAAAAATAAACAATCACAAATAATAAAATACAGAGAATTAAACTGTAATTGAAGTTAAATGAAATGTATGTTTGGATGCAAATAAAATAAATGATATGTAAAATCCAGAGCCAGACCTATGAGTCGTGCACAACATAACTGCAACAATCACAAAATACACCCAGGGCACCATTACAATTCAGTAAGAATTAGCAGTAGCAGCAGCTGCAGTAATTATAACAGCAGCAGCAGTAGGAGCAGCAGTTGCAGGAGTTATAGCTACAGTAGGAGCAGCAGTAATCAGTATAGCAGGGGTAGCAGTAATCACAGCAGCCACAGTAGCAGCAGTATTTGGACACTAGCTGGCATGCGTTACCATCACTGAAGAGAATGATGACGTGCCGGGTTTCCTTGAACTCCTCTCTGTTGGACGCACTCAGGAAACTCATCTTCTCATAGATGTTGTGGAAGGCGGCAGCGATATTAGTGCCAGTCTGGTCTCTGTGCTCTGGAGAAGAAATAGACAACCAACTCACTGACCAATAGCAGGACTGACTGACTGACTGATACTGTTTACTGACTCCCTCACTGTACTATACTCTGACTGACAGGCTGATACTAGACCTGGAATGACACACAGAAACACTGAATGACTGACAGACTGACTCACTGACTGATACACGGACTGACTGACTGACTCACTGACTGACTCTCTGACTGACTGACACACTGACTGACTGACTGACACACTGACTGACTGACACACTGACTGACACACTGACTGACTGACTGACACACTGACTGACTGACACACTGACTGACACACTGACTGACTGACTGACTGATACCCTGACTGACTGACACACTGACTGATACCCCAACTAACAGTGTAATGAGATTAATATGCCAAGACAACCCTACTTCAGAGTCCCACATTAGAGACAATTTGTCTTACCAGAGTATTTGAATTTTGTAATGCTTTTGATGACGTTGTCCAAGGACAGCTGGGGCTCGGTGATGTTAACAATGTCCTTGACGAAGGTGGCAAAAGAAAGGATGTCGTATTTGGGGGTGACTTCGAAATAACTGATCTGGACAGAGTGATGGAGGAAGAGAGACTTTATGAAGGGAGAATGAAGACTGAAGTGACTCTTCAAGCAGAGAGAGAGATCCTGATTTAGACACTAGAGACAATGTTAACACAGAGATTAATAAAGACTCTGAAATAGTAACAACAGACATTCAGAAAATAGATCAATACAGATCCTAATATAGACCCAAGAGGCACCACTGCCTATCTTCCCCCTACAGTGCCCTAGAGAGACATGCCCCTCACACACTGGCTGCATGTCCTACGTTTTGTATTAGCGCCAGGATGCAGGCTTTGGACTTCTCAAACTCCTTCTCATCCAGGCTTTGGGATGCGTCCATGGCAACATAGATATTCAGCTTCCCACCCCGGTCCAGCCGGATCTTCTTCCCATACTGCTCGTCACCTGAGTGTGCAGGAGGAGAGAAGGAGGGGAGAGGGAGGAGAGGGGGAGAGAGAGGGGAGAGGGAGGCAAGGAAGGCATTGGCAACATTGGTTACAAAACAGTTTTGGCTCTCCATTGAGGATTTTAGTCAGTTGATCCCCTTCAATTCTGGCCTCAACCCAATGGCCAGGGAGGCTTGTTGTTGCAAATTCAAAGCAGGAGAGACACAAGAAGGAGGGGAGGGGGGACTGGAAGTCAGTGGCCAGACGCTTACCAATGTCCTGTCCAGACTCATGTAGCAGGTTCCCCAGGGAGGACGTGAAGGCCTTGGCAGCCTCCTCTGGGCTGTCATAGGTGTATTTGTCTGGAGGGAAAGAGACACAGGAGAGACAGAGAGAGAGAAACAGACAGAGAGAGAGAGAGAGAGAGTTAACACATGTCCTTAAATTAAAGGTAAAATTAGTACTAAATATAATCCCGCCTTGCAGTTCCAAACATAGTCAGTGATTGAACAATAATTGTGTGCTCTAACACAGCTACCTAACAGCACACTGCCACTGTGCACAGTCAGTGTGAATTAATTGTGATGTAATGAGAGTTAGTTAGTGTTAGTGTGCTGTAGCGCAGTATCAGTGTCCTGTAGTGCAGTGGTGTAGAGCTGTTGTCATGCTGTCACTCACAGTAGCAGGCCGGCTCGGCCCCAGTCCACTGTTGATTCTCCAGACACATTCTCTCTGAGGACCCCACCAGGATGAGCCCCCGGTCACAGCGGTAGGACACCTTGTCGTCGATCCCGAAACGATCCCCTGTCCGTCTCGTACCCGGAGGCACACCAGGGTCAGGGCAGTGGTCAGCTGAGAGATGGAGAGGGAGAGAGAGAGAGAGAAGTGAAGTTTATACAATATACAAACCCTGACAGTCTGACTAGACAGTGGGCAGGTGGTACTGACTGACCAATTGACTGTCTGGCACTTGCACTGCACAAAAGAAAGACACAGAAAGGGAGACAAGGATGAGTACAAACACTGTGATTCCTATTAACCAGCACATTAACACAGACTGACTCTCAGGACACTACAGTCCATTAACACTGACTAACTGGACACTACAGTACAGTAACCGTGCCCACAGACAGAGAGACAGAGAGCTCTGACTCTGGATGAGGATGGAGCTGTCACTCACTGCCGCTGTCGCAGATGGGCGTGTCTCCACTCCATTTGCCATTTGATTGACAGGTGCGGGAGGCATTGCCCCGGAACTGATAGCCCTCATAACATTGGTAATGTGTCACGTTGTGAACGAAATACTGGGTCTGAGAGGGAGTGACTGAGCCATGCCGGAGCACACTGGGGTCTGGGCATGTGACCACTGCGAGAGAGAGAGAGAGAGAGAGAGAGAGAGAGAGAGAGAGAGAGAGAGAGAGAGAGAGAGAGAGAGAGAGAGAGAGAGAGAGAGAGAGAGAGAGAGAGAGAGAGATTTATTTTTGTTAAATTGTTTTTTGTTTTACTTTATTTTCTGTAAATCTATATTTTCCTGTTTATATGTATCAATTATATCACATGATTTGGCAATACAAATGTCATGCCAATAAAGATTACATTGAATTGAATTGAATTGAAATTGAATTGAATTGAGAGAGAGAGAAAGAGAGGGAGAGGGTAAGCAATACAATGTGTGACACTGTATGGGAGTAATGTGCTGCAGTGTGCTATGGTCTGTCACAGGACACTGTATTGTATTATAGTATATTGCAGTGTAGTTCAATATATTAGTATATTACACTATAATACAGTATATCAATTCATTATGTTCCTTTAAATTTTGCCTGCAGTATACTCCAATACACTGCAGTCTATCACTGAATGTTACTGAATGATACAGCCCATGCTAGTGTGTTATTACAAGGTTACAATGTATTGTAATATGTCTTTACACTTATACAATGTATTACTGTGCATTATAACAGTGTTACAATGTATTATAATATGTGATTACAGCTGTGCAATGTGTTACTGTGTTACAGTGTTACAATGTATTACAGCATATCAGACTTTACTAAAATGTTGCAATACACTGTATGAGTTTACATTAGTACACTTAGAAGTGTGAACTGTACATCTTTTCCACAAGGCTTATAATACGCTACAGTGAGTTACAGTGCCTTCTAACCCATAGCAGGGCACAACAGTGTGTTGCAAGGCACTGCGCTACTCTCCAATGTGTAGCAGTTTGCAGCGGCCCCACACATCGCTGCGTGTGCAGGTCACTCACTCACCTTTGCACTGCGCGTTCCTGCTGGGCCTGGGGGTCCACTTCCCGTCAGTCCGACACCGGAGCATCAGGTCGGGGTAAGCGTAGTGGTCAGCGGGACAGTTGTAGGTCAGCAGACTGTTCACCTTGTAGCCATTAGAGAGGGAGATGGAGCCGCCGGAGATTGACAGCCCATTACTACTGCACTCTAGGTCTGAGAGAGAGAGAGAAATTGTAGACATTGAAGGAAAGAAAAATAACACAAAACACAATGAAAGAGTGTGTGAGAGAGAGGGTGGGAGACAGTAGGGAGGTTGGAGTGGGAGGGGGAGAGAAATGTAGAGAGAGAGTATATATTTATATATATTGGGGGGGGCTAACAGACTCCCAAGGGGAAAACAAAGTGCAGTTAATGCTTGAGGACCCACCGTGCCATATATGTCACGGACATTGAACAGACTTGACAAAAATATATCACCCTGTGTGAGGTCCCAGGTGATTTGCTACTAAATATAATAACTGTCCGGACCTGTTCGCCCAGGTATCGTAGAGAGCTGCCATGCAGTGTGTAAAAACTGAGGCAACAGAGACTGGAGAATTCCAGTGGAAACAAGTATTTGACTGTAGGTTCCACAAAAGTCAAACTGAGAAAACATTCTTGAACAAAAAGGATTCAATAATTTCACAGGAAAAAAAATACAACAATGAAAAACAGACAAAGCCAACAAAATTGCATCACTAAAACTGCATGGGGCACTACCAAGGCACCACAAATTGCTAGTGGCCCTTCCTCTTGACAAGTAGAAAGAGAAGACCCCATCTTGTCTGTGTGCAGAGCATTTAAAGTAATTCCCCTGGAAATGGAAGAGTCCACCCGCCCTCTTACAAAGGTAAGCAAGAGACAAACAAAACACACAAGCATTCCTTCTGTACAGCACCTGTCAACAGAAAATCCACAATGATTAACATTTATTCTGTCTAACTTGAGAACGTAATGTACGTCAGTCAAAGTCACTATTTCTAGCATGTATCTCCTGGAACATTGTTATTTCCCTCCTTCTACTAATACAATATGCTTAAGCGCACTTAAAACAGAGGAGATTGCATGGCGCTCACCTACAGGAGTACCAATTCCTCCCCGAGTAGAAACCCACGTAGTTCCGCTTGTAGAACTAAAGAAAATACACATTTCCAATATCTGTATAGACATTAAAGCTGTTTAGCAAAAGCCCCTTCTAATACAAATCACACAGAATCCTCAGAACAGCTCCCTGACCTGAACACAAAAACAAAGGTAAATACCTGGTTATAAGTAATCAATTCCTCCTATTTGCCCGTATTTGTATTTGTGGAGACTTGAAGGAGAGTTGTATTATGAGGTTAGTTTAATACTGAAATATAGAAGCATTAACTAGGGGAAGAGAGAGAGATGGATAAAGTGCAACAGCTGTTTACATCCGACTGTCCTCGTAACACACACATTAACAGCGTTGTTGTATTTTAGGTTTTCGTTGTGAACACGGGATGACGGCTCAAGCCCGTTCAACACACCCTGCTTTTCCAGGACCCTCACACACACACACTCACACACATACTACTTACCAGGGATGGAAACCGGGGAGGAGGAAAGAGGGGCGACAGTGGTGGCGAAGGCCAGACACCACAGCACGGCGATCATGGTGGACAGCTGCGTGGAGAGGAGCGCTGTCACAGTGGGTCTGAGGGGGTCTGAGAGGGAGAGCGCAGGAGGGAGGGAGATATAGAGAGCAGTGGAGCAAAGGACTCTGGCCTCAGGGTCCTGTCACTGTTTAACCGCAGCGCAAACACAGGGTTGCAGCTCAGCGAACAATGACCCCCTCTTTCCCACAGATCAATACTGCGTGTGCTCAGCGCCTGGCCTGTTAGACACGACACCACAGCACACACCACTCCAACACTGTGCTGTACTGTATACTGATACATAGATTAGCACAGCAGCACAGACACTGTTTGGAAGCTGCTTTTCACACGTAGATCCATTGAACTGGATTGTTGACTGCACTGGGCACACACACCTCGTGTATTTACTGCATGCTGTACAGACACTTATTGGAGCAGCTCATGTATAGATGTATATACGCATGTATGTGTGTATCCATGTGTCTGTGTGTATTTATGAAAAAGTACACAGTTTCAAATGGTTCAGTCTAGAGGATGGAAGAGTTTTTGGGAAATCCCCAAAAGGAATAAAAGTAGGCTGCATTTATAGTCAGTGTGAGGGCGGTTCCAGTAAAGCACAGCCGACACGGCAAACATGCCTGTTTACACTGTTTACACACGACAGCATCAATTCCCGAAATCCAGTTTCAACACAGCATATTGGAGGTCACGACTGAGAGCAGGACAGACTGGGCAATTGGGCATATCTACCCAGGCACAGACAGACAGACACACACACACACAAACACACACACAATTACACTCACACAGACTGACAACCACACTCACACACACATTCAGACACACACACAAATCCCATGATCATTTACAAGGGTAGACTAGGGTAGACAGACTGAGCTGAGTGTGAGAGAGAGAGACTTGGGAAGGGAGTGATAAACTGTCCTCTTCACATTACATTACATCACAAAGTGTTGTGGATTCTTGGAGGAGCCGGCGGGGGTTTGTTTGTGCAACTTGTGGATCTGAGCTGCATTCATCTATTCCTCTATATTTCTTAGGGCATCTCTATAGTGCGTGTGCACCAGAGCTCGTGGCACAGAGGTGCTGCCTGCCTGGAGAGCAAACCCCATCGATAAGTGTGTAATAACTGATGACCTTTATCACAGGTAACCGCAGGCTGTAGCTCAAGCATTCCTTGCAGATAAATGTGTTTTGTATCTGCCAGGCTTCGGGTGTAGCTCACCTGTGGATTACCAGCTCATTGTGCCATGAATGTCAGGGGGTGACGAAAACTGAAGGGTTTACAGGAAATGGTGTGACAGCAGCTCAAGTCTGACTCAGCAGAAAAGCCAGAGGTAGAGGTGTTTTTGTTTTCAAATAAAAATCACAGTTTAGATATTCTCCTTAGTGTCAAGGAATACAGACTTCTGCCCACTAAGCTTTTCAGATCAATTACTATACTGCCCTTGTCCTTGCCTTTGACATCAGTGGTCCCTATGTACTTTAACACACCTGGCTGATGAGGCACGTCTTTGGTGTAAATCAGCAATCAAATATCTGAGACCACTGCTGTACCAGGGCAATGTTAATTGGTGGTCAAATCTTGTTGTAAACCTTATAATGTTTCCTTTTGTGCGGACAAAACAATATAGAAGCATTAACTAGGGGAAGAGAGAGAGATGGATAAAGTGCAACAGCTGTTTACATCCGACTGTCCTCGTAACACACACATTAACAGCGTTGTTGTGTTTTAGGTTTTCGTTGTGAACACGGGATGGCGGCTCAAGCCCGTTCATCACACCCTGCTTTTCCAGGACCCTCACACACACACACTCACACACACACTACTTACCAGGGATGGAAACCGGGGAGGAGGAAAGAGGGGCGACAGTGGTGGCGAAGGCCAGACACCACAGCACGGCGATCATGGTGGACAGCTGCCCACCATGATCGCCGTGCTGTGGTGTCTGGCCTTTGCAGCCACCATCGCCCTTTATCCATCTCTCTTCTTTTGGTTCATTTGTTGTATTTCATGCATCACATATTTACAATTTAAAGCAATTTCAGCTGCTAAAACATTATCAGTATTTAAAAAATCTGGTACCTGCAAAGGGTTTTCATTTTTTCATGAGCTGAAGAGGTTAATAATAATATGTTCAGTTATGTACAGTATGTAAAAACATATTTGTCTTGGGAGTTTTCATCATTTCACTTGGTGGACTTCACTAGATTGTAACCAACTTAAGCACTTGAGTAAAAACAAGTTTGTCGTGCGATGGAACCCAGTCTGCATTGTTCTGCGCACTTCACTCAGACAGCGATGATCTCATGTCAGAGTCACTCTGTCACATTGGGTTGGCAGACTAATACACAACCACTAGAAGAGGCCATTGGATGGTATATTTCTGGCTCCAGAAAAGTTTCATTTTTAGCACAGAGGCAACAGAGCATCAGCAGACTGACTTGTGCAGTAAGTTTTCTTTTGTTTAACATGATAGCTTTGGTATTTAGTATTTTAATTAACTTTCAAATCATGCATGCAATGGATTTGTATTAGATTGCTTTAAATTGATCCTTCTTTCTAATTACAAAACAACATGGTCGTTAAGTGTGTTTTTCCATGAACTGCATATTGGTTGCAGAATGTACGAAATGTCCATGAATATATTAGTTCAAGTAGTACATTAGTATTGGATCAGTTCAGTTTATTTTTGGTGGGGAGGATTACCTGTGGAATGAAGTGAAATAATGTGAATGAACCAAACACAACAAACATGGTGCTGGAATTCAATATTGTATGTTTGATGATAATGCAGATTATTATTTTTGTAATTATTTTTGTCCACAGTGTCTCATTTTCATCAAAGCATTGTTGCAGAGACCCAAAGTTGTAATGCAGCAATTTATATTATGTATATATATTCACTAAACAATGCAGTTTAATAAATAGTTTATTTATTCGGCACTCCTACACACCCTCCTCACTCCCCCCTGCAGCACTAATTCACAGCCAGTGTGCTGCCCTTATATGCGGTTGATGAGTGCAGGTGTTTTAGCTGTGTCATGTGACTGGAGGGGAGGGCAGTTTTCCGTGTCCTCTGTAGCTGAAAATGGGAGAAGATGGAGTCACTTCAAGAAGAAAGTTGTTTTATTTAGTTCCCAAAACTGTCTTTGAGCACTACATCTGGGTTCTGGTAAAGGCAGCAGAAGACATCCCATATGTTCCCAGTTTCGTATGTGGTAGAAACATTACAGAATAATCTTGTTACCAGATGACGGATCAAAGGTTTCTTTTTCTGATCACTTGCACCATTTTAATTTGCTTTTTTTTAAAGTTTTTTCACTGTAGCACTATGTATTGATCCATACAGAGAGCACAGTTTAAGGTAAAAGAAGGCCAGCACCATGACATGCTTCAGATGCACTGCACTGGTGTTGATTACACGGCAAAAGTCCTCATGAGTTTGAAACTGTGGGAAGCAACACTCTGCCACAGTGTCGGGACAGTGAACCACTCCCCACGACAACAGAAACCGAAAGAGAAGGCGATTTGTGTCATTTCCCGTGAAGACCCTCTGCTCCATGGCCTCCTCCGCCCTGCTCAGAGAGCTGCAGTGCCCGCTGTGTCTGAGTCTGAGTCTTCTGTCGCCGCTGCATCCAGACCCTCCTGGCCTCCGACACGACAGCGCCCCTGTGCCCGCAGTGCAGAGCCCCCATCACCCGGAGGGCCTTCACCGTCAACCGGGTCCTGAGGAACATGGCCGACGCGGCGAGAGAGGAGCAGCAGAGACGCCGCAGACACGGAGAGCTGCGCTGCCCGGAGCACGACGAGAGGCTGAAGCTGCTGTGCGAGACGGACCGGCAGCTGGTGTGTCTGGTCTGCCGAGACAGCGAGGCCCACAGCGGGCACGTCTTCAGACCGGTGCAGGAGGCGGCGCGGAGCTGCCAGGTGAGTCTGTCAGTTCAAATGTATCAAAAACTGTTACTGTAATTCCATAGAATAGGTAGTAAACTGTTATTTCTGCCAGATTGGAAGGACAGGGCGATGCGTTAACTCTTGAGAAGCGGTTTTTAGGTATTTTCTCTCCAATTCAGTCTTTCCACAGTGCAATGCATGGCGATTCTGTATTTGTCCGCAGACGTACTTATTACTCTTTTAGTTTTGCTGTGAGAAGAAGGGAAAAATCCAAATGGTAAGTGACTTGGTCAAAAAAGCATTTATAGCAGAAATGCACCTGCGCATACACATTGTGACAGTTTTGAAACAAATAAGGCGGGGGTGTCAGACTCCAGTCCAGGGGGTGTTGTGGAAGTGTCTGCTGGGTTTTGATCCAACGCACTCGGCTCCTTAATTGGTCTAATTAAACAATTAAATTGATTAATTGAAATCTTCTTTCCAGACTCTGAAATGCTTTGTGGGTTCAGGGTTTTTAGTCATCAACACAATGTAAGGTGTCAGCTATAAAAAATAAACTATTACATTTTTAGGTAAGCCTACCTGAGTCAATAATATTTTTAATTAAGTAATTTATAGCTCCCGTTGGAACACAAACCAGCAGACATGTTGCCCTCCAGGACTGAAGTATGATGTAAGGTTTTCTTCGCACATGTTGAGCAAATCCGAACTCCGTCGAATACTAAACCAAACGAATTCGAATTAGTAGCACATATCTGTGTACCATCGCAACACGCACATGCGAAGTCAGTCCGCATGCTATTTCACAGGGAAGGGATGATGTGATTGTTACAGATAGGGCTGTGTGCTGTCGCAGCGCCCCACACTTTCAACCCCATGCTTCTAATTCTAAATATGTACAATCATTCATGTATATAAAACATTTCCTTGCGCGGTGTATTTGTATGTAATAATCGGAATAAATAATAAAGCCCGATTATTAACATAACAATTCATATAAAACCTGCGTGCAGCAGCCGCTCCTTCTTATTCTACAAGTACACCACGAGCATCCGCACTTCCCAGTTAAACCCCTGCATCAACTCCCCCGTGATGCAGAGCGGCTTGTGATTTTGAAATGTAATGTACAACTACTAGCCTAAACTACGTGCAAGTAGTAAAGTGACTAGTAATAGTGGTATTAGATGCATGTTTTGCATCTGAACAATTCATTCAAAATGTCTGAAGACTCATGCAATTGTTAATTTGAACAGTGACATAATCGTAATAAAAGTACTCCATTAAATTCAATTTTAGGACTATGACAAATACAAAATGCCCATCAACCTACAACTAAATACGCTATGACCGCATTCGACGGATTTAATGCTTTAAAATCCACATTGGATGGATGTGGATTTCTGTCCGCTCCGTTACATCCCTATTATTATTATTATTATTATTATTATTAGTAGTAGTAGTAGTAGTAGTAGTAGTAGTAGTAGTAGTATTTATTTATTAATAGATGCCCTTATCCAGGGCAACGTACACAATATTAGAGCAGTATAAAACATTAGACAATATTTTTCCACAACTACTGGCTTTTTATAAGCTGTAATGTTCATTTTAATTCCTTACTTGGGTTTTGATCTCCTGCTGCATATATTCTTTGCTTTAACACTGATGTAAACATGCTGTAACATTTTCTCTTCCGCAGGCACAGCTGCGAGGCGCTCTGCAGTTTCTCTCTGAGGACAGTGCAGCTGTGGAAGGCCTGGCCAGCGAGCAAACAGCACAGATCGACAGCACCAGAGTGAGTGTGTCTGCACCGGGGCACCACAGTGTGTCACCCCTCTCTGGAGCTGGTAGAGCGCACAACCTCCTGTACAAACTGCCCACATCGGGGCAGCGGCAGCATCGCAGGGGTAGCAAGGGCGACTATGGGAACAGGGCCAGACTCTGTTAGGGACAGTTTACTGTTAGGGGCAAAATTACTGCCATTTGCCAGAGACAATAATGGGAGGGTGGGAGTATATTTTAGATTTCTGTCACCAGACCCACTGGCTGTTAGCTCCAGCTCTGCATCAGGGGCTGGTCTTTTGCTGTAGCGGTTTATCGCTGTGCTGATGAGGCTGTGTGGAGCAGGCAGGTGCTGGGCGGTGTGTATGAAATGGTGGCTGAACTCAGGGGCTATACGGGTCAGTCTGGCAGCCCGGCCAGACCACTCTCGGATTTACCCCGTTTCCTCTGGCGGATGCTTCTGGGTTCTTAAATTAGTGTTTCCACTGGCTTAAGCATACGGAAGCGTCCAGGTTTTGTGGACAGTTAACTATCTGCTGCCAGACGTGGCCGTAAACATCCGTCACGACAACTAAGGAAATGCTTCGCTTTCAGAAGCGGAGATGTGTGCTTGACTTGTAGACAGACAGGGAAGACGCTGTAGATACATTATGAAGTGCTGTGTGGATTCACAAAAAAAAATGTTTTGTCTTATAGCAGCATGGAGTGAAGTCCACATACAGAACCAATTAGCCTACAGTTAATATCCAAGTGTATTAAAAACTTGCCGAACATGGATTTCATAGGACACCGGTGACTTTTAAAAATAAACTGAAGGATAATAATCGGATCAGATTTTATAAATATTTTATTAACAACTGGATGGTGTGTCAGGCTGTGGATGGTGTGCAGGTCTGGTGCTCCACAGTGACCATGACCATAAACACGATTTAGTTAACATGTGCCCATTTACAAGTTAAATTAATGAATAAATAAATAAGCATGATGTGTCTTTCATCTGCTGCAGTAAGTTTCCTTGGCTGACCACTGCATCTACGGTCCTCAGCATTGCCCATTTCTTTGTGTTTCTTCAAAAGAGCTTGGACAGCACATCTGGAAACCCCTGTCTGCCTTGAAATGTCTGCCTGGGAGAGACCTTGCTGATGCAGTAGAACTACCTTGTGTTTTGTTGCTGTGCTCAGTCTTGCCATGGTGAATGACTTTTGACAGTAAACTGTCTTCAGCAGCCACACCCTGTTAGCTGAGTTTGGCTGTTCCTCACCCAGTTTTATTCCTCCTACACAGCGGTTTCTGTTTCAGTTAATGATTGTTTCAACCTACATATTGAATTGATGATCGTTAGCACCTTTTTGGTATAACTGTTAAATCATACACCTCACTACACCGATCAGCCATAACATTATGAGCACTGACAGGTGAAGTGAATAACACTGATAATCTCGTTATCATGGCACCTGTCAGTGGGTGGGATATATTAGGCAGCAAGTGAACATTTTGTCCTCAAAGTTGATGTGTTAGAAGCAGGAAAAATGGGCAGCGTAAGGATCTGAACGACTTTGACAAGGGCCACATTGTGATGGCTAGACGACTGGGTCAGAGCATCTCCAAAACTGCAGCTCTTGTGGGGTGTTCCCGGTCTGCAGTGGTCAGTACCTATCAAAAGTGGTCCAAGGAAGGAAAAGCGGTGAACCGGCGACAGGGTCATGGGCGGCCAAGGCTCATTGATGCATGTGGGGAGCGAAGGCTGGCCCGTGTGGTCCGATCCAACAGACGAGCTACTGTAGCTCAAATTGCTGAAAAAGTGAATGCTGGTTCTGATAGAAAGGTGTCAGAACACACAGTGCTTCACAGTTTGTTGCGTATGGGGCTGCGTAGCCGCAGACCAGTCAGGGTGCCCATCCTGACCCCTGTCCACTGCTGAAAGCGCCTACAATGGGCACGTGAGCCTCAGAACTGGACCACGGAGCAATGGAAGAAGGTGGCCTGGTCTGATGAATCACGAGTTCAAGGTGTTGACTTGGCCTCCAAATTCCCCAGATCTCAATCCAATCGAGCATCTGTGGGATGTGCTGGACAAACAAGTCCAAATATATACATACATACACACACCACTCTGGAAAAAAATTAAGAGACCTCTCCAAATTCAGAAATCAATGTTAAGTGGTCTCTTAATTTTTTGTTGTTGTTGTCAGTCACAGCTCATTACCCTGCTGCTGTGCTCTCTGGCTGCAGGGGAAATCCAGACAGCTGTTGGCGCAGATCGGGGCTCAGTTTGCGGAGCTGCATGAATTCCTGCGGCGCAGAGAGGAGGAGGTGAAGAGGGATCTGCAGCAAGCAGAGCAGGAAGATCTGCAGGCCATGCAGAAGAACCTGCCACAGATCGAGACAGCGCTGAGAGAAAGCAGAGCGAAAGAGAGGGCTCTGCAGTGCGGACTGGACATCCCTGAGCCGGACAACTTTCTACTGGTATAAACCATCGCACTGGGAGCAGGACCAGTGCCACACCCACTAATGTCTACTGACCATAATGTCATCTTTCAATATGAATATTCAGTAGTTTGACTCTCTATGACATCTGTGCAGCAGCAGTACAGCCTGTCGGAGGTTTGTACAGAGTCCGTTCTCTATAGGGGGTGTGTACTGTGTCAGGGCTCTCTGTAGGGGGTGTGTACAGTGTCGGGGATCTCTCTATAGGGGGGGGTGTATGGTGTCATCTAGTTCGATGGTGTGTTGGTTTTGCCAGCGTCTGCTTCAGTCTGGAACTCCCTGAGGTCTGAGCTCCTAGTTGTATGATGTTGTGTGTCTTCACAGTGGTGGTGTGACAAGGGGGCCACTACAGTGGACGGGCTGAAGAAGGAAATGCCACGATCAGCCAGGGATACTGAGGGAGTGGTGGAGGCAGTGTGAGTATGAGACTGAATCAGTTTAAATTTTATTTTTATCCTTCAAGGATATGACGAAACAAGATCATACAGAAAGTAAGAAAAGGAAATAAAACATTTGATTTGGTTCCTTCTCACTTTTACTTCTTCACTCGGATCTCGAATCCCCCCGCTCTGCTCACTGTATAGAAGTTCTTCTTGTTTTCAGAGCTAACTGCATTCATCTGTACCTTAACAGCATTATAATTCCTCAGGTCCTTATTATGTTGTTGAACACTAAGTAGGAATAAAGAGTTAACTGCACACTTAATAGAATGTGTGTTTAAGTATATGTAAGTGTGCTATAAGCACACAAAGTGAAATACAGTATACGTGTAGTGCACTTCAGTGAACTTCAGAAGGCTATCTTCTGGGTTGTTGATCGTGTTGTGGCTTTATGTACCCAGACATGTATTTGCTTAAAATGTTCTACATCCACTGTGTGCATCTGTATTTCATCATTTGTGAGTGAATATAAAAATATGTTATGAATCAGTTATTGATGGTAGACAATGAGAGCTCCTGATATTGCTTAATTTCAACTGCATAGATGTGTTCCCTGTATAGCTTTTATATTGATCAAGAGTCGCTCTGTGATCCAGCCCATCCCCAGCAGCGCTCGCCACTTCTGCCTTGTTCACCACCTCGCCAGCGGGGGCTTTGCCATCACCTGGGGGCCCTTCAGCACAGGGACATCATGAGGAGCTTCTGGTTTGTTTTCCAGGTATAAGTCCAGGCTGCAGTCTCTGCGTGTCACCCCAGGCTCTCTGACCCTCGAGCCTTACGAGACTCACTTGCAGTTTTTCATCTGGAAGGAGATGCTGAAAGTCATCAAACCAGGTGTGCATTCACTGCTCTTCATCTGCTGGTTATCATAAGCGACTCTTTATTGGGTGCTAATCCAAGAGCGAGGAGAGGCCCTGCTGTCAAGACTCACTCACGGTCAATGTAATTCATCCCAATAGAGAGAGAGACTGTAGCACTGGTGAGGACCTTCTCCTTGTTGGTGTCCACTGAGGACCTGTTACACTGTCATACTGTCTAGTGTCCTGGGTGTGGCGGTGCAAACAGCAGCCCCCCCACTGTCTCCCAGCTCTCTGGATCTCTGTCTCTGGTCGTGTCATGAGCAATCACACCTGTGTGGGCACTTCACTAACACAGCCTCCTCCTGCGTCCGCTGTAATTGACCCCTCATAAATAGTTGTACATTTGGTAAATAGTATATGTGATGTGCAAAGTGTATACAATTATACAAGTTTAGGTGAACTTTTAATTAATCTATGCATGTAAAACTTGTATCCCTAAAGCATTTGTGAAACATACTGATGTGTAAATTAGGCTATTTATTATTATTATTATTATTACTACATTCTTAGAGACTATTTTAATTTCTCTACAGTTCCTGAGCGCTTGACAGTACCTTCCAGTTATGGTCTGAAAGTGTCCAGCGATGGATCAAGTGTCAGGCATGATGACAGACATTACACTGAACCCAAACAAGAGGATCACCGGCGCAGCTCAAACAGCCAGAATACCTTCACCTCTGGGTGCCACTACTGGGAGGTGGAGGTGGGGGGGAAGAGTGACTGGGAGCTGGGAATTGAGATTGATCCAGATCATGAAAAAAGGAAAACATGGTTTTCAATGATATTTAACAGGCGCAGGCCCCTGGTTTTGGCTCATGTTCATGGCAATGGCTACAAGATCAGAAAGGAGTCTGAAATCATTCCCATAAGCCCTGACTGCAGCCCTAGGAGGATCGGGGTGTACCTGGACTGTGAGAGATACCAGGTTTCCTTCTACAATGCAGACAGCATGTCTTGTATGCACAGCACAGGGTTTGGTCCATTTAAAAGCATTTTAGCACAATTCTCCCCAGGGCTGTACCTCAATGGAAAGAATTGCGCCCCACTGACAGTGTGCTGGTACTGATGGGCTGATCTGGGCTCTGGGTCTCAGTTACCTGCATCACTATCACTGCTGGATTAACAGCATATACTCAGACAAATAGTCTGTACCTTATTAATGATCGTCAGTCTTTCACTGATTCTTGATTGATGGGTTCTTATCCATGATTATTCTCGTTTTATACTGATCCCTCATTGATCAGTGCTGACGTGATTCTCACACTCTGCTACACACTAACAGACTCACACAACACACATGGGATTTAAGATGCTGTTGGCTAGAGGAAGCTCTTTGTCACTGTTTATTATTAAGTGTAATGTCAGTAGAAAAAGAAAGGGAGCACAATTACTAACATTGTGGCCGTAGATGTGGCCAGCATTTCTAATTCAATAAAATACATCCCTGCAAAAACAATTACACTTATTCAGCTATTATATTTGTAAAGGCATCCAAATCGGAGGAATTTTATTGAGAAGAAAACAATTAAAGCACTTGATTGATTGATTCAAAACTATTACCCTTCATTACAATTGGAGGTTGAACTATTACGTGCAGTACATTTGAATTTTTCACATCATTTAGATCTATTCATAAACATTATAACCCTACATATTACATTACAATTGAACTCTCTAACCAACTGAACAACATATAATGTAATTATATAAATAATAAATATGTATCTGCAGTTTGCCTGTTTTTTTCCACCATGAATCATTATAATAAATGTAGAGTCCCAATGAAAAAATAAGAAAAGTTGAAGCACATCAAGCAATAAGACTGTTCTGATCTTTATACTCCAAACTCACTGTCTGGTGCTTTTCAATCCAAGCACATGTTTAAGTGCCAATATGGATTCAGCCCTTATTAAGCTGACTTTATCTATTCAGTTATTTATTGTACTCTGCCCCGGGGTCTCAGAGGGATCCTGGTTCAGGTCTGTTGTTGCTCAAACACTGAGCACTCAGATCTCTGTTCAGGATTTCTAAAAAACATTCAGCGGGTCAGCGATTAATGATACACAGACACAAGTGGGCCCTATATTAAGTGCTCCAGCATCACTGAGAATTAGTCATGTAGTTTAATTCTAGACACCTGGGCATTGAACCTGGATGCCCTGTGTGGGTTCAGAACAGAGCCTTTGGGTCTAGGTTATTCTGTTTTATTGTAGGAAAATACTTTATTAAGGTGTGTGTGAGAGAGAGAGGAAGAGAGAGAGTGTGTGTCTTAACATGTAAGTAGTTCTGCCAATGAGCTCGGTTGGAATTAAAATGGAGGACAGTTTTGTCACAGGTGCTTGATTCACTCTGCTCTGTATTCATTGAAATATGTGGGTCAGAAGATACATTTTCACAAAACAATATCTCTGCTCTCTCCTGGCACAGCATTGGTATCCATTCGATTAAAACTACTCTGTTCTCCTGAATGTCAGTGTCAGTAAATGCAGCTTTTCTTTTCCCTGTGCGTGAGTCAGACCTGTGTCTGAAACAAGAAGAATAATGTCAAGATATTCCAGGTTTCACGTAGTGAGACTCAGTGTCACTGTTTTCCAGTGTAATTACATTTCTCCACTTCACCCTCCACCCAGTCTTTTCCAGGAAGTATTAAAGATCACCATGTCTGGCCTTCAGGTGCATCCCTCCACCTCCCCATTGTGCCCCTCTGTTGCTCTTTCTGCCTTGTGTTGCTCTGTGGATCTGTCTCAGGACCTGAACAGCCCTCTGCCAGGTGAGTCAACTTTCCAGTATAATAGTAGTAACTATACATTCTATAAAATGTTTACTATGTTGTTTCAGATCGCACCCCTATGTGTCTGTAGTCGCTGTGGCTCTGCTCTGTAGTCTGTACAAGAAGACAAGGCTGCTCACCTGCTGGACGGCTTCTCCATATCAGCTGTATTTGTCCACCTGATAATGGGTGTCAAAAACAGTACTGAGACACTCCCAGTCAGAGCTCATATATTCGCCTATACAAGAACAATAATTACTCTTATTATAACATCATACTGTAACAAAGGTTAAACTGTAATGCGGCCTATTAAAGCATGGTTGTAAAAATGAAATGTTATTTAACTATAAACTTAATTCACTGTAATATTTGTTTGATTCTTCAGTCTGATTGTCAAAATGCAACATTTTATTCATATATGTATAAGGTCACGCAGGAAACTAATATAAGCCATATCAACAGTGCTTTTGCTGAAGCACTGGAGCAGAGGAGACTACGTGGGGACTTGATCCAAGTCTTCAAAATCATGAAAGGCATCGACCACATCAAACCAGAGGAGCTTTTCCAGATCAGCAGGGACACACGCACCCGGGGACACAAATGGAAATTGGGCTTCAAGGCATTCAAGACAGAAAACAGGAGACACTTCTTCACACAGAGAGGCGTCACAATCTGAACTACCTCCTTAGATCCTATCCAGTCTGTTTTTGAATGTTCCCAAACTTTCAGCTTCTACCACATCGCTGGGGAGTTTGTTCAGATTGTGACGCCTCTCTGTGTGAAGAAGTGTCTCCTGTTTTCTGTCTTGAATGCCTTGAAGCCTAGCCAGTCTCCAGACCTTAATCCCATAGAAAATCTGTGGAGGGAGCTGAAGGTTGGAGTTGCCAAACGTCGGCCTCAAAACCTTAATGACTTGGAGAGGATCTGCAAAGAGGATTGGGACAAAATCCCTCCTGAGATGTGTGCAAACCTGGTGGCCAACTACAAGAAACGTCTGACCTCTGTGATTGCCAACAAGGGTTTTGCCACCAAGTACTAAGTCGAAGGGCCCCCTCATCGCTTCCCATGGCTTCTCCTACCACTTCTACGCTGATGATGCCCAGATCTTCCTGTCTTTTCCCTCTTCTGACCCTCTCATCCCCTCATGCATCTCTTCCTGCTTGTCTGCCATTTCCGCCTGGATGCACTCGCACCACCTCAAGCTCAACCTCTCCAAATCAGATCTCCTCTTTTTCCCCCACTCTTCCTCACCTTCTGCTGACCTCCCCATCTCGATCCCCTTGGAATCCACCACACTCTCTCCTTCTTCTTCCGCTAAAAATCTAGGAGTCACCCTCGATCCTGCGCTCTCCTACTCACAGCACATCACCAAGCTGACGCGCACCTGCAGATTCTTCCTGAGCAACATACGCCGGATCCGTCCCTTCCTCACCGACTACTCAACTCAGCTACTCGTCCACTCCCTGGTCCTCTCCCGCCTGGACTACTACAACTCCCTCCTGGCCGGCCTGCCTGCATCCACTACCCGCCGCTCCAGCTCATCCAGAACTCTGCGGCTCGTCTGGTGTCTCTCTGCCCGATTCACACGCTACTCCACACTGTTGCCTCTATAATGAATGCACTAGTTTCTACATCAGGTCTGAGGCTGCAGCTCTTGTGAAGTCAACCTGCTTTTCCTCTTTCTACCCAGAAGGCTGTTCCTGATGAGAACTGCAGGGTTGACAGGAACTGCTGTGACCAGACACCACTGATTTTGAACACCAGAGCAAACCACAGCACTACTGTTTGTGACACGGGGAGGAAGATATGATCTGGGGACAGGGCTCCCTCTGCTGGAGATGTCTGATACTGCAAGGGGCTGTGGGTTGTGATTGAGAGGGAGTGTCACTGTAATGAAAGGACATTACAATTTAAATGTGGTCTTACATTTGAACTAAACAGTTCAGCGATAATTTGAAAAGTGTGTTAAGAGTACATTCTGTGCTGTTCATGTGAAACAACCCAGAGGATGCCAAACAACCCTCTAAAATCATGAAAGAAATGTAGGCAAACAAATACATAATTGTATTATAATTGGAACACTTTACCATTACACCTTTATTATGACTGTGTGAGCAGCATTGCATTATTAAGTAAACTAGAAAACAACAGCTCATAGTAATCACAAATATTTCTCACATGCAAATTTAAGGAGTTCAAGCATCTGTATCCTTCCCTAGTTTTAAGTCTATCATGCATTGCTGTTTATTCTGATTCTGCTGTACATTTACATGTGATTAGTCTGCATTTGATTTGATTAATTACAAGAACAAATTAATTTAAACCACAAAACAAAGGGGGGCATTAAACATTAAGAAAATACTATTTATAATGTTTCATCAGGTCTGAAAGGGATGAAGTGAAGATGTGAGAAAGTGAACTCTGTCCCAGATCAGTATCCATATAGTGGACCTGTTAATCTGCTTCTTTACAGGATTTGGTTTTAATTATCTCTGTAATTAATTAATAGTTTATCAACCAGTTCAGTTGCATTATTTGGGAGCCTGTTATTACAGCTCCAGTATATCAACACACTGTCTGAAAGGTTCCCATCCTAGGGTACTTCTACGATATTTGACAATGTGTTGGTTCATGTTCATCTTCCATTTCCTCCTCTTCCTCTGGTCTCTCTTTAACTGGGAACCTCTCAGTAGTGAAGTAGCCTCCTCCACGTTCTTGCACCAGCCTGTCAATCTTGTCCAGGAGCTCCTTCACCTGCCTGTTACTCCTGGTGTCTCTGTTGTTGAAGAGGTGATATCTGTCCCCACACTCTCCTATGAGCTTCTGGAGGTCAGGCTGGGTGTTATAAACAAACTGATGAATGCTCTGTCTTTTCAGCTCATCTCCATGTGTGAACAGGACTATGATGCGCTGTATGATTCTCTGGCCAAAATACCTCTTCAGTTGCTCTATCATCTTCTTCTCTCCCTCAGTAAACCGACCCACTTGGATCACCAGCAGGAACACATGGGGTCCTGGGGCAGCTAGACCCATACATCTTCTAATATGAGTCTCTGGATCAGTACAGTCTTCATCAGAGAAGTCTGGAGTGTCGATCACAGCAACACGTCTCCCATCAATCACAATCTTCTTCCTATCACACCGAGTCGTTAATGCCTGTGGACTGAGAGCTGATGGAAAAAGTTCTTTCCCCAGGATGGTGTTTCCAGCTGCACTCTTCCCTGTGCAAGTCTGACCCAGCAGCACTATCCTCAGAGCTGAATTTACAGGCTGCCATTTGTTCCCATCTGCGGAGTTTAAAATAGTATTTAGGTGATATTATCACTTCAATTATTACTATATTATACATAGGACTTTTGGTTTCTGGCATTTATTTTATTCAATTAAATCTTTATCCTTTGTGATAAATTATGAGAGAAGTCAAATGTATTTGGTTTTATGAAAAGTATTTATTTTAACTGTAAGCCAACCTGCTAATGAATAAATAATATAATGAATAAGCTCTTACCACAATTCTGAGTACCTGGATGACTTTTCTGTTCTTGATTCCAGTGTTTCTCCATTTCTGTCTTTTGTTTTTCAATTTTTCTACGAATCTGTTCCATTTCTTCTTTCAGGTGTTTTTCCATTTCTTTTCTCACTAGTTCTTTAATTTGTCTATTCAGGTTTTCCTCTGGTTCCTCCCTCAATGTTTCCTCCATTGGGAGCTGTTTATCTGTCTCTCTATTCTGCTCTTCCCACTTTTTCTTTGTGGTTTCTTCACATTGCACAGAGTGTTCTGGACTCTTGTGTTTGCTCCCAATCTCTGTATGACTGTGCTCTGCAACAAAAATACATAACCAGATATAATTCAATTACACTTCTCCCTCAGTATACCATCATCAGCATTGTAATGCTGGGACTCAGGTATGAGGAACCCAGGTGCAGAGATAAGGATGTCCAGGGACAGGCGAGGGTCAATACCAGCAAAGGCAATGTCAAGGAGAATCCGAAGGCGAGGTAGATAAGGCAGGCAAGGGTCAACGAGGAAGCGAACAGACTGGAAGGAAGAATTCAGGAATCGTAGGTCAAGGTACAAAAGAAGGACAAAGAATAGGCAATAGGAAACACTGAGAATAGCAACTGGAAAGAAGACTATGTGACCAAGGGGTTTATATACAGGGCAGGAGAAGGAAGGTAATAGGTGCTGGGCAGTGCTGAGCGAATGGGAGCTGAGGGAGGTGAGAGAGAGGGCACTGGGTTTTGAGGAATGTGGAAGAACAGGTACATGGGGTTAGACATGACATGACAAGTACATGGTTGTAACGATGACCTCTGGTGGCGAGCTGGAGAAGTGCGGAGGGAAACCGTGACAACTATCTTAGACATTAAGTGGGTTCAGTATTTTAAGGGTGGGGGGGTAGTTGTAGAGAGAGACAGACAGCAAAAGTGACAAAATTAGCAATGTGTTAGAGTGGTGTAATAAAGTGAGACAGTATAAAGAATGACATAATTTGCATATAAATATAAACCATGTGTGGTGTGTAGATTGATCAATTTTGATTTGGGAGCTATGGAATTTAGATGGCTTGACAAGACAAGTGCTGTCTCTAGTTGCCGGCTTTATGAACATTCATCAGCACACAAGAACAGAACACAAAGGACAATTTACAGTGGCTTTCAAAAGTATTCACCCCCTTTGGACATTTCCACATTTCATTGTGTTACAACATGAAATCAGAATGGATTTAATCAGGAGTTGATCAGTGTCAAAAACACAGAAAATATCCATCATGTCAAAGTGAACAATATAATCTGCAAATTGTTCTAAATTAATTACAAATACAAAACAGAAAATACTTGAATGCATAAGTAATCACGCCCTTTGCTATGACACACCTGATTGAACTGTACTGAAACCAATTGTCTTTAGAAGTCACGTAGTTGAATGGAGTCCACCTCCAATTAAGGTGTCATGTGATTTCAAGCTCCATCAAGTTTGGTGAACAACAATTTTCAACTCTTTCCACATATTCTCAATTGGATTGTGGTCTGGGCATTGAGTGGGCCACTCCAGGACATTGACCTTTTTGTTTTTAAGCTACTTCAGTGTGGCTTTAGCTGTATGTTTGGGGTCATTGTCTTGCAGGAAGATGAATATTCTCCCAAGTTCCATGTCTCTTGCAGACTTCAGCAGGTTTTCTTCCAGGATTTCTCTGTACTTTGCTGCATCCATGTTGTCATCTATCTTTACAAAGTTTCCAGGCCCTGACACAGAGAAGCATCCCCATAGCATGATGCTGCCACCACTATGCTTCATGGTAGGGAAGGTGTTGTCAGGATGATGTGCACTGTTAGGCTTGTGCCAAACATAGCGCTTAGTGTTGAGGCCAAAAAGCTCTATTTTGGTCTCATCAGACCATAGAATTGTAAGGACCAATACCGGGGATGACAGGAAAGGGTAGGATCCAAAAGCAGTATCAGGCAAACAGACTTGGCAACCATGGGACAGGCAATCAAAAAACAATGGGACTTGGCAAGAGGATTAATCGGGGTCACAGAAGGTAGGTTGAACAATCAGGCACACCAGGAAGTTGCAGAGTCATAGAACAGAGGGCTGGGGTCAATATACAGGGAAACTGGTTTAATGGCATTACTGCTTAGAAATGCTGCTGCAAGACTTTGCATCTTGTCAGGGGAACAACGTAATATATGTACAGGGTGTAATGATTGAATGAAATGGGAAACAGGTGGAGGAGATAAACAGGGGAATCCAGGATGATAATTGAATAATAAACTGATTGGAAGTTAATCAAAGGTTCTGGAATGGAATCTGAGGAAAGTGTGGCTCAGGTGCCCCGGCGAAACCAGGAATAGTCAGGGTGTAGGAGTTACAATCTTCCTCAGAGTCACTTATATGCCTTCTGACAAACTCTAGCTGAGATTTGATGTGAGTTTCTTTCTCTCTTATAAAGCCCAATTTTGTGAAGCACCCAGGCTATTGTTGCAGTAGCACTGTATCTCCCTGCCGTGGAAGACTGTAACTCTTTATAGTTGCCATAGGCCTCTTGGTGGCCTCCCTGACTAATGCCCTTCTCACAAGGATACTCAGTTTAGTAGGCAGATCCATAATCTCTCCATGTCTTACTAATGGACTTTACTAAGATCCGGGGGAAATTCAAGGCCTTGGAAATTTTCTTATATCCTACTCCTTACTTATGCCTTATGCGAAGGGGAAAGGGGTGTGTCAGCAGTTTCACGGCAGTGTGTTGATATTCCAGTGAGATGAGACACACAAAATAAAGGACGTGTGAGTTTAAGTATTTGAGAAGTCTGTCAGCTGTCATAACACAACAAACGGGACTTGAAAAGCAGAACAGAGATGATAAACAAGCTACTTACCTGAGACAGAGGACCAGACTGTGGGACATGATTCAAAGGACAACCAAAATGGAATCGGTGTTAGTTTAAACTACTGCGCATCTCAAAGTTGTGATGAGATGGAAAGCATTTCAGCAAATTATTTAAAAAAGTGCAATGTGTAAGCCAATAGCAGTATAAAAAAATAGCTCTAGAAAACAGAGTCAGTGTGTGAGCTGGTCTCCGTGTGGAGGTAAACCGGTAGGAGGAGCTGCTGGTCAATATTATATAGTGTTTCCAGAAAGCAGGAGAGATTCTTCCTCTTGACTTCCTTGTGTATTAATTACTGAAGTTATAATATATTATTTGTTTGTTCTAACTATCTCAATTTATCTTCAAGTGGCACTTAACCCACCTGATTCCACACTGCCTTCTGTTCAAAACACAATACATTGAAAGGAATTGTGAAGTTCAAAATTATTGTATCTGAAATGCATCCATTTCACGGCACTGATCAAACTGTGAACTGTGTGTAATGTACCGCAGGCATAGGAATAAGGGAACCCAGCTGCGGTGTTGGTGGGATCGACAATACAGGCAGGACAGGACAATCAAAGCAAGGCAAATATGTGGCCATGGTCACGGGCAAGGGTCAGGCGATCAGGCAAACAGGGGAAGAGCAAAGTCATGGTCGGGAAGTCAAGCGGGAGGTCAAGGATACACGGTTGATTCAAAGCTAAACAAGGCTCGGAGAGACTGCTCAGAAATGAAGTATACACTGAGAAAACTTTGCAATGATGGAGTGTTCGTGAGGGGTTTATATAGGGAGCAGAGAACCAGGTTGGAAGGTTGAGGATGAATGGGAGCTGGGGGTTTTCACAGGAGTGCATGGGGGTTTTCAGGAATGCTGATTGAAGGAAGGGAGCTGGGAGAAGTGACTGGTAAGGAAGGGTGAAGGTGACATCTAGTGGGGAAAAGTGGAAGTGCTAGATGGTGGTTGTGACACTGGGCACCTTTTAACTATCTGAGACGGAAGTAATTAAAAGGTATACTTACTGTGGTATGAAAAAGATACTGTAAACAATAAAAGAAAGAAGAATGTAAGTTTTGTGTAATGGCAGCTTTAATACCTATCAGACTGACTGTCCATTTCACACCAGTCATCAAACAAGCCTGGAGCAAAGAGAGTGAAGCCTGAACAGGGAGAGTCGGGTCTCCATGGCTGCAGAGTGACACTGTGATCTTAAACACATTAAACACCTGACAGGCTCCAAGGAGGAAGGAGATAGTAACTAAACAGTATTTAATGAAAATATACTATATAAAATAATATTACCAATATTAAGTTATAATTCCTTTCATCACTGGCTCCCTTCCAAAGAGATACATGCCTACCTTTCTCTCACGGCGTGAAAATTGTTGTGTTTTGCTACAGGCATTTGAGCACCCCCACCCTCTGCCCTCCACCTCTGATCTCGGTCATGTAGCTATTTCAGGGGAGCTGTACTGCTCTACGCTTGTGATGAAACACAACCTGTCTTATTGATTTTCTTTATTACTGAGTCTCTCACTCACTTCATCCTCTCCGCAATAGACCAGAGAGTCAGTGATACAGACTGAGAGGAGAGCCAGTGAGATCAGAGTCAGTGATACAGACTGAGAGGAGAGCCAGTGAGATCAGAGTCAGTGATACAGCATTAATCAGACTCACTGAGGGGAGGGAGGAGATCCAGACTGCTGCAACTCTTGACAGGTTGTGTGGATTCCTCTGTCTCTTTCTCCAGCTCCTCTTCCTTCAGTGTCTTTCTCATCTTCTCCTTCAGCTCCTCTTCTCTCCCGCTCCACTCCTCCTCCATCCTCAGTTTCAGCTCCTCTTCCCTTAGTCTGATCCTCTCTTCAGTCTCTCTGTATATTTGGCTGATGTCAGTAGTGAAGTGCCAGCCCCAGTTTCCTGCCACCATCTCCTCTATCTTGTCCAGCAGCTCTGTGACCTGAGTGCCGTCGCCCCTGTTGCTGTTGTTGAGAACATGATACCTGTTCCCACATTTCTCCACAAGCCGCTGGAGCTCCTCCCCTCCTCTCTCAATGCGCTGCTCAATGGTTGTGTCTCCCAGTCTGTCCCCCCCAGTGAACAGCACTATAGTGTGTCTCCAGACTGTCTCACTGAGGAGCTCCAGGTGTTCCTGCACTGATCTCCTCTCTCTCTCTGTGAATGAGTAACTCCACACAGGAATGGTCAGGAGGAGAGCGTGGGGTCCCGGGGGGCACAGAGACACACTGCGCACAATCTCCTGTTTGACCCGCTCTGGGGTCTCCTGTGCAGAACCACTCCTCCAGCCTGGTGTGTCGACCACAGTGACCTGCCTCCCGGCCACTTCACCCTGACTCTTCTCACTCTCCTCAGTCACTGGCCTACAGTTAAACGTCTCTCTGCCCAGGATGGTGTTTCCTGATGAACTCTTCCCAGCTAGTCCTTTACATCCCAGCAGGACAATCCTTAGCTCTAGGAGATGCTGTGTCTCACAGAAAGCAGTCTGTCTCTGTCCTGTTGGAGAGAAACAGTTTATATATCTCTTATGAAATTCAAATTCAGAAATTCTCTAACCCTCTCTTTCTGTGTCTCTTCATGTATTTGTTTTTATTGAATTCATTCATATGTGTTTATTACTTAATTTATTTGTAAGATTTTCTGTATTACATATTGAAGAGTCCACATAATCGAGAGAGAGAGATGTATTTTTAATTAAAAGGAATTTATTTACAATTTATCTCAAGAACAGTCTTAGAGAAGTTACAAAGTACAGGCACTTTTATGCAGACCAGACTGGAGAGAAAGATAACAGGCACGGTTTCTGCCTGACAACTGCTCGGGAAGACCTATAGTACTTATATTAAGACAGTACTTATAATATTAGTCTTTTTAATCCCCGTTAGATAGCACTTCACAGTTTTATTATGCGTCTTGCGTTCTTGATTGTTTTCCTCCTTGCTCCCTTTCCCGTAGCCCTTGACTGTAACCCTACATCTTGACAGCACTTAGCTTTCACCGTCCAGGATGTAGGACCTCACTAACTGTACTTGTGTAAATTGTAAATTGGAATTTGTAAAATGTATTATTTTTAATTGCTATGTTAATGTAAATTGATTTTGTAATGATTGATGCCTTGTACTTACTGTATTTTTGCACTTATGTTGTAAGTCGCCCTGGATAAGGGCGTCTGCCAAGAAATAAAAATAATTATGATAATAATAATATATATTACTAAATCGGGGGAAAATTGAAGTATAGGTAATGTTTAATATAAGGATGGGTTTGTACAATGTATCAAGCCAAAATCCTGGGTGAAAACTGATTCTTATCAGACACTGTTCTCTGGGTATCAGGGTTGAACTAGAGCACAGTACCGTAGCACAGTAAGACCAGTGACCTGGTTCACACAGACATACAGGGAAAGAAATGCAATTCTTCACATATGTTTTATTACTATGTGTACAGTGTGTAACTAGTGTTTTCCCTACAGTCCAGTCAGACAGTTTGCCCATCAGCTGTGTCTCAGTCCCTCTAATAACTCTCTCAGTGGGACTCTGAGCTCCTGCGCAGCAGACACTTTAACTTGGGGACGGGAGGACAGAGGGACAGTCTCTCCTGAGGGACACAGAGGACAGCAACACAGAGCAGTGACTCACCATCAAGGCAGGGGGACCCACCGCCGCTCGCCATCTCTCTCTCTGTCACAGTCGCTCCTCTCTCCCTCCAGAGGTCCCTGGTCTCTGGTCTCTCTCTCTGTTGCTGTGCTGCTCAGTGTCCGCTCTCCCTTCAGTCCTTATCTGGCCCCTTTGTGGCAAAGACAGCCCCAGCTGTCCAGAGGTTTAGTAATTAGTCTCTGTAGAAACCAGAGGAGCTAATGGTTCAGATCCAGGCGTTTCACTGGCTCCTCCAGATGTTCAGCCCAGCTGAGAACGAGTGTATTGATATATAAAATAATAATATTATTCCAGGGCTCTTGCAATACTGTATCGGGGAGGCTCCTCAGAGGAGGAAGGGGAGGACCATCCTCCTCAATGAAAATCATAAAAATAATTATTAATTTAATTTAAAATACTTTCAGTTCAATGCACCTCTACACAGTCTTTTCAGATTAACAATAACCTTATCCTCATCTAGTTTGTGGCCAGTGGGTGATTCTGCATAGTTTCATGGGTATGCTACTTGAAACTATTATTATTATTATTATTTGTATTTCTTGGCAGCAGACGCCCTTATCCAGGGCGACTTGCAACATAATACCTTGTAGATGCAGAGGTAGAGGACTCCCCAATGCATTTTAAGACACAAAATTGTGGCATAAGGGACAACAATTTGGGTGTGAAATACTAGTTCCACTAATAGTTTTTGAAGGGTTAATATGAATGGTCAATGCTTTTCTTTAATATGTATACCATTGCTTTTAATATAATCATTGCTTTTCTTGTGTGTGTGTGTGAGATTAATTATTCTTACATGCAAGGAGAAAACTGTCCTATTGTTCGTTATCTTGTGAGCATTTTTTATTGCCAAGTTTAACTAAGATCCCACAGAATTTTTCTGGAACAAAACCTTAAAACCACATGCTGAGTAACTTCTGTATCTTGGGAAAAGATAAATGTTTCTAGTATACGCCGTAAACAAGTTGAGAAACTTTCCCAGACCTTCAGTATTATAGAAAACCTTGTAACTTTATTATTGTCTGTTTCCCTTCTGTATCACTGCTTGCTCCAATAGGAAGAGAGGGGACTCCCCCCTGCTTCTGTAGATTGCCCCTTTTGGCAGGCAATATAACTGCTTGTAACCAGGGAATCAATAGACCTTGCACTCCTAACCAGACGAAGGGTCTCTGTGTGAATTCATTCGAAAATAAAGCTGATTAACTGAAACTCCTGTCCCAAGAATTCTTTACAACAGTTTGGGGGCTTGTCCGGGATTTTGTAATGAGGCAACAAACCTGGCAGCTGCAGACAATCCAAAGGAGATGAGTATATTTACGTTAACACCCCAGTAGCTTTATCTTGGATTCTCAGGGCATGGGTTTGGGGTCACAGGCGGGAGACAAGATTTTATAAAGACTATGTAATGTTGTAAAGGGATTAATAGTTTACAATTCAAGCAGAAGGAGGTACCTAGAAGGGTCAGGTTGTAAAAGTGAGTCAGGGAAACCAAATCGAAAGTAATGGGCATGCTGGTAGGAAATTATAAACTCTGTGGCCTGCTGAACTAATAGATATATGGCAGTAGCCAAACACCTTGCCAGCGTGTTGGCGCAGAGGAGTGCAAGGACCCTGCACCCAGCAAAAAATAAAACTGTCTGGCGGCCCACCAGGACAGCATAAGGTCTCAAAACAAAAATAGTGCTGTGCAAGACAAAATCCAAATTAAACTGAGTCACATGGAGCAGTAATATATATATATATATATATATATATATATATATATATATATATATATATATATATATATATATATATACTCACCTAAAGAATTATTAGGAACACCTGTTCAATTTCTCATTAATGCAATTATCTAACCAACCAATCACATGGCAGTTGCTTCAATGCATTTAGGGGTGTGGTCCTGGTCAAGACAATCTCCTGAACTCCAAACTGAATGTCTGAATGGGAAAGAAAGGTGATTTAAGCAATTTTGAGCGTGGCATGGTTGTTGGTGCCAGACGGGCCGGTCTGAGTATTTCACAATCTGCTCAGTTACTGGGATTTTCACGCACAACCATTTCTAGGGTTTACAAAGAATGGTGTGAAAAGGGAAAAACATCCAGTAAGAGGCAGTCCTGTGGGCGAAAATGCCTTGTTGATGCTAGAGGTCAGAGGAGAATGGGCCGACTGATTCAAGCTGATAGAAGAGCAACTTTGACTGAAATAACCACTCGTTACAACCGAGGTATGCAGCAAAGCATTTGTGAAGCCACAACACGTACAACCTTGAGGCGGATGGGCTACAACAGCAGAAGACCCCACCGGGTACCACTCATCTCCACTACAAATAGGAAAAAGAGGCTACAATTTGCACAAGCTCACCAAAATTGGACAGTTGAAGGCTGGAAAAATGTTGCCTGGTCTGATGAGTCCGAATTTGGCGTAAACAGAATGAGAACATGGATCCATCATGCCTTGTTACCACTGTGCAGGCTGGTGGTGGTGGTGTAATGGTGTGGGGGATGTTTTCTTGGCACACTTTAGGCCCCTTAGTGCCAATTGGGCATCGTTTAAATGCCACGGCCTACCTGAGCATTGTTTCTGACCATGTCCATCCCTTTATGACCACCATGTACCCATCCTCTGATGGCTACTTCCAGCAGGATAATGCACCATGTCACAAAGGTCGAATCATTTCAAATTGGTTTCTTGAACATGACAATGAGTTCACTGTACTAAACTGGCCCCCACAGTCACCAGATCTCAACCCAATAGAGCATCTTTGGGATGTGGTGGAACGGGAGCTTCGTGCCCTGGATGTGCATCCCACAAATCTCCATCAACTGCAAGATGCTATCCTATCAATATGGGCCAACATTTGTAAAGAATGCTTTCAGCACCTTGTTGAATCAATGCCACATAGAATTAAGGCAGTTCTGAAGGCAAAAGGGGGTCAAACAAAGTATTAGTATGGTGTTCCTAATAATCCTTTAGGTGAGTGTATATATATATATATATGAGGAAAAATGAAACAGATAATGCAACTGTAATTTTAAGTACGGTATATAGAATACTGAATCAATAATCAATGTCAAACTAAAGACAAAACCAATAAGTCTTCAATCCAAACTCTATTATATACTTGGGGTATGGAAGGGCTGCCTGAATCATGGGACCTTACATTCAAATTCCTGTAAATAATTAAATCATTGAACCTAATATTTTGCATCCAGTCACTTCCATCTTTATACAGGAGGGTGATTTATTTTAATATTGTAAATCTGATAAGCTGGAATTCATTATTCTATGTAGGCAGGAATATATAACTATGAGAAAGACAGCCTCGGAATGCTTAAAATGCAATTAAAAATGGGGCCACCAGTTTGGGTGTCTAAAGCCCAGTTCCATCAACAGTGTCGGGCCTGCTCTCTGCACTGCCCCTGTTCACCACTTGAGGTCATCTTCATCACGTGAATACTAGCCAGTCTCTTTCTCTCAATAAGCAATCATCCAATTAACATTCCTACATACCATATGCACTTGTCCCATTAACGCTCTGCACTCATTGGTTCTACCTCTCCCTGCCAGCTCCACTGACTCCACTCTGTCCAGCACTTAAACTCCTGTTTGCCCTTCAGTCACTTCAAAGTCTTGTCTTCTTCAGTCACTACTAAGCATATATCGCCTGTCTGTTGGTGTTCCTGATTTCTCACTTTCTCCTTACTACCTCCCCTTTGAATCTCCTTGTCTTGCCTGTCTGCCCAATCAAGCTACCTCTGGACTTTTCTTGACTATGACTTTTGGATCTTCCCTTTGTACTATTGCCTTTGCCCTCCTTCTGGTTGAGTACACACTCAAATCCACCCCTGTTAGTCTCTGACACATTACACAGTGACCCAGCATAACACTACTGTAGGTTTAAAGCGGACCTTTCCTACTATCAGTTGGGGCAGAAACTATTTTGGGGCCATATATTTAAATATTAGAAAGCCAGCCTCGGAACACTCACAATGCACTTACACTGATCAGCCGAAACATTATGTCCACTGACAGGTGAAGTGAATAACACTGATAATCTCGTTATCATGGCACCTGTCAGTGGGTGGGATATATTAGGCAGCAAGTGAACATTTTGTCCTCAAAGTTGATGTGTTAGAAGCAGGAAAAATGGGCAGCATAAGGATCTGAGTGGCGTATTATTATTATTATACTTATTAGTAGTAGTAGTAGTAGTAGTAGTAGTAGTAGTAGTAGTAGTATTGTATAGATTGTACACTTTACTACAAATATAAATTCCAGCAAATTATAAATTACTCTTATGTTCTCTGCATGACTAAACATTTGCCAGTTGCAAAATATAACTTTAAAAATGTATGTTATGTTGTTAAAATATGCTGTGCATTTATAAATGTGTTACCATTAAACCCATTAAACCTTTCATCTTCACCGATATAGACAAACGCCAGTATGCATGAAACATCTCAGAATTACTCCTAGGAATCACGTTAGTTTAGGAGTAAAAATTACTCCTCGCTCAGAGTAGCAGGTAGAAGTCAGTCATAAAGGGTAAATTGTAACGAACTTGCAGAGTTAGTACAGAGCTTTATACTAAGTTGTGTAACTTATATTTCCCAGTGCACTTTTTCCCCAAACGAGATCCAAACATTTTATATAGTCGTATTAAATAAATAACGATCCCTGCTACCACACAACGTTGTATAGAGTGCGAATAGAGCTCCCCGCTTAGGATTTGAACCGCACACCGCACTCCAAGCTGTGTTAACCACTTGGCAATTTGGGCTGATAGTTGTAGGCAGATTAATAATTAATTGTTTTTTTCAGAGGGTTATGTCACTTGTATTGTGCTCATATACTATAACAGTTACGCAGCAGCAGGGGAGCGATCATTCAGTGCTAAAACTACTCAAAAGATATTTGGGCTCCACTGTGACAGAATAAAGACTTTATGGGCTGCTAGCGCACCTGTATAAGGACCTCACACTATTTTATGTTTTGTTATTGATGAATTCGGGTGACACAACAGGAGACTTGCATTCACCTAGAAACTTCGGGTCCAAGGCAAAAAGCCAGTGTTTTTTTTTTTTGTAAGAATGTACCAGATAGTTGATTTGGCCACACCTAATGTTTTTGCTATCTTTCTCTGATTAGTTTGTTTTGATTTCTAAGGCAAAGCCGAAGGCAAAACGCCCAAAGAACAAGCAGGAACTAAAGACACTGCAGTGCAGGCCTGGCAGAGAATCATCAGGGAAGAAACCCAGCATCTCGTGATGTCTATGGGTTCAGACTTCAGGCAGTCATTGACTGCAAAGAACTTGCAACCAAGTATTGAAACTCACAATTTAGACAAAATTTAGACAAAAGTTGGGCTGAATCCAACACTCAGTAAAATTGTTGCTCAATACATATGTGTCCTGCATCTTCTGCAGTTGTGGTGCCTTTTCAGTACAGGTGGACGTGTTTTCAGTCCAAAACACTGCTCACTGTTAGATTAACTGTTTGAAACCGTAATGTTTTTAATATGTGTAATAATACAATTTCACTCTTTTCATGCAGACTGATTAATTGCAATCTAACTTATTGAATTATTTCTACCAGAGCTGAGGGTTGTGCTGATTGGGAAAACAGGAGTGGGCAAGAGTGCTGCGGGAAACACCATCCTGGGAAGGGAGAGGTTTCAGTCTGAACCAAGTGCCAAATCAGTAACACACCACTGTACAAAAATTGAGACAGAATATGATAATAGAAAAGTCCATGTGGTCGACACTCCAGGTATCTTGGATACAGACAAACCTGATGATGTGATAATTAAAGAGACAGTGAGGTGTATTCAGCTCTCTGCCCCAGGACCCCACGCCTTCATCCTGGTCATCCAGCTGGGCCGATTCACCCCAGAGGAGAGGAACGCTGTGGAAGCACTGCAGAAGCTGTTTGGGGACAAGGCTGCCAAGTACATGATCGTCCTGTTCACCAGAGGAGACGAACTCAAGGGTCAAAGCATTAATGACTTTGTACAGCAAAGCCCTGCAGGCCTCCGAGAGGTGATCAGGAAGTGTGGGAGCAGGTTCCATTGCTTCAACAACGAAAACATGAGTAATCGCAGACAGGTGAGAGAGCTGTACAGCAAGATCGACAGCATGGTGGCAGCGAATGGAGGTTCCTATTACACCCAGGAGATGTTCCAGGAGGCAGAGCACAGGATCAATATCAAGGAAGAGGAGCTGCTTGACTTGTATAGATCAGTTAAAACAAGGATGGAGATCAGAGAAGATGCAGAAAATGTAGCGTATTTGACTTCATCAATGATCTGAGAAGTTTGCTTGAATTGTTTGTCAAAATCCTTAAACAATAATTGATCTAATAGTATGGGTAAAACATGATGTGGCTGTGCAGAAAACAGATGTTTCTAAATCATGAACTTTTAGTGTTTGTCCTTAACTGACACAAATTCCATTCAAAGCAGGTTGTTTTAAATCACACAATCAGGTGCAATTATGTACTGTTTTTGAACAGTTTCAATAAATTCTCCAGAGCTTTATATTTAATTTTCTACTGCAACCCAGTTGTTTTATTCAGAAACAGAAATAATATTTTGTAATCTAGCATAAAACTCATCTGACTCAAAATTATAATTCTGCATTTAACAGGATTCCCATGGGTCTTTGAAATCCGTGAAAGTTTGCGAATTTGAGAGAAAAATAAAGCCCTTGAAAGTTTTTGAAAATAGACATAAATAGACATTGAAAGCACTTGAATTTATGTATTTATGTAAGAATAGAAATTGAAGTTCTTTTTATTTATTTTTACTTACACATTCAATCCTCTCTCTCTTTTTAATTGTTGTTTGTGAGCTTCTGTAAAGCCTGCAATTCTCATTATAAAAATTCTCAGTGTTGTAACCATAATTAACCTTGATATGTGTCTCAAAGTATGCCTGTTGGGTCCATGAAATTGAGGGAATTGGGCCTGGAAAGTCCTTGAATTTGATGTTAAAGAAGGTGTGGGTATTCTGAATTAACCTTAAGTTTACATCCATCCATCCAAACATTTTCAAACCACTTATCCTGGTGAGGGTCGCGGGGAAGCCGGAGCTGATACCTTAAGTTTACATTTACTGTAATATACAATAGCAGCCTGCTGTTGCCTCATTATATTTGGAAAGAGTGACTGAAACTATGCACTTTGGGAGTACATAAATACGCTGGAAAAAACTAAAAACAGAAACTCTAATCATATGATGAACTGACATGAAAAAGCACTGAAAAGCAAATCCTGCATTTCATATTTTACCTTCTATTTGGCCACTATAAAATGTGTAAAATGTATAAAATGTATATCTTCCTCTAGCATCATTGTGTGCCATCATCTTTCATTGTGCCATTCTGCCATTTGGTGCTTTATGAAGACACAATAAATAAATTATTTTTTTATCAGCGCCAATACAGATATTTAATTAATTAGAACGTATTTATTTAAATGCCTTGTTATTCTTTGTTACCATTATTATTATTACCATAAAAAACGACTTTTATTTTGTTATTCAACTGTCCACTTCTTCCTGGTCATTTTATTAGGGTTTGGCTTTTCCATGTAAAGTAAGTCACTGGGACTTTAAGTGGCACATACAGTCACCTCCATAATGATTGGCACACTTGATGAAGATAAACAAACAACACTATTCAATAAGCACAGGTAATAAAGTATATTGTATATTGTATTTTACATATGGAATGTATTTTACTGTATTCATGATTCAAGGTAATCAACCAAAATTACAAATTCCTTAAAATTATTCCCCAAAAACTAAGTGTAACAATTATTATGTGCACTATTATTACAAGCACTGAGCCTTTTTCTATATATTTTTGAGACTATAGAACACATTGTAAGGGATCTCAGACCATTCCCCCATACAGAATCTTTCCAGATCCTTGATATATCTGCATTTATGGGAGTAAAGTCCAGAGACTGAGATGGCCATTGCAAAATGTTCATTTTGTTTCAAATTAACCATTTATTTTTAGATTTTGATGTGTACTTGGAGTCATTGACTTACAAAGAATGTCCACTTGCACCAAGTTTCAGCCTCCTGGCCAAGGCATCCAGGTTCGTGGCTGAGAAGTCCTGGTACTTGTTAAAGTTTATGATGCCGCTGACCTTAAAAAGGGCTCCAGGACTAATGGAACAAAACAGCCTAATAACATCAAAAATCCACCACCATGTTTTTCAAAACTTATAAATCAATTAATCAATCAATCAATTTGTATTCATATAGCAAACTTCTAAGGGCAGCCACAATGTGCTTTACAGTGTGATAAACATACTACAACAAAAACTCCTATGGATGGCATGTAGGAGAAAATTAATCTCTGGGGGTCCACAGCTTAGGACCTAATGGTTGCCTCCCCTCCAGGCAGTATAGTTGTTACAGCAGTAAGGAGATCAGAAAGTTATTTATTGGTACTGCTGGCTGTGGTCTTCCCTCTGGCGGGGGCCTCTCACCGGCCCTCGTGGGTGGGGGGTTGGAGCATTAACAGCCCTTGGGTGGCAATGTCTCGTCAGACCTTGGGGTGGGGGTACACGGTTAGCCCCCGGTGGTGGGGACCTCTGGGGTGGGTTGTGCCTTGTCGGCCCCTCAGAGGGGGTTAATTTGCTGGAATACAAAAATAAGATTGTGTTCAGATACTGATCTGCAGGACATCTCCAATAACATTTGTGCATTGTATGTCCATCAGAGGCTCAATTTATGGCCAGGCTAGGCCAGGCCCCAAGACTGAAGCGGGGCCCCAAGGGGCAACTAAATGGAATCCACAGCTTTGACCGCAATGCCAACCAAAGAACTCTGTCAGCCCCGCCCTCCCCCCTCACCGGAGGGAACACCGCCAGCCCCACCCCCCCACTCACCCAGCCCTCTCACCAGAGAAAACTCCAGCAGCAAAACCGCCCCCTGCTCTCACTAGAGAAAACATGGTCAGCACCCCCCCACACCACTCTTACCAGAGAAAACACCATTGGGAGCTTACGGGCATCAATTTATTCACTTTTACAAAATGTGAAAAAAATAGAAATTGTTCTGCCTAGGGCCACTACACACCATACAATCACCATTGATGTCCAAGGCACATCACCAGCACTACTGGCTAGAAAAACAGAAACTAAACGGATGAGTCTTCAGTCATTATTTAAAGGCTAAGACAGAGGGAGCATCTCTTACATTGGCTGGAAGATATTTCCACATTTTCGGGGCCCTATAACTGAATGCTCTACCGCCTGTGGTTTTCTTGTTTATTTTAGGGAGTGCTAAGTAACCGGCTTCCTGGGATCTGACAGAATGGCATTACAGTAATCCATGTAACAAATGCGTGGATCAATTTCTCAGTTTCCTGTAACGAGAGGAATTGTCTCAGTCTAGCAATGTGTCTAAGCTGGAGGAAGTAAGATCTCAACACATTCTGAATGTGTGATTCAAATGACAGATTTATCATTAGGAAAGTTATCATTACTCAGTTTTGTCAGTGTATGATGAACAGTTAGATTGTTGTCCCCTAAAATGAAGACTTCTGTTTTGTCAGAATTAAGCATAAGAAAATTACTCATCATCCAAATTGTAATCTCAGACATACAAGAGATTAGTGTTTCTATGTTTATGGTATTGTTAGGATTTACTGGCAAATATTGTGTGTCATCTGTGTAACTGTGAAAGTACAGGTCCAAGGACTGAGCCCTGTGGTACTCCATACTTAACCTCAGTTACATTTGAGTAGTTCTTATTAAACTGTACATATCGGAGACTGTTTGACAGATATGGTTAAACCAGGATAGAACATTGTGAGACAGGACAAAAATGTTTTAGATCAGAAGAACTTAAGAAAGTGTCCAATCGAGAGGAGGCCATTCGCCCCATCGTGCTCGTTTGGTGTCCATTAATAACTAAGTGATCAAGGATCCTATCCAGTCTGTTTTTGAATGTTCCCAAATTGTCTCTTCAGCCACATCGCTGGGGAGTTTGTTCAGATTGTGACGCCTCTCTGTGTGAAGAAGTGTCTCCTGTTTTCTGTCTTGAATGCCTTGAAGCCCAATTTCCATTTGTGTCCCCGGGTGCGTGTGTCCCTGCTGATCTGGAAAAGCTCCTCTGCTTTGATGTGGTCGATGCCCTTCATGATCTTGAAGACTTGGATCAAGTCCCCACGTAGTCTCCTCTGTTCCAGGGTGAAAAGGTTCAGGTCCTCAGTCTCTCAGTAGGACTTTCCCTTCAGACCTGGAATAAGTCTGGCTGCTCTCCTCTGAACTGCCTCTAGAGCAGCGATATCTTTCTTGAAGTGTGGAGGCCAGAACTGTATAGGTGAGAATGTTATGTGTTATGGCATGTTGGTAGAGGACATGTGAGATGAATGTGAGAGATATTCATTGTTGCTTGCCCCTGTAAATACAGATACTAGTAGTTATTTTTCTATTAATCTGTATCAACATCAATATTATTAGCATTAGTAATGCAACCATTCTTTCTTTTCCCAGACTTTACTGTTTGTTGACACTGTTTGCAATGCAATGTTTGTAGTAGTTTTGAACAATTTTAGTTACAAGGTCACTGCCTCTCTCATTTAAACCTTGTCTTTGAGATTTTGCATGGATTTGGTGTCCTTTTAAGGGTACAAGAGGGGTTTGTCAGCTTAAGGGGTTAAATTTTGTTAAACAAAACGAATCCATGATTTATCTTTTATCTTTATGTTCTATGCTTTAATTTCAAAGTAAACTGAGACATTCAACTGCCTAAATTTCAATAAAACTGGAAAAATGTAGGTGTTCTAAAACTTTTGACCGGTAGTGTATGTTGTGAAGGTATTTGTATTTTTAATATCAAGCAAAATGGCTGACAGTTAGTGAGCAATTGTCACGGTCTCCACTGGTTCCACCTTAGTTCACCACCAGAGGTCTCCCTCTCCCGAATACTAGTCTAGTGCTTCTCCTTTCCTTTGCCCAGTCAAACCAGTCTTTCCACATTCTTCCCTACCAGGTGCACCTGTTCTGTCCTCTTCTCCTATCATTGGTCAATCTTTCATTCACCTCGTTCAATCCCTCTCTCCTTCACAGTACTTAAACCCCTCTGTTTCCTAGATTCATTGTGAAGTCTTGCTTTCTTTCTAGAATCAATTCTGAGCCTTGTTTTGTGTTTGCGTCTCCGTGTTTTTTGACCTCTTGCTACCTTCTCGTTACCCCTTCTGGATCTCCCCACTAGCCTGTTCCCCTGATTGATCGACCTTGGACTGTCTCTGTTTACTCTATCCTGTTTTGCCCTTATTGGATTATCTTCTTCAACTTCTAGCCTGCACTTGGATCCCTTCCTTTGTCCTAGTGGACGTTACAGCAATATTAATGTTGGCAGCTGCTCAGTTGTTCCCTAATGATTGGATAGCAGTCAGAGCTTTGACTCCCATTGGTCAGCAGAGAATATTCTAGGAGATTTATGGCCCGCCTCTGCTCACTCCTGATTGGTCACTTGTCTAAAGAAGGGTATATTCTCACCTATTGGTTAAACTTGCTGAATACCTGAATACCTTGCTGAAATGAGGAATACCCTGCAGATATAAATACAGTGAGCTCAAAACACGAATGTTTATGAAGACATGCTTTTCAATCAAACTAGCTTTGCCTAGAGCTAATTTCATCATTGTCTTTCCACAAGCCCATCTGATTATATAAATAACATACAAGTTATAAACCCTGTGTGATTGTAAATATAGCATGCTACTTTATAAGCAGTTACATCTCCTGAATAACAACCTCAAAACTATTCGCTGTCCATTTACTAACAGCAACGCCAACTCTCGTTAGTAACACCATTTAGACACATTTGCTCCCGCCACTTTTTTTCACCCTCCTTACTTTTATAAATGAACAAGGTGATTGGCCACATAAAAAATGACTGACAAGTTCTTTCTGCAGGTGATTGGCCACATACAGAAATGAATGACAAGTATTTCCTGCAAAGTGATTGGCTGCGTACAATATGATTGACAATGCCTCAATGCCAACATTTCTAATCCTTTGTGGATGTAGCTTCCCTGGAGGAGGAGTGAGTTTCGAAATAACATAATGCCTCCACTACACCTAGCCAAGCAGACAATATTGGGTGGGACAATTTCATGTTCTTTCAACAGTGGGCCTCCCTAGATTTATTTTTACATTTTGAACTTTTTCATTGTAACTTTCAAATAAAAGCAAGTGTGTTTGTACATTAATTGTGACTTCAACATTTTTACTTCTGCCGTCTGTTCACTAGGATCCATGATGGTATAGATGAAAAGGAAGAGCTGACGTAGCATACCACAGTGTACAGATTAACAAAAGAAGAACAATTTGGGATTTCATGATTTCTCAAGCAACTAAGAGCTCCTAACCAAGTGGGTGCAGCAATTGAAAATAGATGAGGATGTAGATTTTTGTTAAAATGAGGAAACACATTCATATGCTCTCAGCAGTTTAAACCATCTGATGTCTTAACTTCACTGACCAGTCAAAAACTGTGCCCAGTATTGTGCTGTATTGTGCAGTTCAAAAAAGTACCACAACCAAATGATTAGACAAAGCACTGCCAGCAGCACAGGAACAGGTGAAGTTCTTTACAACAATGGGCTTCTTATCTGTCTGCAGTGTGATCTAGAAATACAGCAATTTTACAAGTGAGTCCCAAGCCGACATATCCCAGGACAGTTCAGAAAATTATTTTATCTGGATCAAGGTCTGTTACCGAGGAGTAGGTGGATTGAGATCAAGAGCAAGCATTTCTGTGTAAAAATACATTTTATTCTCTGCTTAATGTTTCTTTTTCAATTCTGTAGCCTTGCATGTAATTAACATTAGATCACCTTTTTAATTAAAAATATACTGATTAAAGAAGAATTCATATCCCCAACCCCAAAACTACTGTATGCAAACATTAACTTGCAACTTATGCAGGCCTATATGTTCATTGTAAAGTCTCCTGTGCAAAATGTTCCTTTTCTGATATTTGATAACAAATATAATTTAGGGGTCTGACTATGTACGCAGATTGTTTGTCTTTCCTGGGAGTTATGTCTGGGACTGTTTTGTATCCTGAATTGTTACTATATTCTGGTGCAAGTATCTTGTGGTTATTGGTTCCTGTTTTATTTCTAATAAGCATCCATTTAATTACATTCTTTTTGTAAGTGTTCACTCTTCATTCCTTACTGTTTTTGTATTACTCTTTAAAGCATGTTGGGATGTCAGTGTGACATAAATTGATCTCTGTCAATGAAGATGATACTGTAGCAGCCACAGTACTGTAGGGGGGTGTAGGTGGGTTAATATACATAAACATTTTTTTCTTTTTAATTCTCAAAATGCGGGGGCCCCTAGTGCACAGGGCCCAAGGGGGTCGTCTTGTTTAGGCATAGGCATAATTTACTGTGGGAAGGCCTCCCCACTTTATGAAATTGTTCAAATCATCCCCACCACAAACACTTTTTGAATAATGCGATCACACGAATGTCCCCTCACATGAATGCACAACATCACATTTTTCATGAACCACAGTTCTGTGAAAATTGAAAACAAAAACACTAGGCTGGGCTAGTTTCACAGTACAAATGATTGAATGCTCTGATTTTAATTATATGTGATTTTTTTCTAAAAAAGTATATACACATACAGTGAGGGAAAAAAGTATTTGATCCCCTGCTGATTTTGTACGTTTGCCCACTGACAAAGAAATGATTAATCTATAATTTTAATTAATCAGCAAGATTGCTGGCTCCCAGGTGTCTTTTATACAGGTAACGAGCTGAGATTAGGAGCACTCTCTTAAAGGGACTCTCCTAATCTCAGCTCGTTACCTGTATAAAAGACACCTGTCCACAGAAGCAATCAATCAATCAGATTCCAAACTCTCCACCATGGCCAAGACCAAAGAGCTGTCCAAGGATGTCAGGGACAAGATTGTAGACCTACACAAGGCTGGAATGGGCTACAAGACCATCGCCAAGCAGCTTGGTGAGAAGGTGACAACAGTTGGTGCGATTATTCGCAAATGGAAGAAACACAAAATAACTGTCAGTCTCCCTCGGTCTGGGGCTCCATGCAAGATCTCACCTCTTGGAGTTTCAATGATCATGAGAACGGTGAGGAATCAGCCCAGAACTACACAGGAGGATCTTGTTAATGATATCAAGGCAGCTGGGACCATAGTTACCAAGAAAACAATTGGTAACACACTACGCCGTGAAGGACTGAAATCCTGCAGCGCCCGCAAGGTCCCCCTGCTCAAGAAAGCACACGTACAGGCCCTTCTGAAGTTTGCCAATGAACATCTGAATGATTCAGAGGAGAACTGGGTGAAAGTGTTGTGGTCAGATGAGACCAAAATCGAGCTCTTTGGCATCAACTCAACTCGCCGTGTTTGGAGGAGGAGGAATGACCCCAAGAACACCATCCCCACCGTCAAACATGGAGGTGGAAACATTATGCTTTGGGGGTGTTTTTCTGCTAAGGGGACAGGACAACTGCACCGCCTCAAAGGGACGATGGACGGGGCCATGTACCGTCAAATCTTGGGTGAGAACCTCCTTCCCTCAGCCAGGGCATTGAAAATGGGTCGTGGATGGGTATTCCAGCATGACAATGACCCAAAACACACAGCCAAGGCAACAAAGGAGTGGCTCAAGAAGAAGCACATTAAGGTCCTGGAGTGGCCTAGCCAGTCTGCAGACCTTAATCCCATAGAAAATCTGTGGAGGAGCTGAAGGTTCGAGTTGCCAAACGTTGCCTCGAAACCTTAATGACTTGGAGAGGATCTGCAAAGAGGAGTGGGACAAAATCCCTCCTGAGATGTGTGCAAACCTGGTGGCCAACTACAAGAAACGTCTGACCTCTGTGATTGCCAACAAGGGTTTTGCCACCAAGTACTAAGTCGAAGGGGTCAAATACTTATTTCCCTCATTAACATGCAAATCAATTTATAACTTTTTTGAAATGCGTTTTTCTGGATTTTTTTGTTGATATTCTGTCTCTCACTGTTAAAATACACCTACCATTAAAATTATAGACTGATCATTTCTTTGTCAGTGGGCAAACATACAAAATCAGCAGGGGATCAAATACTTTTTTCCCTCACTGTAGGTATAGTTACAGTATTAGGAAAATCAAAGCTTTGTGTTCAGTGCCAATACACCTTTATTAAGCAGAACATCAGATAAGGATCTCAGGACACCCACCATGAACACAAGAAGAATTCGTAAGAAATGTCATTAATTATTTATTTCAGACAGGGCAAGAAGTCTGTATCTAAACTATTAGAGTTAATAAAAGGCCTTTAAAAAGATATATAACCTCCTAAAATATTATTCCAAAACACTGTCAATCAACACATCTCAAGTCATGCTCAACGCTGCTTCCCTAATCCTTCTAACCTCATATCTCTTCCTCTGCGCTCCACCTCCCCCCCTTCCCTCTCAAGTGGTTTTTGGAACTGCCAACTAAGCAGACTTCACTTTCTTTACTGCATTATGTTCTGGTGTAGGTATCCTGTGGTCTATGCAAATGAGTTTCATTTCTGATAATCATGCTTTAAAGTCTTGTCATCATGTGTGGGTTTTGCTGCATTTCCTGAATCAACATTTTTCTGTACATTAGCATCTGCTGTCTGACTGCGCCCAGGGTTCCTCTCCTTGTCTTTAACACTCATCAGCAGATTGAGTTTCACATCCCTCACTAATTACCTAACTCGGGTATTCCCAAACCAATCCTGGAGGAACCCCTGCCCCACTGGTTTTTGTTCCAACCGAGCTCTTAATTACATAATCAAGCCTTATACTGCATTTTCAGTTACATTAATGATTCAATTAAGTAATTAAGATCTCAGTTGGTACAAACCAGCAGGACAGGGGGTCCTCGAGGACTGGTTTGGAATTAGCTGACCTAACTGATTAAACTCGTGTGAGCCTCTGTTACATCTTACTTCAATGAACTGTGGAAAATAAATAATAATATAAAATAAAAGACACTAAGCAGTCCTGGTCTGTTAAAATTGTTAATTTAAATTGTTGTGCCAATATGTACTGCAACATAATAATTTGTATCCCCTAGAATTAAAACTTGTCTTATCAGAGTTTTGCATAAGGAAATGTCATCCAGCTAGTTTGTTAGTTAATTAGCAACTTACGTAGCACACTCGACACGCACTTTCTGTAAATCAGAAGCGTTACATTTTAGGCTGTTATTATTTCGAATTTATTTAGCATTTCTGTGAGCTATTGTTCAGTGTAACTGCGTGTGTCAGGCAAAGTCTTTGTCTGTATTCAGATATAAAGCGGCCATTAATTGTGCTCTTAGCAGTCCTGCGTGGGAGGGAGGGCCATCCTCACAGCCTTGTGTCATTCAACGCAACGCAGGTGTGCACTGTCCTCATTAGTTACAGGTGAAGTATTTAACACCCCCCTGGACCTCTGCGCCAGCAGTCAGTGCCAGCAGCCTTCAGTGCCCCCCTTCCGAAGGGCCCCGTCTCCAAAAGGCAAGGAGTCTAGCTGCGGGGACTCCAGCGAGGAGACGCTGCACAGCAACAGCAACAGCTAGAAGCCATGCATGACGATCTCTCTGATTCCCGTCCTGCTCTCTCTGTCTTCTTGGCATGCAGCTACATGCCATTGCTTTCCTAATCCCTCCAACCTCATCTCTCTGCCTCTCCCCTCCTCCTCCCTCTCCTCTACTCCACTCTCTGGAGGCTGTGGAACTGCCACTCAGCTTCCAACAAGGCCGACTTCATCTCCGCCTTCGCCTCCCACCACTCTCTGGATTTCCTCGATCTCACCGAGACATGGATCTCCCCAGACAACTCTACCACCCCTGCTGCCTTATCCTCTCTGTTAATCCTGTCCCACTCCCCTCGTCTTACCAGGCGGGCAGGAGGAACAGGGCTCCTGCTCTCCCCTTCTCTCCTCTTCTCTGTCCCCCCCTCTCTCTCCTCTATCACGACCCACAGCTTTGAATTCCATGCAGTGGAAATCACCTCTCCCTCTCACCTCTTCCTTCTAGATCTCTACCGTCCACCTGGTCCACTCACCTCCTTCCTGGATGAACTCGACTTTCTTCTCTCCTCTCTCCCCTTGCTGTCCTCACATACCATCCTCCTGGGAGACTTCAACATCCACCTCTCCAACCCTTCCCACTTTGCCGGATTTCTTCCTCTCCTTCACTCCTTTAACTTCTCTCTCTCCCCATCTCCCCCCACTCACAGGGCTGGCCGCCAGCTAGACCTCATCTTCTCTAGAGGCTACTCCCCTTCAACACTCTCCGTGACACCCATGGACATCTCAGACTACCACTTCATCTCCTTCTCCCTTTCTCTTCCATCCCTCTCTCCCCACCCCACCTACTCCCTCTGTCACCTTCCGCCGTAATCTCCGCTCTGTCTCCCCCTCCACCCTTGCCTCCACTGCACTCACTCTCTTACCTTCCATTGACTGTTTTTCCCATCTATCTGTCAACTGTGCTACCTCCTCTTTGTTCTCCTCCCTCACCTCCTCCCTTGACTCTCTCTGTCCTCTCAAGTCTCGTCCTGCCCGTCCCTCCCCTTCTCAGCCTTGGCTCTCTGCTGTTCTCTACTCAACCCGATCCAGTCTGCGTGCCGCCGAACAGAAGTGGAAGATATTATTATTATTATTTATTATTATTTTTATTTCTTGGCAGATGCCCTTATCCAGGGCGACTTACAACATAAGTGCAAAAATACAGAGAAGTACAAGGCAATCAGCACAAGCTGAAGATCTCCTCGCCATGGAGAGAAACCTGGCAGCGATGGAGCGAGAGCTGAGAGAGAGCAGCGAGGAAGCCGCCGCGATACAAGCTGGACTGGAGATGACTGAGCCGACCTCCTTCCTACGGGTACTGCGCAGTTAATTGACTTGTACACATGACATTTATATTGCACAGAATCGCAGACCCACATTTTCCACAGGTACAGATGTATTACATTTATGACTCGCATTGTGAGGAGCACTTGGTAAAACTGATGCACTGTAAGAGATGGACCGTTCTGGACCCAGTCTAATATCACAATGTGATACGGGGGCAGCATAGTCCATATAGAGTAATGAAGGGACTGCAGCTCTGCAGTGAGGTGCCCTGAGTCAGTAACTGTCTCCTGCTGTTTCCAGTGGTGGAGTGACCAAGGCGGCAGTGCTGTGGCCGGGCTGAAGGGGACGGCTGCCTCCTCCTCAGACAGGTGAGGCTGTGTGTGCTGCTCTGTGTGAAGGGCAGCTTGGAGTCAGCAGTTCAGTCCACAAAACTCTCCCTCCTCTCTCTCTTCCTGTAGAGGACAATCCCCTGTTGCTGTTCAGTCCAGCTGCTCCTAGTCCTCCACAATTCATACCCAGTCAGGTGTGTTATTGATCATGTCTGCTGACTGACTGCAGCACTCACAGTCCTCCTCTCTGTTGACCAGGCCTGTGTCCTAAGCCGCCTCCCTGCCAGTGATTGCTGACACTGTGACTGTGGGCCCCAGTGAGAGTCTGGAGCAACACATCGACTGGACTGGCATCCTGGACACTATCTGCAATCGCATCAGTAAAGGTGCGTCTCTCTGTGCTGGAAACCGTCCTGTAGAGCAGACAGATATCAGCAAATCAGGGGGACACTATTCACAACAGCTATAACCCTGAACCAAGGTTTCGTGTTGTAAGGACACCTGGGCGATGGTCAAATGGTAGTTTGGTAGATGGCAGATGGTCAAATGGCAGCTGGCAGCTGGCTGAATTGTGCTTCTGCATCTCTGCGAAAATGCGCAGTTGTCGTACACAGATGTTTGCATAGGTGTCTGCCAATATACTTGTATGTACCGTTAATGTGTGCAAAGGAGGCAGTGTCACATTAACGCATCATAATCTACAGAAAACAAAGAAAAAACACAGAAATGGAAACCAAGAGACCTAGTTGTCTCTAGTTGAATTGAGTTGTACACTCACCTAAAGGATTATTAGGAACACCATACTAATACTGTGTTTGACCCCCTTTCGCCTTCAGAACTGCCTTAATTCTACGTGGCATTGATTCAACAAGGTGCTGAAAGCATTCTTTAGAAATGTTGGCCCATATTGATAGGATAGCATCTTGCAGTTGATGGAGATTTGTGGGATGCACATCCAGGGCACGAAGCTCCCGTTCCACCACATCCCAAAGATGCTCTATTGGGTTGAGATCTGGTGACTGTGGGGGCCAGTTTAGTACAGTGAACTCATTGTCATGTTCAAGAAACCAATTTGAAATGATTCCACCTTTGTGACATGGTGCATTATCCTGCTGGAAGTAGCCATCAGAGGATGGGTACATGGTGGTCATAAAGGGATGGACATGGTCAGAAACAATGCTCAGGTAGGCCGTGGCATTTAAACGATGCCCAATTGGCACTAAGGGGCCTAAAGTGTGCCAAGAAAACATCCCCCACACCATTACACCACCACCACCAGCCTGCACAGTGGTAACAAGGCATGATGGATCCATGTTCTCATTCTGTTTACGCCAAATTCTGACTCTACCATCTGAATGTCTCAACAGAAATCGAGACTCATCAGACCAGGCAACATTTTTCCAGTCTTCAACTGTCCAATTTTGGTGAGCTTGTGCAAATTGTAGCCTCTTTTTCCTATTTGTAGTGGAGATGAGTGGTACCCGGTGGGGTCTTCTGCTGTTGTAGCCCATCCGCCTCAAGGTTGTACGTGTTGTGGCTTCACAAATGCTTTGCTGCATACCTCGGTTGTAACGAGTGGTTATTTCAGTCAAAGTTGCTCTTCTATCAGCTTGAATCAGTCGGCCCATTCTCCTCTGACCTCTAGCATCAACAAGGCATTTTCGCCCACACCACTGCCGCATACTGGATGTTTTTCCCTTTTCACACCATTCTTTGTAAACCCTAGAAATGGTTGTGCGTGAAAATCCCAGTAACTGAGCAGATTGTGAAATACTCAGACCGGCCCGTCTGGCACCAACAACCATGCCACGCTCAAAATTGCTTAAATCACCTTTCTTTCCCATTCAGACATTCAGTTTGGAGTTCAGGAGATTGTCTTGACCAGGACCACACCCCTAAATGCATTGAAGCAACTGCCATGTGATTGGTTGGTTAGATAATTGCATTAATGAGAAATTGAACAGGTGTTCCTAATAATCCTTTAGGTGAGTGTATATGCTTTGCTTGAGGATCAGTTGTAGCAACATTACGCTGAAACGCATGGAAGGCACAAAACAAGATGCACTGTGAGACCTTCTGCACATGTTGTGCTGGAAGAAAGTTTAGGAGTCGGCAGTTCTAATCAGAATTTATTACATGCACAGGAAGAACAGCACAACACAGAACTCGGAAGTATTACGCAAGTATGACACTTTTCAAGATAATACAAAGCTATATATCCCTAAATAGTATAGTACAGTAAATAGTAGAAATCTGTATAGCCCTTCTGGGACCTTCCGCAGCAGGAGCAGACGAACAGGAAGTGGACATACCCTCAAGGGGCTTAATTTGTTACTGTGTCTGGTAATTTCTAATAACTATAGCAGTGATTTTATTAGCATTCTGAACTAAGCCTTCCCATCTCATCAGTATTAATCATTACTCATGAATAATAATCATTAACCTCTAAATTGCCAGCTGCATTGGAAGGTTATTTGCAGTTAATATGTTGCAAGAAAGGAATGTGAGCTGCTGATAACCAAGAATGGATTGTTATCACACAACACACAAAGACGGACTAGGATATATATTCTTCCCCCACATTGTCCAGGCCAGATAAAGGGAAGAACAGTCTGTCAGTGCAACAAATGTGTTTAGTGGATGAAGAGATGCATTTTAAATCCTTTCAGATGTCCCCACAACGTTTTTCTGACCTGCTGCAGCTCCTACAGCCATACACTGCCCACCAGTCGACCCACCACTTGCCAATAAGCACAGCTGAGTGACTGGCCACGGCTCTCAGACCCTCCCTGCTCAACCAGTCAGGGTTTGTTTGACGAACAGGACCACAGAGACGCACAACTCGTAGTTGAGATTTCGGAGGTGTGTGTGTCGGCTCCTCTACGAGCTATGCTTGCCCAGAAACCCCTTCTCTGCAGCGCTACGCAAAGACGTTTACGTGAATCTTCAAAGAAGCATGAATCAGACTTGACTGTATAATCAATGGTCAGTGTGTCTGTTGTGCTGCAGAGTGGAGATGGCCAGAGTCCAGTCCAGTCCAGTGGAGTAGTGGACTGTGTCCATCTACTCAGCGATTCTCCTCCCTGAGTCTGATTGCACTGTGACAGACCGTTCTCTCTCCGCAGGGGCAGGCTTGGAGAGGAGACACCGGAGGATCGCACTGGTGGGAGGAAACCAATGTAGTAAAGGATCTGCTGCAAACGCCATTTTGGGCAGAGGGCAGTTTGAATTATGTCCACATCAGTGTGAGAGACAAGAGGCTCTGATTGATGGGAGACGGGTCACTGTGGTCACCACTCCAGACACGCGGCTAAATCAATCGGAAGCGATGAAGGAGGCAGCACGATGTGTGGACCTCTCGGCCCCGGGGCCCCACATCTTCCTCCTGGTGGCTGATATTATCTTACTCTCCACAAATACCTCCGAGCCGGACACACTGCAGCAGATCTTTGGGGAGGAGGTGCTGAAGTACACACTGGTCCTGATCACTGATGGACACACAGTGGGAAAGCAAACCATTCAGAATCTCATTCAGAACCCTGACACGGATGCCCCAGAGATCATTCGGACCTGTGACTCGGACTACGTAAAGTCTGCTCAGAGCCATGCCCCAGCCTTGCTAGAGTATGTGCAGCAGTGTATCCTAGCCCTGAAACAGCTGGTTGGCAGGTGTGGGAACAGGTACCACGTCTTTGACCATGTGTTCCACCCCAGTCAGAGAGAGGTGACAGAGCTGCTGGAGAAGATCGACAGGCTGGTGGAGGAGAACAGGGGGAGACACTACAGCCAGGAGATGTATAGAGAGGAGGAAACTTGATGAGAGGAGTACACAGCGCGATGGATAGTGTCTCCTGCAGTAATGTTAACTCCCCAGGATGTGATACTGTCACGCAGTCTGTGTCAGCTGCTCTGGAGGGTAACCCTGAGTTAGTCCTCTATCGATGTACTGTCTGCTGTACCAGTGCAACGGCCAGATGGGGCTTCAAATCGACTCTGCTGCTGTGCAGGGACAAGGTCATCAGTGTATCGATCTGCAAGAGATCACCAGGACATCTACTGTTAGCTGGATCTGTCTACTGCAGTGTTACTTGCTTCAGCCTTTGTTTACTCTTAGTGCCATTTTCTTTTTATTCTCGTAAGTGCATTGGAATTGTCATGTTGACATGAACTGTGCAATTGATCAGATGTCATGCTGACACGTTTCATATTAAATGAGTTCTTCAATAAAAAACACATTACTGATGTCCTGTAGTTGTGTATATGTTCTTGAGAAAAAATAAAAGGAAATAAAAATGATGCCTGTAAACTAAAGTAAATAATAGACAGGAGTTACTGTAAAGCATCCTAGTGTAAATGTTACAGCAACCTTACTATAATTATTATACTACATTAGTCTGAAATCATGTAGGTTTCTTATTTCTCAGTACTGTGTAGAAACACAGGCCAGAGTGGGTGGATTCTGCATCACACACTCATCTCACTCCTCCCAGTGGCGGGGGGCTGTGTCCCAGTGCAGAGTAGTGTCTCATTTCCTTAGAGCCCACTTCACTGGAACATCTAGTGTGGGCACCATGAGAGAGTGTGAGTGAGATCAAGTGAGTGGAATGAGAGAGAGATATGGAGAGTGGGAGTGTCAGAGGCTGAGTGAATGAGTGAGACCTTGTTGCCAGAAACAATAGAAAACCGAGGGTGTCTGTAATCGCTCAGAGCAGTACTACACACGTATGAACACACAGCCCCTGCTCCTGTAGGACTTTATTAGAAATATTGACCGAGGTCCAGACAACCAGGTCTCCTGCTGCTACACTGAGAACACTTATACAGCCTCTCTGCTCCTATTGAGCCACTACACACAGTCCCTGCTGCACATGTCCCTGACCCACTGCATCTGTCTCCCCAGCTGTTCGGCATGTTAGTTGTCCTCTCTCCCACTTTCTTTCTCTCAGTCCACTCACCATTCTGTCCATGCCCACTCCCCCTCTCCGTTTTGGTCAGTCTCTCTGCACCCTTCTCTCAGTCCCCACCCCTCTCCCTGTTCTGTGCCGTGGTCTTGCCGTGCTGCTCCTTCAGGTGCCGGCGGATGGCGGGCTTGTGGGCAAAGCGGGCGTGGCAGTAGGAGCAGCGGTAGGGCCGCTCGCCGCTGTGCAGGTTCAGGTGGTCTGACAGCGTGGACTTCTGGGTGAAGGTCTTGAGGCACAGGGGGCAGCGGTGGGACTTGACCCCGCGGTGCACGTTCATGTGGCGGTTCAGATTGCTGCTGTGGTTGAACTGCTTGCCGCAGCGGGGGCAGACGAACAGGAAGTGGGCGGCGCGGGAGTGGGCGGACAGCGACTCCGGGGAGGGGAAGAGGACCCCGCAGCGCTCGCAGGACAGGGACCCCAACACTGACACCCAGCCTGCGTCAGGGTGGCAAGACTGGACGCTTAATACTGCCCCGCCCTCAGTCACTGCCCCAGCCAGCACCGGTGCGGCCCCCGCAATGCCGCTCGGACAGGAAGTAGAGCCCACTATGGCCACTGACTCTTCCTCCTCATCTTCCTCTTCCTCCCCTGCTCTCCTCGCTCCTCCTCTCTCTCCGTGCCTGTGGCGAAAGTAGCCGTCAGAGCTTCCCGCTAGACAGTATCGGCCAGCAGCTCTGACAAAGGCTTCCTCGTTCTCCATCTCTCCAACCACCCCCTCTCCCTCTCCCACCACCTCCACCCCTTCCTCCTCATCCTCATCCTCCACCTCCTCCTCTTCCTCCTCCACTTCCACCGCTACCTCAGCCCTTGCAGCCTCATTAAGATAACTGAGCTGGTAACGAGGGTGGGTGTGGGCTGGTGCTAACGAGCTGGGAAATTCGGGGCGGGAGGAGGGCAGAGGGGCGTCGAGGTCTGTGTCCTCTTTGTCCCCGTCAGCATCCTTCAGGTTGGAACTGCTGATCCCACTGCTTTCCGCTCCCCCCATCCCCCTGCTGCTCCCCACGTGGACCAGCCCTGCCCCCTGCCCCAGACTTGGTACAGCCCAGCTGGCTTCCTGCATCCCCAGTGGCCCCATCTTCCCTGTGGCACTGTGGACTACCCCAGCTCCTGCCCTCCCTCTCCCCCTCCCCCTCCCTCTTGTTCTCCCTCTGCCCCTCCCTCGCTCCCTCTCTCCATCTCTGAGTGGCCAGGAAGCTCGCCATCCCCTCCCTCCTTCCCCCTCCTCCTCTTTCACATCATCTCCCTCCCCCTCTCTCTCCTCCACTTGCTCTTCCTTGATCCTCACCTCTTCCCTCCCCTTCTCTCTGTAACCCTCCTGCCCCACAACCACTAGCATGCCTCCGTCCCCTTCCCCTGCTCTCTCCTTGGCTTCCCTTCCTTCTCTGCCTTGATCCAATTCGTCATCATTTTCCTCCTCCTCCTCCTCTTCCACGATGCACACCTCCGGGAAATCCTCGTAGTCTTCCTCGCACTCCTCCTCAAGAAAGTCTTCAGATGCCTCCTCCACCTTTACCTGAGATGGAGAGGAAGAGAGTAAGTGAGACACAGTAAGATCCCACAGACACTCCTGACACAGAGACACACAGACCCCACAGACACTCCTGACACACAGACCCTAATACAGACCCCACAGACACTCCTGACACAGAGACCCTAATACAGACCCCACAGACACTCCTGACACAGAGACACACAGACCCTAATACAGACCCCACAGACACTCCTGACACACAGACCCTAATACAGACCCCACAGACACTCCTGACACAGAGACCCTAATACAGACCCCACAGACACTCCTGACACAGAGACACACAGACCCTAATACAGACCCCACAGACACTCCTGACACACAGACCCTAATACAGACCCCACAGACACTCCTGACACAGAGACCCTAATACAGACCCCACAGACACTCCTGACACACAGACCCTAATACAGACCCCACAGACACTCCTGACACAGAGACCCTAATACAGACCACACAGTCACTCCTGACACACAGACCCTAATACAGACCCCACAGACACTCCTGACACAGAGACACACAGACCCTAATACAGACCCCACAGACACTCCTGACACAGAGACCCTAATACAGACCCCACAGACACTCCTGACACACAGACCCTAATACAGACCCCACAGACACTCCTGACACAGAGACCCTAATACAGACCCCACAGACACTCCTGACACACAGACCCTAATACAGACCCCACAGACACTCCTGACACAGAGACACACAGACCCTAATACAGACCCCACAGACACTCCTGACACACAGACCCTAATACAGACCCCACGGACACTCCTGACACACAGACCCTAATACAGACCCCACAGACACTCCTGACACAGAGACAGACAGACCCTAATACAGACCCCCCACTCCTGACACAGATGCATATAGTACACACAAACACACACAACACCCCATGCAGGGAAAAAGAGGAGCATCACCTTGACCACGGGCAGGCTGTGTATGGCGTCAGTCGGTCTGTCCGCCTGTGAGAGGGAGGAGGGCCTCTGTGTGCGGCTGGGAGCCTGCACCGAAACGCAGACTCCACCGGGGGGAGCCCTGGAGACGGCAGCACGACAGGACCCCCGCTGACCGGCACTGCTGGGAGACAGAGAGAAGGGGTGGAGGGACTGATGGAGGGGTGAGAGAAGTGGAGGAGTTGGAAAAGAGAGGGAGGAGAAGGACAAGGGCAGGAACAGAGGAGGGGTTAATGCACCCTGACTGACACACCAACTGACTGACTGACACACTGACTGACTGACACACTGACTCACAGTGATGCAAGGCTGGATGACTTGGCTCAGGGGAACAGAGGAGGGGTTAATGCACCCTGACTGACACACTGACTGCCTGACTGACTGACACACCGTCTAACTGACTGGCACACTGACTGACACACTGGCTCACAGTGATGCGAGGCTGGATGACTTGGCTCAGGGCTCCTCTGCACTTCTCCACCACGAACTCCATCTGCAGGTAGCTGGCGGCGGTCAGGTAATCCACCACCTGCCCCACGGAGAACTGCAGCAGCCCAGTGTAGCAGGACAGCAGCAGCTCACAGACAATACTGGAGCTGTGCAGCAGTGACACCTGCAGGCAGAGAGGGAGGGAGTCAGTCTCAGCGTGTCAGTCACACCAGTCAGTCAGTGTATCTGTGAGTCCGTACCTGCAGTTCAGAGGAGGGGTTGAGCAGGAACTGGTCCCTGAGGAAGGGAGAGCAGGCGGCCAGCACAACCTTGTGCCCCCGGAACTTCTGGTTGTCATTGGCAACGATCGTTATGTCACAGAAGCGCTGGCGTGTCCTTAGCGTGTTCATGTTCCGCAGCGTGGCGTCTCCGTGACCCGGCAGCCGGAACCGCAGCACCTCCATCACGCACTGAGACAGTCACTCAATATACTGCAATACAGTCAGTGAATATGAGTTTACAAACCGAGGTTCAATTCACAGCAATTATGCGATACAATCAGGGTTATTGATGCTTCACAAATTAGTAGACTGGCTCATCCAGGCGGATACACACGAGCTTGAGTGTTTACAGTGATATTACAAGCATGAGTATCTTGTTAAGCCCAATTGTAGCCAAGTGTGTGTTGCGCTTGACTGGACACTACAGCACATTAACACTGACTGACTGGACACTACAGCACATTAACACTGACTGACTGACTGGACACTACAGTACATTAACACTGACTGACTGACTGGACACTACAGTACATTAACACTGACTGACTGGACACTACAGCACATTAACACTGACTGACTGACTGGACACTACAGCACATTAACACTGACTGACTGGACACTACAGCACATTAACACTGACTGACTGGACACTACAGCACATTAACACTGACTGACTGGACACTACAGCACATTAACACTGACTGACTGGACACTACAGCACATTAACACTGACTGACTGACTGGACACTACAGCACATTAACACTGACTGACTGGACACTACAGCACATTAACACTGACTGACTGGACACTACAGCACATTAACACTGACTGACTGACTGGACACTACAGCACATTAACACTGACTGACTGACTGGACACTACAGTACATTAACACTGACTGACTGACTGGACACTACAGTACATTAACACTGACTGACTGGACACTACAGCACATTAACACTGACTGACTGACTGGACACTACAGCACATTAACACTGACTGACTGGACACTACAGTACATTAACACTGACTGACTGACTGGACACTACAGTACATTAACACTGACTGACTGGACACTACAGCACATTAACACTGACTGACTGACTGGACACTACAGCACATTAACACTGACTGACTGGACACTACAGCACATTAACACTGACTGACTGACTGGACACTACAGTACATTAACACTGACTGACTGACTGGACACTACAGTACATTAACACTGACTGACTGGACACTACAGCACATTAACACTGACTGACTGACTGGACACTACAGCACATTAACACTGACTGACTGGACACTACAGCACATTAACACTGACTGACTGACTGGACACTACAGTACATTAACACTGACTGACTGACTGGACACTACAGTACATTAACACTGACTGACTGACTGGACACTACAGTACATTAACACTGACTGACTGACTGGACACTACAGTACATTAACACTGACTGACTGGACACTACAGTACATTAACACTGACTGACTGACTGGACACTACAGTACATTAACACTGACTGACTGACTGGACACTACAGTACATTAACACTGACTGACTGGACACTACAGCACACTAACACTGACTGACTGACTGGACACTACAGTACATTAACACTGACTGACTGGACACTACAGCACATTAACACTGACTGATTGGACACTACAGCACATTAACACTGACTGACTGACTGGACACTACAGCACATTAACACTGACTGACTGGACAGAACAGTAAAACTATTGAATGTGAATGTGTCAGTCCAATAATAATAATAATAAGGAATTTTTATTTTTATTATAAGAACAACAACAACAGGAAAAAGTTCTAGAAGGAGAATTCTGTGCATGGCTTAATTAAAGATGCAGTTAATTTATGCTAATTAAGGCAATAAATTACTCACCTTGATGTCGTCCGTCTGTCTGGTTGGACCAACCCGAACAGCAACCCCAGCGCCAACAGCAGCTCGGGCACTCCTGTAAATACACAGAACACAGAAAACAGTACAATAAAACACTGTAAACTTTACACTTCCACACAGTAAACTTTACAGTGAAATGGCTTAAAGGCACTTACGTACCGTGTTCTGAACGTAAACCAGTTTGTGAGAGACACACAAACATGTTTACTGATTACAATTTTAAATTGATATTAATGTCAGTGGATGTCTAGTGACGCACACACATCCAAGTATTTGCTCTGCTGTCACCAATAAAGCCATATTTATTGATTGATTGTCATTTGTTAATTTCTATCGTATCTAATTTGGTAATGTAGTCATTATTAATCTGTTAGCCTGTATTTTATGTATGTTGCACTGTTAATTTCTAATGAGTACAGACAGGTCTCTAATGAAGTGGTGGAGTCTCTGACCTCCTTCCAGCGCTTACTCAAGACACATCTTTTCAGACAGTACTTGTAATTTAGTCATTAATTCTCCTGTGAGATTGCACTTATTCAATATTTTGTCATACTCTTGCCTTTGCATTACTAGCACTTGTATTGTTTATCTGATTTCCCCTACGCTCCCTCTCCCTTACTTGATGTAGCATCTTGTCTGCACTCATCAGCTTTAAAATCTAGGATGTAAGACCTTATATATTGTATACTGTATATCTCATATACACTTGTGTAAATTGTGAATTTGTAAAATGTATTATGCCTTGAACTGCACTGTATTATTGCACTTTGTATTGCTCTTATATTTTTTAAGTAGCCCTGGACAAGGGTGTCTGCTAATAAATCAATAAATAATAATAATAATAATAATAATAATAATAATAATAGTGAAGACAGTCGGGCGTCTAATGAGGACAGTCAGGTGTCTGATACAGTCAGGTGTCTAATAAAGGACAGTCGGGTGTCTGATACAGTCAGGTGTCTAATACAGTCAGGTGTCTGATGAGGACAGTCGGGTGTCTGATGAGGACAGTCGGGTGTCTTACACAGTCAGGTGTCTGATACAGTCAGGTGTCTGATAAAGGACAGTCAGGTGTCTGATACAGTCAGGTGTCTGATACAGTCAGGTGTCTGATGAGGACAGTCAGGTGTCTGATACAGTCAGGTGTCTGATACAGTCAGGTGTCTGATGAGGACAGTCAGGTGTCTGATGAGGACAGTCAGGTGTCTGATACAGTCAGGTGTCTGATGAGGACAGTCAGGTGTCTGATAAAGGACAGTCAGGTGTATGATGAGGACAGTCGGGTGTCTGATACAGTCAGGTGTCTGATGAGGACAGTTGGGTGTCTGATACAGTCAGGTGTCTGATGAGGACAGTCAGGTGTCTGATACAGTCAGGTGTCTGATGAGGACAGTCAGGTGTCTGATACAGTCAGGTGTCTGATGAGGACAGTCGGGTGTCCTGTGTCTCAGGAGCTGAGGGTTGAGCTGAGCCCTGTACCCAGACTGACCCAGTACAACCCAAGTCACCCGTGTGTAATATCGTTAGTCTTCAGTGACAGAGGTGACTGTGTGCTGGTGGGTGTCTATATCTATCACACACATGCATCGCCATGCTGACGAACGGATTAATAAAACAAGCTGCTGTATTAAAACTGAATTATTGACACTGGACACATACAGTGTCTATCATACTCTAGCTAACAGAAAAACATCCGCTACTACTGTATTTATTTGCACTGCTAATGCAAGCACTGCTGTCATGCCAGCTGCAGAGTGCTCACGCGTATGTTGTGTCGGTACGTACGGTGCACAAGGTGTTGCTGCTTCAGCGTCACGCCGTCGCCATTGGACAGACCTGATTGCGGTTGCCTGTTCACCAATAAGCCCCCATCACTTTCCTCTCACCGTCCCTTTCTCGCCCCGTCTGTCTCTTGTTTGCTCGTGTTCTCGTTTGCGACGAGACTTTGCACGGGACGCAGCGAGATCCCGTTTAAAGGCACAGGAGACATTTTATTTCTCGCCCCACGTACAGTCGGCGAGCTTTATTGATTATGAATAATGCATTCGGCCAGCACTGTCCGGTGATTGCTCGTGTTAAACCCGGTACGCGTGGAACAGCGCATTGCAGTGCCCGCACAAAGCACCACACTTCCGCGGAGGCAAGACCTTACCAAAATGGCCTCCAGCATTGGCTTTCCTGGTCATGTGACTGTGGAGAAAGGGCGAGGAAAAGGAGGTGCTGTGGGGGGCGTGGTCAAGGCGCTCGCCCGGGAAAAGGGGACAAACGACAGTGGGCGTGGTCACGTCCTGCCGCTGAGGTGACGTCACACGCAAGGTGCCTGGCGCCTATGGCGGAGACTGGAGGGGGCGGGGCACGCAGGGCACGCTGGGCGGAGGGGGCGTGTCTCCCGCGGAGGGACGTTGTCGGTGCGGAGAGACCGGAGCGAAGATGTCGAGCCACGACTGCGCGGCTGAGGTGAGGAAACGGACAATAACAGTAGTGACCGGGGTAGCAGCAGCCGCAGTAGTCATAGTAGGTGCCAGGTAGTCGCCGGTGCAGTTCTATGGCATCCGTGTATAGTTTTGTGTTTTATCTGGTGCAGCGCATGTGGCTGTATGTTTTATGCTGTGCTTTTGTGTGCCTGTGGGCAGACAGTCAGTCATAAGCAGCGGGTTTAGGAGGCCCGGTGTAGCGGTTGTTAGTGAGTGTTGTGCCGGGTGTGTGCACGCTGTGCAGTCCGGCTACCTCTCGCTTTCTCTGTCCCAATCTCTCAGACAGACACTCTCTCTTTCTCCCTCACACTTACACACACGCACACACATACAATCACTTTTTCTCTTTCTTTCTCCCTGACATACAGACGCAAACAATCCCTCTCTCCCTCTCTCTCTGTTTTACACACACACACAATCACACATCTGACACACACATTCTCCCTCACACACACACAATCACTTTTTCTCTTTCTTTCTCCCTGACATACACACACAATCACTCTCTCTCCCTCTCTCTGTTTCACACACAGACCCACACAATAATTTTCTTTCTTTCTCACACACACAGACACACACCCTGTCTCTCATCTCTCTCACACACAATCAATCTCTCTCTCACACAATCACACATCTGTCACACACACACACACACTCTTTCTCCCTCACACTTACACACATGCACACACATACAATCACTTTTTCTCTTTCTTTCTCCCTGACATACAGACACACACAATCCCTCTCTCCCTCTCTCTGTTTTACACACACACACACAATCCCTCTCTCCCTCTCTCTCTGTTTTACACACACACACACACACAATCCCTCTCTCCCTCTCTCTCTGTTTTACACACACACACACAATCCCTCTCTCCCTCTCTCTCTGTTTTACACACACACACACACAATCACTCTCTCTCCCTCTCTCTGTTTCACACACAGACCCACACAATAATTTTCTTTCTTTCTCACACACACAGACACACACCCTGTCTCTCATCTCTCTCACACACAATCAATCTCTCTCTCACACAATCACACATCTGTCACACACACACACACACACACACACACACACACTCTTTCTCCCTCACACTTACACACATGCACACACATACAATCACTTTTTCTCTTTCTTTCTCCCTGACATACAGACACACACAATCACTCTCTCCCTCTCTCTCTGTTTCACCCACAGACACACACAATCATTCTCTTTCTCACACACACAGACACACTGTCTCTCTCTCACACAACCCTGTCTCGCATCTCTCACACACACAATCAATCTCTCTCTCTCACACACAATCACACATCTGTCACACACACACACACACGATCACACTCTCTCTCACATACACAGACAATCACACACACACACAGTCACCCTCTCTCCCTCACGCACTCGCACGTTAATAATGCTTTCCAACGTTTCGCTTACAGTATCCTTATCACATTGCTGTATCTGTGTATGTATTGATTGATGTTGTTGTTATTATTATTATAGCAGCAGTATTGGTATGGAACTAATAACGAGTGAAAAAGTTCAGTGTGTATTACACAAGTATATTGAAGCTCTGGGACACGAGAGCAGGACGAGACGCAGTGCTGAGATTAGCAGAACTCACATCCACTGTCCGTGTTTCCCATGGCCTCAGGGGGAACCCACACGGGACGGACCCTCCAACGGAAAGAGGGCGGGACCCGCTGCCGTCAAGAGCTCCGTGGACCAATCAGGAGCAGGTAAGCGCAGACCGAGGCAGAGAGAGTGACAGACACTGACACCATGTTTTGGTCGCACAGTATCGGCAGATGACACGCGATCTGCTCCTCTGGTGTGACCTTTGACCCAGCAGTGTATCGCAGTATGTTACAGTAAAGTGTAGTACAGTGTATTACACTATATTGAAGTAAAGCTCAGTATATTACATTATACTGCACACCTGTCTGTACCGCTCAGACTCGCACTGACTGCCTCTCCCCCTGCTCTGTCTGGTACCCAGGAGAGGACATGGATGCTACAGACACCATGGGTGCCTTGGGTGGCAAGACGTCGTCACAGAAGGAGAAGGCGGAGGCAGAGGAGGGCGAGAAAGAAGGGAGCAAGGGAGGGGAGGAGGGAGAGAAGACTGCCACCCCCACTGCCACGCCTAGTGCCTCCGCCGGGAAAGGACTGCTGGGTAAAATACAGAGAGAGAGAGAGAGAGAGAAAGACCTCAGCCGACCGACTGACTGACTGACTGAAAGATATATTTCTTAAACTAACCCCGCCTCCTCTCTCTCTCTCTCCCTCTCAGGACACGCTGCAAAGACCCTCCCCTCCTCCTCCTTCTCCTCCTCCTCCTCTTCCTCCTCTCCTGGCCGTGCGAAGATGAGTGTGTCCGGTCAGGGAAAGCCCGTCCTCTCGGCCCCCACTCCCTCACTCCCTCCCTCTTCCTCCCCTGGCCCCTCCACTGCCGCTGCCCCCCCGGCCAAGATCCACAGAGCCAGGAAGACCATGAACAGAGCCCCCCCAGCCCAGGTACCCGTCTGTCTCTCTCTGTGCCAGTGTTTATCTCTGTACCTGTCTGCCTGTGTCCGTCTGTCTCTGTGGGCCTGTCTGTCTCTCTGCACTCATCTTTCTATCTGTACCTGTCCTATGTGCCTGTCTGTCCCTCTCCTTCTCTGTTTACCTGTCTTTGTTGGCGTGACTTTCACCGATTGTACAAAACATTTAGGAGCAGCTGCTCTTTCCATGAAGCGGACTGGCGCAGTGAGTCCAGATGAAAGCTGTGATCCCTTATTGATGAAGGGGAGGGGACGGTTAGGGAAGGATCTTTAGGCCTTGACACCATTGAGACGTGGGTCGTGTCTGTGTGGCATTCAGAGGGTAAATGTGCGGACAACAGGTGTCAGTGCCTTTGAACAGGTATGGGAGAGCGTGCCAGACGCTTTTGACTCCAGACCCTGATTAACTGAGGCTGTTTTGAGGGCAAAAGGGGAAGCAACTCAATATCAGGAAGGTGTTTCTCATGTTTTGTGCACTCAGTATGTGTAGCAATTATAACTAATATCTCTTCCTTTCCCTCTCTCCCTCCCTCTCTCTCTCTCTCTCTCCCTCAGGTCAGCAGTGTCCAGCTGGCGGCTGCAATTCCAGAGGTTGACACTCTGGTGCCGTCCACGAGCTCGCCTTCAGGGGACGACACAGGTTAGGACCTTTCTCTTGTTCCCAGTGTCTCTCTCTCTCTCTCTCTCTCTCTCTCTCTCTCTCTCTCTCTCTCTCACTGTCTCTGCCTGTCTCTCTCACTTCATAGCTTTCCTTTGGTCAGTCAGTGTTAATGTACTGTACTATTCTGTCCAGTCAATCAGTCATTGTATTAACCCCGCCTCTCTCTCTCTCTCAGGCGGTGTGAAGAGGAGGAGAGTGGACTCCACTCCGCCTCCCAGTGGCCAGATTGAGAACAGCAGTGAAGGAGAGGTGAGGACCAGCACTGCAGAGAGGGAGAAGTGGAGAAATGTGCACTTAATCTCACTCTATTTCCATCTCCTGCTCACGCTCATCTCCCTCCTCTTTCTTTCTCTCTCTCCCCCCTGTACAGAAAGTGTCCGTCTCCCCAGTGGCGGAGGTGGCGGGGGAGGAGGTGGCGCCAGGGGAGGAGGAGGAGCGAGGCGATTGGCTGGACTGGGACACGGAGGTGGGGGACGACTTTCGGCTCTTCTACGACAGCTACTCCCTGGACGAGAGAGGAGACTCAGACAGCAAGGTCAGCACAGCGGGAAGAAGCTCGTTAACCAATTAACAAGTTATGGACCGAAGAAGACTCCCGCAGCGACTTCAGCAGCTCTTTATCCACATAACTCGCAATTAGTCATTTTTACTGCAGCTCGTTAACTAATTATTAGAGAATGGCGTGATGGTCTTTTCGCTTTTAACTTCTTGTGATGATGCTGTACTGCATGAGGAGCAGATACACTGACTGACTGACTGTAATCTCTCTCTCTCTCTCGCTCGCTCTCTATCTCTGCAGTCTGGGGATGGAGGGATGGAGAGCCGTCTCAGTGAAGGAGAGGGGGAGGAGTCGGGGAACCAGTCGGACCATGTGAGTCTCTCTGTCTGTATAACCTATTGACTGTCCCTGTCTCTGTATTATTGATGTGTTTGTCCTGTATCGCTGTAATGTCTGTCTGATTTTATTGCCTCTCCTTTGCCCCTTCTTTCCCTCTCCCTCTCCCTCTCCCTCTACCTCAGAGCTCTGGGTCGGATCAGAGGAAGAGGGACATGCCCCGGAGGAAGAGCCGCAGTGAGAGCCCCTGGGTCAGACCCTCCCGGCGCAGGAAGAGGAGAGAGCGAGCGAGGGAGAGACCAGGTGAGAGAGAGGGAGACAGGGAGAGCGAGCGAGGGAGGGAGGGAGGGAGGGATGGAGGGAATTACTGACTGACTGTGTCCATCTGTCTGACCACTGTGTCCATCTGTCTGTCCAGGAGCTGCAGGCCCCAGTGTGTCGTCCAGCTACACGGAGGTCCCTCTGGGGTCGCTGGACATCGCCACCCCAGACAGCCTGTCTCCACGCCAACACAGTGAGTTTGTGTCCCTCTCTCTGGGGCTGGAGTGTGCGGTGTGTCTCTGGGGCTGGAGTGTGCGGTGTGTCTCTGGGGCTGGAGTGTGCGGTGTGTCTCTCTGGGGCTGGAGTGTGCAGTGTCCCTCTCTCTGGGGCTGGAGTGTGCGGTGTGTCTCTGGGGCTGGAGTGTGCGGTGTGTCTCTCTGGGGCTGGAGTGTGCAGTGTCCCTCTCTCTGGGGCTGGAGTGTGCGGTGTGTCTCTCACTCTGAGGCTGGAGTGTGCGGTGTGTCTCTCTCTCTGAGGCTGGAGTGTGCGGTGTGTCTCTCTCTCTGGGGCTGGAGTGTGCGGTGTGTCTTTCTGGGGCTGGAGTGTGCGGTGTCCCTCTCTCTGGGGCTGGAGTGTGCGGTGTGTCTCTCTCTGGGGCTGGAGTGTGCGGTGTGTCTCTCACTCTGAGGCTGGAGTGTGCGGTGTGTCTCTCTCTCTGAGGCTGGAGTGTGCGGTGTGTCTCTCTGGGGCTGGAGTGTGCGGTGTGTCTCTGGGGCTGGAGTGTGCGGTGTGTCTCTCTGGGGCTGGAGTGTGCGGTGTGTCTCTGGGGCTGGAGTGTGCGGTGTGTCTCTCTGGGGCTGGAGTGTGCAGTGTCCCTCTCTCTGAGGCTGGAGTGTGCGGTGTGTCTCTCTCTCTGAGGCTGGAGTGTGCGGTGTGTCTCTCTCTCTGGGGCTGGAGTGTGCGGTGTGTCTTTCTGGGGCTGGAGTGTGCGGTGTCCCTCTCTCTGGGGCTGGAGTGTGCGGTGTGTCTCTCTCTGGGGCTGGAGTGTGCGGTGTGTCTCTCTCTGGGGCTGGAGTGTGCGGTGTGTCTCTCTCTCTGAGACTGGAGTGTGCGGTGTGTCTCTGGGGCTGGAGTGTGCGGTGTGTCTCTCTCTCTGAGGCTGGAGTGTGCGGTGTGTCTCTCTCTCTGAGGCTGGAGTGTGCGGTGTGTCTCTCTCTCTGAGGCTGGAGTGTGCGGTGTGTCTCTCTCTCTGAGGCTGGAGTGTGCGGTGTGTCTCTCTCTCTGAGGCTGGAGTGTGCGGTGTGTCTCTCTGGGGCTGGAGTGTGCGGTGTGTCTCTCTGGGGCTGGAGTGTGCGGTGTGTCTCTATCTCTGAGGCTGGAGTGTGCGGTGTGTCTCTCTCTCTGAGGCTGGAGTGTGCGGTGTGTCTCTGGGGCTGGAGTGTGCGGTGTGTCTCTCTCTCTGAGGCTGGAGTGTGCGGTGTGTCTCTCTCTCTGAGGCTGGAGTGTGCGGTGTGTCTCTCTGGGGCTGGAGTGTGCGGTGTGTCTCTCTCTCTGAGGCTGGAGTGTGCAGTGTGTCTCTCTGGGGCTGGAGTGTGCGGTGTGTCTCTCTGAGACTGGAGTGTGCGGTGTGTCTCTCTCTCTGAGGCTGGAGTGTGCGGTGTGTCTCTGGGGCTGGAGTGTGCGGTGTGTCTCTCTCTCTGAGGCTGGAGTGTGCGGTGTGTCTCTCTCTCTGAGGCTGGAGTGTGCGGTGTGTCTCTCTCTCTGGGGCTGGAGTGTGCGGTGTGTCTCTCTCTCTGAGGCTGGAGTGTGCGGTGTGTCTCTCTGGGGCTGGAGTGTGCGGTGTGTCTCTCTCTCTGAGGCTGGAGTGTGCAGTGTGTCTCTCTCTCTGAGGCTGGAGTGTGCGGTGTGTCTCTGGGGCTGGAGTGTGCGGTGTGTCTCTCTCTCTGAGGCTGGAGTGTGCGGTGTGTCTCTCTCTCTGAGGCTGGAGTGTGCGGTGTGTCTCTCTCTCTGAGGCTGGAGTGTGCAGTGTGTCTCTCTGGGGCTGGAGTGTGCGGTGTGTCTCTCTGGGGCTGGAGTGTGCGGTGTGTCTCTCTCTCTGAGGCTGGAGTGTGCAGTGTGTCTCTCTCTCTGAGGCTGGAGTGTGCGGTGTGTCTCTGGGGCTGGAGTGTGCGGTGTGTCTCTCTCTCTGAGGCTGGAGTGTGCGGTGTGTCTCTCTCTCTGAGGCTGGAGTGTGCGGTGTGTCTCTCTCTCTGAGGCTGGAGTGTGCGGTGTGTCTCTCTCTCTGAGGCTGGAGTGTGCGGTGTGTCTCTCTGGGGCTGGAGTGTGCGGTGTGTCTCTCTGGGGCTGGAGTGTGCGGTGTGTCTCTATCTCTGAGGCTGGAGTGTGCGGTGTGTCTCTCTCTCTGAGGCTGGAGTGTGCGGTGTGTCTCTGGGGCTGGAGTGTGCGGTGTGTCTCTCTCTCTGAGGCTGGAGTGTGCAGTGTGTCTCTCTCTCTGAGGCTGGAGTGTGCGGTGTGTCTCTGGGGCTGGAGTGTGCGGTGTGTCTCTCTCTCTGAGGCTGGAGTGTGCGGTGTGTCTCTCTCTCTGAGGCTGGAGTGTGCGGTGTGTCTCTCTCTCTGAGGCTGGAGTGTGCGGTGTGTCTCTCTCTCTGAGGCTGGAGTGTGCGGTGTGTCTCTCTCTCTGAGGCTGGAGTGTGCGGTGTGTCTCTCTGGGGCTGGAGTGTGCGGTGTGTCTCTCTGGGGCTGGAGTGTGCGGTGTGTCTCTATCTCTGAGGCTGGAGTGTGCGGTGTGTCTCTCTCTCTGAGGCTGGAGTGTGCGGTGTGTCTCTGGGGCTGGAGTGTGCGGTGTGTCTCTCTCTCTGAGGCTGGAGTGTGCGGTGTGTCTCTCTCTCTGAGGCTGGAGTGTGCGGTGTGTCTCTCTCTCTGAGGCTGGAGTGTGCGGTGTGTCTCTCTGGGGCTGGAGTGTGCGGTGTGTCTCTCTCTCTGAGGCTGGAGTGTGCAGTGTGTCTCTCTGGGGCTGGAGTGTGCGGTGTGTCTCTCTGAGGCTGGAGTGTGCGGTGTGTCTCTCTCTCTGAGGCTGGAGTGTGCGGTGTGTCTCTGGGGCTGGAGTGTGCGGTGTGTCTCTCTCTCTGAGGCTGGAGTGTGCGGTGTGTCTCTCTCTCTGAGGCTGGAGTGTGCGGTGTGTCTCTCTCTCTGGGGCTGGAGTGTGCGGTGTGTCTCTCTCTCTGAGGCTGGAGTGTGCGGTGTGTCTCTCTGGGGCTGGAGTGTGCGGTGTGTCTCTCTCTCTGAGGCTGGAGTGTGCAGTGTGTCTCTCTCTCTGAGGCTGGAGTGTGCGGTGTGTCTCTGGGGCTGGAGTGTGCGGTGTGTCTCTCTCTCTGGGGCTGGAGTGTGCGGTGTGTCTCTCTCTCTGAGGCTGGAGTGTGCGGTGTGTCTCTCTCTCTGAGGCTGGAGTGTGCGGTGTGTCTCTCTCTCTGAGGCTGGAGTGTGCGGTGTGTCTCTCTGGGGCTGGAGTGTGCGGTGTGTCTCTCTCTCTGAGGCTGGAGTGTGCAGTGTGTCTCTCTGGGGCTGGAGTGTGCGGTGTGTCTCTCTGGGGCTGGAGTGTGCGGTGTGTCTCTCTGGGGCTGGAGTGTGCGGTGTGTCTCTCTGAGGCTGGAGTGTGCGGTGTGTCTCTCTCTCTGAGGCTGGAGTGTGCGGTGTGTCTCTCTGAGGCTGGAGTGTGCGGTGTGTCTCTCTGAGGCTGGAGTGTGCGGTGTGAAACAAGGGCAGTGATGTTCAGACTGTACAATGCACTAGTTAGAGCTTATCTGGATACTGTGCACAGTTCTGGGCTCCACACTTCAATAAAAATATCCAAACAAGCACGATGGGTCGAATGGCCTCCTGGTTTGTCAACTTCCTTATGCTCTAATACTGTCCCCCCCCAGTGTCCAGTGAGGGCGTGGAGTCGGAGCGTCTGGAGGAGCTGCCCCTGTGCAGCTGCAGGATGGAGGCGCCCAAGATTGACCGGTTGACCCAGAGCGCACAGAGACAGTGCATGGCCCAGGAGAGGCTGGACGGAGAGGTACGGACCGGACCGCGCGTGTGTGTACTGCACTGTGTGTCTGTACTGTGCTGTAACCCTACTCTCTCTCTCTCAGGTGCAGCAGTGTGGCAGTGAGATCGTGAAGGTGGAGACGATGCGGCCCTCGTCCCGCGTGGCCCTCATGGTGCTGTGCGAGAGGCACCGCTGCCACATGGTCCAGCACCACTGCTGCCCCGGCTGCGGCTACTTCTGCACCACAGTGAGTCTGCCTGCCTGCCTCTCTGCCCGTCTGTCTGTCTGCCCTTCCTGTCCAGTCAGTCAGCGTCTGCTCCCCCTCAGGGCTCTTTCCTGGAGTGCTGCCCCGACCTGCGCATCACTCACCGCTTCCACCGCGGCTGCGTGTCGGTGCTGGGGGGCCTGCTGTTCTGCCCGCACTGCGGAGAGGACGCCTCGGACGCCCAGGAGGTCAGCATCGCGGCTGCGGCCATGGCACCGGTCTCCATGGCGACAGGGACCCCCGGGGCCGCTGGGGGGGGGGGAGAGGGGGCTGTCGTCGTCACGGCTACCGCGTCCACCACCACGCCTTCCCTGCCGCTGTCCGACCCCACCCCCCCCTTCACCCCCACCGACGCCGGCGGAGCGACGGCCGGCACCCCCACTGCTGCAGCTGCCCCCCCCCCCGCCCTCTGCCTCTCCGCCAGCAACGGCAAGAGAGGAGAGGCCCCCAGCAGGTGAGGGAGCAGTGTTAGTGTGCTATAGTGTCCAGTCAGTGTTAATGTGCTGTAGTGTCCAGTCAGTGTTAATGTGCTGTAGTGTCCAGTCAGTCAGTCAGTGTTAATGTACTGTAGTGTCCAGTCAGTCAGTCAGTGTTAATGTGCTGTAGTGTCCAGTCAGTCAGTGTTAATGTGCTGTAGTGTCCAGTCAGTCAGTGTTAATGTGCTGTAGTGTCCAGTCAGTCAGTGTTAATGTGCTGTAGTGTCCAGTCAGTGTTAATGTGCTGTAGTGTCCAGTCAGTCAGTCAGTGTTAATGTGCTGTAGTGTCCAGTCAGTCAGTGTTAATGTGCTGTAGTGTCCAGTCAGTCAGTCAGTGTTAATGTACTGTAGTGTCCAGTCAGTCAGTCAGTGTTAATGTGCTGTAGTGTCCAGTCAGTCAGTGTTAATGTGCTGTAGTGTCCAGTCAGTCAGTGTTAATGTGCTGTAGTGTCCAGTCAGTGTTAATGTGCTGTAGTGTCCAGTCAGTCAGTCAGTGTTAATGTGCTGTAGTGTCCAGTCAGTCAGTGTTAATGTGCTGTAGTGTCCAGTCAGTCAGTCAGTGTTAATGTGCTGTAGTGTCCAGTCAGTCAGTCAGTGTTAATGTGCTGTAGTGTCCAGTCAGTCAGTCAGTGTTAATGTGCTGTAGTGTCCAGTCAGTCAGTGTTAATGTGCTGTAGTGTCCAGTCAGTCAGTCAGTGTTAATGTACTGTAGTGTCCAGTCAGTCAGTCAGTGTTAATGTGCTGTAGTGTCCAGTCAGTCAGTGTTAATGTGCTGTAGTGTCCAGTCAGTCAGTGTTAATGTGCTGTAGTGTCCAGTCAGTGTTAATGTGCTGTAGTGTCCAGTCAGTCAGTCAGTGTTAATGTGCTGTAGTGTCCAGTCAGTCAGTGTTAATGTGCTGTAGTGTCCAGTCAGTCAGTCAGTGTTAATGTACTGTAGTGTCCAGTCAGTCAGTCAGTGTTAATGTGCTGTAGTGTCCAGTCAGTCAGTGTTAATGTGCTGTAGTGTCCAGTCAGTCAGTGTTAATGTGCTGTAGTGTCCAGTCAGTGTTAATGTGCTGTAGTGTCCAGTCAGTCAGTCAGTGTTAATGTGCTGTAGTGTCCAGTCAGTCAGTCAGTGTTAATGTGCTGTAGTGTCCAGTCAGTGTTAATGTGCTGTAGTGTCCAGTCAGTCAGTGTAAATGTGCTATAGTGTCCAGTCAGTCAGTGTTAATGTGCTGTAGTGTCCAGTCAGTCAGTCAGTGTTAATGTGCTGTAGTGTCCAGTCAGTCAGTGTTAATGTACTGTAGTGTCCAGTCAGTCAGTGTTAATGTGCTGTAGTGTCCAGTCAGTCAGTGTTAATGTGCTGTAGTGTCCAGTCAGTCAGTGTTAATGTGCTGTAGTGTCCAGTCAGTCAGTGTTAATGTGCTGTAGTGTCCAGTCAGTCAGTGTTAATGTGCTATAGTGTCCAGTCAGTCAGTGTTAATGTGCTGTAGTGTCCAGTCAGTGTTAATGTGCTGTAGTGTCCAGTCAGTCAGTCAGTGTTAATGTGCTGTAGTGTCCAGTCAGTCAGTCAGTGTTAATGTGCTGTAGTGTCCAGTCAGTCAGTGTTAATGTGCTGTAGTGTCCAGTCAGTGTTAATGTGCTGTAGTGTCCAGTCAGTCAGTGTTAATGTGCTGTAGTGTCCAGTCAGTGTTAATGTGCTGTAGTGTCCAGTCAGTGTTAATGTGCTGTAGTGTCCAGTCAGTCAGTGTTAATGTGCTGTAGTGTCCAGTCAGTGTTAATGTGCTGTAGTGTCCAGTCAGTCAGTGTTAATGTGCTGTAGTGTCCAGTCAGTCAGTGTTAATGTGCTATAGTGTCCAGTCAGTCAGTGTTAATGTGCTGTAGTGTCCAGTCAGTGTTAATGTGCTGTAGTGTCCAGTCAGTCAGTCAGTGTTAATGTGCTGTAGTGTCCAGTCAGTCAGTGTTAATGTGCTATAGTGTCCAGTCAGTCAGTGTTAATGTGCTGTAGTGTCCAGTCAGTCAGTCAGTGTTAATGTACTGTAGTGTCCAGTCAGTCAGTGTTAATGTGCTGTAGTGTCCAGTCAGTCAGTGTTAATGTGCTATAGTGTCCAGTCAGTCAGTGTTAATGTGCTGTAGTGTCCAGTCAGTGTTAATGTGCTGTAGTGTCCAGTCAGTGTTAATGTGCTGTAGTGTCCAGTCAGTCAGTGTTAATGTGCTGTAATGTCCAGTCAGTCAGTCAGTGTTAATGTGCTGTAGTGTCCAGTCAGTCAGTGTTAATGTGCTGTAGTGTCCAGTCAGTCAGTGTTAATGTGCTGTAGTGTCCAGTCAGTGTTAATGTGCTGTAGTGTCCAGTCAGTCAGTGTTAATGTGCTGTAGTGTCCAGTCAGTGTTAATGTACTGTAGTGTCCAGTCAGTCAGTGTTAATGTGCTGTAGTGTCCAGTCAGTCAGTCAGTGTTAATGTGCTGTAGTGTCCAGTCAGTCAGTGTTAATGTGCTGTAGTGTCCAGTCAGTCAGTGTTAATGTGCTGTAGTGTCCAGTCAGTCAGTCAGTGTTAATGTGCTGTAGTGTCCACTCAGTCAGTGTTAATGTGCTGTAGTGTCCAGTCAGTCAGTCAGTGTTAATGTGCTGTAGTGTCCAGTCAGTCAGTGTTAATGTGCTGTAGTGTCCAGTCAGTCAATGTTAATGTGCTGTAGTGTCCAGTCAGTCAGTCAGTGTTAATGTGCTGTAGTGTCCAGTCAGTCAGTGTTAATGTGCTGTAGTGTCCAGTCAGTCAGTCAGTGTTAATGTACTGTAGTGTCCAGTCAGTCAGTGTTAATGTACTGTAGTGTCCAGTCAGTCAGTGTTAATGTACTGTAGTGTCCTGTCAGTCAGTCAGTGTTAATGTGCTGTAGTGTCCAGTCAGTCAGTCAGTGTTAATGTGCTGTAGTGTCCAGTCAGTCAGTCAGTGTTAATGTGCTGTAGTGTCCAGTCAGTCAGTCAGTGTTAATGTGCTGTAGTGTCCAGTCAGTCAGTGAGTGTTAATGTACTGTAGTGTCCAGTCAGTCAGTCAGTGTTAATGTGCTGTAGTGTCCAGTCAGTCAGTGTTAATGTGCTGTAGTGTCCAGTCAGTCAGTCAGTGTTAATGTGCTGTAGTGTCCAGTCAGTCAGTCAGTGTTAATGTGCTGTAGTGTCCAGTCAGTCAGTGTTAATGTGCTGTAGTGTCCAGTCAGTCAGTCAGTGTTAATGTACTGTAGTGTCCAGTCAGTCAGTCAGTCAGTGTTAATGTGCTGTAGTGTCCAGTCAGTCAGTCAGTGTTAATGTGCTGTAGTGTCCAGTCAGTCAGTCAGTGTTAATGTGCTGTAGTGTCCAGTCAGTCAGTGAGTGTTAATGTACTGTAGTGTCCAGTCAGTCAGTCAGTGTTAATGTGCTGTAGTGTCCAGTCAGTCAGTGTTAATGTGCTGTAGTGTCCAGTCAGTCAGTCAGTGTTAATGTGCTGTAGTGTCCAGTCAGTCAGTCAGTGTTAATGTGCTGTAGTGTCCAGTCAGTCAGTGTTAATGTGCTGTAGTGTCCAGTCAGTCAGTCAGTGTTAATGTGCTGTAGTGTCCAGTCAGTCAGTGTTAATGTGCTGTAGTGTCCAGTCAGTGTTAATGTGCTGTAGTGTCCAGTCAGTCAGTGTTAATGTGCTGTAGTGTCCAGTCAGTGTTAATGTACTGTAGTGTCCAGTCAGTCAGTGTTAATGTGCTGTAGTGTCCAGTCAGTCAGTCAGTGTTAATGTGCTGTAGTGTCCAGTCAGTCAGTGTTAATGTGCTGTAGTGTCCAGTCAGTCAGTGTTAATGTGCTGTAGTGTCCAGTCAGTCAGTCAGTGTTAATGTGCTGTAGTGTCCACTCAGTCAGTGTTAATGTGCTGTAGTGTCCAGTCAGTCAGTCAGTGTTAATGTGCTGTAGTGTCCAGTCAGTCAGTGTTAATGTGCTGTAGTGTCCAGTCAGTCAATGTTAATGTGCTGTAGTGTCCAGTCAGTCAGTCAGTGTTAATGTGCTGTAGTGTCCAGTCAGTCAGTGTTAATGTGCTGTAGTGTCCAGTCAGTCAGTCAGTGTTAATGTACTGTAGTGTCCAGTCAGTCAGTGTTAATGTACTGTAGTGTCCAGTCAGTCAGTGTTAATGTACTGTAGTGTCCTGTCAGTCAGTCAGTGTTAATGTGCTGTAGTGTCCAGTCAGTCAGTCAGTGTTAATGTGCTGTAGTGTCCAGTCAGTCAGTCAGTGTTAATGTGCTGTAGTGTCCAGTCAGTCAGTCAGTGTTAATGTGCTGTAGTGTCCAGTCAGTCAGTGAGTGTTAATGTACTGTAGTGTCCAGTCAGTCAGTCAGTGTTAATGTGCTGTAGTGTCCAGTCAGTCAGTGTTAATGTGCTGTAGTGTCCAGTCAGTCAGTCAGTGTTAATGTGCTGTAGTGTCCAGTCAGTCAGTCAGTGTTAATGTGCTGTAGTGTCCAGTCAGTCAGTGTTAATGTGCTGTAGTGTCCAGTCAGTCAGTCAGTGTTAATGTACTGTAGTGTCCAGTCAGTCAGTCAGTCAGTGTTAATGTGCTGTAGTGTCCAGTCAGTCAGTCAGTGTTAATGTGCTGTAGTGTCCAGTCAGTCAGTCAGTGTTAATGTGCTGTAGTGTCCAGTCAGTCAGTGAGTGTTAATGTACTGTAGTGTCCAGTCAGTCAGTCAGTGTTAATGTGCTGTAGTGTCCAGTCAGTCAGTGTTAATGTGCTGTAGTGTCCAGTCAGTCAGTCAGTGTTAATGTGCTGTAGTGTCCAGTCAGTCAGTCAGTGTTAATGTGCTGTAGTGTCCAGTCAGTCAGTGTTAATGTGCTGTAGTGTCCAGTCAGTCAGTCAGTGTTAATGTACTGTAGTGTCCAGTCAGTCAGTCAGTCAGTGTTAATGTACTGTAGTGTCCAGTCAGTCAGTCAGTGTTAATGTGCTGTAGTGTCCAGTCAGTCAGTCAGTGTTAATGTGCTGTAGTGTCCAGTCAGTCAGTCAGTCAGTTTCCCTCTCTCTCTCTCAGTGCGAGGATGCGGGGGGGTGGGGAGGTGAGGCGTGGCCCCCTCCAGCCCCTGGTTGCTACAGGAGATGCTGTGGACAGCGTTGGGCCCTCAGTGGTCCTGCCCAACGGCCAGCTGGTCTGTCCCAGCGCTCTGCCCCCGGGGCCCAGCAGGGCAGCGATACAGAGAGCCATCCTGACACAGGACACTGAGAGGTGAGGTGCCAGTGGAGGCTGGTAATTTATCGATAGCAGTGTTGAATGCTCCTCGGCTGAGTTAATGTGCCATCTGTCTTTGCAGGAGGAAGAAGCTCCGGTTCCATCCGCGCCAGCTGTACCCGGCTGCCAAGCAGGGCGAGACGCAGAGGGTTCTGCTCATGCTCAGTGAGTCTCTGACTATGCTACGCTGACTGTATTACACTGAGTGACTGTATTGACTGGCCTGTTGATCACTCTCTCTCTCTCTTCAGTGGAGGGGATAGACCCCGGCAGTCAGTCTGACAGTCAGAACCGGCGCTCTCCGCTGCACGCGGCCGCCCAGCGAGGCCTGCTGGACATCTGCTACCTGCTGGTCCAGGTGAGTGCCAGCTGTAGTAGTGGTGTAGTAGTGGTGTAGTATTGTTGAAGCAGCTCTGTAGCAGTGCTGTGAGAGTAGCAGTGTATCTGTATGGGAACCTTCTCTCTCTCATAGGTGTTAGCAACATAGGTGTTATATATTCATATGATATACAATTAATTATAGAGAACATCAACACAGTGACACACAACCGCATACAACCTCTCCCTCCCCTTCAATACCAACACCACCTCCCTGCACCCTCCCTCTCTCTCGCTCCCTCCTCTCTGTGCGTCTGATTGGTGGACTGTCTGTCTGCCTGCCTCACTGCCTCTGTCACAGTTTGTGTGTGTATTTGCAGGCAGGCGCTAAGGTGGACGCCCAGGATAAGTCCCTGAAGACCCCACTGCTGGAGGCCATTGTGAGCGGACACCTGGAGGTGGTGAAGTACCTGGTCCAGAGCGGAGCCTGCGTCTTCCACACTGTGAGACTCGCGGGACTGCACGGACACTGCACGGACACTGCATGGACACTGCACGGACTATAACCAATGCAGATACACACCATATCACTGTGACCACTCTTACCATATTGTGTCTGTGTGTCACTGTGTACTCTGTTATTACCCTGTCTGTCTATTATTACTGGTATTACTATCATTTTATATCACTCTGTTACCGTGTCTGTGTTTATTATTTTGTCATGATCTTGCACGGCCAGTGTTTGTTACTCTAACTGCCTTGTGTGTCCCCAGGAGGAGGACGGCTCCACGGGGCTCCACCATGCGGCCAAGCTGGGCAGCCTGGACATCGTGTCCCTGCTGCTGGGGACGGGGCAGGTGGACATCAACGCACAGGTCAGTCCGCCTGTCTGCCTCCCTCTCTCTCGATTCAGTGGAGTTCAGTGTGTCCGGAGCTCACTAGCGCCCCATCAGACTGAGCAGGAAGTGATGCGTGTCCATCACGCCTCTGCCTCCGTGCAGCAGGAAGTGACATGCCTCTCACCTGTCCTTCACTCCTCTCACCCTGCAGGACAGCGGCGGCTGGACTCCGGTGATCTGGGCGGCGGAGCACCGGCACATCGAGGTCATCAAAGCCCTGCTGGCCAGAGGGGCGGACGTGTCTCTGAAGGACAAGGTCAGTGAGTGTGTTTGCCAGTGTCTGCGTGTGTGTGACGTTATCTGGCCGGCTGATGGACTGACAGACCCCCCCCTCAGGAGATGAACGTGTGTCTGCACTGGGCCTCGTTCGCCGGCAGCGCTGACATCGCTGAGCTGCTGCTGTCGGCCGGCTGCGACCTCCACGCCCTCAATCTGCACGGAGACACGCCACTGCACATCGCTGCCCGCGAGGGCTACCTGGACTGCATCACGTAAGAGTGTGTGTCAGTGTGTGTGTGTGTGTGTCTGTACTGTGCTGGTGTGTGTGTGTGTGTGTGTGTGTGTGTACTGCACTGTGTCTGTGTATGTGTGTGTTGTACTGGTCTGTGTGTGTCTGTACTGGACTGTGTGTCTCTGTCAGTGTGAATATTGACTGTCCGAATCAGTGTCCGCTCTGTACCTGTCCCGTCTGTATCCCTCCCTCTCCAGGCTGTTCCTGTCTCGGGGGGGTGACGTGGAAGTGTGTAACCGCGAGGGCGACTCCCCGCTGTCCCTGGCGCGGCCACACTCCCCCTCCTGGGTCGCCCTGCAGATCAACAGGAGGCTGCGCGGCGGTGTGGCCAACCGCACGGCACGCACTGAGCGCATCATCTGCAGGTCCGTGCCATATCAGGGACTGTATTAACCCCTCTCTCAGTGCCGTACCAGGGACTGTATTAACCCCTCTCTCAGTGCCGTACCAGGGACTGTATTAACCCCTCTCTCAGTGCCGTACCAGGGACTGTATTAACCCCTCTCTCAGTGTCATATCAGGGACTGTATTAACCCCTCTCTCAGTGTCATATCAGGGACTGTATTAACCCCTCTCTCAGTGTCATATCAGGGACTGTATTAACCCCTCTCTGTGCCGTACCAGGGACTGTATTAACCCCCCTCTCTCTCTCAGTGACGTGGCGCAGGGCTATGAGAACGTGCCGATCCCCTGTGTGAACGGCGTGGACGGGGAGCACTGCCCCTCCGACTACAAATACATCTCCGAGAATTGCGAGACGTCCGCCATGAACATCGACCACAACATCACACACCTGCAGGTACTCGCGCAACGTACACACACACACACCACAACTACACACCCGCTGTCGGTTCACACAGAGTCTCTCACTCCTGCAGGTACACAGAGCGCAGGGAAGGCACGGTGTCAAAGTGTGTCAAGCAGGAAGTGTAGCAGTTATTGTCTGTGTGTATCAGCAGGTGTGTCAGTTTATCAGCAACTGTGGCACTGTTAACCTCTCTGTGTCTCTCTCTCTCCCTCTCTCTCAGCACTGTGGCTGTACGGACGACTGCTCCTCCAGTAACTGTCTCTGTGGGCAGCTGAGCATCCGCTGCTGGTATGACAAGGTACGCGTCTGTCTGTCCATCTGTCTGCCTGCTGCCTGTGTCCCTGTCCTCCAGGGATGAGAGGTGGTTAATGTGGTGAAGGAGGAGCGCAGGGAGAGGCATCAGTGGTGAAGGAGGAAGAGAGAGTCAGTGTGTGAGTGTGTTCAGGTCCACTGCTTGGAAAGTATTGTAGCAAGCGCTGCAAACCTAACCCACGCCCCCACACGGCCCGTCTCAGTTCAAACACCAGACCTGTGTACTGTCCATTCCTTCAGTACACGCTGTGGATATAACAAAGCTCAAAACCGGCAATAAAAGTCGTGTCAGCAGCCATTGGACCAGATCACACGTAAACCATGTATTTAGAAAATATCCGATCACTGCTATACAGCCTATTTGTTCTTCTTCTGAAAGAGCACTGCGTTATTGTGCTGTAGTTTCTTTATGCGCCGTCTTTACAGCACAGTGTTGTGGAATAACGTAAAACAATACTAATGTCTCGATAAACATCTGCGGTTTCGACTGTTGTGCTGAATGCACAGAAGACGCCAGAAAGCCGACTGTAAAGGTGCAACTGAACATGTATCCCACGGGAATGAGCAATCTGCGGCATCATTTAAACATCTAACACTTAATTATTCTACATTATTTATTAGGATTGATGGGTTAAATACATATAAGTGAAAGCAGATGGAGATGAGCCCGTGTGCAGCTCCGCACTAACTCTGCAAGCTGACCTGTTATTATTATTATTAATATGACGTATATAATATAAAATACAGTCAAAGCTTCTGTGTTATGGTGTCTTTAGTATTTACTACTTTCAGTATAGTTGTCTTTTTTAATGTTACTGAACACTGGGGTTTGTTCATCAAGTGTTTAACACCGATGCGCTATTTCCGACACGTTGTACTGAATGAAATGCAGATTGAAGTGAACGTGCGTCCGTCACCGCACACACAGTTTATTATGAGTGAAGTGCTTCACTGGCAGCTGAACATGTTTCATGCCAGTGCAATCAATACTTGTATATAAACTGTGCGCTTTTAGTTTTAGCTCCTTAATATGGATTACCTGTAAAAAAAGTAGGCTGTTAATTCTGATCTATACACTAGTAGCTAATGTGACATCATCAATACATTATGCAAATTAGCACCAACTTCTTTTCCGAGTTTTTTTCAAACCACCATTCTCATCCCTGGTCCTCTGTCTCCCCGGTTGTGTTAGTGCCATGCGTTCAGGTCTGTATTCACTCTCCCTCTCTCTCTCCCTCTCCCTTGTCTCTCCATCTCCCCCCCCAGGACCGCCGGTTGCTGCAGGAGTTCAATAAGATCGAGCCGCCGCTGATCTTCGAGTGCAACCTGGCCTGCTCCTGCTCCCGCGGCTGCAAGAACAGAGTGGTGCAGTCGGGCATCAAGTGAGTGTGTGTGTGTGAGAGAGTGAGTGCATGCGTGTGTGTTTGTGTGTGTGTATGTGTGTACAGGCTTTCGTGATATATGGGGACTTTTTTTTAGGTTAAGAACTGGTAATTACTGGTAATTACAAAGTTATTATGCTATATGTGGGGACTTTGTCTAGAGTCCCCATGAGTCAAAACGCTTAAAAAAGATGTTTTATTGAAAATGTAAAAATGCAGGAAGTTTTTTATGAGGGGTTAGGGTTAGGGGATAGAATCTATAGTTTGTACAGTAAAAAAATAATTATGTCTATGGAGAGTCCTTATAATGATAGCAAAACAAACGTGTGTGTGTGTGTGTGAGAGAGTGAGTGCATGCGTGTGTGTGTGCACCGCACTCTCTGTACTCTACTGTACACTGACTCTCTCCCCACAGGGTGCGTCTGCAGCTCTACAGGACAGAGAAGATGGGCTGGGGGGTCAGAGCGCTGCAGGACATCCCTCAGGGCAGCTTCATCTGCGAGTCAGTGTCTGCCTGTCCGTCTGTCTGTCTGTCCATTTGGGGGGGGGTGTGTTTGTATGTTTGTCTGTCTGTCTGAACTGTGAGGGTCTGTGTGTGTGAGTGTGTGTGTGTGTGTGTGTATGTCTGTACTGTATGTGTTTATACTCAGTATTTCTGTGTGGGTGTGTGCAGGTATGTAGGAGAGCTGATCTCGGATGCAGAGGCTGACGTGAGAGAAGACGACTCTTACCTGTTCGACCTGGACAACAAGGTACCTGTCTGTTTCTCTGTTCTCCGCTATACCTTTCATTTCAAGACGTCTCCGATTTAAATTCAAGACATCTGAAATGCAACTGAAGCGATGCCGAAATAACTCCCTGTCTATTTCTCGAGATGTATCTCAGATATCTGTAAATGACTTCCTGTATGTAGATGATCACTTCCTGTTCACTCGTTCATTGATTTCCATGTGACTGAGTGAGGAAACAGGAAGAAACCTCAGCCAACATAGGAACTCATCTACAGATCTCTATATGCTATATGTCTTCTGTAATTTCTGACCCCTCTCTCTCTCATCCTCGCCCCCCACAGGACGGCGAGGTGTACTGTATCGATGCCCGTTACTACGGCAACATCAGCCGGTTCATCAACCACCTGTGCGACCCCAACATCATCCCAGTGCGCGTGTTCATGCTGCACCAGGACCTGCGCTTCCCCCGCATCGCCTTCTTCAGCTCCAGAGACATCCTGACCGGCCAGGAGCTGGGGTGAGCGGGGGACAGGGACAGGGACGTGTCCACTCAGTCAGTGTTAATGTGCTGTAGTGTCCAGTCAGTCTGTGTTAATGTGCTGTAGTGTCCAGTCAGTCTGTGTTAATGTGCTGTAGTGTCCAGTCAGTCAGTGTTAATGTGCTGTAGTGTCCAGTCAGTCAGTCAGTGTTAATGTGCTGTAGTGTCCAGTCAGTCAGTCAGTGTTAATGTGCTGTAGTGTCCAGTCAGTCAGTGTTAATGTGCTGTAGTGTCCAGTCAGTCAGTCAGTGTTAATGTGCTGTAGTGTCCAGTCAGTCAGTCAGTGTTAATGTGCTGTAGTGTCCAGTCAGTCAGTGTTAATGTGCTGTAGTGTCCAGTCAGTCAGTCAGTGTTAATGTACTGTAGTGTCCAGTCAGTCAGTCAGTCAGTGTTAATGTGCTGTAGTGTCCAGTCAGTCAGTCAGTGTTAATGTACTGTAGTGTCCAGTCAGTCAGTGTTAATGGGCTGTAGTGTATTAAACCACTGTCTCTCTCTCTCTCTCTCAGGTTTGACTATGGCGATCGGTTCTGGGACATCAAGAGTAAATATTTCACCTGCCAGTGCGGCTCTGAGAAGTGTAAGCACTCGGCCGAGGCCATCGCCCTGGAGCAGAGCCGGCTGGCCCGCTTGGAGGCCTGCCCAGACACTGGGGCCGAGGCGGGGCCAGGCCTGATAGGAAGCATCTAGGCCCTGGGGCCACATCCTGCCCGGAGCCTGGGGACTGAACCTCATTTAAGAACTGAAAAGTCTATTTTGGAGACTGTCTGTGTCTCTCTTTCTCACTGTCTCTCTCCCTTGTGTCCAGTCAGTGTCAGTGTACTGTAGTGTCCAGTCTGTCTGTCTTAACTAGTTTTTCATTTAGATCAAGAGAGAGGGAGGGAGAGTTTAAAGAGACGCACAGTCAGTTATAGATCGTCTGAGTTACTCTTATCCTTAAGTAGTGTTTATAATTAATCTTGTGTAGAGATAGAGAGACAGACAGACAGTGCTGTTTAATTGACGCTGTACGTGCTGTGTAGACAGACGGGTGTGTATGTAGACCCCACAGACGTGTAGAATAGCAGATCCATACCTGTATCTGTAGATGGATAGATAGTTGTATAAATGGACACATGGAGACAGACAGGCAGAGATACAGAGCCCCTGCCCTCCGCTCCCCTGTCCTCTCTCTCTCCCCTCTTCCCTCTCCTCCTGTTTATTCTGAGTTTTATATCAAATAAAGAAAAAATGTAAACCTGGCTGCCGATCTGGTGTCACTTTTGTACCAGAGACTCCACTGACACACACACCCCTTTATTTAATCAGGTTATGTATTGTTGAGTGAATTCACAGGGAGACCCTGCTTCTGGTTCGGAGCACAAGGCCCGTTGAGTCCCCTCTCTTCCTATTGGAGCAAGCAGGGATACAGAAGCAGAAACAGATGGTAATAGTTTGTTTTGTGTAATATTGAAGGTCTGGGAAGGATTCACAACTAGAAATATTTGTCTCAAGATAGGTCTTGTTCCCATCAGATTCTGTAAAAACGAATTCTCACAAGATAATGAACAATAGGATGCTGGCACGGAAGGATAATTTCACACACACACACACACACACACACGCATACAAGAAAAGCAATTATAGTTAAAGTAATGGTATACATATTAATGAAAAGCACTGACCTTTCATATTAACTGTTCAAATCATAATTAGTAATAGGTGAAGTAGCAGTAGTACTAGTATAATATAGAATTATAACAGGTAATCAAGTATTTGGCATTCAGGGTAATGTAAGTAGATGGATTATGAACTGGTTGATGTCTAGGAAACAGAGGGTGTCGATTAGAGGAGTCACTTCTAACTGGAGTGAGGTTGTTAGTGGAGATCCACAGGGATCAGTACTAGGGCCTGTGCTTTTTCTAATCTATATTAATGATCTGGACTCTGGGACAGTTAGCAAACTTGTCAAATTTGCAGATGATACTAAAATATGTGGCTCAGCAGATACAATCTCGGCAGCACAGGCTATTCAGAGGGACTTAGATAATATTCAGTTGTGGGCCGACACCTGGCAGATTAAATTAATTGTGGACAAGTGCAAGGTATTACATGCAGGTAACAAAAATGTCCACTATAATTACACTATGGGAGGAATAGAACTAGATGAAGTATGAAGATGCTCTAGAGGCAGTTCAGAGGAGAGCAACCAGACTTATTCCAGGTCTGAAGGGAACGTCCTACTGAGAGACTGAGGACCTGAACCTTTTCACCCTGGAACAGAGGAGACTACGTGGGGACTTGATCCAAGTCTTCAAAATCATGAAAGGCATCGACCACATCAAACCAGAGGAGCTTTTCCAGATCAGCAGGGACACACGCACCCGGGGACACAAATGGAAATTGGGCTTCAAGGCATTCAAGACAGAAAACAGGAGACACTTCTTCACACAGAGAGGCGTCACAATCTGAACAAACTCCCCAGCGATGTGGCTGAAGAGACAATTTGGGAACATTCAAAAACAGACTGGATAGGATCCTTGATCACTTAGTTATTAATGGACACCAGACGAGCACGATGGGGCGAATGGGCTCCTCTCGACTGGACACTTTCTTATGTTCTTATGTTCTTATTTTAGCCCGTAGGCGCACAGCAATGCGGACACAGTCTGCACAATGGAGCAGGATTGTAATGTGTAGCGAGAGACCTGTAACAACAATCATCGCAACAGTTTCACAGATGTTGCAACACAACCGGACTGAGGCTGTTCTCATTCACACAGATAACGCAGATGGTAACACGGCAGAGCTGGGAGGCACCGTGGCACACTGCGGGAGGGGGCGTGGCCTGCAGGTGAGGCTCCGGCAGGTGCTTCCGTGACGTCACTGCCTAGCTACCGACAGAGGGAGAGATTTATTCGCTGAAGTTGGCAGGGCTGGTTTAGCGACTCCTGTCCTGTTCACACAGTCGCGCTGCTTTTTCATGGGATTTCACCTTGATTGTCCATGAGTGCCCGAAGAAGCCAGTCTTGAACTGAAGAAGTGGGATCTGACGAGGCAGCGGACATGGGGAAAAAGAAGGACGAGGCCAGTGCGCCGCAGTATGGTGAGAGCCACCTCCTCATACCCATCATACCTCCCCAGTAGGCAGGCTTTTATCCATGTTTTAATTTGCAAAACGTGTTTATTATGTGCAAAGCCCTCAATAGTGTGCGGAGATTACCCTCCAAGTAGTAACAATAATAACAACAACAACAACAACAACAATAATAATAATAATAATAACAATGTTGATGATAGTTCGTAGTAGTAAAGCAGTGGCCTTTATGGCTGTTGTTGTCCTTTCTGTGCTCATTATCAGCAGTGTGTTAGTGAGCTGCTATCACAGTAGCACAGCGGTGTGGATCATCTGCTTTGATTGTTGCTGCTGTTGTTGGACAGCCTCCCCCAGGGCACCGAGGTGTCAGGAGCTACACGCTTCAGTGTGTCAGGAGGGCACGTCCACACACCCTGACCCCAGCAGCAGGGAAACTGCTATTGTAGCTCTTCAGTTAAATCATTAGCAGCAGCAGCTCTAGCTGACTGTGGATCTGCGAGTTCTGAATCTCTGTGTCTTCGTACTGTGTTGTAAAGAATAATATTTAAAGTGTGTCTGATGGCCTGGACACTACAGTACATTAACACTGACTGACTGGACACTACAGTACATTAACACTGACTGACTGGACACTACAGTACATTAACACTGACTGACTGGACACTACAGTACATTAACACTGACTGACTGACTGGACACTACAGCACATTAACACTGACTGACTGACTGGACACTACAGCACATTAACACTGACTGACTGGACACTACAGCACATTAACACTGACTGACTGGACACTACAGCACATTAACACTGACTGACTGACTGGACACTACAGCACATTAACACTGACTGACTGACTGACTGGACACTACAGCACATTAACACTGACTGACTGGACACTACAGCACATTACCACTGACTGACTGGACACTACAGTACATTAACACTGACTGACTGGACACTACAGCACATTACCACTGACTGACTGGACACTACAGCACATTAACACTGACTGACTGACTGGACACTACAGGACATTAACACTGACTGACTGACTGGACACTACAGTACATTAACACTGACTGACTGGACACTACAGCACATTAACACTGACTGACTGACTGGACACTACAGCACATTAACACTGACTGACTGACTGGACACTACAGTACATTAACACTGACTGACTGGACACTACAGCACATTACCACTGACTGACTGGACACTACAGCACATTAACACTGACTGACTGGACACTACAGTACATTAACACTGACTGACTGGACACTACAGTACATTAACACTGACTGACTGACTGGACACTACAGCACATTAACACTGACTGACTGGACACTACAGTACATTAACACTGACTGACTGACTGGACACTACAGCACATTAACACTGACTGACTGGACACTACAGCACATTAACACTGACTGACTGGACACTACAGTACATTAACACTGACTGACTGACTGGACACTACAGTACATTAACACTGACTGACTGACTGGACACTACAGTACATTAACACTGACTGACTGACTGGACACTACAGTACATTAACACTGACTGACTGACTGGACACTACAGCACATTAACACTGACTGACTGACTGGACACTACAGTACATTAACACTGACTGACTGACTGGACACTACAGCACATTAACACAGACTGACTGGACACTACAGTACATTAACACTGACTGACTGACTGGACACTTCAGTACATTAACACTGACTGACTGACTGGACACTACAGTACATTAACACTGACTGACTGGACAGCCCATTAACACTGATTGGGCCGGGGGGGGGTAAAAAGGTGTCAGTCTTTCAATAGACTTATCCACTGTAAGAGCTGAATTGCTGTAATAAAATACTAAGCAAAGAGAGAGAGATAATTATAGCCTCCAGGTATTTTAAACAGGAGCAAAACAATATTTTACTTCCTTTAGTATTTAAAGGGGAAGTCGCAGCAGATCCCTTTAATAAAGTCTGTGAAGGTGTGTTTATCTCCATGTGTTTAACACGCTGTTTAATCAGTGAGTTTCTTGTACTGTTTGAACACTCATGTTCTGCATATTTAATCTTTACTCAACACACACATACATGCAGACACTTTCTGACTGTACACAAGTGCCATAGAAACTAAACTTTTCCTTGTCTTGATTTTTCTCTCTCCCTGTGCTGCTCTCTCTCATCCTCTCCTTCACTCCTGTTATCTCCTTCCCATGTCCTCAGTATAGCCACTCTTCTCCTTAACTAATCCTACCATCACCCCTCTCCCTCTCTCTCCCTCTCTCTCTCTCTCTCTCTGTTTTTCCTGTTCCAGTGCAGTACACACCCCTACAGAGCACACATTACAGACACACCCTTCACAGCGACAAATACAGAAATTCAACCGCAAACAGCACTTCCCTCGCTCTCACCCTGTGCAGTGCTAATGTTCAGTCCGTCAGCCAGTCAGTGTTCAGTGGCGTGTCCAGAACATTTTGAATGGGGTGGCCGAGGGGGGGCACAGACCCAATTTAGGGGGCCATTCCTAATTCAATGCAAGGTGGATGTGTTCAATATAAATATGATGGTTAAACGCATGTAATGATTCAGCTTAGGTTTGGTACACATCCCTATTCAAATCATAATACAATTCCATAAGTATTATTAGCAAATGCATTGAAGGTTAAGATTTTATACAGAGTGTATATTTCAGCAGCAGTAAATCAAGATGCCAAGATAGCTAGCTTGTGGATAACTAGTTACATAATATATGTACAAATACCTGTAAATTGGTCACACTTTATAATAAGGTGTATGTATAATATAATAATAATAATATAATAACGCATGAATATGTTAGTTTGTCCAATTACTTTTGAGACACTAAAATTGGGGGACCACATATAAAAATAGGTGTAATTCCTACACTGTTAACCCAATGTGTATGTAACTACCCTCAAATTTAAAGATGAAAGTCTACACTTAAAGCACACCTTATTGTTTCCTTTCAAATCCATTGTGGTGGCGTACAGAAACAAAATGATGACAATTGTGTCACTGGACAAATATTGATGGGCCTAAAGATATATTAAATTAGTCCTTTAGAATACAGAGCTATAGACTATGAAGAACTGTCTTGCGTAAGAACCTTTCCATGTGCAACAATAAAACATAGTATTTGTTATTTATCATTATGATTAGCCTATTATTATTGTAATCATCATCACAATATGTGCAAGTAGATATGTCTTTTAAACGGCACAACTTGACTCCCTTAACGTATTACTACAGGTTTGTAACTGCAAATTACACTTTTTTTTTTCCATATTATTTGTAATTTACTTAGCAGACGTCCTCTGTTATAGTTAGCAAACTTGTCAAATTTGCAGATAATACTAAAATAGGCGACTCAGCAGATACAATCTCGGCAGCACAGGCTATTCAAAGGGACTTGGATAATATTCAGTTGTGGGCGACACCTGGCAGATGAAATTCAATGTGGACAAGTGCAAGGTATTACATGCAGGTAACAAAAATGTCCACTATAATTACACTATGGGAGGAATAGAACTAGATGAAGTAACAAGTCTATGTGGACTCCTCACTTTCTCCATACAAACAATGTGGGAAGCAATAAAAAAGACAAACACAATGCTAGGGTATATTGTCAAAAGTGTAGAATTGAGCACAAGGGCAGTGATGTTCAGACTGTACAATGCACTAGTTAGAGCTCATCTGGATACTGTGGACAGTTCTGGGCTCCACACTTCAAGAAAGATATCGCTGCTCTAGAGGCAGTTCAGAGGAGAGCAACCAGACTTATTCCAGGTCTGAAGGGAATGTCCTACTGAGAGACTGAGGACCTGAACCTCTTCACCCTGGAACAGAGGAGACTACGTGGGGACTTGATCCAAGTCTTCAAAATCATGAAAGGCATCGACCACATCAAACCAGAGGAGCTTTTCCAGATCAGCAGGGACACATGCACCCGGGGACACAAATGGAAATTGGGCTTCAAGGCATTCAAGGCAGAAAACAGGAGACACTTCTTCACACAGAGAGGCGTCACAATCTGAACAAACTCCCCAGCGATGTGGCTGAAGAGACAATTTGGGAACATTCAAAAACAGACTGGATAGGATCCTTGATCACTGAGTTATTAATGGACACCAAACGAGCACGATGGGGCGAATGGGCTCCCCTCGATTGGACACTTTATGTTCTTATGTTCTTAACCAGGGCAAGTTACAGTTGAAACAAAATACACACGTTTCATGATTAATCTTCCAGTAATGGCAGCTACAATGTAGCAGGTTATAATTTAACTAAAGTGTGCATGCTTCAGTCATGGCGTTTATAGGCGCAATTGTTAAACCAGTCCTTAATGTTTTAGAGGGAAACCCCCTGTGGCCACCCCCTAGACACTCCCCTGTCAGTGTTAATGTGCTATAGTGTCCAGTCAGTCAGTCAGTGTTAATGTGCTGTGGTGTCCAGTCAGTCAGTCAGCGTTAATGTGCTGTAGTGTCCAGTCAGTCAGTCAGTGTTAATGTGCTGTAGTGTCCAGTCAGTCAGTGTTAATGTACTGTAGTGTCCAGTCAGTCAGTCAGTGTTAATGTGCTGTAGTGTCCAGTCAGTCAGTGTTAATGTGCTGTAGTGTCCAGTCAGTCAGTCAGTGTTAATGTGCTGTAGTGTCCAGTCAGTCAGTGTTAATGTGCTGTAGTGTCCAGTCAGTCAGTCAGTGTTAATGTGCTGTAGTGTCCAGTCAGTCAGTGTTAATGTACTGTAGTGTCCAGTCAGTCAGTCAGTGTTAATGTGCTGTAGTGTCCAGTCAGTCAGTCAGTGTTAATGTGCTGTAGTGTCCAGTCAGTCAGTGTTAATGTGCTGTAGTGTCCAGTCAGTCAGTCAGTGTTAATGTGCTGTAGTGTCCAGTCAGTCAGTCAGTGTTAATGTGCTGCAGTGTCCAGTCAGTCAGTCAGTGTTAATGTGCTGTAGTGTCCAGTCAGTCAGTGTTAATGTGCTGTAGTGTCCAGTCAGTCAGTCAGTGTTAATGTGCTGTAGTGTCCAGTCAGTCAGTCAGTGTTAATGGACTGTGAGTGTGTATGTCTGCCTGTTTCACATTGTAAGACAAAGATATATATACACACACACACACACACACACACACACACACACACACACACACACACACAGTAACAAACATACACACACAAGGTCATAGTCTTTATCTTTCAAGGCCGATATAATAACAATTATAGACACTGACACTCCCTGTAATCTACTGACTGACTGACACACTTAAACTCCTCTCTCACACACACTATCTCTGTACGTGTGTGTATACAGTTTACACAGTATATACTGGTACCGCACAGTGCTCTGATAGTGAAGCCAGGGTAATACTACACCTCTCTCTCTCTCTCTCTTTCTGTGTGTTCAAGTTTTTCCTGTTCCTTTAGCCTGTCCCAAATCTGATGCACTGACTGACTGACTGACACAGTGACTGACAAATTTGCACTCTCATTCCTTCCCCCTTTCTCTCTCCCCCTCTCTCACTCTCCCTTTCTGTTGAACTCATTTGCAAGTTGCTCCAGGAAGTCAGAGAATGCAAATACTCCTATTCCTGGCACCCGAGGGAGGGAGGGAGTGAGAAGGAGAGGTGAAATGGGTCTTCTTCTCCACCTCCCTCTCCTGCTCCCTCTCTTTTATTGTCACTGTCCTAGTTCAGTCACCCCCTGTGGGACTCTCTCTCTACTGCTGTATAATATAACTCCACTGTAATCATCTCTCAGGTCTGTAACTCAGTACGTTTCCTCCTTCCTTATTGTGTTGGAGTTTAAACTGCCCCCCCGTCCTGGCTGCCTTAGATACAGAACGCATTTCATTATGGGCAGCAGCACCACACACAGGGCCATGGCAACCCAGCACTCAGGGCCGGAGAACAGGAGAATATCAGAGCGGGGCAGGAGAATTAGAGAATATTACGGCACACTAGTATAGCTCCTGACACAGCTCCCGCTCTTGACACAGCTCCAGCTCCCGCTCCTGACACAGCTCCCGCTCCTGACACAGCTCCCGCTCCTGACACAGCTCCAGCTCCCGCTCCTGACACAGCTCCAGCTCCCGCTCCTGACACAGCTCCAGCTCCCGCTCCTGACACAGCTCCAGCTCCCGCTCCTGACACAGCTCCCGCTCCTGACACAGCTCCAGCTCCCGCTCCTGACACAGCTCCAGCTCCCGCTCCTGACACAGCTCCCGCTCTTGACACAGCTCCAGCTCCCGCTCCTGACACAGCTCCAGCTCCCGCTCCTGACACAGCTCCAGCTCCCGCTCCTGACACAGCTCCAGCTCCCGCTCCTGACACAGCTCCTCTTCTTCCCCCTTCTACTACTATCACACAACTAATACTACTATAACTGCTAGAGTTGCTGCTACTTCTAGCACTATAACAACTACTTCCATGACTATTTCTACTACTGCTGCTACTAGTAGTAGTAATAATAATAACAATCCCAGTAATACGAGTGTGTGTGTAAAGTGGGTAAATTGAGTTTTGTTGTTTTCCTGCAGGAGAGGCAGCAAAATTTGACCCCAGCTTCAACGGCCCCATCAAGAACAGGTCAGCGGCCGGTCAACTCGACACTCGTCACATACACACATAACACATCACAGCAAAAACTCAATTCTCTCCCTCTCTCTCTCTCTCTCTCTCTCTCTCAATTTCAATTTAAGAAGCTTTATTGGCATGACAAACAAATGTGTTGCCAAAGCAATTGAGCATTACATACATGTATAGAAAATAAATAAAATAATAAATCACAATGTTTTATAAAATGTATTGAAGTACAGAAAGAAGAAAAGAAAATTCCAATATAAATTATATATATGAGAGCAAATGGACAGTAATCTTAATATACATTTAACAATTTACTTTATGAAATAACAGAAATAAAAAGAACATACCTCAGAAACTATTATTTACAATTGCTCTGCCAGCCTGTGGTCATGTGCAGTGTCTCTGTGCCCCTCAGGCTCTGGCAGGCAGCGACGTATTGGGTATTGTCCCTCCCCCAGGAGGATTGACAGTTTTTCTTCCTTATCCATTTAATCAAAGATTGGGTGGGCATTTATTTTATTAATCTCTCTCTCTCTCTCTCTCTCTCTCTCTCTCTCAGGAGCTGTACAGATATCCTGTGCTGTGTGCTGTTCATGGCTGCTATCGCAGGCTACATGGTTGTAGGAATTATGGGTAAGGACTGCACACTTTCTCTCTCACAGCTCGATTGTGCCCTGCACACCATGTATAAAATGAGAGTCACTGAAAACCAGATTAAGGCCATTTAAAACCATCCTCGCAGGTCTCGGCAGAGGCTGTAATCAATATAAAAAACGGGCCCACTGTCTCCCTCTCCTCTCTGAAGCTGCACCTGTCTGACTGCGCAAGGTTAATGGACACCTGTGTGCAGCAGGAGATCAACAGGTTACAGGTTTTATTCACTCAATAAGGACCTCGAGTCTCCAGAGGCTGTGGATGAGGCTCTCTGTACCCTCAAGGGGGAGAAGAGCCTCCTCATTCTGGCATGAGTTTCTAATTTCCTTTTCATGTCTTGGTGTTGTGTTCAATAAAGTGTTTTGTAGAAGTTAAACTCTCTTGGGACAATGTGAATAGATTGAGATTTCTCTCTCTCTCTCTCTCTCAGCCTGGCTGTATGGAGATCCTCGTCAAGTCCTCTACCCCAGGAACTCCACTGGCATGTTCTGCGGACTGGGAGAGAACAAGTAACTGATTCTGTCTCTGTACTATAGTGTACTGTGTGTGTGTCTGTACTGTAATGGCCACTACTATCCTGTATCTATAAAACTCTATACACTAATCTATAATCTCTCTTCTTCATCTCAGAGACAAGCCCAATGTCTTTTACTTTAACATTCTCAAGTGCGCCACGGCCACTAATATAATGGCAGCAGCTCTGAATGGACTGCAGTGTCCTACCACGCAGGTCAGTATTAAACTCTGTGTCAGGAGTGTCTGTGGGGTCTGTATTAGGGTCTGTGTGTCAGGAGTGTCTGTGGGGTCTGTATTAGGGTCTGTGTGTCAGGAGTGTCTCTGGGGTCTGTATTAGGGTCTGTGTGTCTCTGTGTCAGGAGTGTCTGTGGGGTCTGTATTAGGGTCTGTGTGTCTCTGATTTGTTTACTCTGTGATTCACTCACTCACTCATTCTTTCTCTCCTCCACCCTCCCTTGCTCTTCTGCCCCCCTCTCTCTCAGGTGTGTGTGAAGTCCTGTCCCAATGACTTCTGGATTGCTCCAGTATTGCCCAACACCATTCTCAGTCAGAGCTTCAATCAGTCCTACTGCGTTCCCTCTATAAACCTGGCCAATACCAACCTGGTAAACTGACCCCTCTTCCCTCCTTCTCTTTCTCTTTCTCAACTGTAGTGTCCAGTCAGTCAGTCAGTGTTAATGTGCTGTAGTGTCCAGTCAGTCAGTCAGTGTTAATGTACTGTAGTGTCCAGTCAGTCAGTCAGTGTTAATGTGCTGTAGTGTCCAGTCAGTCAGTGTTAATGTGCTGTAGTGTCCAGTCAGTCAGTGTTAATGTGCTGTAGTGTCCAGTCAGTCAGTGTTAATGTGCTGTAGTGTCCAGTCAGTCAGTCAGTGTTAATGTGCTGTAGTGTCCAGTCAGTCAGTGTTAATGTACTGTAGTGTCCAGTCAGTCAGTCAGTGTTAATGTACTGTAGTGTCCAGTCAGTCAGTCAGTGTTAATGTGCTGTAGTGTCCAGTCAGTCAGTGTTAATGTGCTGTAGTGTCCAGTCAGTCAGTGTTAATGTGCTGTAGTGTCCAGTCAGTCAGTGTTAATGTGCTGTAGTGTCCAGTCAGTCAGTCAGTGTTAATGTACTGTAGTGTCCAGTCAGTCAGTCAGTCAGTGTCTATGTGCTCTTTATCTTCCTTAACACACTCTCTCTTTTTCTCAGACTGCAAGGGAAATAACTGATAGAGAACTGTGCCCCTTCTTTTACTTTCCATCTCAATCAGGTAAGTGTGTTTTGCAGTATTTGCCCTCTGCAGTTTTGGGTTATATCGTGTGATATTGCATTGCAGTTGTTGTTGTTGTGTGTGCAGTATTGGGACGCTGTCTGCCCAGCACTAGCTTCCTGGACAAGATCCCCTCAAACTTCACATTGCCAGGGATGGTCAACGCCAACCAGACGGCCTCTAGCATCAAGAACGCCACCCGGTAAGTCTACATCACTCTGTCTGTATAACACTGATATAACTCTGGCCTGCTCTCTGTCTCTATAACACTGACCTGCCCTCCTAACTGAGGCTCTTGGTCTGTCTCTCTCTCACTGCATCTGGCATCAGCAACACCGTGTCGTAAGTCTGTTACACTGACCTGCTCTGACCTGTCTCAGTCTGTCTCTATAACACTGATCTACCCTGTCTGTCTCCCTGTGACTCTATAACACTGTTCTGCCCTGCCTGTCTGTCTGTGACACTATAACGCTGACCTACCCTGTCTGTCTCTCTCTCTCACAGTGATGTCGTCTCAGGGTTAGCGGGTGCAAAGGACATCGGTGTTCGGATCTTTGAGGATTTTGCCGTTTCCTGGTACTGGATCCTCATGTGAGTGTCTTCCCCCTCTCTGTGAGTAAGGGCCTGTAGGCTAGTGTGTCTCTGTGTCCCTCTAGTGGCCTCGGGTCAGCACTGCTCTCATGAATGGACACCGCAGCATTGTTGTCTGCAATGTTCAGTCAGTACTGACCGTACTAACCCCGTCTCTCCCCAGTGGGCTGCTGATCGCTATGCTGGTCAGTCTGCTGTTCCTGCTGCTGCTGCGGCTGATGGCCGGGGTGCTGGTGTGGATCCTCATCGTGGGGGTGCTGGCAGTCGTGGCCTATGGTGAGACACTGCACCATGTGCATGTGTGTGCCTGTACTGTATACTGTGTGTGCGTGTGCATGTGTGTATTAACCTCTCTCTCTCTCTCTCTCTCTCAGGTATCTACCACTGTTACATGGAGTATGATATCTATAAGAACTCTACTTTGACCCTCAGTAACGTGGGCTTCACCACCAACGTCTCAGTCTACCTGCAAGTCAAGGAGACCTGGCTGGCCTTCTGTGAGTGCAGCCCCATCCGCCATGATGATGAAAATAATAATAATAATGATGATGATGATGATGCCTTGTTTTGAAACACCCCCTTCATCACAGAGCTCCTAATGTCCCTCCCTGGGTGCAGTTTCCTCCTGCTGTCCCAGGGAGCTGCAGTTCCCCTGCTGTGCCTGAGGGGGCACTGTCCCTCGCTCTGTCTTCACATTGTCCATATGATTCTACCCACTCCAGTCACTCAGTGTTACAGTGCTAACCCTTCTGTCTCTGTCTCTCAGTGATTATCCTGGCTGTGCTGGAGGGGATCCTGCTGCTGGTGCTGCTCTTCCTCAGGACCAGGATCCTCATCGCCATCGCACTCATCAAGGAGGCCAGCAAGTCAGTACCTGTGTCTCCTTGTGTCTCCTTGTGTCTCCCTGTATCTCTGCGCCTCCCTGCGTCTTACAAAAAAAAAGGAAATTAAATTCCTGAAATGTGCGATTCTGAGTAATTTCAGATTCAAAAAACTTAACCTAATGGGTGACACAGTACTAGGGATGTCATGCCATTGTCATGCCTAAGGTGTGTGCTTCGAATCCCCAGTGTGGAGCTCCGTCAGTCCATATATATATATTTTTATTCCTTCAAAAATTCCCTATTTCATGTATTCCATGGAGATTTTTTTTTTTTTTATTGCCGTTGTCTTCCCAGTCAGTACCGGCTTACTTACACCACTGGGTATAACCCCATCTCTCTCTCTCTCTCTCTCTCTCTCTCTCTCTCTCTGTCTCTCAGGGCGGTCGGTCACATGATGTCCACTCTGGTGTACCCTGTGATCACCTTCATCCTGCTGGTGGTGTGTGTGGCGTACTGGGGCATCACTGCACTGTATCCTTCCACCCTTTAAAAACAGTCCTTCAGTGTGTCAGTCAGTGTTACTGAGTGTCTCAGTGTGTCAGTCAGTCAGTGTGTTGAGTCCTTGACGGTGTGCTCAGGTATCTGGCGACCTCAGGGGGGCCTCTGTACAGGGTGGTGGCTCTGAACACCTCTCTGCCTAACTGTGCTCAGATCAATGGCACAGAGAGCTGCGACCCTCTGGTACTGTCTGTGTGTCAGCATTATAGTCAGTCGGTGTTAATGGGCTTTAATGTGCAGTCAGTGCCCTGAGTGCTCTCTCCTCCTCTCTCTCCCTCAGTCCTACAACGCCTCCTCCTCGTCCTGCTCCTCTGCACGCTGCGTGTTCTTCCGTTACAACGACCAGGGCCTCTTCCAGCGCAACCTGTTCAACCTGCAGATCTACAACGTGCTGGCCTTCCTGTGGGTGGTCAACTTCGTCATCGCGCTGGGCCAGTGCACGCTGGCCGGGGCCTTCGCCTCCTACTACTGGGCCTTCAGCAAACCAGGGGACATCCCTGCCCTGCCGCTGACTGCCAGCTTCTTCAGGACGCTGCGGTCAGTGTGTGCCCGAGTGTGCCCGAGTGTGCCCGAGTGTGCCCGAGTGTGCCCGAGTTCGTATAATCTAATGTATCCCTCTCTCTTTCTCTCTGTAGGTACCATGTGGGCTCCCTGGCGTTTGGCGCTCTGATTCTGACCATCATCCAGTTCATCAGGATCGTCCTGGAGTACATCGACCACAAGTTCAGAGGTATAGAGACACTGGGTCGATCGATGTCGGGCCAGTCAGTGTTACTGTGCTGCAGTGTCCAGTCAGTCAGTGTCTTTGTATTGACCTCCTCTCTCTCTGTCTCTCTCTCTCAGCCGCTCAGAACCCCTGTGCTCGGTTTCTCATGTGCTGTCTGAAGTGCTGCTTCTGGTGTCTGGAGAAATTCATCAAGTTCCTCAACAGGAATGCCTACATCATGGTGACTAGACCCGACCCGGCCTGTCCTTGTCCTTGTCCTTGTCCCTGTCCCTGTCCCTGTCCCCGTCCCTGTCCTGGTCAGTCCGTCATGGCACATGGCACTCAGTCAGTATGCCGTAGTAACCCCACCCTCTCTCTCCCTCAGATCGCAGTCTATGGCAAGAACTTCTGCGTCTCGGCGAAGAACGCCTTCATGCTGCTCCTGAGAAACATCGTGAGGTGAGCCAGTCACAATGGAAACTCGTCTTTTCATTACTGAGATTGTTCTTAGCAGCAGAAGTAGCCGCAGTGTTAGGAGTAGGAGTTGGAAGTATTGATTTGGTCTCTCTCTGTCTCTCCGCAGGGTGGTGGTGCTGGATAAAGTGACTGACCTACTGCTGTTCTTCGGAACATTGCTGGTGGTGGGCGGAGTCGGTAAGTGGCCTGTATATCCAGTTAACTATATAGTTAGTGAAATTAATCTGTAACTATTATTATTTGCAAGTTTGTTTTTTGGCGGGAGGAAGGTCATTAGAGTATTCTTCACCACCAATGCTAGGGTCACACTAATAAATAAAAAAAAATATGCAAATTCAACTATAAGCGCTTGGCCAGTAAAAAGAGAAACATAACTATTTAAATAGTTCCACTCGATGAGCGTCTGCCCCAGAGTGAGGGTTCATGGGAGGCCAGAATCTGCTCAGTTGGAGTCCTGTTTTCCTGTTTTATTCTTTAATTATTTTATTCATCCATCATCTGTCAAAACAATGTATACTGTTCTTCATGGGCGATGCAAGGGATTTTCAAGGGTAGTTTTGACTATACGCGACTCTCAGAACCAAACCCTCGCTTACCATCAAGTGTGTGCAGCGTGTCTGTCTCCCCCTGCTGGTGTGATGATGCATTCACAACTATTTTAAATTCTACTGTATTCTTCAATGATAACCCCTCTCTCTCTCTCTCTCTCTCTCTCTCTCTCTCTCTCTCTCTCAGGAGTGTTGTCCTTCTTCTTCTTCTCCGGCAGGATCCAGCTGCCCAATGACACGTTCCGCGCAGAGACTCTCAACTACTATTGGGTGCCCATCATCGTGAGTGCTGTCAATCATTCAAAGAGTCCCTCCCAATGTGTGTGTTCAGTGTTAGGTGGACTCGGCATGTAGTGTGTGTGAGCAAGTGCGTATGAAATGTGTACCATGTGTCAGGATGTGCCAGTGTCAGGATGTCTCCATGTGTGTGTGTGTTGTGTGTCTGTGTGTTGTGTTGCGCAGTGCTGTGCGTCTCAGTGTGTGTTGTGTTGCAGACAGTGGTGGTCGGCTCCTATCTCATCGCTCAAGGCTTCTTCAGTGTGTACAGCATGTGCGTCGACACCCTCTTCCTCTGCTTCTGTGAGTATCCGCCAGAAACAACACAGTAGCTACACGCTACAACACACACACACACACACACACACACATGTGCAATCGGTGTCGGTACTGTCCTGTATTCACCTCCCCTCTCTCTCTGTCTCAGTGGAGGACCTGGAGAGGAATGATGGCTCGGAGCAGAAGCCCTACTACATGTCCAAGAGCCTGATGTCCATCCTGAACAAGAAGAACAAGAAGCCCAAGAAGGAGAAGAAAGGCAAGAAGGAGGAGAACTGAGAAGCTTCTGTCCAGAGAGATGGAGGGGGGGAGAGAGGAAAAGAGAGAGGAGTGAGGGAGGGACAGCAGATGAGATTATAGTGCGTTCTTAAGTTTCACTTTTTTTTTTTTAAATGACAATTTCGCTGTTTTTAATAATAATAATAATAAGAAGAATGATTATAATGTTTTCAATGTGCCTTAACTGAGCGATGAAGCACTTTAACAATGCCCTCTAGTGGCTATGAGGAGACACAGATATAGATGTGGTAACAGTGACGGTCATATTGAAGGAAATATATGTATAACCATAGATTGACAGACTGACACAAGGACCTGTCTGCACTTGCATATTTACACAGACGGGAAGATGCACACTGACAGACTGGCAGACATGGGCATATAGATGTAAATATCATGATTGTTTATTGTGAGGCACAACGCAGAATTTACTTGGGAAATGAAACAGATTTATATTGATGTATCTCAGGCGTACACACACACACACACAAACGTACACGGATGTTGATTTCCTCGCACACTGGCTGACACGGGTCCCAGTCCAGTTGCACACATGTTCGCTGGATGCTTTAAATCCAATCAACCATGAAGTGCCTTTTAATTCGAATGATTAGACAATGATGTTGTTAGAAGAGAGTTTCACTGTTTACTGTTGGTGGCAGAGGTGCGTGGACAGGCCGGGGGCAGAGAGAGGACTCTGCCGTCCCCCAGTCTTTACACAGACAGATTGTCCATGTTGTTTTCTGTTTTTTTTTCTATACACATGTTTAATAAATTTGAAACAGCTGCTTGAATCAAAACCAAACTAATGTCTCTGTATCTTTGGTGCATTTAAACTGATTGGACACTACAGCACATTAACACTGACTGACTGACTGGACACTACAGCACATTAACACTGACTGACTGACTGGACACTACAGCACATTAACACTGACTGACTGACTGGACACTACAGCACATTAACACTGACTGACTGACTGGACACTACAGCACATTAACACTGACTGACTGGACACTACAGCACATTAACACTGACTGACTGACTGGACACTACAGCACATTAACACTGACTGACTGGACACTACAGCACATTAACACTGACTGACTGGACACTACAGCACATTAACACTGACTGACTGACTGGACACTACAGCACATTAACACTGACTGACTGGACACTACAGCACATTAACACTGACTGACTGGACACTACAGCACATTAACACTGATTGACTGACTGGACACTACAGCACATTAACACTGACTGACTGATTGGACACTACAGCACATTAACACTGACTGACTGACTGGACACTACAGCACATTAACACTGACTGACTGACTGGACACTACAGCACATTAACACTGACTGACTGGACACTACAGTCCATTAACACTGACTGACTGGACACTACAGCACATTAACACTGACTGACTGACTGGACACTACAGCACATTAACACTGACTGACTGACTGGACACTACAGCACATTAACACTGACTGACTGACTGGACACTACAGTACATTAACACTGACTGACTGACTGGACACTACAGCACATTAACACTGACTGACTGGACACTACAGCACATTAACACTGACTGACTGGACACTACAGTCCATTAACACTGACTGACTGGACACTACAGCACATTAACACTGACTGACTGGACACTACAGTCCATTAACACTGACTGACTGGACACTACAGCACATTAACACTGACTGACTGGACACTACAGTACATTAACACTGACTGACTGACTGACTGGACACTACAGCACATTAACACTGACTGACTGGACACAGAGAGAATGTGAGTGCTCTTTTCTTGCTGTTGATGAGAGTTGGCCTAGTCTTGGTCTATGTGTTCCTGCGCACATGCAGTGTGTGTTTATAGAGTTCAGCATGCAGGGTTTGATTGGGTGTTTGTCCCACCTGGTGTAGTGCTGTTGACTGAGTGGACCCCATACCTCACTACCGCACAGCGCAGTGGGCTGGATCACACGGTCAATTCAGGTGAGCCATAGCTTGACAGGAATATTAATTTTATTCTCTCTCTCTCTGTACCCTCATCTCTTCCTCCCTTTACGCACTGGTGCGAGATAAACTTAATGTGTTTCTCTTTCTGCACTTCTGCACCGTCTCTCTCTCGCGTTCTCTCTCTCAGTGAGTGCAGTACAGGATGGTACAGTAGGGTTGAAGGGGAGGTGATGATGAGTGGGGGGGTAGAGAGAAAGGAGGAAGTCACTATTAAACACTTTCAACAACTGGCGCTCATTCAAAACCACAGAGAGGGAGAGAGAGAGAGAGAAAATAAGAGAGTAAAGCGATAGACTGAAGAGACGGAGGGGAAGAGACAGGCCTGGGTTGGTCAAGACTTTGAAAACTGAACCTTATCAAGTTCAATATCAGGCTGATAGAGAGAGAGAGAAAAGGGAGGGAGGGAGTGCGGAGAGAAGAATACAGAGAGAAGAAGAGAGAGGACTCCGATTGAGACTCAGCTCTGATTTCCTCTCCAGCTGAAGGTAAGTCACTTTTACTATCACCTGCACACCTGTGAGCACGTCCACATCTACAGCCCATAGGGACCCTGTGCCATTGTATTACTGCAGCACCAAGTGTGCTTATTTCTGAGGGATTCATTCTGTTTCCTCCCCCCGTCTCTCTTTTCTGTCCTAGTGTCTCTGATTACAGCCATGGACATAATAAGATAACTGAGATTACAGAACAAACAGCAGAAGAAAAGGTTAATTCAGCTCATATGGTCTGACTATGTGTATGTCAATGACTGCATTTCTAACTGTGGTCCTATGTGTGGTTTGTTTGTGTCTCTGTCTGAGTGTGTCCATCACTTTCTCTCTCTCTCTCATATACTACACTTTCTCTCTCAGTGTGTGTGTGTGGTATGTGTCTCTCAGTGAGTGTGTGGTGTCTCTCTCTCTCAGTGTCTCTGTCTGTGTGTGTGTGTGTGGTATGTCTCTCTCAGCGTGTGTCCCTCAGTGTTCGTGTGGTATGTCTCTCTCAGTATTGGTGTGTGTGTGTGTGTGTGTGTGTGTGTGGTATGTCTCAGTATGTGTGTGTGTGTGTGTGTGTGTTGTACATATGTTGTATCTTTCCCTCTCTAGGTGGGAGTGTGTGTCTCTATTGTAATCTCTCCACACCATTTCCCCTTGACTGACAGGTCACAGCCTTCTCTCTCAACTTCATCCCCTCTCTTTACCCCTCTAATACCCTGCCCCGGCCCGCTTCCCACCCCTGTCCAATGACATCGCTGGAGGAGGCAGGGCTGGCCCAGAGCCTGGCCAATGAGGTGACCTGTCCCTTGTGCTCCTCCCTGTTCCGCGATCCAGTCAGACTGGACTGTGAGCACAACTACTGTCGCCAGTGCATCCTGGACTACTGGAGAGAGGGAGGAGGAGAGAGGGAGCGAGGGATGGAAGGGCTAAGAGGGGGCAAGGGGAGAGCGGAGGGGGGGTTCACCTGCCCCCTGTGTCGGGAAATCTTCCCCCAGTTCACTCTGAAGGCCAACAAACTGCTGGCCAAGATAGTGGAGCGCATGAGCGGGCTGGGGCTGCAGTACCGCAAGCCAACAGCAGAGGGGGGCACCGACACCAGCTCCAACTCCCGCTCTCTCTTGCGCTCCAGCTCGCTCTCTGAGCCCGAAGGGGAGAGGGAGGGAGGAGGAGGAGGAGAAGGAAGGAGAGATGGAGGAGGAGGAGGAGGAGGAGGGGAGTGCTCTCTCCATCGTGAGCCGCTGAAGGTCTACTGTGTGGAGGAGGGCGTTGCGATCTGTGTGGTCTGCGCTGTGTCCCGGGAGCACAAGACTCACAGCCTGGCACCCATAGAGGAGATACTGACACACTGGGAGGTGAGAGGGAGATGGAAAGAGGGAAGGAGTGGGGGTGAGGAAGGGAGAGAGGAGAAGAAGGGAGGGATGTTGGCATGGAAACAGAGATAGAGGGGTAGACTATGTCCCATAACCTTCTATACTCACATAGGGGGAGGGAATAGGGATGGAGAGAAGGATAGAGTGGAATAGAGGGCAAGGAAGTCCCCACATATAACACAGACCCTAATACAGACCCCACAGACACTCCTGACACACAGACCCTAATACAGACCCCACAGACACTCCTGACACAGAGACACACAGACCCTAATACAGACCCCATAGACACTCCTGACACACAGACCCTAATACAGACCCCACAGACACTCCTGACACAGAGACACACAGACCCTAATACAGACCCCACAGACACTCCTGACACACAGACCCTAATACAGACCCCACAGACACTCCTGACACAGAGACACACAGACCCTAATACAGACCCCACAGACACTCCTGACACACAGACCCTAATACAGACCCCACAGACACTCCTGACACACAGACCCTAATACAGACCCCACAGACACTCCTGACACACAGACCCTAATACAGACCCCACAGACACTCCTGACACAGAGACACACAGACCCTAATACAGACCCCACAGACACTCCTGACACACAGACCCTAATACAGACCCCACAGACACTCCTGACACAGAGACACACAGACCCTAATACAGACCCCACAGACACTCCTCACACAGAGACACAGACCCTAATACAGACCCCACAGACACTCCTGACACAGAGACACACAGACCCTAATACAGACCCCACAGACACTCCTGACACACAGACCCTAATACAGACCCCACAGACACTCCTGACACACAGACCCTAATACAGACCCCACAGACACTCCTGACACAGAGACACACAGACCCTAATACAGACCCCACAGACACTCCTGACACAGAGACCCTAATACAGACCCCACAGACACTCCTGACACAGAGACACACAGACCCTAATACAGACCCCACAGACACTCCTGACACAGAGACACACAGACCCTAATACAGACCCCACAGACACTCCTGACACAGAGACCCTAATACAGACCCCACAGACACTCCTGACACAGAGACACACACACCCTAATACAGACCCCACAGACACTCCTGACACACAGACACACAGACCCTAATACAGACCCCACAGACACTCCTGACACAGAGACCCTAATACAAACCTCACAGACACTCCTGACACACAGACCCTAATACAGACCCCACAGACACTCCTGACACACAGACACAGAGACCCTAATACAGACCCCACAGACACTCCTGACACAGAGACACACAGACCCTAATACAGACCCCACAGACACTCCTGACACACAGACCCTAATACAAACCCCACAGACACTCCTGACACACAGACACACAGACCCTGGCTGACCCTAACACTGACTGTGTTCAGGAGAGTTTTGAAGGGGCCATCCGTGGGTTTGAGCAGCAGAAAGAGATACTGGAGACACTGCGCAGAGAGAAGGAGAAACAGATCACTGAGCTGAAGGTAAGAAGACCAGATCACAGTATCTCTCTCTCTCTTATTTATCTACAGATAAATACATACCTCTTTATCCTTTTTATCTGTCTATCCTGTATCTTTCTGACCCTGTCTCTGTCACTCTCCTCCAACTCCCTCTTCCCTCTCTTTCACAGTAATGTCTGATCAGTCAGTCAGTATTAATGTACCAGTCTCACTCTCTCTCTCACACTTTCTCCACTTCTCTCATCTCTCACTCTTTCCCTCCCTCTCTCCTCTTCTTCTCACTCTCTCTCTCTGGGTCAGGATCAAGCGGCGTCTCTGAGGGCTGGGTTGGTCAGTGATATTGACCGGCTCCTGCAGTTCCTGGAGGGGGAGAAGGGGGCGCTGTGCACCCGGCTGGACACTGACCTCGCCCGCCTTCTGGCCCAGAGGGAGGGGACTCTTCTTGCTGCCTCACAGGAAGTGACCCGCCTACAGCAAGAAGTGACCTCCCTGCGGGGCCAGCTGGGACAGGAAGTGCGCAACGCTCCCGTCCTCATCAAGGCAAGAAACATACGTTTACAATCCAGAGGAGCCCATTCACCCCATCGTGCTCGTTTGGTGTCCATTAATAACTAAGTGATCAAGGATCCTATCCAGTCTGTTCTTGAATGATCCCACATTGTCTCTTCAGCCACATCGCTGGGAGTTTGTTCAGATTGTGACGCCTCTCTGTGTGAAGAAGTGTCTCCTGTTTTCTGTCTTGAACGCCTTGAAGCCCAATTTCCATTTGTGTCCCCGGGTGCGAGTGTCCCTGCTGATCTGGAAAAGCTCCTCTGGTTTGATGTGGTCGATGCCTTTCATGATTTTGAAGACTTGGATCAAGTCCCCACGTAGTCTCCTCTGTTCCAGGGTGAAGAGGTTCAGTTCCCTCAGTCTCTTGGAGTATGACATGATTTCCTCATCCTGTTTTTGTCTCTCTGGTTAATGCATTTCTTAATTGGTGGTGATATCTGATTTGAATTGGATGTTTTTTGTTTAATTTTTATACAAATGCAGAGAAAGAGCTAGGTCACTGTAATAATAATAACAATATTAATAATAGTGTTCTCTGTGTGTTTGTATTCACAGGCTCTTCAGGATATGACACAGAGGTGAGACAATACTGAACTGCTGTACTGGAGATAGAGGAGGGGAGAGCAAGACAGTGAGCTGGGGAGAAGCAGTGAGAGAGATGGCAAAGGAGTGAGCGAAAGAGTGGAGAGATGTCAAGAGATGGATAGAGGAAGAGTGAGGGATGAGCAGGGAGGGATGGAGGGAGAGAGAAATGGGGAAAGATCGAGCTGTGGAAGGAGGGAGAGGGAAAGAAATAGGGTGGCAAGACATAAATAATAATTATAATAAAATAAATAAAAACAGAGGGAAAAAGAGAGAGAAATGGGGAGCAATTGAGAGAGTAAAAGAGAGCAGAGTACATCCCCCATTGGTCTCCTTTACCCAGAGCGCTGGGTGACCGTCATGTCATTGTGCTCGTGCATACGGCAGGTTGAAGGTGGGGCTGGGGGCGCGCGGGGATGACATCACAGAGCACCTGGACCTGGGGCTGTACGGGGGCCCCACCCAGCTGAGAGTGTGGAAGAGGATGAGAGGAGTCATTCAGCCTGGTGAGAGAGAGAGAGAGTTACCTGTGTCAACACTGACTGAGTGATTGTACTGCATTATACCATGTGACTGTAGTGCACTGTGTCTGTACTGCACTGTGTGTGTCTGTACTGTGTGTGTGTCTGTACTGTGTGTGTCTGTACTGTGTGTGTGTGTGTGTGTCTGTACTGTACTGTGTGTGTCTGTACTGTGTGTGTCTGTACTGTGTGTCTGTACTGCACTGTGTGTGTCTGTACTGTGTGTGTGTGTGTGTGTGTCTGTACTGTGTGTGTGTCTGTACTGTGCTGTGTGTGTGTCTGTACTGTACTGTGTGTGTCTGTACTGTACTGTGTGTGTCTGTACTGTGTGTGTGTGTGTCTGTACTGTACTGTGTGTGTCTGTACTGTGTGTGCGTGTGTCTGTACTGTACTGTGTGTGTCTGTACTGTGTGTGTGTCTGTACTGTGTGTGTGTGTGTGTGTACTGTGTGTGTGTCTGTACTGTGTGTGTGTCTGTACTGTGTGTGTGTGTCTGTACTGTACTGTGTGTGTGTCTGTACTGTGCTGTGTGTGTGTGTCTGTACTGTGTGTGTGTGTGTGTCTGTACTGTGTGTGTGTGTCTGTACTGTGTGTGTGTGTGTCTGTACTGTACTGTGTGTGTCTGTACTGTGTGTGTGTGTCTGTACTGTACTGTGTGTGTGTCTGTACTGTGTGTGTGTGTGTACTGTGTGTGTGTCTGTACTGTGTGTGTGTCTGTACTGTGTGTGTGTGTGTCTGTACTGTACTGTGTGTGTCTGTACTGTGCTGTGTGTGTGTGTGTGTCTGTACTGTGTGTGTGTGTCTGTACTGTGTGTGTGTGTGTGTCTGTACTGTACTGTGTGTGTCTGTACTGTGTGTGTGTGTCTGTACTGTGTGTGTGTGTGTCTGTACTGTACTGTGTGTGTCTGTACTGTGTGTGTGTGTCTGTACTGTACTGTGTGTGTGTCTGTGCTGTGTGTGTGTCTGTACTGTACTGTGTGTGTGTCTGTACTGTGTGTGTGTCTGTACTGTGTGTGTGTGTGTGTCTGTACTGTACTGTGTGTGTCTGTACTGTGTGTGTGTGTCTGTACTGTGTGTGTGTGTCTGTACTGTGTGTGTGTGTGTGTCTGTACTGTACTGTGTGTGTCTGTACTGTGTGTGTGTGTCTGTACTGTGTGTGTGTGTGTGTCTGTACTGTACTGTGCTGTGTGTGTCTGTACTGTGTGTGTGTCTGTACTGTGCTGTGTGTGTGTCTGTACTGTACTGTGTGTGTGTCTGTACTGTACTGTGTGTGTGTGTGTGTGTGTGTGTGTGTGTCTGTACTGTGTGTGTGTCTGTACTGCACTGTGTGTGTGTCTGTACTGTGTGTGTGTCTCTTTTGTACTGTATTGTGGTGTATTATTATACTGTACCCAGCCCCCTCCCTCGCTCTCGAACCTGCTTCCTGTTGTTGCTCTGACTCAGCGTTCCAGTGTCTGACAAGCCAGGGGGTGGGTGGGGGGGGCAGTGCAGGTGTGCGTCTCTCTGACACAAACAGGAAACTGCAACCTGAGAACAACACACAAACACACAGCGCGGCACTGAGCTAGATTACTATCATAATCATAATCACATTTACTATACGTTTTATACTGCATAATTAAAAAATATATAGGTCAGTGCAATTCTCTGTGTTGGAATCTGCAGTGCAGTACAGTGCAGTGTAATATAATGCAGTAGAGTGCAGTACAGTGCAGTGTAATATAATGCAGTAGAGTGCAGTACAGTGCAGTGTAATATAATGCAGTAGAGTGCAGTACAGTGCAGTGTAATATAATGCAGTAGAGTGCAGACAGTGTAATATGATGCAATGCAGTGAAGTACAGTGTAATATGATGCAATGCAGTGAAGTACAGTGTAGTGTCATACATTCCAGTGCAATGCAAGGCAGTACAAAATACTACAGTGCACGGCAATAAAATATAATACAGTACAGTGCAGTGTAGAATACTACTGTGTAGTGCATCACAATTCAGTACAATACAATACAGTACAACACAACAGTGCAGTGTACAATATAATACACTACAGTACAACACAACTACACATTGAAATAGACAGTTGACTGGACTGTAACACTCTGATCTGTGCCTGATTGGGATGAAATCTGCAGTACAGTACAGTACAATGTGTGTGTTTGCGTGTGTGTTGTTTCTGCATGGTTTCCAGTGTGTGTTACAGTTGCTGCACCCCTGACCACACTACATCTCAGAATAGCAGCACATCTCTCGCTCTATCTCTCTCTCTCGCTCTGTTTTCCGTGTGGGTGTGCAAAGGGTTAACAGCACTGCGGTCACACACAGTAAACACACCTGCACTCGTTTAACACCGCTCTGTCTCCCTTCCTTCCTCCCACTCTCTCTCTCAGTGCAGAGTTACTGTGCCATAGTGTCCAGCCTGTCAATTACAGTTCCTTTATTACTCTCTCCTTTTTCTGATAATGATTGTAACAGTAATGATAAAAATAATATAGTGAGAGAGAGAGACAGTGCACTCCTACTCTGTACAGGCAGAACAGGGGAACTGCAGCTCCCTGTAATATTATTACTATTATTCTTACCCCAACACACTAACCTGTCATTGTTAACCCCCTGTATGCAGCTCCCTGCCCTCTGACCTTTGACCCTGCCACAGCCAACCAATTCCTGTCCCTCTCTGATGACCTCACAGCCGTGCGCTACAGCCACGCCCCCCGGGAGGAGGAGCAGCAAGGCAAGCGCAGGAAGGGGCGGGGCTTCGGAGAGGAGGACACAGGAGAGGAAGAGGAAGAGGAGGATGCTGACTGGCAGGAGGAAGGGGCGGGCTCGGAGGGGGAACTCACCAATGGGGATGCCCGCTTTGAGTTCAGCCCCTGCCTGCTGGCCCTCCAGAGCTTCACCTCCGGGCGACACTACTGGGAGGTGGACGTGGGGGACCAGGCCGACTGGGACGTGGGGGTCGCTGCGGACACTGCGGAGCGAGCCGGCTGGGTGGTGCTGACCCCCGAGTCCGGGTTCTGGACTGTGGGGAACCGGGCCTGCCGGCGGGTTGGGATGTACCTGGACATGGAGGCGGGGCAGCTGACCTTCTACAGCGCGGACGACATGGTGCCCCTGCACTCCTACCTGGGCCAGAGCTTCTCCCAGCGCACCCTGCTGCCCTTCTTCTACCCCAGCGCACACTCCTGCGCCCTGCCCCTCACCCTGCTCCACACTGCCCCCTGCTGGACATAGACCCACCTCCCTCTGCTCCACACTGCCCCCTGCTGGACATAGACCCACCTCCCTCTGCCCCACACTGCCCCCTGCTGGACACAGACCCACCTCCCTCTGCTCCACACTGCCCCCTGGTGGACATAGACCCACCTCCCTCTGCTCCACACTGCCCCCTGCTGGACATAGACCCACCTCCCTCTGCCCCACACTGCCCCCTGCTGGACATAGACCCACCTCCCTCTGCCCCACACTGCTCCCTGTTGGACATAGACCCACCTCCCTCTGCCCCACACTGCTCCCTGCTGGACATAGACAAAACTCTCTCTGCCCCACACTGCCCCCTGCTGGCCACCTTTTAAACTAAACTAAACTTAAAGCATTTTTTATAGGCAAACAAAGTATTTGAATCCTATCTTCCTACATACATACATGCATAAAATAACAAATGTAGTGAAATAAAGTGAAAAATGAATTGAAGACAGATTGGCGAGTCTGTAGTGCTTGGAATGATGACTTGGAAATAAAGCTTTATTAGTTCAACTTTTCTTTTATGCAACAAAAGTGGGGACGGGGGGCACACAGTAGAAAAAAAAGTGAATGGACGTACAGTAAAGTACAGCACTGTAGATGCCTACGATGTCTGTCTTGTCATAGAAATACATAAAAAGAAATCTGTGTTATTTGTTTCCTTCAGGACAGTGAAAAGTGGCGGATCTGTAGAAGCAAGGCATGACGGGAGATGTAGTCTTTCTGTTCTTTCCACTACATAAATATATGGCGCTAGAAAGCTGAGACGAGTGACAGGATCTCCAGCCAATCACAGTGCTTCTTGCTCGAGAACACTCCCTCCCTCCGCCCATTCCGAACCGCAGAGTGACGGGAGTATCAGCCAATCGCTGACCTGTCCGCCTCTGACGTTAGTTGTTGCTATTATAGTTTAAACATATCGACCAATTAGAATCAGGCTTGGCAGGACCTCAGACGCGAGCAGCAGGAAGTAGGAAGTATTACGGAAGAACACGGGCCTACCAACAACAGAGAGAGAGGGAGGGAGAGGGAGAGAAAGTGAACGGGAGCGCTGGTCGTTTTGGTTAGTAAACAAACATGGCGGCGGACGCCCGAGCATCGGCAGACAGCGGGCAGGCCGACAGAGGGCCTCTCCCGGGGCGGGACAGCGACAGGGGCGGGGACCCCGGGGGCAGCGGCGGACTGGGCCGGGAGCCGGAGCGGGACAAGGAGCGGGACCGGGCCACCTTCGAGTGCAACATCTGCCTGGACACGGCCCGGGACGCCGTGATCTCGCTGTGCGGACACCTCTTCTGGTACGGCGGCCTGTGCGCTGTCAGTAGCGACGAGTAGGGACTGAGTATGCGTTGCTCCGCTGTAGCAGTACTGTGTCAGAGGCAGTAGTAGTGGCGGAGTAGAGGCAGCAGGTGCTGTAGCCGGACAGTGTCACGATTACAGTAACTATACGTAGTAGTCATATTGAAAGTAGCAGCGGCCGTCTGGGCTGCTAGCGAATGCACTGAGCAAGGATTATAGTTGTAGTGTTAGTAGCGCCAGTAGTGAAGGTGTAGTTAGTGACAGTAGCTCTACTCCTCTGTTACACACAGACCAGGGACAGCAGTGTTAACGGCAGTGTTGTTCAGAGGCAGCAGCAGCTGTATCATGGGAACTAGGAGTGGTGCTATTGACAATTACTGTAGTGGCGCTAGTAACAGTATTTACAGTAGCAATAACTACTGCATAAGACTGCATTAGTAGTAACTGTTGCAGATAGCTGTAGTAGAGACAGTAGTAGTAGTCATAGTAGACAGTCTTGGCAGTAGTAGCAGCATTGTCATTGGTCGCACTGAGGGTGGTGTAATTGTCAGGAGTGTGGGGGGCTAATTGATCCCATTAGAGCTGACGGGGGGCGGTTGTGGCCCCACTGCTCTGACCTGCTAATTAGATTATTCCTGCTGCTGAGAGAGGCCACACACTGACAGCACTGCACTGTAATGAGCTTTAACACACACACACACACACCGTACCTTTAATACACTGTAACACTCACTCGCACACAGTACACTGTAATGAGCTTTAACACACACACACACACACCGTACCTTTAATACACTGTAACACTCACTCGCACACAGTACACTGTAATGAGCTTTAACACACACACACACACACCGTACCTTTAATACACTGTAACACTCACTCGCACACAGTACACTGTAATGAGCTTTAACACACACACACACACACACACACACACACACACCCCGTACCTTTAATACACTGTAACACTCACTCGCACACAGTACACTGTAATGAGCTTTAACACACACACACACACACACACACACACACACACCGTACCTTTAATACACTGTAACACTCACTCGCACACAGTACACTGTAATGAGCTTTAACACACACACACACACACACACACACACACACACACCGTACCTTTAATACACTGTAACACTCACTCGCACACAGTACACTGTAATGAGCTTTAACACACACACACACACACACACACACACCCCGTACCTTTAATACACTGTAACGCTCACTCGCACACAGTACACTGTAATGAGCTTTAACACACACACACACACACACACACACACCGTACCTTTAATACACTGTAACACTCACTCGCACACAGTACACTGTAATGAGCTTTAACACACACACACACACACACACACACACCCCGTACCTTTAATACACTGTAACGCTCACTCGCACACAGTACACTGTAATGAGCTTTAACACACACACACACACACACACACACACCCCGTACCTTTAATACACTGTAACGCTCACTCGCACACAGTACACTGTAATGAGCTTTAACACACACACACACACACACACACACACACACACACACACCGTACCTTTAATACACTGTAACACTCACTCGCACACAGTACACTGTAATGAGCTTTAACACACACACACACACACACACACACACACCGTACCTTTAATACACTGTAACACTCACTCGCACACAGTACACTGTAATGAGCTTTAACAAACACACAGCTTATAATACTCTGACTCACTCACACATAATGCATATCAATTTGGTACCCACAGTATGAATACAGGAGAGTATAACACAAACACACACTGTTGTTAAGATGGCACAGTACTTGCACACACACCGCACATGCCCAGTACAGTTCGCAGAGATGTGGCACGGGCCACGCAATGCCGATATGAATATTAATTCATCTTTTCATTTTCTTTTAAACAGCTGGCCGTGTCTTCACCAAGTAAGTGGGAGATTGTTACCTCTATTACCACTGTCAATAATAATTCTAATTATAGAGGTGTCTTACTGGGATGCCTGTCATTAGCAGACTGACACAATCAACAGCATCTCTGTGCTTCTCGTACCTTAACCAGCAAATGCCTCTCAGCTCAGTTGGCTCTGCTTTATTGCCATGATCACGGTGCATTGGCATCGTCTCTCTCTCTCCCCCCGTGTGCGTGTGCCAGTGGCTGGAGACCCGGCCCAGCAGGCAGCAGTGTCCCGTGTGTAAGGCTGGCATCAGCAGAGAGAAGGTCATCCCTCTGTATGGCAGGGGCAGCTCCAGCCAGGAGGACCCCAGGTACACTGTGCGAGTGGGTCTGTCTCTCGTGTGTGTCTCTCTGTGTGCGTGGGAGTGCGTCTCTGTGTGTGTGTGGGTGGGAGTGCTTCTCTCTGTGTGTGTGGGTGTGTGTGTGTGTGTGTGTTTCTGTGTCTGCGTCTGCCTCTGTGTGTTCTGTCTTCTGTACTGACTGTCTGAGTCTTATTGTAGGTTGAAAACTCCTCCACGGCCTCAGGGACAGAGAACAGAGCCAGAGAGCAGAGGGGTGAGTGTGTGTACAGTGTGTGTCTGTACTCTACTGTACTCTACTGTACTGTACTGTACTCTGTGTATCTCTGTGTCCTTTGTGTTGAGTTACTTAGTGTTCAGTCCATCTCTCTGTCTCTCAGCCGTTTCCTGGGTTTGGTGACGCTGGCTTCCACATGTCTTTTGGTATTGGGGCGTTCCCCTTCGGCTTCTTCACCACCGTCTTCAACACCAACGACACGTTCGGCAGGGCAGGTACTTACCCCCTGACACACTCACACTGTCACTGACACACTGTCATACACACACACTGTCACTGACACACTGTCATACACACTCACTGTCACTGACACACACACTGTCACTGACACACTGTCATACACACACACTGTCACTGACACACTGTCATACACACTCACTGTCACTGACACACACACTGTCACTGACACACTGTCATACACACACACTGTCACTGACACACTGTCATACACACTCACTGTCACTGACACACACACTGTCACTGACACACTGTCATACACACACACTGTCACTGACACACTGTCATACACACTCACTGTCACTGACACACACACTGTCACTGACACACTGTCATACACACTCACTGTCACTGACACACTGTCATACACACTCACTGACACACTGTCATACACACACACTGTCACTGACACACTGTCATACACACACACTGTCACTGACACACTGTCATACACACTCACTGACACACTGTCATACACACTCACTGACACACTGTCATACACTCACTGTCACTGACACTCATACACACACTGTCATACACACTCACTGTCACTGACACACTGTCATACACACACACTGTCACTGACACACTGTCACTGACACACTGTCATACACACTCACTGACACACTGTCATACACACACACTGTCACTGACACACTGTCATACACATTCACTGACACACTGTCATACACATTCACTGACACACTGTCATACACACTCACTGTCACTGACACACTGTCATACACACTCACTGACACACTCATACACACACTGTCACTGACACACTGTCATACACACTCACTGTCACTGACACACTGTCATACACACTCACTGTCACTGACACACTGTCATACACACTCACTGTCACTGACACAGTCATACACACTCACTGACGCACTGTCATACACACTCACTGACACACTCATACACACATTGTCACTGACACACTGTCATACACACTCACTGTCGCTGACACACTGTCATACACACTCACTGTCACTGACACACTGTCACTGACACACTGTCACTGACACACTGTCATACACACTCACTGTCACTGACACACTGTCATACACACTCACTGTCACTGACACACTGTCATACACACACACTGTCACTGACACACTGTCACACACACTCACACTGTCACTGACACACTGTCATACACTCACTGTAACTGACACACTGTCATACACACACACTGTCACTGACACACTGTCATACACACACACTGTCACTGACACACTGTCACTGACACACTGTCATACACTCACACTGTCACTGACACACTGTCATACACTCACTGTCACTGACACACTGTCATACACTCACTGTCACTGACACACTGTCATACACACTCACTGTCACTGACACACTGTCAGACACACTCACTGTCACTGACACACAGACTCACACTGTCACTGACACACTGTCATACACACTCACTGTCACTGACACACTGTCATACACACTCACTGTCACTGACACACTGTCATACACACTCACTGTCACTGACACACTGTCATACACACACTGTCACTGACACACTGTCATACACATTCACTGACACACTGTCATACACTCACTGTCACTGACACACTGTCATACACACTCACTGTCACTGACACACTGTCATACACACTCACTGACACACTGTCATACACACTCACTGTCACTGACACACTGTCATACACACTCACTGTCACTGACACACTGTCATACACACTCACTGACACACTCATACACACACTGTCACTGACACACTGTCATACACACACACTGTCACTGACACACTGTCATACACACACACTGTCACTGATACACTGTCACACACACTCACACTGTCACTGACACACTGTCATACACTCACTGTCACTGACACACTGTCATACACACTCACTGTCACTGACACACTGTCATACACACACACTGTCACTGACACACTGTCACTGACACACTGTCATACACTCACTGTCACTGACACACTGTCATACACACACACTGTCACTGACACACTGTCACACACACTCACACTGTCACTGACACACTGTCATACACACTCACTGACACTGACACACTGTCATACACTCACTGTCACTGACACACTGTCATACACTCACTGTCACTGACACACACACACTCTCATACACACACACTGTCACTGACACACTGTCACACACACTCACACTGTCACTGACACACTGTCATACACTCACTGTCACTGACACACTGTCATACACACTCACTGTCACTGACACACTGTCATACACACTCACTGTCACTGACACACTGTCATACACTCACTGTCACTGACACACTCACTGTCACTGACACACTGTCATACACTCACTGTCACTGACACACTGTCATACACACTCACTGTCACTGACACACACACTCACACTGTCACTGACACACTGTCATACACACTCACTGTCATACACACTCACTGACACACTGTCATACACTCACTGTCACTGACACACACACACTCTCATACACACTCACTGTCACTGACACACACACTGTCACTAACACTCACACACTCACATACATACACTGACACACAGACAGAGACGCACACGCACATACACACACACAGACACAGAGACACGCACAGTGGCCGCGGGTCGTTGATTTTGGGTGTTTTCCTGCAGATCCCCACAATCCTGCGGGTCACCAGGGCAACGGCAACCCCGCCAACGGCAACAGCTGGCAGGACTCCCTTTTCCTCTTCATCGCCATCTTCTTCTTCTTCTGGCTGCTGAGTGTCTGAGGGGCCGGGGGCCGGGGAGTTGGGACAGAGAGCAGGGGGCTGGACACGGCGGGGACGGGGGACGGGGGTCCATAGGGACACTTCGACATGCTAGCATTGCTCTGAGAGAGGGAGAGAGGGAGGTACAGACACTGACATTCCCTGATGGACTGGTCCCTTTGCTCCACACCTCCCCCCGTGGCTACACACAGTACTGCATCAGTGTCTGTCTGTCTGGGGACCTGGGTCACCTTTTCTCCCTGTGTCCGTCTGTCTCTGTGATCAAGCTTTCTGTCTGTGAGCTCCCCCTCTCTGTGCCACTGAGTCCCTCACTGTTGTAATCACTGCTCTCTCTCCCTCTCTTTCCCTCTCTCTCTCTCTCTGTCTCTGTGTACAGTACACAGCCCCTGATGGGAGACTGTTGTTTATATACAGACACTGATGTGTCGATATCGTCCTGCTCACATGACTGGTAGGAGCAGCTTTACCGGTTAGTCTGCAGCAGCGCAGTGAGATACACACCTACTCACACCTACACACACACTCACACCCACACACACAGTCTGGGCTGTCTGACACACACACACACACACACACACACACACACACTCTCACACTCTCTCTGTTCTGTCTTGACACACACACCCCTACACACATACACACACAGTCTGGGCTGTTGGCCACACACCTACACACTCAAACTCACACCTACATTTACACACTCACACTTGCATACACATCCTTGCACAGTCTGGGCTGTCTGACACACACCCCTACACACACACACACAGGTCCCCAGAGACGCACATTAATACAGACACACGCAGGCGTTCCTCAGGGCCCTGCTGGTATAGCCTCAGACATCAGTATTGACACCCTGTGGTGACTCTTGCTCCGCTCCAGGCAGAGAGTGAGCTTATTCTGTATTATTATCATCATCATAATGGAGTAGGATCTCTTACTTCGTTGACTGACTGTGATACTGTTGTTCCCCCCATGTGGCCGATGAACAGAGTTGTCTGAGGTGCTGCGTTCACCGGACAGGCTGTCACTAATCCTCTGTGGGTGACTCTGTGTTGGGTGTGTCCAAGCCAAGCTTAATTAAGTCGTTATTAATATTATGATGATCATTATTGTGGCGGTGGGCTGCAGTTCCCCGTGGTGCCTGGGCGGAGTGAGGGGGCGCTGTCTCTGGCGCTGCGGTGCAATGCTGGTCACACAGCTGTTAGGGTTGTTAAGCGGGTCTTGTGTGTTCTGGACAGAGACCCTCGCCAGCTTTGCATCCAGCCCAGCTGCTCAGAGCCATCGTTGTCTTTGTGGTGAGGACTGTGGTTGTTGGGATGGTCAAACAGCCGGCCGTCGGCAGGAAGTCGAATGAAAAGAGCCCCAGGTATTGAATAACTGAACAGTATTAAATGCAGCCGCTCTTCCCCTAATCGCTGTGCTGTGAGAGTGGAGGGGTACCGCATGTATTGACTGGTGCTGTGCCGATCTGTATTGACTGCTGCCGTGCTGTGATGTGTTTGCAGAGCCAGAAGCAGCTCCGTGGAGCTCAGCTCTGGGGCCCGGCTCTGTGGCTGTGGTGCCGTGGGGCCCGGCTCTGGGGCTCAGATCTGTGAGACACGGGAAGCTGTGGCCGCTCAGATGCTAATCTTCCGTTTCTCTAACTATGATGACTACTTTTATGAAGTCTTACGGCAGTGTGGACAGGGACACACACCAGAACTCACTTCCTTAATTGGGCAGTTTTAATTGCTGAACTTCAACCAGTGTTAGTGCAGGGATGTAAAGAGAGGGACCTGTAACACCTGCAGGACTGACTAGCTGTGCCCTCCCAGCACGGCTCTGTAGTGTCTGGTGACCGGTTGGCTGTGCTCAAGCTTACTGCTTCTCTTCGTTAGTATGAATTATTCAGTTGTTTAAATCTGTGTGTCGGGGGGTATGTATGTATGTATGTATGAATGTTTGCATTGATTGTAAATTTAATTTTTCCATTAAATGGGCATTCCTGAACCAGACGCTGTGGTAGATACCCGAGGGGAGACGGACACAGTCGCTGTGAACTGACCACTCGCTCTCTGGCTCTCTGTGTGTGTTTTTTTACTCCTGCAGTCTCTCCCTTTCTCTCTGTCGCTCTGTCTGCCTCTACCAGTTCCAGTGAGGGTCAGGTCAGATGTGCTTTGCAGCCCAGTTCATCTACTGGTCCTGCAGGTCCCCTGTCTGCTGCCTGCTTTCCATGGCTGTCCCGTCTCACACCTGCCGAGATCGGCTGAATCAGTCTTCATCAGTCCAATTAAGGGCAAGTCTGGAGTGACAACGAGCCCTGCCTCTATTAAACCCAGACACACAGAGGCTCCTGTGCTGCGTGTAAACAGGGCCAGGCGGCCCAATCTACTCTCTCTGTCTGCTGTCCTGTTGTGTTTATTACCGAAGGATCTCCAAGATGTCTCTCATTCTCTCTCATGTGCTACAGGACAGGACAGAAGGAAATCTCTGACTAATAAACAACAGGATCAGATAGAGACAGACGACACACCCCTTTGTTCAGTAATATGCAAAGCTGGGAAGACAGACAGAGAGAGTGTTTCAGTAATGAACTCAGTACCACAGCGGAGAGAGCGAGAGAGCGCACAGTGCGGTGCGGGGCTGTGGGTGTGCACTGTGGGGGGCTGGCGGTTCAGTGATGCATCTCTGTGGGGGGCAGTGGGGACAGCCGGGGGTCCAGTCATTGTCTGGGCAAAAGGGTGTTTCCCTGCCAACATAAAACAATAACAATAAATACATGTTTAATATAACCTCTGCTGCGTGAATCTGGAGTATTTATTACTGAGAAATAAATTATGTACTACGCACACACATTCTGTAGTAAAGTCATTTAATGAAATTGTCCACTCAGTACTGATGCATCATGTGCATCAAAATACCAAACACAAATTGCAGTGCATAACTCAAAAAATGTATTTGAAAAAAACTCTCATCAAGTTGTCCAATTGTCACTGACCCCATCACAGAAACACAAATATAAATCACTCCCCCAATCCCACCAGCCCAGAGGGACATTCGGAGCCCCAGATCGTCAAGGCCATCACTGTGTTCATGGGATGGTTCCAATACTATGTGGGGACTTGATCCAAGTCTTCAAGATCATGAAAGGCATCGACCACATCAAACCAGAGGAGCTTTTCCAGATCAGCAGGGACACACGCACCCGGGGACACAAATGGAAATTGGGCTTCAAGGCATTCAAGACAGAAAACAGGAGACACTTCTTCACACAGAGAGGCGTCACAATCTGAACAAACTCCCCAGCGATGTGGTTTATATGAATTTGATAGTGTTTCCCGGTTCTCAATAAGTAATCAGTAATACAATTTTGTATTTTTCAATCGATTATATATATAAAGAAAAGGTGAAAAGTGGGTTACAAAAGTGATTAAATAAAAACAGTGTTTAAAATGAGAAACACGCTGGAGGCTCTCTGGACTCTGGGCGGGTTGGGGGCCGGGCTGTCGCTCCTCCGCCAGGCGGGTTCAGGACAAGACCCCTCCATGACTGCAGTCATGTGCTACCTCTACAGGGGCTGCCTTTTTGTCAGTAGACATAAGTGTCCTTAAACAGGAAAATGAAAATAAAGATGAAGTAAGCACCACTCATTGAAAAGCGCTTTACACTGCGTCTCTGTCAGCCGTGAAGCATTGTCATATGTTATCGAATTGATGTGTTTGTAATGGTCTTGTACTAAACTGCGGAAACAGGAAATAAGAAATAAGTAACCATTACTTATTTAATGAAAGCAGGGAAACAAATGAGGAATAAGGAACCATTTCTTATTTAATGAAAGTGAAACAGAAATGAGGAATAAGGAACCATTTCTCATTTAATGAAAGCAGGGAAACAAATGAGGAATAAGGAACCATTTCTTATTTAATGAAAGCAGTGAAACAGAAATGAGGAATAAGGAACCATTTCTTATTTAATGAAAGCAGTGAAACAGAAATGAGGAATAAGGAACCATTTCTTATTTAATGAAAGCAGGGAAACAGAAATGAGGAATAAGGAACCATTTCTTATTTAATGAAAGCAGGGAAACAAATGAGGAATAAGGAACCATTTCTTATTTAATGAAAGTGAAACAGAAATGAGGAATAAGGAACCATTTCTCATTTAATGAAAGCAGGGAAACAAATGAGGAATAAGGAACCATTTCTTATTTAATGAAAGCAGGGAAACAAATGAGGAATAAGGAACCATTACTTATTTTTTGGAAACTTTGGTTAAATAAAGATCCATTACTTATTTTGTTGAAAAGCTGAAAACAGGAATACAAAATTATTGTCCATTACTTATTTCTTGTAAAATGGGAAAATATAAAAATGTGTAACCATTACTTATTTTGCAGAAAAACTGAAAACAATAACAATAAATAAGTATAAATTGTTAGTTTATTGAGATACAGTGGAAAATAATAATAATATGTAATCATTAGTTATTTTGAGAAAAACAAGGAATAAGTAATCAACTTCACAGAGGTAATTCTAAGATACTCTGAATAGTAATAGAATAAAAACTGTGGGGAAATTTGGACAACAAAGGTCATTTAAAAGAACACAATTCTAGTTTTAAAAGACTAAATAATTAAAAAACTATAATTTAAAAGTGAGCATCATAGGTGCACGTAAATATCCAGTATTTGTAATATTCTCACTCAATAGTCGCTTTTCATAAATGCAAACAGGCACAGCTATCAGGCGTGAGCTGGCTTCTGCCCAGACAAGACAAAAGGCACTTTCTCACAGTCCAGGTGTCCTTGTACAGCACCCCCCACCACACACACACTCACACACACACACTCACCCTTGTGCAAGGCTGAGTCCCCTTTTGAAAAGACACCGCGCTTGTATTCCCCTTCAGGTAAGATCTGTCTGCAGGGCTGTCTGTACTGTGTAACTTCTGATGCTTCAATAAATGACCTTCAGCATTATTCTCTAGTCCAGTGGTGCCCTGGCACGGTCCCGGAGAGCCCCTGTCCATTACGATTTGTCCGTCACCCTAAATTGCTGATTTCAACAGACTGGGGCCACATGGAAGTTATTGATCACTTAGGGAAATAACTTGTTCATTTACTGGAACTCTGGTCACCGAGGGCAGAAAGGGAAGTTAATTCTCTTCACACAGATCTCTACATAGTCATTTTACAAATCACCTGCTTAACTGATCACATTGAAATTGATCCAGGTGTTAAGAACCTGGACTAGCAACATCAGTTTGATACTGAAAGTTTTAATTAGAATGTAAATAGAGACAGACATATAGAGATGCTTGGGGTTTTGTAATAAAAGTTCCAGAGACCGAATTATATTCAACACACTGTTCTTATCTGTTGCCTGTGAAGGACTGTGTTTCTCCTCTTGTTTGTGTTGCCTGACCAGACCTTCACCACAGGTGGCCTTGACACCGCGGTCAGGGTGGAGTTATGTAGAGGGGCTGTCTCAGGGCTGGGCTGTGTCTATATAAGCTCTGTCCACTCCTCTCTCCTCACACTGTCTCACTGGCAGCACCGCACTCTCACTGACAACCATGGTAAGAGCTGAACTGTCTGCGTGTGTCTGTGTGTGAATGGGCGTCTCCTTCCTCCTGTTCCCCACTCCTGCTAAAGCTACAAGGCACTGCCATCCTTTTTGTTTCTTACCCCCCACCTCTCCCTCTGTCCTTCTCTCAGATGATGTCCGCGCTCTGGGCCCTGTGTGTGGCCTGGACCCTTCTAGTCTCAGTAGATGGGCAGTTGACCGCAGGCAAGATAAACATTATCAACAACGAGCTGGCTTACAGGTGAGCAGAGTTGTGCTGTTATAAGAGTCATCCTGGTAATCAACCATACTGTACTCAATGTATATATTAAAGTCTTGAAAGTGATCATTGAATGTCTAGTAGTTAACTTTAGCGCTACTCCAAATGGAGCAATACAGCAAGAGTAAAATAAAAAACACTCCAGAACGAAAAATATCAACTGTTGTGTTGTGCTGTGCTGTGCTGTGCTGTGCTGTACTGTACCAGGGGCATAGGTATCATTTCAGAATGGGGGGGGTGACACTGTCAATATTGGTGGGATGGGGAGGTATTTAATAGCAATTTGCTTTTTGGAAAGAGAACTAACAATAAAGTTATATCAACATTTGTTAGTGTTCTAGGTAAGTTAGCATTGGGATTGTATTTGTGTTTATTTATTAAATATCAGCAACAGCCATTTAGAAATAATAATAATAATAATAATAATAATAATAATAATAATAATACAAACTTTACAATCAATAGATCAGTTATTTTTTTGTTACACAATCTGTGCACTCTGGTCATGATTGAGAATTTATTTATTTATTTATTTATTTATTTATTTATTTATTTATTTATATTCTCATTTACTCAGTGACTTTGAAATAGGGGTCATTATAGGGGCACAAATGGCAGGAGCTTCAGTCACACAGACGCTCAACTGGCTCGTGTTCTGGACAAGTTGGCGAGTGGCCTTCCCAGTCACCAGGTCTCAAGCCAGTTGAACACCTGTGGGAGATTGTGGACCGACGTGTTAGACAGCGCTGTCCACCACCATCATCAAAACCCCTAATGAGGGAATATCTTTTGGAAGAATGGTGTCCATCCCTCCAGTAGAGTCAGAGACTCGTACAATCTGTGCCAAGAGCATTGAAGCTGTTCTGGGGCTCAACACCTTACTGAGACACTTTATGTTGGTTTTTCCTTTAATTTGTCACCCATCTGTATATATAAAATACATATATTTTAAATGAGCTACTTTTTACTTGAGTAGTTTTTTATACCAGTACTTTTACTTCTGCTTGAGTAAAATTTCATCAAAGTAACAACAGTACTTTTAGGATTTAGGAGTAGGATTTCTCACTACGCTTTCCACCTGTGTTGTGTTCATGCTGTACTGTGCTGTACTCTGTGTTGTGCTGTGTTGTTCTCTGTTGTGTTGTGTTGTGCTGTATTCTGAATAGTAACAATCCATCCATTTTAATGTAGTATAGTGCCGTCTGCAATGTAGCCATAGAGCTCTATCTACACTCTCTAAACAGTGTAGATGGTGTCCCTCGAAAGTAGAAGCAACATGTTTCATTCTACATGTTCTATGTGTTGTCAAAGTTATCATTATTCCTGTCAGTGCATGATGAACATTTCGATTTTTGGCCCCCAGAATTAAGTTCTGCATCAGTACATTTCTTGTCATTCAGATTTATATCTAGCAATTCCATAATTCAGATTGATTGACAAATATAGTTGTGTCATCTGCGTAGCTGTGACAATTTAATGTTGTGCAAAAACAACATCCGTGACAATCACAATGACAGCTTTACAGTGTCCTAATCACTCCCTGCAGTAATTGTCCGATGTCCTCAGGTATGGCCACATCCAAGGCCAGGTGGCAATGGCATTCAACCTCCCCAGCAGCTTCTGCGACAACTCCAGCTCGGGCGATCTGGACAACATCCTGAAAGGCAACGAGGAATCCAGGGTCCAGAATGTGCTGAACAAGGGTGATGTCTACACTGACTCTATACGCCTGGCTGCCGCCACGCCACTGAAGCACAATACTTGCTCGGATCACGCAGAGTACCGCCTGCTCTACCCAGCCGGGAACAACTATGTGACCAAGCTGCAAAGGGACAGCAACACGGAGTGCATGGTATTCTTCTCGCTGCTGTCCCCCTGCACCCTCAAGTGCCTGAACAACAACAGGCCCGGAGTGAGCATCCTGGAGAGCTTGCAAGACTTCAGCTTCTGGAAAGCCGGCTACAAGGCGTTCGTGTTCGAGAAGATCTACATACACCCCTACTCCCCCTGCAACAAGGAGCAGCAGAAGCTACAGCTGATCACGCAGATCCACCAGAACGCACATCTCATCCCCTTTTACCGCTGCGACGGCAACAATTGCTGCAACTGTGCAAGCAAGCCAGCCGACCAGAACAACCCCTGCTTGGCTGACCGACTACCAGCACAGTGCTGAGGCCCAGAGTGTGCAGCTCACCGCCCTCTCCCTCTCCGAGATAATCTGAATAAAGCAGTAAATCAGCATGACTCTGGGAGTGTAAATGTTTGTTTGTTTTCTGGAATGTAATGATCTAAATTAGGAAGGTGACAGATGAAGAGAGATGGGGAGAGAGAATGAGACAGGGAGACAAAAAGTTTTGCAGTCAGTGCTGTGTGGACTACAGTGTAATATATTTACCGCATTATCACTGTGTTCACTGTCTTTACTGTCCCCCGTCCTCACACATTCATATTCAGCAAAGTGACGGGGATAGCAACACAATTACATTCAGTATGGATTCACATGTCGGTGTAAGTTCTGTGTATAAAAATTGATTGAAGTATCTATAGTAAGCCAAATTATCATTTACAGATATCTCTAAATTGGAGATGTCATTTAACTCTCATTTAATTTAAATTTACAAATATCTGACATTAATTTACAGATATTTTGAATACATTTAAAGATATCTATTTAATTTCATGTTATCTCCAATTCATTTTAAGATAATTTCAAGATCTGTAAATGACTTCCTGTTCTCACGAGCTATTCGCAAAAGAGGGAAATGAATATGATCACACTGCACAAGCACAGGGGCTGCAGCACATGGACATAGCATACAATTAGCATTATATATTTCTTCAGACGACCTTATCCAGTGTGACTAACAATTGTGACAATATATCCTATAATTTTGTATTGCATACAATGACCCATTAACACAGGTGGGTTTGTACTGGTGCATTCTGGGAACAGTGCCTTACTCAGGGATACAGACCCCCACCTGGGACTGAACCCACACCCATCCACGCAGGAGTGCAGAGCCCTGAACACTAACACACACTGCTGCCAGCTGCCAATTATCCAGGAGACAAAGTCATATATAAAAAATACAAAGACCTACTGTCTCTTCTGGTTTTTGGTCTAACAGGAGACCCCAATGACTTAACTCATGCCATTATTTACTTGGGTGGGCTTATCTAAAACTTTAAGATTTTAAATAGCCCTTAACATGTGTTGAAGACTCAAAACACTGAACCCACAGAACATGTCATAGTCTGGAGAGAAGTGTTCAATAAATTCTATTAATTGATCGATTAGAACTATTAAGATGCCAAGAGCCGGGCTGAAACAAAACCCAGGACTGGACTCTGACATGCTGTTACTGTCATTCACTGTGGATAAAGAAATTACAGCAGGCACCCCACAGAGAAATCCCTGCCGCAGGCGGTGGTGATGGGTGCTGTCAGAGTCCTGGGTGACACCAGGCAGCTGCAGTCCTCAGTCTCTGTGCTCTTGATCTGCAGCCACTTCCTGAGCATGGGATAGCCTGTTGATTGGCTGCTCATCAGCTCCTGTCATAGGATTTATGTCCTCATGTCCCCATTGATCGACAGATGTGGATTGACACCTTCCAGAACAGAACTGTGTATATGATTGTGTGAGAAATTGTCAAGCTGGTGCTGAGCTAAACAGGCTGAAGTCCCTGTCTCCATGATGCCGGCTTATCAAGACATGTATCCCCCTAAACTGTGGGCTTAGAGACGAAACAGCACCTCTGAGATTGTAAGAGCTGCCAGGACTGACCAGACTCTGAGGGATCAGAGATCTGGAGAGGGACAGGAGTTAGATCATTTATATCATTTATAACATAGTATGCTGGTCGCTATTTTTAATATATCATCTGCTGGGTGGAGTAATTTTATTAGAGAAATTAGAGATGCATGCACACAAAACACAGACACTCACAGAACAAGCTGTGCAAACAATGTTAAAACAATTAATTACATACGGCCTCAATACAATCAGAGACACGTTCACTTTGGACACAGAGACCCTGGACTGGAGGAAGAGACACTCACCGCTGTCCACCGCGGAGACACAACACAGCAGCACCAGCAACACAGACGTCATAGTGAGGAGAGCAGGACCTTTCCAATCAGCTGGACTGCATCTTCGCAGCACAGCGGCTTCACACCTGTCAATCACAGCTGTCAATCACAGCGCCAGCAGGGTGGTGAAATGTTTATGGTCTGAAATGAAATTCAAAGTTTCATTCTTCCAGTCTTCACAGAAAACAAAACTTTCATATTGACTATTGCATGCATGTGTTATGTCAATATCATTCAGGCAGGAACTGCTATACACGTCATACAGACAGGTGTATCAACCAATGACATCAAACCATGCGTTGACTGTGAGAGATGATTGGCTATCAACTAACAATATATTATTTCAGAATATTTCAGGTGGCTCTCCGACAATCCCCCAGTGGTGAGCCAGTTTCCAAGCATTTCCCCAGTTTGCACAATACCCTTGTAAAGAGGAGATGCATATACTTAAATGCTCAATTAATTCACAATAACTTGATAAAATTCTGAACATATTAACATGTAACTGTTAGAAAGGCTGTCTTAACCATTCATGCTTCTGTCCCAGGAAACAGGCAATTCAACAACTGTGGAGATGATGTGGCTGCTGCCCAGGTGCATCTTTTTATGTCATCTTAAGAAGGTGTGCATTTAAGTTACGATTTAAACTGACATGCAGTATGAAATGAGGTCGTTAAGTCATGATGCTTAAAGACGAGTACTGAATCAAATAAGTGTATTTGAATCAAATAAGTGTAGTTGGTGTAAATAAGTGTATACTGGCTTGTATGTTAAAATATTTGACCACAAGAGGGGGACATTGACCATGCATGAATACTCTGCTTACCAAACCTTTTAAGCAAAAAATGTTGTCAACATGTGTCTTCATCTGATTCATATTTTTATGAAGCCACCATCTTAGGCATGTACATCATAACAACAAGAAACTGTCAGTCACTTGCAACAGTATTAGAGTGGAAAGTATTACAGACACTTATGCATGCAAGTACAAATAGTTTAAACTGAGATTTATTTATACTGAGGGTTTGTTTCAGCTGTAGAGAAGCGAGAGAGAAACCGAAACTAAAAAATAGAATTACTGATTGATTCAAGCTGATAGAAGAGCAACTTTGACTGAAATAACCACTCGTTACAACCGAGGTATGCAGCAAAGCATTTGTGAAGCCACAACACGTACAACCTTGAGGCGGATGGGCTACAACAGCAGAAGACCCCACCAGGTACCACTCATCTCCACTACAAATAGGAAAAAGAGGCTACAATTTGCACAAGCTCACCAAAATTGGACAGTTGAAGACTGGAAAAATGTTGCCTGGTCTGATGAGTCTCGATTTCTGTTGAGACATTCAGATGGTAGAGTCAGAATTTGGCGTAAACAGAATGAGAACATGGATCCATCATGCCTTATTACCACTGTGCAGGCTGGTGGTGGTGGTGTAATGGTGTGGGGGATGTTTTCTTGGCACACTTTAGGCCCCTTAGTGCCAATTGGGCATCGTTTAAATGCCACGGCCTACCTGAGCATTGTTTCTGACCATGTCCATCCCTTTATGACCACCATGTACCCATCCTCTGATGGCTACTTCCAGCAGGATAATGCACCATGTCAAAAAGGTCGAATCATTTCAAATTGGTTTCTTGAACATGACAATGAGTTCACTGTACTAAACTGGCCCCCACAGTCACCAGATCTCAACCCAATAGAGCATCTTTGGGATGTGGTGGAACGGGAGCTTCGTGCCCTGGATGTGCATCCCACAAATCTCCATCAACTGCAAGATGCTATCCTATCAATATGGGCCAACATTTCTAAAGAATGCTTTCAGCACCTTGTTGAATCAATGCCACGTAGAATTAAGGCAGTTCTGAAGGCGAAAGGGGGTCAAACACAGTATTAGTATGGTGTTCCTAATAATCCTTTAGGTGAGTGTAAATGTGATTAACAACACACAGGACTTTGACACAGATACTCTTCCTCCTGGAGGGTTTTCCTGATCTGGCCAACTGTTGTGAAGGGGGTTTTCTTCACCAAGGAGAGAATTTTTCTGTCATCCACCACAGCTGTTGTCCGTGGTCTTCTGGACCTTTTGGTGTTCCTGAGCTCAGCAGTGCATTCTTTCTTTTTAAGAATGTACCAAATCATTGATTTGGCCAAACCTAATGTTTTTGCTATATCTCTGATTGCTAATAAAATACATAATACTAATAGCTATACATGAATCACTTATTTCAGGAATCAACACGATTATAACAGTTTCACAATGACTAATGTTATTACAAGGCCCAGATTGTCAGCTTTATTATATTCAGTAACTCTATTGCATAACATTTTAGTGGTTTTCTTTTCTTCTCCCCCGGATTTACTCTGTCACCACTCTCTCTCTCTCTCTCTCTCTCTCTCTCTCTCTCTCTCTCTCTCTCTCTCTCTCTCTCTCTCTCCTCTCTCTCTTCCTGTGGTTGTTTGCATTTGCTGATTAAATTGATGTTGAAGGAATGTTGACAATTCGACACTGATTCCATTTGCAAATGCAAGCAATTTGCAACTAAATTTCAATGTTGTTTATTCAACGTTGATAATTCAACGTCAATTCCATTTGCAAATACAACCAAATTTCAATGTATATTCAATGTTGAAAAATGACTGAAATCACTCTGCGCACGACCTCCACGCGCTCCTCACTGGCCAGGCAGGGATACTCCCCATTGGAGCCACCAGCCCTATCACACAAACACACAGAGAGAATTTAATGGCTGTACAGGTGCCCCAGTACCACACACATGTAGCCTGTCTGAACCCAGGCTTGGGAATAACATTCATATTATGTATCAATTTGAACTAGGTAAGGTTTTCATAAGCTGTCTGTTCTCTGTTAAAATTACAGGCAAAACAGAACAGAAAACAGCATTTTAAAATAATACAGTGTAAAATCACCATGTATGCTAGTTCTCTGTCATTTATCACCAAAAAATGTGGCCAAAGCACAAAATATCTTACACCTGGTATGAACTGATACACAGGAGCTTCCATTGATTTGAATGAGTTTGAATGTTTCATACCTCTAGGCCCTGGAAGGTGCCAAAAAATTATGATTTTGTTCTTTATTTTACCATATGGGGAGGGAATTAATTCAGCATTTAGAAGGTGGTATTGGGTGCTAGAGTGGGGAGGAAAAGAAAAGTAAAACATTACACATATGTATTCATATACATACAATAGTAACATGGGATTATTGAGTCACTAGGAACCTCCTGTCTGGTGCTCACTGGAGCGGTGGAGCCTGGGAGAGGGGGAAGGGGGCGTTCCCGGGCTGTTTTACTTGGACTCTTGCAAATTGTAAAGACCCTCAGCTCTAATAGGTGGTGAGAAACTACCAATCACATCTGCAGTTGACCATTAGTTTACTTATATTCAAATTGTTAGGACTATTTCCAGAGCGTACCTTAATCTTTTACACTGAATGATTGGGTTTCACAGATCTTCCACTCATGCTATTATAGTCTATAAAGCCACAGCAGCGTTCTTCTCTTTCCCTCATCCGTCACGTCTATAAGGTTTGAATAGACAGGTGAATAATTACTTATGCCCACCAATGTCAAATTAAATAACCAGGTCTCTATGTGATATTTAAGTCTCTCTTTCAATTAAATTACCTAATAGTTATTTTTTTTAAACATATTTAATTTTTTCAGATTTTTTTTTATTAAAAAACAGATTTTATCCTCCTTATCCTCCTACTTTTCACAAGTACTACATCTCCAACTCAACTTAATCCTACCCTAAGCAACTTAGCTGAGATTTCTTCTTCACATGTAAGTCAGCTTGTGACAAAATTTAAATACACCACTTGCATTCTTGATTCATTGTCTACCTTCTTATGTAAGCCTATTATTAATAATAATAATAATAATCCTTACATAATCAGTCTTATGATAGTTTACTTACATCGGGAATTGTGCTGTCATTAATCTAAATAAATGATACAGTGCCTTGCGAAGGTATTCACCCCCTTGGCATTTTTCCTATTTTCTTGCATTACAACCTGTAATTAAAATGGATTTGATGTATCCAGAACTATATGCCAAACCTGTTTGAAATAAGCATAATAAATAAATTGGACATTTTAAAAATAGCTATATCAATTCATACTGTATTAATATATGATGGTAATAGAAAGTATAGAAATAATAAATAATGTGTTTTAAATAGTTATCCTTCGTCAGGTTGATGCACACAGCTGTAACCCTGCTAACACAACATTGCCACAGCATTGTAGGCATATAATATTTAAGTGTGGCTACTTCAGAGGACGCGCCTCTGCCAATGGGCCGCACCCGACCACCTCGGAGGACAGCTGAACTCTCGAGCGATGAGGTGAGACAGAGAGCTTATTTTCTGGTATTTTGTCATTATTAGTTCCATAATGTTTATTTATTTTATTTTAGTTATTTAGGTAGCTGTCAGTTTCATGAAATTGTTATTTAGTTACTTTATAGTTCTTCCAATCCACATTTTCACATCTGATAAGGTAAGGAAAGCGTGTATACATGTAGTCATGTAATTAAATAATAATAAGTAATTAAAAGAAGATGGATTAAACCATTATTACATTGACATTCCTATTTTGTAATGTATGTGCCTCTATGAAGTGGTGTGTCTGTTATGAACATGCTGTGTCATTAAATTACAGTAATGCAGTAAGGAGGGGGGGATTATCGGAATAATAGGAACTCATTGATGAGGCGCATGCTCAGTCAGAGACTCGGCTGTCACACTAGGGCTGAGCTCTGACGGGTTCCCTGAACACACAACGTTGTAGCAACATTGCTACAATGTTGTGACAACGTTGTGTGTTAGCAGGGTTACAACTGTGTGCATCAGCTGGACCTACACTGGGATTGACGAAAGTTAACTATTAAAAACTTCATCATAAAACAGTATGAAATGATATAGCTATTGAGAAATTGAAATCCCCCATTATAACAGCCACATCCTTGCTACATGCAGTCCTGATTACACTGTACAATGCAGCATCTTTCTGAATATCTGAGTTGGGTGGCCTGTAACACTCCTACCGCTAATCCTCCGGATAGTTTATTCAAAAGTTTCACCCACAATGATTCTGTTTCATTAGCAGGATCTAATTTGAGTTCTTCTGCCTCAATGTCATTTCTGACATGCAACCCCACCCTGTCTCTCCTAAACTGTTTGTATCCTTTCAACTTGTATTCATCTGGTTTTGGCTGCACACCATCTCTCTCATGGACTGATTAACTGATTCTTCATATCACTAAAACAGTGCAGATCAGCGAGCCGAGTGTCACGATCACGGACTTTGAGCTCTATGACCTGAACATGCCGACTGCGTTCACAGATTAAATCTTCCTGGATGAGTTCATACAGGAAGGCAATCATTCTGCAAACTTGACACTGTAGTGGCCACATGCTTCTAAATGTAGAATGATTTTGTTTGGTTCTCTATGTTTCTGTCCCCTAGTCAACCGCTTAACTTTTTTTGTTTCTCAACAGCAGCTTTAAGCACTTTTTGTCTAGCTGCCACCAGTTCACACTTAGCTGGCTCCGCCTGGCACAGGCACTTACAGAATCCCTGTTAGTCCTTGACTAAATCACCTTTCCTTTAATCTATTTACTTTCACCAACTCAGAAGCTGGACTGAATTGACTTCAATTAAGGCATGATGAGCTGGTATCAATGTTTTATATAAACTGTATAATGTTTTATATTAATAATAGTATGCAGACCGAGCAAAGTAGATTTATTAAGCTAGCAGCAGCCACTAAGGCATTTGTTCAGGGCGTACCCTCTAGACATTCCTCTCCACTTTGACTTCTGTTCATTATGATAAGAGGAACACCCAGATAAATAGCCCACAGATACCAGTTTGCTTAGTGTTTGTTTGTGGTTTCTGTTCTTCTCTCAAGGCTGAAGATATTGCATTATAGTGATTGATTACCTCATTGTCCATCGTTAAAGAAATGTGAGATTGGGCAGTTTGTATGCCACAACAGGAAAACACCTGCCTCCATGATGACCCCCCTGCCCAGGAAGACAACCACACACATTACAAGGGTCAGAAACCTGACCTCAAGACAGCACTTTGGGAACTGTCCCTGCCCACAGACCACATGTCATGGATTGTATAAAAGCTTTTAACTTCTGCTGTTCAGAGAGAGACTCCGGTGGAGAGCTTCCATGTCAGGGCCTTACACGCCGGGCATGTACAATAAATACATTTATCCTCTGTGCATCAAGACTGGGGTCTTCAAGTCAAACTGTAGACAAGTTTAACTTAAATTACATAATAGTTAAAACAAAACTAAGAATGATAAGACTAGGAACACACGATAGCTGCCTCTCACCTGTCCTATGTCTGTCTTGTAAACAACAAACCAACTTGTAAATACTTCTGTATTTTTTAATATCTCCTAAAGCTTTCAACAAACCCCCACACCCCCCCGAGGACATCATACTAGGTGACAGTGCGTACCTACTCTTACCAAGGCTAATGACAGCTTTTGCCACAGCAAACACTGATGCATAGGAAAGATTCAAGAGCGCCGATGGAACGACCAGGAGCACAATTGAGCACTTAAATGGGGTGTTGAAGACAGAGATGATTCTCGAGTCTGAAGGGGCCCTAAGGCACAAAATCACATATTTTTTCCCATAACCCTTTTAACTAATGTTCATTACCATTATATTCCCGTAACCCCCATTAAGTAATCAAATGTCAAAAAGCATTTACAGAATCAGTTTTATTTTCACATTCATACACACATACCAGACCACCTGCATTCCTGTGCCGCAGGGAGTGTGAAGGTGACAGTAAGAACGCAGGCAGTAGTGGGGTGTAGTCTTCCAGACAGAGCACCATTTCCTTGTGACTATGCCTGCATTCTGTAACTGTTGTCTGAAAATAAAACTGCAAACAGATGTAGTAATTCTGTAATCTCTGAGTGGATTGTTCCCTTGTATATTGTAAAGACTTAAATTGTATTAATGGCGTTCTGGGTACATTGATTGGTAGATTGTTCTGGCCTATTAATATACATACCCTATGTGTTTGTTTCCTGAAGAGAAAAGGGTGAAAAAATACATACTCTTATTTGTTTTTCCATAATATTCTTTATTTTTTACAATTCACAGATATCCTACACCCTTTTCTACTGTAGCAAAGTTTAAACTATGTTATATACTATAGAATAATATTCATATAATGGCTAAAATATTGGTTGTATTAATACACTTGCATACACTTAAAAAGACTACATTACATTATGGTTATAACACTTTTGCCACAGAACTGTGAGCAGTCTGGTGTATCAAACTAATGGTACCACTTAAACCCACCCCAGTCATCTGAGTTGACTATTAGTCGCAAACAAGGTTGAGAGGAGATAACCAGGAGTCGTTGTCAAGGAACAGGCAGTGACTGAGACAGGGGTGACATATAGCTGTGATCTGGGGAGTTCAGGCAGAAGATCTGACAGATAAAAACATTTTGATGATAATAATAATAATAATAAACATATCTGATTTCAGAATGCTTTTGTATTCATCCCAAAACTCTAGCTAGCTATAGTCAGTTCAATCAATTCAATCACAATCTTACACATTGTATCTCTGCCACTGAGGTACCAAGCAAATCTTTTTTTACATGCCTTAATTGTTTTATAGGTCCTAATAGGCTAAATCACAAACCACAGTTGATTATCTACAGATTAGCACATATGTAACTGTTTTATATAGAAATACATACACTAACATAACTATGATTTCTCTACACATGATATAGCAATAAAGCACAAGAAAAAAAAAAGTTTTAATTATTACATCTAGGTTAACGACGGTTCCAAGAAGGCATAGATATCTGCCGTGGAGCCACACCTTTTGAACACCTTGCGTAGTGTGAACTTGTTTGCAAGCAAACTGCTGTAATCTCCAGGCAGGCAAAGCAGAACTCAACCTGACACCTAGAACATATGATGTTCTTACACCCTTCCTTATTGTGTTCAACAAACTGGCCACATGTTGGACAAGCTCGAATGGAAGGGCAATCGGACACTTCTGTCTCTGGTAAGGATGTAGTCGGGCACTTCAGCAGAAGCTCCAGTTCTTTATTGGTGCATCCATCATTGTCACAGCGGTCAGAACGGGGACCAGGTCCTTCCCACGGGTTCAAGCACTGCCAGCAGAACTCATAGGACTTTCCCATCTCCGCAGTGCAGATTGTGCAGTGAACATTCAGATTGGTGAGGTCTGTTCTCTCTACATATGATTTACAACCTGGGCACTGGAGTGAAAAATAAGAAAGAATGAATGTCTTTATAAACCAGAAGCCATCTCAAGAAAAGTGATCTTCACTGACTTCATGTGTAGCCTGTAATCTCTTACATTGCAGTTTATAAAGTCTAGTTGGCAGATCATCAAAACCTTTGATTATTTTTTTGTTTTTAATTGTATTTTTTCCTTTTCTACTTTGCATTTTGTATATTTCCTGTATATTCTGTTTCTCTGTATTTTGTAGTGTTATGTTTTTTGTTCTACCACTCTAATATTTGAACTTGCTACTAAGTAATTAAGGCATCCAATTATTATTAATGAAGGTGATGATTAACAATAATAATAATATCCCGATAACTATTTAAGTTTCCACTATAAAAATTACTAATAGGATAAATAATAATACAACTTTTGTGTGTTTGTTAATTATTAATAAAAAATAATAATTAAAACAACATACAGACTTATATTCACAGTACTCAGCGGCAGCCAACAATGCAACAAATTCCTCAAAATGCTGCTGTTCCTCACTGGACAGAACTGCCAGTTTGCGAACTTCTTGATATGTCCAAACCGCCCCGCACTTCTGCAGAGTTCCCTCCTTCAGTGCAGGGCAAAGAAATTTATATTGGCCCTGGGTGGCAAATTACAATATATGTTAGGGGTATATAGAGTACATATAAAATCTGGACACCAACTCTGTAAAGCATATCTCTCTGTCTATTCAATTTAACCCCATAGGGCACACAGATACATACATTTACAGATAGTAATCAATAATCATAAGATATTTTACCTGGTCAAGCAGGCTACGGCACCAAGCTGTCAATGAATTTGGAGTTACAGCATGTCCACAGGACATCTCTGCCCTTAGTATGTCAGGATCATCATCCAGTGCTAAAGAAACACAACATACAAGACAATGTCCCAGCAGTATTATTACTTAAAACCTCTTCACCTGACATTAAAAATGTGGAATGTCCTCCTGAAAGGACTGGCCCAATTTCAAAAGCGCGTAACTCTGTAAGCTTCACATGCATATAGATGGTATCATCTGAAAGGAAATAGCTTGAATTCAAGTAACACAATAGAAATAACACAATATCAGATACAGAAGTTGTTTATTCTGCACGTTGTTTCAATATGCTAAATCATATCACCTAATGAAGGCACCTCTATGTATAGTAGCTAAATCTCCACAAATCCTATGTCTCAACAACAACTGTACCACTTTGTGTGTCGTGGTTTGTTTCTTTGCAAATAGGCCCGTTTTGTTCAGAACACCGTAAAGCTTAATCCAATATATATAGTATATTTGATGTTCTATCAAAGACAAAGAAGTTCAGATCCGATGATATAAGATAGCTGCATATCAGTGCACTGTACAGACACTAGCGCGTGTTGCTTCTAATGAAACGGTTTCGTTATGACCAGCAGACTGTCTGCTTCTCAGACCAAATCCCCTCTTCAGAATATGGAGGGGGCGTTGGGGGGAATGAAAATGCAGGGGGGCGGTTTATTTTTCGCATCAGAAAATGATTGACAGCATTAGAGAGCTGAGTCTGTTTTCACAGGATACCAGTCACTCGGAAAACAACACAATGGTGAAGAGTTCACTCCACATTAAACAGAAACACCATTCTGAAGGCACCAAAAATTAAGAGGTTAATTAATAAGCGCGGCTGCCATTAGTGAATACAAAACACTCCTGACAAGCAGTATTATTCCTCTGATTGATTGATTTATTTATAAACATGTATTGAATGAGTTTTCCATTTTAACAATGCAATAAAAAAAATATTGTTTGCTAGTCAGTGTGAAAGAAACAGTGGTCCACATGACCAACACCATAACCTAAATGAGCAGAACAGACACATTTCTGCAAAACAGAAGGTCATTTTTGGTTGCTTTCATACAAAAGGCAAATGCCAACCACATTTGTGCAAAACATCACAGTGTGGCCAACAGCAACACAGCTGCAGGGGAGAACAGTGCAAGGAGGTGGTGTGTTATAGACAGTCTTCAGGTGGGGAAAGCAACACAAATGATCAAACAACAAACCAAACCAAACCAAACCCTATCTGCCCTGGAGCCTAACTTAACTTTTGCCACAAACTACAAACAAAACAATTGTTTTGAAAAAGTTAATTTTGTTTCGGGAAATGTGCTCAAGGAATCGAGAAAAACTGTTTCCGCCTCTGCAATCTAAATGATTCATATTATACTTGCAACATTATTACATATATGTGATTGACACACTGAAAGTGATAGTGCTCGGGCTCAGAGTTAGTTGAAGAAGCCAGAGGTACAACGTACACAAATATATTGAATTTTATGTTGTAAAATGTTCCTAAACTACTGATCCTGTCACCTGACCCACAGAGACATAGAGGAGCATGATCATTTGAAAACATTTTTTCAATTATAGGTTTAAAGTTTCAACATTATAGCGATACTATGTATTACATGTATAACCTTTAGACTGTTTAGAGACCCCAGATGCAGAAACAATATGTATATAAATCCAAGCTGACAGACTTGAATGTAAATGAACACGATGCCTTAACACATGCAATACAATACAAGTGTCCGGCTGCTGAAGGTCACCTCATCCATGCGCGCTGGATCCCTGCAATGACGGACACACCAGCGAACCGCCCTACAAACTGCGCAAAGGTATTGCTACGTTTTGCTTGTTACAAAAGTATGTCCGTAACTCATTTGAATTGTTCACAAACATCGGCAGACTTTTACATTTCTTTTAACACACTGACATGCCATCAGACCCACTTATGTCATCCCGCCTGCTCACGAACTTGAGGGTCGCGTCTGCGGGGTCGTAGCGCTTCTCGGTGCTCATCCTCCGCTGCCGCTGCCGCTGCCGCCTCCACAGCTTATGCGCCTGGAGTAGACACGTCACCACGTGATTTCCCTTAAGCCTCCTTCCCTTTGCACTAGCATCTGGAATCAAGGCTGTAGGACCTGTATTGTATAGTAACTGCTCATTTACCTATGTACTTGTGCATTTTGAACCTTTAATTGTATTACGTTTTGATTTGTAATTTTATACTGTATTATTGCACTTTTATATTCTGTACGTCGCCCCCCGGATATGGATGTCTGCTAATAAACAGATAAATAAATAAATCCATAATACAACCAAATGCAATCCTCTGCTTTATCATTTGTATTTCTACAAAAGTGTATTTAGCCGTCACAAACAGGCAGTTTCATCTTACCCATGCGTGCTCCAGCAAACGGCACGACTATTTATGGATGGGGGAATCTTATTTGAATATAATGTTTTATATATATATATTTCTTGGCAGATGCGCTTATCCAGGGCGACTTACAACATAAGTGCAAACAAAGTGCAAAAATACAGAGAAGTACAAGGCATTAAACATTACAAATTCAATTAGATAAAACATAGCAATTCAAGATAATACATTTTACAAATTCCAATTTACAATTTACACAAGTACAGTAAGAGACTCCCAACATCCTGGACAGTGAAAGCTAAGTGCTGTCAAGATGTCGGGTCACAGACGAGGGCTACGGGAAAGGGAGCAAGAAGGAATATATCAGATATTAGATAGATATTAGATATTAGATAGGTAGATATTATTACCATGATTTGTTTTAGAGGAGGACCGCCTGTCTCTGGGTCCACACCTGGACTCAGAGCCTAAGGCGGAGCTCATTGAGGAGGAGCTGGTCTCACCCACCCTTCCTCCTCTGTTGAGCAAGCACATCCCTCCTGCTCCTACGGGACAGGACCAGGAGTTCTGGGCGGTGATTCAGAGGGCCGTGCAGTGTCTCCAGCTCCCCTGGCCCTCTGATCCTGCCCCGCCACGCTCCAGGTTCAATAGAGGTCAGGCTTGCAGCGGACCATACACTGCTTCCTGACCTCCTCGAAGAAACTGAGGGCCACCTGGGACTATCTGGCAACTGCCCCCACCCTAGCCAGGAGAGGGGAGGCTTATGCCAGGACCCAGGGCGCGGCAGAAGCGGGCTTGATGGATTTTCCCCAGGTAAATTCCACCATGTCTCCGCTTGTCTCCCTACCTCCGCTGTCTGCGGTTCTACAGGTTGGACGTGATGGGACTTCCACTGGTAACCTGGCTGCAGTCGAGCCCCAGTAGCCTACGGGCTCTGGCTCCTGCCTTTCCTCTCCCAGTCTGTTAAGTGCATCCTGATGGAGCTATTTGAACCATGTCTTCCCTTCCACCGGACTATGCCTTCCAGTCGAGCACCCATGCGAGCTGCTCCTGGACTTGCTGACAGCCCTGTCAATGTCTTCCCAGGGTCTGTCATGCAGCCTCCAGGTACATTGCCTTACAAGGCCGCCCTGTATATAGTTTGTTCATTATGCATTGTATTGCGGTGGTGCATGCGTCTGGCCTGTACCCCACTCTGTATATATATATAATTGTGTTATATGTGTTAAACCCCACTCTGCTGTTTTGACTTTGGTGGGCAGGTCGTTCCACCATTTAGGGGTCAGGGATGAGAAGGAGCGGCTCTGGAGGAAGGAGAGTGGAGAGGAGGCAAAGTTAGTCTTCTGTTACTGGAAGAGCGCAGTGGTCTGGAGGGGATGTATGGAGAGACAAGGGTCTGCAGGTAGCTCGGTGCAGTGTGGTCGAGACAGCGGTATTTGATTATATGCATTCAGTGCTGAGGTCTGTGTTTGCTCCCTGATGCTCGGCTTTGGGATTGTGTGTTCATATTGTCTGTGAAGGGAAAGACTATCAGACTGCACACCTCTTAAGATAAAGACAGTCACCTAACCTTTTCTGCATTTTCTGTGTTCTGTAGGTCCCGGGCGGTGGAGTAGTCTGGGTGGATATCCTGGGCTCCTGGTTTACCGCCTGGGGGAGAGAAAACTTAAGCCCCATTCACAGTTGTACCCTTTCACACGGAAAACAGAGAAATCCATCATTAGCGCTGTAGCCTTGGGAATGAGATGCTACAGAAGCATGTGGATTTGGGAGAGGAGACACGGACTGATATTCTGGAAGTATTTGTAAAAGTTTCCTTCCATTGTGTTTCATGGGTTATTGGTTCTAAGGAGAGAGCCGCATCTGTTCGTTGTCACTACCAAGAACAAATAGTCAGGAGGGAAACATAAATTATACATCAATCTAGGGTGCGTTTTCGCGCTATGAACATATCATCGGGTTGTATGGTTGTATGTTTTTGTGGTGTGGTCACTGGACCCAGCAGTCACAGATCATTTAAACCAGTCAACCCAGTATGAGACTCAGCTCTCGGTTCATGGACACGTAACAAGAGGCATTGTGTGGGGTCTTGAAATATCCTGTTAAATACTGTCATATAAAGTTAAATTAACTGAAATAAATGAAGAAAATAGCATGACATTACATCTATATCTATACCAAAAGTGTGGTTGTGCAGATCAGCAATTGATTGATTGCTCAAAACTATTTATTTTATTTGTCATTTTTTAAAGTTTGACAATTACTGCCTCGAAACAAACTACCATCAGAGCACACTGTAATGCAGTCTAACATGTTTGCCTATGTATAGAGATATTATATTTAGCAAGTTTCATTGGTATATAGCAGGGGTTCCCAAAGTGCAGCCCAGGGGCCAAATGCGGCCCTCGAGGGTGTTTTTCTGAAGCTTTTCTATATTTTTACACTTTATGACAATTTTCTGTAACAAATTGCACATGTAAAACAATTAAAGTTAATAAATGTTCCCTAACAGAAATGTATAGGAAATAAAATCGGTGGTTCATTTTCTACTGCGGCCCCCCCATCCCATGCAACCTCGGGAAATTGGCCCTCCATCACCAGACATTGGGAACTCCTGGTATATAGCATCTGACATATGTGTGACAATAGTTAGCATAGTTAGCATTAGTTGTCACTTACATTTTGGAACTGCTGCTGCTACCTATCTATTTGTATTGTGGGGGAGTATTTCAGTTTTTATATATTAGGAATTAGGAATAGTTTGTTTTAATGTTTATGTTTTTTCTGATTTATAGCTCATTAGATTTAAAGGCTTTTTAGTATTTTCTTAGTTTTAGTTAGGATCTCTTCAACGCCTTCACTGTGTCCATGTTGAATTTGCCGCGTTCCTAAACCTGCTGGGGTTCCTACGTCTTCCCTTCAAACACCTTCTGACTCCACAACAAACTTCAAGCCTATATGAATATAATTAGTTCTGAAGATGTCCAAGAGTACACGGTAAGAAGCCCAAAATACAACATTAAGATGCCAAAAAGGGCTCCTGTCAAGATTTTATGTGAAGTCCAGATACAGACAGTGAAGGAGGACACCGTCTTGATTTTTGAACTGTCCAACTATTCAAAACGGTCCTCCCTGCTGCATACTTGGAGAGATCCAGCAACTTGGTGCAGTTAAAATAAATGGGATCTAGCCAGAAGCATTCAGGGACAGCACACAGGGTGAACAGCCTTGGGATTCTCCTGTTGATCTCAGCCATCCCATTGTACAGCAACAACAGGTACTTCAACAAGAGGGATGGCTCTGTGCGATTGCTTATGGATCTTGAACACTTACAGCATCTGAGAAAAGTTACCATCTCCACTCAGGGAAATTGGAATTTCTGGCCTTAAAGTGTGCAAACAGTGCCAGACGTGGCTAGGTTCACCTGGTTGGGAAGGTATACAATACTTTTAAAGTCATCAGTGCAAAGAAAAGAAACAACAACCCATCAATACATACAAAGATGTGCAATATGGTAATTGAAAAGAAAGCATAATATTCAATATTGAAAAATAAGAAGTATACACAAATCCATAAATATCATTAATAATACTAGTATTAATAATAATACTAATAAATCATAGTGAAGACAGACCCACAAAAAGTAGTTTTGAATTTTAGGTGTGACCTTAAACCAGCTGACAGAGTTCATGTGAACAGATCAGAAGGCATACAATCTATAATTTCAGTAAGAATGTCAGTGCAATGTGTAACTAAAACATTGTGCTAGTGCATATTTCATGAAAGCTGAGAAACTGGAACAATACAATGAACTGGTTACAAAGTACAAAGTACAATACAAAGTACAAGGCTTGATCAAACTATGAAATATATAACATTAAATTCACCAGCAAACACAGATTTATTTTATTGAGCCTTAATAGTTACTGCACTTATTTATACATGTGCTTATGAAAAGGTATTCTAGGGGGTTCCCAAGTATTGCTGACATGCATGTTTTCATGAGTTATTCATGAGTCAAATTGAAACTGAAATTAAAAACAGATACAGAAAATATCCTTCCTAAATATACTTAAACTAATATTGTATTAATTTGTGTGTTGTTCTAAAATGTATATGCATATATTTCAATATAAATTATGTTATTGTATAGTCAACATTAAGGTGACAATGATTGTATAAAATAGTGCTGTATAAGTTGTTTCTTTAACTGTTTGCAAGCCCAAACAAATGTAAAGAAAGGAGAAATAACTATGTCTGAAGTTCAAAACATTTCCACTGAAACAATTATTATTATTTATTTATTGGCAGATTTATTGGCAATAATCCAGGGTGATTTACAGGTTACATGAGCAACATAAAAGTACAATAGTATAGTACACATTTCAAATTAAGCATAACACACATAGTTTTTAAATTACGTAAGTGTATAAGTTAAAATATACAGTTAATATAAAATACAAATCATACATCCTAGTTCTAATAGGTAACACGTATGGACAATATGTGGTAATAGGTATGAGCTAAAAGGATGGGGGCAGAGGGGAAGTCACACATAAACAACAGGAGTTCTAGCAATGTATGAGTAAGCAGTATAATGAAGTGCAAAATTATACAGACTTATTACAAGATATAATAATTATGAATATTACAATAATATGTATTTATTGTTGTTTGTAATGTTTTTTGTCCAGATCGTTTACTTCCTTGTTGATTAGCTCTCATGTGATCAACATGTTTTGGATTGTGAAAGAAAATGAAAGAAAGAAAGAAAATGAAACAAAAAAGTATCAACTTTACAAGCTTAGTCAAACACAGAACTCTGCTTAGAACAGTAGCTGTGAAATGGGGAAAATTTATCAAGTTATAGTTGTTGGAATAAGAGGAGATAAAAAAACAGTTGACGTTGGTCAGTCGGAAGAAGAGATGAATAGTCTGACTATCCTGGAATTCAAGAAAAAACTGATTGGAAAAATGTTACTGAATGCAGGTACTTATGTTTTAATCACTTAAAATACTTAAAGTACTTCAGCTATGTATGAATTTTTAAACTACAATCAAACACTAGACTACATTTTTTTGTGGTGTAGAAAGATATTTATTTCAAATCCAGTGTTTCGCTTTTTTAATTTATGCTGCAAATGTTACTTGGCTGGACTGTTTGTGAAATGCATTACTTTAAAAATTCCATAAAATCTGTAAATCGTAATTGTATAAGGGAAGATTTGAACTTCATATGCTATGTTAGGTCATTAACAATAATTCAAATAAACCATTCAGTTGACATTTTATGCGCTCTGATGTAAGCCTAACCTACCGGATTCTGTGTTTAAAACCTCTTACCTTAATTATACTTAAACTTATACTTATTTATTTAAAATACATCTGAGATAAATAGTTTGGAATATCTTACATTTAAAATAAAGTTTTAAAACGAGAGATCATTGAAGTCCTCTTGCTTACCTGTTAGTTTATTATTTCTTGATGGACACCAGATAAGTACAGCTATCAGAGTTTCAGTGCCAACTCAACTCATATCAATTCTCTCACTGACTGTATGTAAAACCAAAACTATATTTTTAATCAGACCTTGTTTATTTGTTTTTGTTCATTAAAATTTGTTTTGCAGTTTTGTATGTTTTTAATTTAGCAACAATTATATTCTTACATGCATTTGTGTGTGCCAGCTCTATTGGAAGTCCTCCGACCTCACCACTGCATTGCAATATCCTGAATATAATTCATTCTCTAATTAATTTAACTATTAAAGTAGTTTTCATTAATTAAAGTGTGTGTATGATACTGTTTTCTAGACCCAGATGAGTTAAGACTCATATTTGCTGACAGGCAAATGGAGGACTCTGACAAGTTTTCAGACCACCACATCAAGGACAAGTCTACCATCTTTGTTGTGCTGAAATTGCCTGGAGGATGTTAATGTTGCCAGGTGAGACAATCAACCACAGGAGAAGACATCTGAAGAAATCCTCTCCTTCTGCATTCATTAGGATTCAGGGATAGTTTTCTTCAGTATGAACTGGCTTGAGTCCCTGGGAGGCAACACCTCATCAACAAAAAACACACCAATGTGATGAAGACAGTGATCTAATTTACAAAATAATATGTTTATATTTTTATTTGAATGGTGTATATATAAACCTGAAGACATTGCCAGCATTAGCACTTTCTGAAACATTGTATATTGCCTTCCTCTGGAAATTCCTTAGTATTGTTTGAGTGTCACAGGGTAAAGTGTGTGTGATTGTATGTATATTCTCATTGAACCTCCTGTTGAAAGCTTGACTGATACAGGCCCTTGAGATCCACCATCCTTCAGATTGTATAGGCAATTTCAATCAGTGACTAGAACAAATGTATCAAATTTTAATGATTGTATTAGTTATCTGAATGGATGACTGGAATGAGAAGTGAAGACCCTTTGGCTTTCCAAGCGCAGGGTTTTGAATACCTGTTCAAGAAAAGAAAACTGAATGTTTGCTTTTTTTCCCCTTCAAAAATGGCCTAATTTGTAATAGAGAGATTAGAATAAAGCCTGGATTAAATCAAAAGTTATCTGCTATTTAAACTGAAGAATTCATTTATATTTGTATTAGATGGTTATGGTATATTGTTTTGCTTTGTATATGTATAAAATTGTGTGCTTCCAAAAAATATTAATTATGCATGTCTGTTTTTTTTCTTGCATCCCACTCATATATTCTTTGAACATGCAGAAGATTCAGTCATACAAAAGCAGCAAAAAAATGTAATATGTATAGGACACACAAATCAAGGCATGTATTTTAAATGAATTTTAAAAAGACCCTGCCAAAATGAAGACAAGTACAACTGGGGAGCATTGTAAAGAATAGTGTTATTCTACATAACATGGGAAATACACATTTGTGTTATAAATAATCCCTTTTATCTGTCAGGGAACAGTAAGAAGACTTACAATTGTTTCAGCTTGGCATTTTTATATTTGCTGCACAAAAACAGTTTAGAGGAAGACAGATTATGTTTCTTTACCCAAAAACCAGCATTAACTCCAAATGCTTTACCTGCAGGACATTTTCATGTTCATGATATTTGTAAAATTATTGAATGATGTGTCCACTTTGTAGGCTAACTGCATAATTATTTATTTACCATCAGAAACCCTTACCCAGGGAAAGACACACAATATACAGATTTCAAGATGGCGCCCTTTCTACTATCAATAGGACCTAAAATGATTTTGGGGCGTTTCTTTTAAATATTAGAAATGCAGCCTTGGAATGCTCACATTGCATTTAAAAATATGAAATTGTGGCTTTGGGACACCAGTTTGGCTGTCTATTCCAGGTTTCACAATTTGCTCCCCAGCATAGCACTGTTGTACTGTAACAGGGGACCCTTTCTACTATCAATGGCACCTCATGGTTCTGGGGACTTTATTTTAAACATCTTCAAGCAAGTCTTTGAAAGCTAATGTAGTAAATGGAAAGAATAGGGGCACCAGTTTCAGAAATAGATCCCCAGCATGAAACTATTGTAGCACTATTGTACCTTAATGCTATTACTTTTACAAATTCTGTTCAGTTTAACACATTGTAGAAAATATGTATACATTATTATTAGCAGTAGTATTAAAGTTAATTATGAATATTATTTACACTATGTAATGCAATATTTTCAATTAAAACACAAGTTTCTAAAAGCCCAGAGACGTGTTTTTCTGTTTTGAATTATTTTGGAGTATTTTCTTTATAAATGTCTCCACTGTTCCGGGTTTTATTCAGTCCCAGTCTTTTTTTAGTAGCAGCAGTACAATTCAAAATGACAGGGAATCGCCACATAAAAACGAAAGTAAAAGTACTACAGAAATTAACTCTTACAATTACTATTACAACTTACAAGCTTTAATGCTTGTCATGCAAACTATTGTTTAAACTCCGAAACTGTGTGATACATGTACTCTTCATGGACATCATCGGCTAGAAAAGGTAAAAACATTATTAAACCTATGTATGTATTGAACCTGATTTTTAGGTTAGTTAACGTCTCTGTTGAGACGAGTGTATTATTTGAGCGAAAAAAGCAACGAAAGAAAATTATCCGATTTGATTTAAATATTTGATATCTATCTTGACTTTAATCTGTAAATTAAATGTGCTTCGTAGCCCTTATACCGATATCTGCTGCATAATCTCTCTAGTGTAGTTGGTAATAAATAAATAAATAAATAAATAAATAAATAAATAACGAAAATATCTATATATCTATACATTAAATGAATTAACATGTATTAATCTTACTGAAGCTATTACTACTATTTTATTTTTGTTTTTGAAAAATAATTATAGTTTAGATTTCCAATTTATATGAATACAGTATTTATCTTAAATCAATAACTATTATGATATACACTCACCTAAAGGATTATTAGGAACACCTGTTCAATTTCTCATTAATGCAATTATCTAACCAACCAATCACATGGCAGTTGCTTCAATGCATTTAGGGGTGTGGTCCTGGTCAAGACAATCTCCTGAACTCCAAACTGAATGTCTGAATGGGAAAGAAAGGTGATTTAAGCAATTTTGAGCGTGGCATGGTTGTTGGTGCCAGACGGGCTGGTCTGAGTATTTCACAATCTGCTCAGTTACTGGGATTTTCACGCACAACCATTTCTAGGGTTTACAAAGAATGGTGTGAAAAGGGAAAAACATCCAGTATGCGGCAGTCCTGTGGGCGAAAATGCCTTGTTGATGCTAGAGGTCAGAGGAGAATGGGCCGACTGATTCAAGCTGATAGAAGAGCAACTTTGACTGAAATAACCACTCGTTACAACCGAGGTATGCAGCAAAGCATTTGTGAAGCCACAACACGTACAACCTTGAGGCGGATGGGCTACAACAGCAGAAGACCCCACCGGGTACCACTCATCTCCACTACAAATAGGAAAAAGAGGCTACAATTTGCACAAGCTCACCAAAATTGGACAGTTGAAGACTGGAAAAATGTTGCCTGGTCTGATGAGTCTCGATTTCTGTTGAGACATTCAGATGGTAGAGTCAGAATTTGGCGTAAACAGAATGAGAACATGGATCCATCATGCCTTGTTACCACTGTGCAGGCTGGTGGTGGTGGTGTAATGGTGTGGGGGATGTTTTCTTGGCACACTTTAGGCCCCTTAGTGCCAATTGGGCATCGTTTAAATGCCACGGCCTACCTGAGCATTGTTTCTGACCATGTCCATCCCTTTATGACCACCATGTACCCATCCTCTGATGGCTACTTCCAGCAGGATAATGCACCATGTCACAAAGGTCGAATCATTTCAAATTGGTTTCTTGAACATGACAATGAGTTCACTGTACTAAACTGGCCCCCACAGTCACCAGATCTCAACCCAATAGAGCATCTTTGGGATGTGGTGGAACGGGAGCTTCGTGCCCTGGATGTGCATCCCACAAATCTCCATCAACTGCAAGATGCTATCCTATCAATATGGGCCAACATTTCTAAAGAATGCTTTCAGCACCTTGTTGAATCAATGCCACGTAGAATTAAGGCAGTTCTGAAGGCGAAAGGGGGTCAAACACAGTATTAGTATGGTGTTCCTAATAATCCTTTAGGTGAGTGTATATATAAATATTGTGAGCTGATCATTTTGAACGATTACACTGAGCGCCCTCTCCTGACGAGCAATTCTGGACACCATGACATTGTTTTGCTTGTTTGAGCTGAAGAAAGAGTAAACCCCCTAGTCAGTTCATTTGTTTGAAGTAAAACCACAAATACAAATATATACTTGCAAGTTGCATGCCTCATGTATACAGTATTCTGACAAAGAAAGTCAATATTGATTCTTATTTCTTATTCAAAGGCATGCGTATGTTAACATGAATATGTAACGGATGTAAAAACTGGAGAAGGACATTGTTCAGTCAGTGTTGAAGGACCTGATTGTATAGAAAGTGTTATATCATTGCAGCCACCCCTTCTTGATGAAAACTAGATGTATTTGGTATTTGGTCGTTATATGTCTAGAACACTTCGAGAAGGGCACGTTGTTCCTAAATTGAATGCAATTAAAGTTTAAACTAAACTTTCTGGCTTTGCTAAATAGATATTGTATCTATATTACCAGAAGCTAATGTATACACTATATTTTACTAAATATAATGAAACCAACGTTAAATATTATTTGTATTTATTGTTATTCTTAATTTTGTGCTGTAAACCACATTTTAAATGTTGCCATTTTGCAACAGTTAGGTCCATAAATATTTGGACACTGACACAATTGCCATAATTTTGTCTCTGTACGTCACCACAATGGATTTGAAAGGAAACAACATCAAGATGTGCTTTACATGCAGACTTTCATCTTTAATTTGAGGGTAATTACATTCACATTGAGTGAACGGTGTAGGAATTACACCCATTTGTATATCTGTTCCCCCTAGTTTTAGGGTCTCAAAAGAAATTGGACAAACTAACATCTTCATGAATTAAATTGTGAGTATCAATACTTGGTTGCAAATCCTTTGCAGTCAATGACTGCCTGAAGTCTGAACCCATAGACATCAGCAGATGCTGGGTTTCTTCCTTGGTGATGCTCTGCCAGACCTGCACTGCAGTGTCTTTAGTTCCTGCTTGTTCTTGATGACAATTGTGTCACTGTCCAAATATTTATGGACCTAACTGTATATATTGTACTTACACACTCTTCCTGATCAAATAAGTAATAAGAATCAGTTATTCCTGCTCTTCCTGTTATTACTGCGAAAGCAACCCAAGACTTTTTTAAGCAAAGAAGTGTAATGTTCTGTAATGGCCAAGTCAGTCACCTGACCTGAATCCAATTGAGCAGCATTTCACTTGCAAAACTGCAGGCAAAACTGCAGGCAAAACTGCAGGCAAAACACCCCAAGAACAACAAATACACGTAGTCAAACACTGTGTTTCCTAGTACTACTGCAGCAATGACAACTTCCTTTGGCAATACTAAACTAAACACAGACATTAATACAATATGACAATACAATTTCAGAAATATTTATATAGTACATTTTGTTTTGTTACATCGCTTATTTGTTTTACATATATACTATGCATCTTTATTAATACTTAAGCAATATTTGCAGCTTCTGAATATAGTGTGGGTAAAATTGAAGAGAATGGCGATGAGCCAGTTGCAGTGAGTGAGGAAAGAAATGTTTGAAAGCCAAAGTTTACAACCCAGGAGGGGCATTTATGGCAGAATATTTTGCAAATTAGAAAGAAACAAAGTTTTTATATTTTTCTGCACAAATACTTATGCATTTACTCTGTAACAAAAATGTATAAAGAATCAATAATCTTTTTTCCCATTATGGCACCATTTTAAAATATTTTTGGTGTTTATAACTTTAGATTCTTTTGATTAAATATGAACAACCAATGAAAGAACTTGCAGCTTGGCATTAAGTATTACATTCCTCCAGCGAATCAGCTGATAAAACTAGATTGTAAAGGTATGATGCAGGTGTCCATGAATTGCGATTCTTGTTTAGTTGTTTCCAACTTTGTTTATTGTGATCTTTGGTCCCAATGCTATTCTATTATAACATGTAGAAAATGTGTCCTTTTAATTAATGAATAATTGTGTTAGGGTGAAATAAACCCTTATACTCTCAATGTCTGCAGTTAAGTATTGATTTAAAGGACAGGGTAACTTTTTGCTTAATTATAAAGCTTTTTGCTATAATAAAGCACTGTATTTAATATTATTTGTTTTAGGTTACAATGGTTTATATAACCAGGGAGCAACCTGTTACTTAAACACAGTGTTGCAGACATTCTTCATGGACCCGAAGGTCAGAGATACTATTTGCAGGTATGGTAAAAGTTTCAATTTCTATGATTTTCTTGATCATAATTTGTAAATACACCCATCACCCCACCTCCACCCCTCCAAACCTGAGGCAGTTGATGCTAAGTAAGAAAGCCTGGCTTGTCACTTGTGGGTGTATTCATCACTCAATTTTGTATTTTATTTGATATGTGTGTTTACATGTTGATCCCTTTTCAATATTTAAATTAATACATTAGTTTGTAATGTACCCTGCAATTAGACAGTTTTTTGCTTTGTTATATCACTTTGAAATAAAATCTATTGTTTTCCCTCTTTCAATAAATATGTTATTATTAAATTGCAAATTAGAAAATAAAGCAATGTATTACTATTGATGATCCGGTGTCCCTGCGACCCTCACCAGGTAAGCAGTTTTGAAAATGGATTCTGATTATATTATGTTAAAGTATATTGTTTATTGTGTGGTCTGTGGACATCTCCTGCATGTACTTATTTAGGTACTTTTCCATAAACAAAAACATTTTGGACCCACTTGCATAGATGCCATGTAAACCTGTAACAAATAAGATCCCTGTTTGTTAGGCTGCAATTGTTAACCATACTTGTCAAAGGTTTTAGAGCTGTTGTTATCAGCCGCAAAACCATTTGCTCACTAACAATTTACAGAAGGTTTTCCAGTCTGGTTTTAGATTTAGGCATAGCACGGAGAAGGCACTTGTTAGAGAGGTCAACTACCTACTCATGAATGCCAACTCTGGCTGTTTCAATCCTTGTCTAAATCTCAGTTCTGCTTTCGATACCATTGACCACACAATTCTCTTGAGCAGATTGGAAAAGGCTGTAGGGGTCAGATGGTTTGCATCCTACCTTACCTGATAGAGAACAGTACATCAAAATCAGACAATCACCAAAAAGTAGAATTTCATACGGCTCCGTTTTGGGGGCAATTTTGTTTTGCATTTACATGCTTTCATTGGGATTTTGCGCACTTCCTAGAACGTGGCGCCATTTACATTCATGTCTCACAAATTGCTTAAATGAGGTGAAGAATCTGATGCAGCAAAACTTTTTAAAACTGAATCCTGACAAACCTGAGGTGATGCTAGTCTGCTCAACCCATCAGTAAAACAAATCTTACACTGGTTGTAGGTGAGAGCAATCTTTGCAGTAGTCTAAGAACCCAGCCATCATTTTTATCCTAATCTGGCTTTTGATGAGCACATTCGCAATATTACAAAATGTTTCACATCTATCCCAGCTAACACACACGCCAAAATTACATTGCTGCAACATTGTGGCAGCAGGGATGTGGCCTGCGTTCGCTCTTGTCTTACTCCTGAAGATGCAGACAAACTGATTAATGCCTTTGTTTTCTCCAATATAAACTACTGTAACTCTATGCTTGCTGGCGTGCCTAAGAACTCCCTTAAAGAATTGCAACTTGTACAAAACACAGTGGCCAGAATCTTACCTAAAAACAAACTTTCTGACCGTATCACTTCAGTTTTAGTTAGGCTAGACTGGCGTGAAGTCATGGGAGTGGTAGTGATGACATGCAGTTTTTTTAAAGACAACTTTAAAGCTGTCAAATATATTGCAAATTGAAGAGAGAACAATAAAAACATAACTAACTATTTGAATATTTGTTAAAGAAAACTATAAATGTATAAATGTTTTCTCTACATTGAGCTGCCCACAGAACATTAATAATTTACAGTAAAAAAAACATATTGTGCTTTCAATTTGAATAACTTAGGGATAAAAAGCATTTGTTTAATTATAATAAAATGTTTTTAATGAATTTATATATAAAACAATAATAAACTTAACTGATACAGTGGATCTTCATTATATTTTTCAGTTTGCCAGTTGAAAAGGAGGAAAGCATTTCATTTCAACTTAAGAAGTTGTTTAAAAATCTAGAGGAGGGACAAAACACTGCTGAAACAACAGGCATCACAACTAGCCTTGGTATAACTTGTGGTGAGTTACATGCACATGAAAGGATAGTTTCCTGATCCATTATTTTATTATTATTATTCATAAAAAAAAATTAAGCTTCTGACTGAAGACTCACAGAAATCAATTGCATGGCAACCTAAAGCTTACAAAACTGAGTTTGAACTCAGTTTAGTCATCTAGAATCTTCAATGCTTAATCGGCATTCAGACATTGAAACAATACGAATTATTCAATGGGCAATGTTTATTTAACTTAATACAGAAAAAAATAAGAGTGTTAACAGTTATAATGTATTGTATTGTTTTGGCTTTGTATTGAAATGAAAGGAAAATAATGTGGTTTTAGTCTCATTATTCTGCATTTATATGAAGTTAAATGAGTGGCTTTTGTTCAGGAGGAAAGAAACACATATACTGAATATTACCAGTATTTATTAAATTATTATGTATGTTTTATTTTAGTCTTCGAACAACAAGATGCAGAAGAATTTTTCCAGAGGATACTGAATGCAGTTGACAGTGATGTCTCTAAGGTACATTGTATTATCAGCTGGTTTACCCGTGCAATATGAAATAGCCCTTTTTTCACTATAGCTATACACAGTGGCCTCCACATATATTCATACCCCTGATACATTTCAACACAAATATGACTGAAAAGAAAATAAATGAAAATATGTAAAATGTTATTAATAAAAACTATATTGAACAACATCACGTTTGACAAATAATATTGTTATGTTACAAAAAGGATCTTTCATTCATATCACTAAGTATCTTTAAATAAGATTCTGCAAAAATAATACTGCTTCAACATCCTGTTGTCATTGTCATTGAAGTTGGGTGGTGCCTATAAAACACAAACAGTTAAACATACCAGTTTCCCATAGTGTCCATTATCAGGAAGTTAAGGCTACTGGAACAGTGGCTACCTTGCCAAGAAGAGGATGCAAGAAAATGTTAATACTATGAGAAAAGTAGTTCTGGAGTCAAAGTAAAACTCCTGGGCAGAGTCAGGCATCAGGATACAAGGTCTCAACTATACCATCCAACATCGACTGCATGAATATCTGTTGTTAATGAGAGTTCAAAGGAAGAAGCCTCTTCTCTCAGCATAACATGAAAATGAAAACAAAACTGTCCTTTCTGTACATGCTCATCAGCATTATGTTTAGCAGTAAAAAGTTGAAGCTCATGTTGAAAAGGCATGTATGGAGGTGAATCAGTTTTGCTTTGGAGGTGTTTTACCTCAAGCTGATTCCTTATTCCCTATTCCTTATTTCAGATTTCCATTTCAATAAGTAATGGTAATTTATTACTTATTTCCCTTTCCAAATTTTACAACCAAAAAGTAACATACAGCACATATCATTAGTTATGTTATATTAGTTATATTCTTTACACATCAATAAAAAGTAATAGACAACAACATCTAATTTATTTAGCAGGTGGGCTTAACCATCTTGCTAATGGCTTTGTATTACCAAGTAATTCTGGCACTGAATAAAAGAAGGCGATGGCAAAGAGACTGTTTTACAGACAGACAGGTAGACTAACATACTGACCCATATACTTTGTAGAGTATCAGCCCCTGTGCCACGAGGGGGCAAAAGTGGGCAAAGCCAAATGTATTGAACTTTTGCAGAAAAATGGCAGCAGGTGCAGGTGCAGCATATGTGGCTGTAGCAGAAGGCAGTTTGTTCGCTGAAGGACTGGAGAGCCCTACACGGATGAGTGTCTGCATCAACAGTGAAGCATGGTGGAGGTTCCTTGCAAGTTTGGGGCTGCATTTCTGCAAATGGAGTTGGGGGTTTGGTCACAATGAATGGTCTCCTCAATGCTGAGAAGTACAGGCAGATACTTATCCATCATGCAATACCACCAGGGAGGCGTCTGATTGGCCCCAAATTTATTCTGCAGCATGACAACGACCACAAACATACAAACATACATTAAGAACTATCTTCAGCGTAAAGAAGAACAAGGAGTCCTGGAAGTGATGGTATGTCTCCCACAGAGCCCTGATCTCAACATCACCGAGTCTGTCTGGGATTACATGAAGAGAGAGAAGCAGCTGAGGCTGCCTAAACCCACAGAAGAACTGTGGTTATTTCTCCAAGATGTTTGGGCCAACCTACCTGCCGAGTTCCTTCAAAAACTGTGTGAAAGAGTACCTAGAAGAATTGATGCTGTTTTGAAGGCAAAGGGTGGTCACACCAAATATGGATTTGATGTAGATTTTTCTTCTGTTCACTTAGTTCATTTAGTTAATTGATAAATATAATATGTTAACATGACTATTTTTGAAAGCATTCAATTCTTGTTACAGAACATTAGACATTAATGTCTAATCTGAAATCAATGCTCTGTCTAACAGTTTAGCAGAGAGGCAGTTCAAACAGTCAAAGAAGGTTGGTTGATCCTTGGATCACTTAGTTATTAATGGACACCAAATGAGCACGATGGGACGAATGGCCTCCTCTCGAATGTAAACTTTCTTATGTTCTTATGTTCATATGAACAGCCCTGGCTGGTTAAGGAAAGCCTGGGGGACTCGAGCACAAATGCACAGGATCCACTTGTAAACACTTCAAAGCATTAGGACAGTCTAGCTGAGGACCAACCAAAAGACCCTTTGCACCTTGTTAGCTGTATACCAAAGCCTTGGGGACTGATGGACTTTTTAACGTTAAAACCCTAAAGTTACAGGTAGTTAGGAAAGATGATGCCTCATAATTGCCTGGACTTTGAGCTGTGTAACTTGATTGAGTTGACTGCAACACTTTGTAAAATGGAGTGTCATCTTATTTTCCACTTTTAACTCTGCAGTCGTATTATAGCTGAGTTTCAGCATACCTGAATCAAATCAACTCTTGGTTTCTTTCACCCGACAATGGTTTGAGACCAAGGATTTCTATTTTCACATATATTCACATATATACACCTTTGACATCTCTTGAGGACATATTTTTTGTAATGTAGGAAATAGCACAATAACATTTACTTTTTCCCTGTCCTTAGCTCTACCGGGGCACCTTAATGAACACTACAAAGTGTTTGGGTTGTGAAGAATGCAACACAGACATGAGCAAGTTCCTGGATATTCCGCTTCCTGTAGATATCCTCCATGATTCCAATGAAATCTACAGTGTTGTAAGTACCAACCACTTATATTTATCCTCCAGTTTGAATTGTCTCATTGTCCAAAAGATCAAAGACTGTGACTCAGTACTGTTAAATATTATGCTAATTCAGGATAACATAACATGTTAAGTGTAATGTACTACACTATTTACTTTCTACCTACATGTGTTTGGGGTGGTCTGCCCTCCTGAAATAATTGTATTGTGTATTACACTTATGCTTATGAACTGGACTCCTTACTTAAGCTTTCTTGTACTTTCGGCTATTGTCTTCTTTTCAATCCCTATCCCTCCTTCATCTCCCATTGCGTCTTTTCTAATGTTTGCTTTCTCTCTCTCCTCTCTAAACACTACTCAATAGAAAATCTGCAAAAGTATGCACAACCAATGACAATATAATTTCCACAATTATAGATGACAGAAAAGGTGTCGACTAAACAGTCATACAAATTCAATCCTTAACCCTGAGAGTACTACAGGGCCGATAATCAGCCATAAATTCTGCCCACACATTAGCACCAAAAAAGTTTTTATTGGACTATTTAACAGAGCAACAAACTGTCTTAACCAATAATAGAGAGGTTTGTTGTTAATATTAACAACTTTTAAAAAATATTTTTGTATTGGTTAAAAACAAATACGTCTCCTAAAGGATTAAGGGAGTTCTCAGGATTTTACTGCTTCTGAGACTGATACAACCTTTTTATTAAGCAGATTGTTTAGTATTTGTAAACTTTTAATTGGGCAAATTGTTCATTATTGTAGAGAGTGATGAAAGCAATTTGGAAAAGTGGGATGCAGAAGTTGAAGAGGAGGATGTAGATGAGAGGGGAGTTGACAGTACAGATGGAGCTGTTTCAGGTTTATTACAGCTGGTCAACCTAAATGTCAGAATCCCCTTTTCAACCAAAATTACAGAATTGCCTCAACAGAAAAGAGCTAAGATTAAGAAATACACAGAAGTAGTAGTCCGAGATTTATTCAACACAGCACAGTCCGACTGGCCGATTTCTCAGCAAAGATGAAAGACATTTACATCTTTGGAAAAAATTGAGACCACTGCAAAATTATCTATTTCTCTGGTTTTACTATTTATAGGTATGTGTTTGGGTAAAATTAACATTTTTGTTTTATTCTATAAACTACTGACATCATTATTCTCCCAAATTCCAAATAAAAATATTGTCATTTAGAGCATTTATTTATTTATTATTTTTGTCATTTAGCAGATGCTCTTATCCAGGGTGACTTTTGTACCCATTTAAACAGCTGGGTATTTTACTGGAGCAGTCCAAGTGAAGTATCTTGCTCAAGGGTACAACAGCACGGCCCCACCTGTGATTCAAACCCACAGCCTTCCAGTCATGAATCCAGAGCCCTAACCACTAATCCACAGTGCTGCCAGATTGCATGTGTCCCATCTATCCCAAAAGAAAGACCAATGCTCCATAAATCTAAACCCCTCTTCCCTACACCAAGATTTCAACCACGTTAAACTTTCTAAATTCTGTCTGTCTCCCTGGCCTGGCACGTGGTAGCGGAAGTATTTAGGAGAAAACCACCATGGAGGTTCTGCTCTTTAGTTTTGTTCCTAAGTCTTTAAATTTGTCTTGCAGAACCTCTGTCCTACCTTTTCCTATGTCATTGGTTCCAATGTGGACCATGACCAGTGGATTCCCCCCGGCTCAGGCCAGTAGCCCGTCTACTAGTTTAGGGAGATCTGCAACCTGAGCACCAGGCAGGCAAGATACCATGCAGGTCTCCTTATCACTAGAACACACTGTGTGATCTACACCTCTAAGAATTGAGTCTCTTACTATAACTACCTCCCTGTTCTGGGGGGGAGTGGGCACCATGGTGCTCTGGTGCTCAGCTGCCTTTCCATCACCCTCTGAGCTGTCACTGTCCAACTCGGTGTCCAGCAGTTGGAACCTGTTGGGCATTTCTAGCTCTTGGGTTGTTTCTCCTAAGGGGTGTGCTCGCCCTTTTCTGTGGTTACGACCTACTGTAACCCAGCAGTTCTCTACACTTTCCTGCTCTAAGGCCCCACCTGGCTCCTCCTGGAACAGAATTCCTGATTGTATTCCACTGGAATGGAATGGCTACCATAAATGTAGAGATGTTGATTGAAGAAAAAAATTGCTGTGCTCTCTTCATTTTTTCCAGAGCTGTACAAATAATTAATTTGAGTGAAAGTGAATACTGCTGTACTGCACTGCATTATATACAGCATTATACAGGACAACATGCAGTGCTTATAGGAAGTATTCACTCACTTGGACATTATTTCTTTTTGTTACAACCTGACATCTTGATGCATTTAATGGGATTTAATGGGATCTACACAACCTTCTCCATATTTTCAAAAGGGGGAAAATGGGGGGGTGAAAAAACGAATACACTCCTATATAAGCTCAGGTGGAACAAATTGCCTTGGAATTCACACAGATGGAATGGATTTCATATCCCTGGTAGAAATCCATGACAAGATCCTATTTAAGATCCTGTAGGATCCTTCAATAGGATCTTGTAGGATCCTAGGATCCTGCACCAGTTCCTGGGCATATATTGTACTACATCCTTTGTGTGGAAAAATCTATTTGGAATATGCTACACTAGTTACTTGAATGAAAAATAACAAGAGTACACATAAACAATTGTATTTGTTAGAAATAAAATAAAAATGTCCATAAAATGCCATAAAGTCCATCTGGCCTTTCATTTGTTTAAAAAATAAATAAATAAATAATATATATATATTCAGTTCAGTGGCATTGTGACATCTGGCCTAGGACAGGATAGGTGAACCCAGGCGCAGAGCTATAGAGAGGTCAGGCAAACAAGGGGGTCAAGAGCCGGCTACAGGAACAATAGAGAGAAGGCAGGAGAGTAGTCAAGAAAGCAGAAAAAAGGGTCAGGCGATCAAGCAAACAGTTCCAAGAGGGTAACCCAAAAATCAAGGGTCAAGATACAAAGGCACTGGTCAAAAGGGACGTGGATTGGTAACACTTGGGAAATAGGGCTCAGAAATTATACTATTAAGAAAGCAAGACTTCACAAATGTGGAAAGAAACAAATGGGTATATATCTGTGGAGCAGAGGGAGGTGGGAGATGGATAGGGGAGTGTTAACCAGTAAGAGAGGAAAGCAGATGGAAGAAGTGAACATGGTGGCTAGGAATGCTGATTGGATGATTGGCTGGTTACTGGCTGGATGTCAGAAGCTGGGTTAGTATTCGGGGGATGATGAGCTCTGGTGGCTGACTGGGGAAGTGTTGGACGAAGACATCACAGGCATAGCCAGGAATTTGTGGAGGGAGGAGGGCAAAAATGAGGGAAGCTGAATGAGGAATTCACAGGAAGGGGTCTGGGGTACGGTGTCCATATTACGACATCCTCACTCCTCAGCTCAATTGTCCTGCATCTCTTAGTTTTGCGATCAGCCCTCAGTAAGTTTAACGTTCAGTCCTCAGTTATCACTCATATTTGGTATCACCCTTCGGGTGTCAGTCTTATTTGGCATCAAGCAGCATGATTATTGTCATCTCTCATGCATCACTGACATTTTATGTCAGGTGTCACTCGCATTTTTTGTCAGGTATCAGGTATCACTCGAATTTTATATTAGGTGTCACTCAAACTTTGTGTCAGGTATCAGGAGTCAATCTGTTTTTGTATCAGGGATCACTCAAAATCGCTGTCAGGTATCAGAGTGTGTCTTTTCTGGGATTTAATAGCCAATCAAATGGATGAACCATCTTTACTGTTATTTCATTGGTTACTGTTATATTCAATGTTTTTTTGTACAGGAGAATGGCCTTGAAGAATTTTTCAGATCTTCAAAATTGTCTGGAGACAATCAGCTGTACTGTGACCGATGCAATGATAAGACAGACACAGAAACAGTGAGATTTGTTTTTTCAATTACAGTTTAATGTAATTATCAATTTAAGAACATGCTTAGTGTCCCCTATGCTGAGGATGTGTTAAAGATTACATTCTCCTTGAATGTTATCCTTTTTGAAGAATAGCATCCAAAATGTTGTTCTAATTAGCTTTGCAGCATTATAAAGTATAATAAGTACTTCATTCTTTTAAATTTGTTTCAGAGGACTGAGGTAGCAGACATGCCTCATATCTTGACTCTGCACCTGAAGAGATTTGATTATGACTATGGTCAAAGGAGTTACGTCAAGATAAATTGCCCAGTGGAAATCCCACTTACACTACATTTTGAGGAGGTAACTGGAAAAAAACACTGTTGTCTTTTTAAGTAGTGAAACTTACATTTTGGTGCAGACTTTCATAAGGTTGGGGCTGCTTTTTGTATCTGCATTGCCATGGTTTTACTGTGGTTTCACCCAGTGTACTAGCCATATGGGGCGCCGGGAGAATTAAAATATATATTATCTCCCAGACTACTCAACTAACAAGTTTAAAGGATTTACAAGTTGCCAAAGACAGACACAGGACAGTACAGGTTAGAGGCAGCCATCTTGTTGTTTTCAATCAGTCCAGTCAAACCCTAAGAGAGATCAGGATACATGAGGAGGAGGTACTAAAGGGACGAGCAGAATTAAAATTAACAAATCACCTGGGCCAGATGGGATATTTCCAACAGTACTTAAAGAAATGAGGGAAATTATTTATAGGCCGCTAACTCAATTATTCCAAATGACACTTAGAACAGGGGATGTGCCAACTGACTGGAAGACAGCAAATGTCAAACCAATCCACAAGAAAGGGGACAAAACTGAGCCAGGAAATTACAGACCAATCAGTCTCACCTGCATCACCTGTACAATGTTGGAAAAAATAATTAGACAGAAAATAGAGGAGCATCTCAATGAAAACCATATCCTTAGAGTGGGTGTAGACGAGGCAGATCATGGCTAATGTATATTAATGATCTGGACTCTGGGATAGTTAGCAAACTTGTCAAATTTACAGATGATACTAAAATAGGCGACTCAGCAGATACAATCTCGGCAGCACAGGCTATTCAAAGGGACTTAGATAATATTCAGTTGTGGGCGACACCTGGCAGATGAAATTCAATGTGGACAAGTGCAAGGTAATACATGCAGGTAACAAAAATGTCCACTATAATTACACTATGGGAGGAACAGAACTAGATGAAGTAACGCATGAGAAAGACCTAGGAGTCTATGTGGACTCATCACTTTCTCCATCCAAACAATGTGGGGAAGCAATAAAAAAGGGAAACACAATGCTAGGGTATATTGTCAAAAGTGTAGAATTGAGCACAAAGGCAGTGATGTTCAGACTGTACAATGCACTAGTTAGAGCTCATCTGGATACTGTGGACAGTTCTGGGCTCCACACTTCAAGAAAGATATCGCTGCTCTAGAGGCAGTTCAGAGGAGAGCAACCAGACTTATTCCAGGTCTGAAGGGAATGTCCTACTGAGAGACTGAGGACCTGAACCTTTTCACCCTGGAACAGAGGAGACTACGTGGGGACTTGATCCAAGTCTTCAAAATCATGAAAGGCATCGACTGACTGGGTTAGGAAGAACCGTCACTCAAACCTAGTGGACCAGTGGAGAGCCATGTTTATCTTTGAAGTTTGCTTTTTCAAAATATGAAAGTCTACATAATAAATCACTTCAAGTACATATGTACTGCTATGCATAGGATTCCTGTAAGATATTTTTTATTGAAAAGGACATGTTATAAAGTCCTGCTATAAATACACTTTATGGAAATAATGTTTTTTATGATACAACCATATGATAACATTTTTAACATTTGATAATAATGAATATGGCTGAATTATTAATTACTAATACAGATAATTCAGTGCATGATTTTATACACTTACTTGATATCTGCATTATTTCCTTATCTTCATGTATATGTTGAAAGTATCACATTGGATTTCAATATTTTTATTTTAGTATCTCAGATCTTGCTTAAATTCTGTCAAACATTTGGATATTTCAGGAACCTCGCAAATATGAACTTTATGCAGTTTGCAGACACATAGGGAGTTACAGAGGTGGACATTATAAAGCCTTTATCAAGTCATTTGAAGATGACAACTGGTACAGCTTCAATGATTCTCAAGTTCTTAAGGTAAGTATTATTTCCTTACATTAGAATCTATTTTTCATTATTACCACATTTCGTAGGAGACATCGCTATCTAGGCAAAGTACGTTGCTCAAAGGTATAATAGTAGTGTCCCCAACTGGGATTGAACATATGACTCAACAGTTTTTCAACATAGTAATCTTTATTTGGGACTTACCCAAGCATTGACCCTGATTGATAGTCTATCCTACACAAATACTTTACTCTGCTCTCTACAACTACACTCTAGTTGCTTGTAGCTGATTCATCTGTTTTATTTCTGAAAGTATCACAACATATTCTAGAGCAGAGTTTTTCAAATAGTTTGCTCTCTTCGGTTTTCATATGCATGTTTTTTTATTTAATTGATAGGATGCCCCATTTTTCAATTATTTAAAATAAAATATATCTCAATTTTTGGAAATGTCGAACACTAGGACACAAATCTTCACTGAAACTCACTTGCCTCACTTCTTTTAACATTCATCTCCATGAATATCTCTTCCATCCCTCTATCAATAGCATTATATTAAGATTGAAAACATATGTATATGCAATGTTTTATATTGTATGATTTGCAGGTATTGCATGCTTTGAGAAAATAAAATCAGAGAAGCAACTGTGGTCATACAGTTCTGTAAGGTGATGTTAATAAAGCAATAATGTGTTTTTGGTGCAAAGTTCACTTTGTATTTTATCATTATACATTTTGTCAGGTTTTTTTCAGGCACCTGGATATTAGATGTGGGCCGGATTAAATCAAAACTGACCCACACGCTAATACAAAACTACAGAACTGTACTCAGTTGTGGCTTCATTCTTAGTAAGATGCCACTTTCTTCTAATCATAAATGTAATTGCTATGATGTACAGGTTTATAGTTTTCTATTAGGAGGTAGGTCTAAGTTTTGATTTAATCCGGATCCTGGTCTGAAGTCTCCTAACATTATGAAGAGAAGTTGACAAGAAGGCTACAGTACAAGTTATTGTAATCTTTTTACTGTTTGTTCAGGATGGAATAGATGGTTCAGAAAACATTAAGCAGCACAATGCCCTATTCAAGGTAAGATTTATTTACAGGATATTTTAACATGTACATTATTTGGTAAACAGAATGGTGATTTCAGAAATAACTGGTTTCATGGTATTAGTCCAGTACACTTTTTCAGCCTTAAACATCATTTCGTAATTTATTTGTTCTTTTTCAACTTGTTTTCTGCATTCTCAAAAAAGCAGCTTTAGTATTGTATTAAACGTGTGTATAGGCGTATTATTCTCAGTAAATTTAACAGACACCTTTGCTCAACTTGATTGATAATGTTGCTCTGCACTAGTTTTCTATGTGTTCTCGTTACAAGCAATTTTAAGAGAGGCATTTCTTATTTTCAATTATTATATTTTTAAATTTCCTGTGTCATTTTCCTTTAAACTATTTTTAGGTTGAGTCACAGGGATATGTTTTTGCTGCAGGAAAATGCGAAGATTACAGAGGACAGTCAGATTCCACTGCTCCAGGAGACTATGTATGTTTCTACCCCTACTCAAGAGGTTGTTTAAGGTCAGGGGTGGCTAACCCTGCTCCTGCAGAGACACAGGGCCTACAGGTTTTTGTTCTATCCAGATCATTAACTGCTTAATTGAACCAATTGTGGGGCTTCATTAGGCAAAATGTCCCTGTGTTTAAGGTATCCAATGATTGGTGATTTAGAGAGACCTGGAAAACCTTCAGGATTGTGGCTCTTCAGGACCAGGGAGATTCTTAAACTGATGCTTTAGTATCTGATTTCTAAATTGTGAAGTATTTGACCATTCTTCAGGGATGAATTTTATTTCAATTTGCATAGCAATTCTGCTGCTAAAAATCAATATCAAAACTCTAATATCTATCTAATATCAATATATGTATATTTAAATTATCATACATTTCAGTTATTTGGAATGTAATCTACTGTATGAGAATCTCTACATTTAAAATTTGAAATATATTAGAATTGATTAAAGTATAAATGATGTTCTCTAAAAATAGCTTAAACTGAAAATGAAAGTGCAACCATTTAATTGTAGTATACTTGCTGTGGGAAGGTACAAATATTGGATGGGCTAATTGATATAGATATGAGAATAGAGGTCCCTCTCCTCTAATTAAACGGAGGGTGGCGTAGTCTACACTAGGAGCAACTTGCCCACATTGCCACACTTTTGTGATAGAATCAAAACGAAAAGGTGCAATACATCTAAATTATACACCATCGCAACAAGTAAAGACACATAAAACCATAATCTTTATAATTTTGGACTTTCTACCTATGTTCCAATATAACATTATGTTTTGGAGTGCGTTACAGCACTGTCATGTTTAAACTGGCTAATTATATTCCTCTCCGAATTAAATCATTCATTTTCTGTGTATTTTCATATTTTGAGCAAAGATGTTAGTATACAGAATTCCCATTAGCTCTTCATAGATTTATGGTTTATCAATTTATTAGATGCATATTCATCATTATCTAGATTTAACCTGCACATTCATGCGTAACTGCTTGTGAATGAAAATGTGTAGATCATTTAATTGTCTTTGTTGACATACAGCTCTGGAATTAAGAGATCACTTAACATGTGTAAGTGTAATTGTCTCTGCCTAAACTAAAGTATTGCTTTGCATTCCTTTCCCTATTTTTTTTCTTTGTATTGCATGTCTCTTGCTTGAAATTTATATAAATGTGTTTGTGGTTTTGTACAGAACAATTTGACCATCACAGAAAATACACATACGCAGTACATAAGGTAACATAATGATTTTATTCAATTATGTTTTCATTAATGCTGGTTTAATTTTAGAGGAGGAGCAGTTGTAACTTAGTCCAATGTGACAGGTTACAGTGAATGATATTTTTCACTCTATAGGCAAAAAGTTTTAGAAGCTGAAGTGAATAGGTCTGGCTCAAATGAGGACTTCAGGACACTGTTGCCTGATTGCTAATAATACTCAGATATTTCTAATTGTATGCCATAGATTTCATATTAGTTTTGTACACTATTTAAGTGATGAAAAGGGTCCACTGTGTAGCACTATTTTTCAAAGGTCCAGTCATCAATGATAAGATTCCCATTCAATAACCAAAATAAGTTTGAAGCTTTGCCCCATCACATTTAAAGCACACTAGTTAGTGACTTGTGGATCTGATCTAATGGTTTATGCAATATTTAGCCTTTGCCAGCTTCTTGTTGTATTTTCATTAACTTTTGATGAACGTGTAACATTTCAGCTTCATCATTCTATTTCATTAAGTGTCATTGATGTAATATCGCTTTCAATATTTGAATTACATTTAGCTGAAATGTGTTTGTTTTGGTAAATCTATGTGAAAGCAGCAAAAGAGAATATACTGCTTTCACATGCTTTTCAAGGACCATGGGCAATGTAGCTTTGTTATATAGTAAAATAATTTAATGGTTTTCTCTGTTCCTGTTTATTGTTATTTTTTTCTTTTTCAAATATGTTATGAATATTGTGATTGGTGTTGAGTATGTATTGGTGGTGAATTAATCTGTCAAGAAACCAAAACGCCAAATTCCTGTTGAAGGTTTCTGATACCATATACTTGTTTTCTTTCAAACACCACCTCTTAATTTAGAATAAGTAAATTATGTTTGAGCAGTAGATTTCTTATTTCTTTCCAGATGTCCAGATGCGTATTTGGTTATGTACAGGCTAATAATGGAAGAGCAGGACCAAGGTTTGTAAATTCTGTATTTTTTAACTCTGTTCTAGCCAAAGGCTGCAATTAAATCAAAACTTTGACCCAAACTACACACCTATATGGTTTAATTAATTGTAAGATGCTATTTTTATTCATCTCATAAATGTAACCGATCTCATGTACAGGCTTGTAGATTTCACATATTTTTGCTAGAATCTGAAATATTGGGCATTTATAGACTAATACACATTGTGTCAGATCTGCTTCCGTGTATTGACTAAACCTGTAGCTTATTACTTTTCCAGCCTCTCATTTGTTTCTTCTAATCCCAGAAACATTGTGGTGTATTTTTATTACAGTTCCCAAACAAACCAAACAGAACCCGTCTTCGGGTGCTCAAATATACAAAGATCAATTAACTCACCAGGGACAGCTAGGCCTGTTTACCCTTTTTGCCTTTTTACCGTTGTCTATCTCTCCCCGCCATACCAGTCCTTTTCCTCTTTCCTTTGTTCTCCCTTCTCTCTTTTCCCTTTTGTTCCCCATGTACTTTTAACCTTAAAAGTGCCCACAGGGGTTATTTTCAAACCCAAGGGTTAAAAAATATAAGAACTCTGAAACTCATTTTTCAATCTTTCTGAAATTGTAGGACTTTGTCAAGCAACTAGTTACCAACAAGAAAACACCATTTGTTATGATTTTTGTGTTAATATGGAGGACTGAAAAAAATCTCTCTCTTGTGTGTCCATTTTGATCTCTAGGAAAAAAGCAATACCGCAATACTTTACAATTTAAACTTTGTAATGCTTAGCTCTATCATCTCAGTTCCAAGTGCACATGAAATATGGGATAATCATCTTGGATTAGGAACATCATCTGGACACTAAATATCTATATATACACTACATGGCCAAAAGTATGTGGACACCCCTTCTAATTAGTGGTTTCAGCTATTTCAGCCACATCCCTTGCTGGCAGGTGTTTAAAATCAAGCAATCAACCTTAGACAAGCATTGGCAGTAGAATGGGCAGTGCTGAATAGCTCAGTGACTTTCAACATGTCACCATCATAGGATGCCACCTTTCCAACAAGTTCATCAAATTTCTGCCCTGCTAGAGCTGTCCTGGTCCACTGTAAGTGCTAGTATTGTGAAGTGGAAGCGTCTAGGACCAACAATGGCTCCGCAGCGAAGTGGAGCCATACAATCTCACAAAACAGGACCACCAAGTGCTGAAGCATGTAGCGCATACAAATCATCTGTCCTCGGTTGCAGCAATCACTACCGAGTTCCAAACTGCCTCTGGAAGCAACATCAGCACAACATCTCTTTGCCAGGAGCTTCATGGAATGGGTTTCCATGGCCGAGCAGCCGCGCACAAGCCGACTGTGAGCCAGGCCTAATCGCCAAACATCATTGCATGACCTCACTAATGCTCTTGTGGCTGAATGGATGAAAATCCCCATCTAGTGGAAAGCCTTCCCAGAAGAGTAGAGGCTGTTATAGCAGCAAAGGGGGGACCAACTCCATATTAATGCCGATGACTTTGGAATGAGATGTTAGACAAGCAGGTGTCCACATAGTTTTGGCCATATACTATATTTGATATGGGTACAACTGTATGGGTATAAAATATGGGTACAACTGTACACCTGCATGATGGAGGCCAGTGGATTAAATAGAAATCAAAGCTGCAGTTGGCCTTCTGCTGCTTGCAGGCATGAGCAAAAGCAACCATGAGCCAATTAAGACTCTGTGGTCTGAGACAGATGAGAGGGTCCAACACTCCACTGCTAGGTGCTCTGCCCCCATAGCAAACACAGAAAGTTTGCAAAGGTCTGCCATGACTGTCAACAGCATGACACAGTAGTGTGCATTACCTGTGTTTAGATCAGTGAATAAATAACAGAAAATGTTTCAATGCATGAATTTGTTCAAAATAACTGTCCAAAACATACAATAACATCTATTTAAAAAAGTTTTAAAATTTGGCTCTGAATGTGTGAAAATCTTCAAATATATGCTTATTGTGGGGATTTAAAACAATTTACATGAGTTTCAAAAGGTGAATAAAATAAAAAGTGTTACTGTTTGACAGAAAGTGTCATTTTTCCATAATTTCCAATTGGGGTCCAAAAGTGAAATAATAATAATTATTATTATTATATCTAACAATGAATGTCCATGTGTCCTACTACATATTTTTTAGAAGCTTTAAACCAAAGTCAGCAGAAAGCAGATATGCAGAATTCTGTGAGTCCTGATATTGAATATCCAGTGGGGAAGGAGGAGAAAGCATCCAATCCATTAAACAAGGTAATGACTACTGTCCAGCATTTTCATAAATACACATGCCTTGTCAACAAATAGTATGTCATTCTTTTATGATAAATCTAAAGATACATAACTAATACATTCAGACAATTGCACTGGTTCAATTTATATTACTTTTCTAATCATTTCTGATATATTTGTGATAGGAAAGTGCCTACTGAATCATTGGTAACACTTCATTTTAGGGTTCACCTACTATGCATACTATATGACATGCACAGCCTTGCAGGGGGGCAGTGGCTGAAACAAACGAAGGGGCACTTCAGTCCAGGGGGTGCTGACAAAGTACAGTCCGGGGGGCGGGGGGATGTTGGCGGATTGCGGCACGGATCGGGGGAGGGGCGATCGGGAGACAATTGGGACACCTCAGAAAAAAAGGGCAGGGGAATGAAAAGGGCCGCCACAAACACCCACCCCCCTTCCCCTGCACCTCACTGCTTGTATTAGCCGTTAACTGTTCTCTAAAAAGGCATTTATTGACACAGAACAAAGTTTTACAAGGACTGTATTACACACATGCCTTATTGATTTGCTAGTTCTGTGTTAATAAAGTATTAGCATCCCCTATTCTGAAGCAAGGAATAGTTCAAAGTTGCAGCTTATAAGCTGCTTGTTAAACATCAATACTGTAGTAAGTAAACAACCAATCATAGTGAACTGAGAAAATGTCCTGGAGGCATACATAAATAGGATATTAGTCGCTAATACAGGGTATTGCACCCTCTTCTAAAGTAAAAACAATATTAACATTTAAGATTTAACAGTTTTTTCCAGACTATTAAGTATAGATAATAACATTAGTTAAATACTAAAGAATAAATTACAAAACATTATGATATAACATGCATTAATTAACTGATTCATTTGTTTCCAAGTCATTAAATCTCTTTTCAATACAAAACACATCACTTTAACACTGACAATGAAGACAAAACTGCAACAAGAAGTAGTGAGTTAGACTACTTTCCTAATGTATCAAAATGCTGCAGAAAACCTTTGTCCCAGATCTACTGGCAAGGTGAACAAAAAAAGGTCTTCAGGATATTTTCTCAGTTCACTGTGAATGGTTGTTTAATTACTATGGTATTGATGATTAACAAGCAGCTTGTTAGCTGCTACTTTGGGCAAAAAGTGTCCTTACTTCAGATTTCGAGGTGCAGATTAACACCCATTATTAGCAATTAATAAGGGATATGTGTAATCCTCATTCTGTGCAAAATACATATGTATTTTTTGTCATTGTTAGTGAATTATTAATAGCTAATTCATGCATAGCAAGTGAACCCTAAAATATACTGTTACTGAATATATCTGCTCTGTAAATAAAAAGTCTAAAAAGTCAAGATACTGATATTCAATTTTGTGTGATTGAATATAACTGTTATTTTCCACCACCACCTTGTACTCATAGATGCTTTGACTTTGCAAAAGATTAACGATAATTTAATGCTGTTTTGGTTTTTGCTCTCCTGAATCAACCACATTTTGATTTGGTATAGTGCCCTTCACAAAGGTGCAGCAGAGGGCGTTGCAGGTTAAGACAACAATACAAGACTTTGATTAGTAAAAACATAAACTTAGGCATGGAGGAGAGAGAAAAAAAAACTCCAATAGGATGTCAGACTGTTAAAGGAGAAAATACATTCTAGGGGTCCACAACTTAGGGCCCAGGCCTCCAATCCAGACAATGCAACAGAAACAGGCAGCATGAAGATCAGAAAGTTGGTTCAGCCATCTGTGGTCTTCCCTCAGGGGAATACATTTGACATAGCAGTAGAGTACATAGACACATCATGGCTCTCATTCCCAGACATTTGTCATTGATATTCAAAGTGAAAACTGATCTTCATTAGGGTTTCTGATCACGTCAGGACTCTACCATGTCTATCCTATACCATTCTGATGGCTATATGATAAGATATCTGTGTACCCTTTGAATTTTTATGCACTTTTACACAAATACAGTGATTGCAATTTTTGGCACAACAATTGGGTAGCAATCACTTCCTACTAGGGCTGTCAGTCGATTAAAATATTTGGTCGGTTAATCAATGGGCATTAGTTGATTAATAGGTAGATTAATTGGGCACTTATTAAAATGTGTGTAACAGACTTTAAGTTGTTGTGCCACACAGTAATACATTAATAAATACTAGGCATTGATATTATAGTATAATAATGCTGAACGGGAATAAATGTATATTAAAAAAACACTAAATCATTATAATCAGCTAATGCAATTATAATCGCTACAGCAAACGGTTTTGCTCACACATTATACTGTAAACTACTCACACTACCCTGGTAAGAAAAACATTGCTTGCAAATGAAACAAAACCTTTACTTTGTCTTCAATATTTCCTTACGAATTGTGAGAGGTTGTATTTTGGTCATATTTTGTTTTTGACAATTAAGACGCATATTACCTTCACCACAGGATTTAATTAATGGTTTCTGATCAATGCACATAAACATTGTATGCACGTCTCATAGGTCCATCTCTTATCAATACATATCAAGTGCATTTCTATTTTGCATGTATATATTCTGGTTTTACTACAGTTTCTATAGACCTTGTACACTCTTTGTGTCACCTGCTGAATTATGCTTTCTAAAAGTTTCAGTTCCAAATTTACAAGTAGAAATAACATTAGGGAATGTAACTGATTCCTTTGCACCCAGTTAATTACAAAAGAGAATCATAGGTCTTATAAGATAGTTTTTTTCTGGCAGGTAGTCATCTTGACCAATTTCCAAAGTTTTTCCAAAGAAACTTCAGTTAAAGAGAGAGCACCTAGGACAACATAAATCAAGGCAGGGGTGGTTCCATTCTGCCAGCTCATTATTTAAGATGTTCTGTGGTTTGCATAACAGACATTGTTTAAAAGCAAAATCATAAAATCACATGGCCCTAGTTATAAGTAAGAGCTAAGAGAGTAAAGGTTTTTGCTTTTAGGGAAAGGTTTTGGTTTGCTTAATTTGCCAGGCAAATTTTAATAGAAAAAATTTAATATGACAATTTGTGTGAAACCCTGTGTGTAATCTTATTTGCACTTTATGTTCTCAAGCAGAGGCAGAAGAAAGGTGCAAGGTCAAAAAGGAATCGGAACAGGAAGAATAAGAAATCTAAAAAGAGGAGGAAGAAGAGAAAATAATGTTACCACTTTCTGAGTGCATTTTGCTCTTAACAGTAATTAGCTTTTTTATGTGGTGTCAGAGTGTGTGGATCTATGCACAACCATAACAGTGTCCCTATAGCATTGCAATTGCTAATAGATATTTCTGGCCAAAGTTACAGTTTTAATTATAGTGGTATGGTAGCATTGGAACATATTTATGACTCCTTAAAAGATTGGGGAGACCCAAGGAACACTAGATTCAAACACAAAGAGATGCTTTATATGGAATTAATTGGGAATTATCTATATTTTAAGTCTTCACCATAATGTAAACCTCAAATTGATTTAATTGATTTAATGGACAGTTTCACAAATAGAAATAATACATTGCCACTTATGGGAAGCATGTGATCTGAATTAAAATTGAAAATAGGTTATTGTACTTTGATTTAATCTATTGTTTTGATGTTTTGTAATATTTTTTTTATTTACCTAGTTTGAAAATGTATTGATGTATTAGATAAATACATTTTATTGTTTTGTTTTTTGTTTACTGTGTCCATAGAGATAGTACACAAGTTGTGGGACTGCACTGGAAAAGGTTTGACTACCACAATGAGAATGCTAAAATGAAATGTTAATAAAATATATATTTAAGATATTTTAATCATAATTTAAAATATATGTCTAGAAGGTGAGGAAGGTGAGGTGAGGAAGGTGAGGAAGAGTGGGGGGAAAACAGGAGATCTGATTTGGAGAGGTTGAGCTTGAGGTGGTGCGAGTATATCCAGGCGGAATTAGCAGACAAGCAGGAAGAGATGTGAGAGGGGATGAGGGGAAACAGCCAGAGAGGAGTGAGGAGTTGAGGAGGGTGTTGAGTTGACACTGTCCAGTACAGAGTGGTAGATTTGATTGTGTGAGAAAGTATCAGGCTGTCCTGGCGCTGAGATTTCACAAGGAGGATCAGAGAGCTGGAGTCGTCTTAACTTCGGGAACTTCCATCACACTTGGTTTCCCCAACCATTTCATTACGGTTTGTGTTGTCAATCTTCTTCGAACTGACACCTGAAAGAACAGCACCGCCGGGGTCAGTACAGGCACAACTAGACACAGCTGCTGCTGCTATGACTGACACGGGTATGACTGTAGCCCTACTTACTGTGAACATTACTGCTGCTAATACTACTTTTACTCTTATTGCAGCAGATACTGCCGCTGCCCCTGTTAATATTATTACAACAACTAACACTACAGCTGCTGTCACTACTGATGATGATGTGTCTGTTACCTGAGTCTGTAGGAGTCACTGCTTTCTTCATTCCTTTCTCCTTGTCTGGACAGTAAGACACCATTTTAGAGTAGATCATTAGGTTTCACACAGACACACACATTGTTACTACAGGTGAAATTATACTACTAGTAGTAGTATAATTACTACTGAGTATCATGACTTCTGCTAGTGCACCTGTTCCTACTCCTAGCATCGCTTCCATCACCCCGTGCCAACTCTGTTGTTACTCCACTCCTGTGGAAAAGAGTACAGAGTCACAGAGACCCAGCTCCCTCACACAGGCGTCTCAGAGTCCCTCAGTGTCTGATGTCTCTCATCATCAATGCCTTTTATTTATTCTGGCTGCTGCTCCCAGTGTGTCCATTGCTATTGCTGTCAGAGCTGCTGACGCCAGTTCATTATCACGTCCATTGCTGACACTATAACCCTTACAGCTCAGCACCATTGTGATGTAACTGCCGCTCGGTGCTCAGGGTGCCAGAGCTGGGCAGACAGACTCACACAGCGCCTGACTTACTGACCCTGAACTCAGATCTGCTCAGAGGGGTCTTACCTGGAGGGGCTTCAGATCTGCAAAGCAAGAGGACAAATTCTATTTCAGTTTCTAACTAACAAGGGTAAAATAAACCTTAAAAACAACGCATCAGTGAGAAGACACTTAGAAGCAGGGATTAGCAGTGGAGCTGCAGGCAGAGAAAACAAAAACTACAGGTATTTAAACATTAAAAAAGTTAATTTGTTACGTTTAGCCAGCATGAAAACACAACACGGATTGGCTAGTCATTGGTTACAGCTGATCCAGGACCAAACCAGTTTTAGATGGGCAGAAGGGGGTTGATTGATACTCTTAACTAAAATAAACGTTATTTTTTACGGAAAAGATATCTGTGTCTTATCCCTAGATGTGTGATATATTAAGTAATACATCATATGCAGGGTGTCTCTGACCCAAACTGTATGAGACGACATCTCGTAATAATAATAACAACAGCAACAACAGCTCCAATAATGCCACCGATACCAGCATCATCTCCGCCAGCGTCCCACACTGTGCCGTCTATACAGAGACACACAGACACACATTAAAACACAGGAGACTGGAACAGAGCAGTTATGACTGATGCAGGTGCAGGTGATGCTGATGAAGCTACTGGAGAGACAGTCACTCCTACTGCCACTGTGACAAACACATCACGGGCAAACAGACGGACACACACAGATACAGAAGGATTGTTAAAGTGCACAGCACTCCAGTCACCCGCACTACCCTCACAGTGCACACAGACATCCACTCAGTCTTTACCCCAGTCCCTGATGATGGATTCATAGAGAGTCCTGTGTGACACCCGGCAGCTGTAGCCCTCAGTCTCTGTGCTCTCAATCTCCAGCCACATCCTGAGCTGGTAGGTGTCCTCAGGGTCCCTGTTGGGTCTGACCCCACTGGACTGCACCCCGTCTGCCTCCCCCAGCACAGCCCTCCATCTGAGCAGCTCTACTGTGAAGTCCTTGGGGTAGAATCCAGTGGCCAGACAGGACAGGGTGATACGGCCAGGGCTCGGAGAGGACTTGGCAAAGATGTGGACATCAGGAATAGCTAGTGGGGGAGAGAGATGCATAAACACTGCTCTTAAAGAGACAGACACTGAGCAGTATGTAAGCACTGCCTGACAGCAGACCCTAACCAGAGGACGACTAGTGAAAGCATCCACATTAACCCAGCAGAGAGGATGTGAGGGACAGACAGGAACCGTCCAGCACTTACCACTGCGCTTCCTCCTGTGCGTAACTGAGGAACTTGATGAGCCAGTCCACACACTCCCACTCCAGGTGTACTGGTTCAGGACCTGCTCGTTGTCCCACTTGCGTTTGGTCGGGCACTACCCACTGAGATTGGACTCGTCAAAGGACAGGAAGTCTAAGCCTGCTGCTGAGTTGGTGCTAATTTGCATAATGTGTCATCCATCCCCCAACCTCTCCTCACAGGCGTTCCCCAAGGCTCCATCCTGGGCCCGCTCCTGTTCTCTCTCTACACTCGCTCCCTGGGCCCCCTCATTATTATTTTTGTCATTTAGCTGATGCTCTTATCCCATTTATATAGCTGGGGATTTTACTGGAGCAGTCTGAGTGAGGTATCTTGCTCAAGGGTACAACTGCCGCATCTAGGATTTGAGTTATTTCCGGTTATGAGTCCAGAGCCCTAACCAATACTCCACAGTGCTGCTGTGGACAGGGCAGTGTAGATGTACTGGAGGGAGTGGATCTCTGCAGGAAGAGGAGGTGAGAGTTAGTTATGCTCTTCCAAGCACAGTCCACATAACTGATTATATGCAGGGCTGAACATCTTTATTATATTGTCAATATTAGTAAAAAGTCTCCATCTTTAATTAGTAGCATGAGGAAGTGTCTAACTGTAAAATACTGTATATTGTGGCAATTTAACAATTACAATTTAAAAAACAATACAACATTTTAATACTTTAATAAAATAATTTCTAAAACTTAAAAAATCCTAAAATATTCAAACCAAACATGTGACCTCAATAGTGCATTAAATATCAAAACAACCTGATGTGTTGTGTTGTAACGCTAAATGCATTAAAGTGCCTAACTGTAGACGTAAAGACTCTGATGGTCAGGTTTAAGCAACATGAAGTGTTTTAGCCCCTCTCCCTGTTAGATATCACTAGGACACTAGATGGACACTAGGTCAGTATTCTCTGTCAGAAGTGACCACACCTCGTTTAACACACATGCGCAGTAATGAACAGATCGGGCTTGTCATGTTGTCGTCGTTAGCTGTGTGAACAAATTCTCATGTGAAGCACAGAGGGATGACTTCACTCACCGCTGTCCACAGCCATGACACCGCAGCAGATCAGCCACAGACACGTCACATCCATCTCGACACCATTGCACAGAGACGGCACACGCGTTTGAACCCGCAACCCGTAAACTGCAGCTGCGCACAGGCTACTTCCTGGAGCAAAGACATGTTGGAGATGTTGGGTTGCACAGGCGCAGTGTGCCCAGCTGATTAGAGATGACAGCGCATCCCTCGCAGGCGTATTATTCCTCCTCCATCCTCTCCTTCAGCTCCTCTTCCCCCTCTCTCTATTTCTCCTTCACCTGCTCTTCTCTCCTGCTGTCGTAGACACAGAGCTCTATGCATCTGTCTTTTAATACATCCCACAGCAGCTGTAACTAAACTGTAAATATATGCATGCATGTCAGTTTTATTCTGCTGGTTTGAAGCCTGACACTGTCTGCAGGATCCACAATCAAGGTATGCATGAGATTTGCTACAAATACAAATAAAAATATATGAACCACCACAAATGATAGGTATCGTATAGTATAGTATAGTATAGGTCCCAGACTGGAGCAGCGCTGTGTGACTATAGTTTATATAGTATAGTGCAGTATAGGGCACAGTGCTGGAGACAGTGTTTTATTACAGATAAATAATACACTCACACCCACAGACGCACAGAAAACAAACTATCCAAAAGTAATTTAATGAAATAATTTCCCACACTACTTAAAAAATTATAATAACCAAAACAGGTTGTTCATCAACAGAATTTAAATGCAAAAACAATGGAAAAACGAAATAGTGGGTCAATTGCAGGGAACTTGCAGAGTTCGTACGGAGCTGCTTACTAAGTTAGGTCCCATTGCATTGAAAAAGAGGCAGAGAGGAGTGTGAGACCAGCTGCTTTCACACAGCGCCGGGCGGACGTGCTGCTGCTGCTGTGCACTGCCAGTGAACTGTGCTGCTCATACAACTGGTCTGAATTTAACAGAGCTGAACCACACCCTGCCCGGGCTCGGTGTACTGATCCTATATTGGCATTTACTAATATACCAAGTCTGCTATAGGCTACATACACATATTATACACAGACCTATAATTTCACATTATTCATATAATATTGCATTACAATTCCAGGTGGGTAATAATTCCTGTAGAGCTTTCAATATATTGTCATTTATTTAAAAAAAACCTTTCAACCGACAATTTGTACACGGATTATTATTATTTACATTTTTAGCTGTGCTGTCATGATACAAAAATGTTTGCTGATGTCGAAAACAAAAACGCAAATATACTTCAATTACAAAAGTTCTCAATACAATCTGTTTTTTCACATTTTATTGCTGATAGTACGGTACTATCCATAATCAGTCCGTAGCTGGAGGTCTAAGTTAGTCCCGGACTTAGTCTCCTCTAGAGGCAGCAGCAGTGGTTTGGAGGTTTCTGGCCATGGAGACCTGTTTAATTTCCAACTTCAGCCCTCAAGTCCGTTGCAATTGGTTTAACTTGTGGACTAGTTTAGTCCAGAGCTCCACACTAGGCCCGGGATCATCTCCAGTTAATATGCAGCTTTCAGTTCAGCTCAGTTTTGTAAAATACAAATTAATAAAAAAACATCTCACACATAAATCACACAAACATTGTGCATTGCGCAACTCAAACAACTGAGCAGTACTTATACAAATCCTACTTAGATATAAGAGAAACATTTGGACTTCAGTATTATCCGGTACAGTTGCTAGTGAGTGCATGTACCTGAGTCAGTGTTGTTGCTGAATGAACGAGTAACCATCACAGCTCTGCAGTTCTCTCAAGCGCACTGCCCAGGGTACAGAACCAGGGCCGGACTGGGGCCAAAAAACAGCCCTGGACTCGTGGGGGGCGGCTGCTGGCGGTCCGGAGGGGTGGAGAGCGGCCTACTGGCTACTGGCCAAGTGCGGTCCGGGGGAAAAAATCACAACATTCAAAACCAATTATGATTGACAGATTGTCTTCCAATCTGAGTTCTACAGTTAGAGACGGCAAGGAGGAGGCGGGGTCTGCGCCACTGATAACACGTGGGACACCCCTGAGGTCAAGGGTCCCTAGGTCTATGATCAGCACCCTGTCAATTATGAGACCCTGAGTATCACATATTACTCAGTACAACATGGAAAACACTTCTGTGGTAACGTCTGCAGTGCATTCGCAGTCAGTAGGAGTTTCTACAGTGGAATGACTAGTCAGCTCTGCCCCCCCCACTCCTCCACAACACTGAGGACGGGCGCAGGCGGCAGGGCTGGAGTGGGGGGTGTTGTAACAGGTGGAAGACCAGCGGTCAGCGGTGGCAGTGTAACAGACTGAGATACAGTCATTTACAGGTTAAACACAAACACAAAACATTTCAGGAGTGCTGACGTCCCCAACAGACACATACAGTAGAAGGTACAATTCGGACTCGCTGGACACGGGGACGATGACACGGCGTCAAGGACGAGGCCAGCGGAAACCCCCCACCCGCGTGGAGTGAGCCGAGGAGTTGCTGCAGGTGAGGGGTATGCGGTGCAGGAGGGAGGCAGGCAGAGCAGGGAACGCTGGGAAAGGGCAGTTACTTTAATTGGTCGGGGCAGAAGTGAGGCTCGGGATCTGGGCCGTTCTCCTCCCGCACCTCGACCCCGTGGTCCCTGAGCGGTCCATCACAAGAGGCCTCTAACCACAGAGCGCTGCATGGGAAACAGAGAGAGAAATCTCACACAGACTGGTCTCAACGGACTGACAGGATTATATCCTGTGATTTGTTAATCCCAATCTTCACTTCAAACAGGTTGTACTCCCTGACATTTCAAACTATTCGTAGCGCATCCCTTAATTGTAAAATGCCTGTCCCTGATTTTAATGTTTAAAATGTCTGCTGCTCAGCTGTGCCAATACACGTATACAATACTTTACCTTCGCCGTTGGAGGTGTGTCCATTTGTGTGTGTCTGTCCATTGCTGGGTATCAGGGGCTGCACTGACACGCCTGAGAGACAGAGAGGGAGAGAGAGAGATCATTCATTTAATTTCAGAATCAGAGTTAACTCAGAAAAACTGCTCTATTGACACCAGGAACTGTACCATTGCCATCGGAGACGTGTCCATCGGAGGCGTGTCCGTTGGAGGCATGTCCATTGGAGGCATGTCTATTGGAGGCGTGTCCATTGGAGGCGTGTTCATTCGGACACGTGTCCAAAGGAGGCATGTTCATTGGAGGGGTGTCCGTTAGAGGCGTGTGTCCATCGGAGTAGTGTCCACCGGAGGTGTGTCCAGTGGAGACGTGTCCAGTGGAGGCGTGTCCATTTGAAGGGGTCGGTCCATTGCAGAATGGCAGCCCAGCTGAGAGAAATAGAGATAGAGATCGTTAATTAAATTCAGTTGTGTCCAGAGGGAGAGAGAGACCATAAGTCATCTCAGGTGATGTTATTAGATCAAATCATGCACGATTGTGTGTAAGTTAACAATCACAGCCATCAGCACTGATGTAAGCAACCATTGTAGTCAGTATTACAGACAAAACATCAATTAAATATATACAAGTTACATTTAAGTGCTCCAAAATGTTTCAAATGAATGACCGCTTCTACGCTGATTTTGCGGTTGTTGTGCGGGTTAGTTTGCTGGTGCTGCTACAGCGATGCCTGTAGGAAAACAACTGAAACACACAACACAACAGCTGTGTGAAGAACAACACACACTGACTGCAGTACAGCGCTCAGGCTGGAGCCGCTCGGGAGCCCCTGGAGATCAAGGTACGAGGTGTAAACAGATTAAAACACAAATACAAAGAGAGAAGTTGATGAGATCCTACCCGGCTTGTTCCTCCTATACAGGAAGTATCCCAGCCCAGCTGCACTCAGGATCAGCAGCAGAACAATGACCGCTATGCCGACACTGTCAGAACCACCGTCTGGACTGTCCGACACCTTACCATCTGGACACACAGACACAGGCAAACAGACGGACACACACAGATACAGAAGGATTGTTAAAGCGCACAGCACTCCAGTCACCCGCACTACCCTCACAGTGCACACAGACATCCACTCAGTCTTTACCCCAGTCCCTGATGATGGATTCATAGAGAGTCCTGTGTGACACCCGGCAGCTGTAGCCCTCAGTCTCTGTGCTCTTGATCTCCAGCCACTTCCTGAGCTGGTAGGTGTCCTCAGGGTCCCTGTTGGGTCTGACCCCACTGGACTGCACCCCGTCTGCCTCCCCCAGCACAGCCCTCCATCTGAGCAGCTCTACTGTGAAGTCCTTGGGGTAGAATCCAGTGGCCAGACAGAACAGGGTGATACGGCCAGGGCTCGGAGAGGACTTGGCAAAGATGTGGACATCAGGAGTAACTGAGAGAGAGAGAGAGAGAGAGAATTAAATCGCTAAACAGCTGGACAGGACTCTACAGGACATTAACACTGACTGACTGACTGACTGGACACTACTGCACATTAACACTGACTGACTGGACACTACAGCACACTAACACTGACTGGACACTACAGCACATTAACACTGACTGACTGACTGACTGGACACTACAGCACATTAACACTGACTGACTGACTGGACACTACAGTACATTAACACTGACTGACTGGACACTACAGCACATTAACACTGACTGACTGACTGGACACTACAGCACATTAACAATGACTGACTGGACACTACAGCACATTAACACTGACTGGACATTTACACAGAGACAAGGCTAGACAAAGACAGACGAGGCTTAAATGAAAGGCACAGTTACTGATTGGTTAATCAAAAATTACAGTATCACTACAGTACAATATCGCAAACCAAAAAGAAAAGCAGAGATACAGGGAGGCAGTTAAGCACTGCAAGTAGGGGCCAGTTCTCACTATGTCCATCTGTGCCTTCTTCAATGTCCTTCCAGTCCCGACTAGTCAAGCCCAGCACTCACCAGTCCTACTGATCGTCCGCTCTGCGAATCTCATGAACTTGGTGAGCCAGTCCACACACTCCCGCTCCAGGTAGCCCTTGGTGTACTGGTTCAGGATCTGCTCGTTGTCCCACTTGCGTTTGGTCGGCTCGGCCGGGGGGACGGGCGCCACCCACTGAGATCTGGACTCGTCGAAGGACAGGAAGTCGGCGCCGTCGTAGCTGTACTGATCGTAGCCATGAATGAACTCATAGGAGGAGTCGTCCTTGAAATTGATCTCACAGCCGTGTCTCCACTGGAGGATGTGCAGATCTGAGAGACAGAGAGATTTAATTAATTATATATACACACAGAGTATACACCCTGACTGACTGGACCCTACAGCCCATTAAAACTGACTGACTGGACACTACAGCACATTAACACTGACTGACTGACTGGACACTACAGCACATTAATACTGACTGACTGACTGGACACTACAGCACATTAACACTGACTGACTGGACACTACAGCACATTAACACTGACTGACTGACTGGACACTACAGCACATTAACACTGACTGACTGACTGGACACTACAGCACATTAATACTGACTGACTGACTGGACACTACAGCACATTAAAACTGACTGACTGGACACTACAGCACATTAACACTGACTGACTGACTGGACACTACAGCACATTAATACTGACTGACTGACTGGACACTACAGCACATTAACACTGACTGACTGACTGGACACTACAGCACATTAACACTGACTGACTGACTGGACACTACAGCACATTAACACTGACTGACTGACTGGACACTACAGCACATTAATACTGACTGACTGACTGGACACTACAGCACATTAACACTGACTGACTGACTGGACACTACAGCACATTAACACTGACTGACTGACTGGACACTACAGCACATTAACACTGACTGACTGACTGGACACTACAGCACATTAACACTGACTGACGGTCTGGACACTAAAGAAATACAACACTAAAGAAACAGAGGAATGTTGTCCGGCCCACCTGTCCTATTGTCCCTCATTCTGTCCATCAGGATGCCCACGTTGACCTTGAACCACTGCTCCTTGCTCCTGCGGGACTGGGTGCCTTTCTCCCAGTAGTCTGCAGGCAGGTTCTCCATCATCCAGTTCTGTTTGGGGATCTTCTGCTGCTGCACACTGTCATAGTAATCGATCTCTTTGTCATCAAGGAGACCCATGGCAGTGAACTGTGGAAGGGTCTGTGCAGGACTAGACAGGGCGGTGTAGATGTACTGCAGGGAGTGGATCTCTGCAATAGAGAGAGAAAGACAGAACTCACTGAAAACTACAGTACATTAACACTGACTGACTGGACACTACAGCACATTAACACTGACTGACTGACTGGACACTACAGCACATTAACACTGACTGACTGGACACTACAGTACATTAACACTGACTGACTGGACACTACAGTACATTAACACTGACTGACTGGACACTACAGCACATTAACACTGACTGACTGACTGGACACTATAGCACATTAACACTGACTGACTGACTGGACACTACAGTACATTAACACTGACTGACTGGACACTACAGTACATTAACACTGACTGACTGGACACTACAGCACATTAACACTGACTGACTGACTGGACACTACAGTACATTAACACTGACTGACTGACTGGACACTACAGTACATTAACACTGACTGACTGGACACTACAGCACATTAACACTGACTGACTGGACACTACAGTACATTAACACTGACTGACTGACTGGACACTACAGCACATTAACACTGACTGACTGGACACTACAGTCCATTAACAGTGACTGACTGACTGGACACTACAGTACATTAACACTGACTGACTGACTGGACACTACAGCACATTAACACTGACTGACTGGACACTACAGTCCATTAACAGTGACTGACTGACTGGACACTACAGCACATTAACACTGACTGACTGGACACTACAGTCCATTAACACTGACTGACTGACTGGACACTACAGTACATTAACACTGACTGACTGGACACTACAGCACATTAACACTGACTGACAGACTGGACACTACAGTACATTAACACTGACTGACTGACTGGACACTACAGCACATTAACACTGACTGACAGACTGGACACTACAGTACATTAACACTGACTGACTGACTGGACACTACAGTACATTAACACTGACTGACTGACTGGACACTACAGTACATTAACACTGACTGACTGGACACTACAGTACATTAACACTGTCCAGTCAGTCAGTCAGTGTTAATGTGCTGTAGTGTCCAGTCAGTCAGTCAGTGTTAATGTGCTGTAGTGTCCAGTCAGTCAGTGTTAATGTGCTGTAGTGTCCAGTCAGTCAGTGTTAATGTACTGTAGTGTCCAGTCAGTCAGTCAGTGTTAATGTACTGTAGTGTCCAGTCAGTCAGTGTTAATGTGCTGTAGTGTCCAGTCAGTCAGTCAGTGTTAATGTGCTGTAGTGTCCAGTCAGTCAGTCTGTGTTAATGTACTGTAGTGTCCAGTCAGTCAGTCAGTGTTAATGTACTGTAGTGTCCTGTGAGTCAGTCAGTGTTAATGTGCTGTAGTGTCCAGTCAGTCAGTCAGTGTTAATGTGCTGTAGTGTCCAGTCAGTGAAGAGACACTCACCGCTGTCCACCGCGGAGACACAACACAGCAGCACCAGCAACACAGACGTCATGGTGAGGAGAGCAGGACCTTTCCAATCAGCTGGACTGCATCTGCGCAGCACAGCGGCCTCGCAGCACCTACACGGAGACAGGGGGATTCCCGGTGCATTTCTGGGTCATAGCGAGGAGACAGACGTGTGACGCATTTCATACTTTCATTGAGAGTCAGAGATATGATACTGATTCATCTAACGGCCTGTTTCCATAAACGCCATGACTGAGACGCGCACTTTAGTTCAATTATAACTGATATATTGTATCCGGATGATTAATCGTGAAACGTGTGTATTTTGTTCAGCTGTAACTTGCCTGGTTAAGGATCTGATAAGTACATTATAAATAATACGGCAAAAAGTATCGTTTGCAGTTACAGATCTGTAGTAAGAGTAATAAGTGAAGGGAGTTTAAAATACATATATACTCGCACAAATGATGACGATAATAATATCAATACATATTCGCTATTTAGTATCATTGCTGCACATGGAAGCGTATTGTTATGTGAACGTGCTTGTCTGAATATAATGTTGTTTCTACACGTTCAGCTCTTCCTAATATCTCTCACAGAAACGTGTGTTTCCAATCCTGTAAAGCACAGATGATAAAAGACACAGTGCTGTCCTCTCGGGCTCTGTGTCTCCAGTGTCTCTGTCTCTGTTTTAACATGAACACAGTGCTGTCCTCTCGGCCTGTGTGTCTCCAGTGTCTCTGTCTCTGTTTGAACACGAACACAGTGCTGTCCTCTCGGCCTGTGTGTCTCCAGTGTCTCTGTCTCTGTTTGAACATGAACACAGTGCTGTCCTCTCGGGCTGTGTGTCTCCAGTGTCTCTGTCTCTGTTTTAACATGAACACAGTGCTGTCCTCTCGGCCTGTGTGTCTCCAGTGTCTCTGTCTCTGTTTGAACACGAACACAGTGCTGTCCTCTCGGCCTGTGTGTCTCCAGTGTCTCTGTCTCTGTTTGAACACGAACACAGTGCTGTCCTCTCGGCCTGTGTGTCTCCAGTGTCTCTGTCTGTTTTAACATGAACACAGTGCTGTCCTCTCGGCCTGTGTGTCTCCAGTGTCTCTGTCTCTGTTTGAACACGAACACAGTGCTGTCCTCTCGGCCTGTGTGTCTCCAGTGTCTCTGTCTCTGTTTGAACATGAACACAGTGCTGTCCTCTCGGCCTGTGTGTCTCCAGTGTCTCTGTCTCTGTTTGAACATGAACACAGTGCTGTCCTCTCGGCCTGTGTGTCTCCAGTGTCTCTGTCTGTTTTAACATGAACACAGTGCTGTCCTCTCGGGCTGTGTGTCTCCAGTGTCTCTGTCTCTGTTTGAACACGAACACAGTGCTGTCCTCTCGGCCTGTGTGTCTCCAGTGTCTCTGTCTCTGTTTGAACATGAACACAGTGCTGTCCTCTCGGCCTGTGTGTCTCCAGTGTCTCTGTCTGTTTTAACATGAACACAGTGCTGTCCTCTCGGGCTGTGTGTCTCCAGTGTCTCTGTCTCTGTTTGAACACGAACACAGTGCTGTCCTCTCGGGCTGTGTGTCTCCAGTGTCTCTGTCTCTGTTTGAACACGAACACAGTGCTGTCCTCTCGGGCTGTGTGTCTCCAGTGTCTCTGTCTCTGTTTGAACACGAACACAGTGCTGTCCTCTCCACGGCGTTTCACTGCCTTCCATACATTCAACACATGACGTTACCTAAACCTTGGTGACGAAGCAAGATTGATGACGCACATTTGTATGGAGGGTGATCAGTGCCAAAATTAAGATGAACGTGATTATGAACATGAAGATTATTATGAACATGAAGATGAACATGAAGAGGATTATTATTATTATTATTATTATTATTATTATTATAATTTTTATTTCTTGGCAGATGCCCTTATCCAGGGCGACTTACAACATAAGTGCAAAATACAGAGTACAAGGCATCAATCATTACAAATTCAAATTCAACTTTAGCTAAAACATAGCAATTCAAAATATATTTTACAAATTCCAATTACAATTTACACAAGTACAGTGAGAGACTTCCTACATCCTGGACGGTGAAAGCTATGTGCTGTCAAGATGTCGGGTCACAGACGAGGGCTGCGGGAAAGGGAGCAAGAGGAGAACAATCAAGAACAAGAGGAGCATAATAAGCTGAAGTGCATCTAGCAGGGATAGAGGACTAATATTACAAGTGCTGTCGGAAGAGATGCGTCTTGATAAGCGCTGGAATGAGGTCAGGGACTCTGCTGTTTTGACTTCGGTGGGCAGGTCGTTCCACCACTTAGGGTTCAGGGATGAGAAGGAGCGGCTCTGGAGGAGGGAGAGTGGAGAGGAGGCAGAGTTAGTCTTCTGGCACTGGAGGAGCGCGGTGGTCTGGAGGGGATGTATGGAGAGACGAGTGTCTGAAGGTAGCTTGGTGCGGTGTGGTCGAGACAGCGGTAGGTGAGGGTCAGTGTCTTGAACTGGATGCGTGCCGCTATCGGGAGCCAGTGGAGGGAGCGGAGCAGTGGAGTAGCGTGTGTGAATCGTGGCAGAGAGACACCAGACGAGCCGCAGAGTTCTGGATGAGCTGGAGAGGCGGGTAGTGGACGCAGGCAGGCCGGCCAGGAGGGAGTTGTAGTAGTCCAGGCGGGAGAGGACCAGGGACTGGACCTTCCAGATTAATAAATAGCAGGGAGCTGGAGACAGGAGGAGACTTTTCATAGACGCCAGGGGTGGGTCTTCCTCCTGCCAGCAGGACCCCAATGGGCTGCTTTGGTACATACTTTCACTGATTGGCAGGTCAGAAGGCTCTTCACATTCGGTAATGGCCATCTTTCTTTTTCAAGGAACAAGGGTGCTGAGTGTGACTCGAGACATAGCGCAGCAAGCTGTGGGATATACGAACAAGACCAACACATACCCCACACACATACACACACACACACACACATCGTGATAGGGAGAATTTTAATCCCTCAATACACAGGCAGACAAGGAATATTCAGGGCCCGATTTAACTAGAATACCAAAATAGTTCATTCAGCTACAACGAAGCGCTCCAGAGCTGGGTAGTTGGAAGACACATCTAAAAGTTTTTATAAAGAACATTCTATCATATAGAAGAGGACTCCGTGTGGTTGTCGGGCAACTACATGACATCGATAAGGTACACCAAATTTTATCGCCGTGTTTTCTGTTCTCTCTAAATATCAGCTACACAGAACGGTATGATGACATGATACAATTTACACATATGGGTAGTTCCTGCCCAACGATCTGGCACCACCAACACACTGCAACACACCATGTCACAATGGATTGTGGATAAAACGCACCCAGGGAGAGGTTCCATATCATCCTGACACACTCACATCTGGAGCCTTGTCCATCTCCAATCAGAGACCAGTCATTTTTGGGTTCAACAATTCAAATTGCATCTTCTTCTTTGCTTCAGCTGAAGCCAACACGTCCTGGCTTACAAACCACAACATGCACGTAGTGTTCTGTGTAGTGTACAACTGTGACCGCCAGCCATGTCCGGGTGTCAGTTAGGGACCACACTGAGTGCTATTTGTACCGGGAGAAAGTACTGCGTTTTTTATGACATTTTAAATAATTTAATGTATAAATGGAATTAAAGGAAAATGTGAACATAATTAGTAGTGTTCTGTTCCTGGTCACACTCACACTCATACAGAGACAATCATGGACTCACTGAGCCAAACACAGGCACACCAAATAAACTCTCAGGTACAGGAGCTCTATAGTAATAGGTTTATTAATGATAAAACACAATAATGACCAGCCCAATTAAACTGTCACTGACCCCTGCAGAACTGAACACTTCACTTCCACTGAAGATGTGTTTTACCCTTGGGGACACTGCAGTTCAACATGAAACAGGAAAAAAGACAGGGAGTGTGGGAAGGAGAGAGATGCCTTTCTGCTCTTCACCAGTTTCCAGGTGGAGCATCGCACTCACTTCCTGTAGCTCATTCTACAAGCCAGCTTAGATCATTTCTCCCCCCCTCTCTCTGCGCTCCACCATTTGTGACAGAGGTAGAAATTAATTGCAATAGAATTAGATTATCACTCTCGAGGTGAATGAAGTTATCAAAAGTGCTTTCAGAGCTTTCAGGCACATAGTAGAATACTAGAAACCTGAGCCCTAATGCAAGATAAATGGAAAACCTTCAAATATATACATTTAAAATAACAGAAAAAAATGTAAGGGTCCATTCACACTACGGTTCGATGAGGTCAGTTTGGGGCTGTGTGAGAAACCTCCGATACTGACAAACGCACCAGGATGCAGATCAAACCAAACGGGCCGAGACCCTGGAACGCTGCTCTTGGCTCATTTGAAAGGAAACTCACTGCTCGAGCCAGTTACTCTGGGAATGTGAAAGACAATGCATTGTGGTTCACTTGGAAACGAACCGCTGCACACAGGTGTGAAACAAACCCAACCTCAACTGGAAAACTCACATGCATTGCATGTGAACCAGGTGAGAAATGCCCTCGATGCTGTGGCAGGGAGGGGGTTAACATCTCATGGACTGCAGGTGGTTGGGGTTGATTGTCACTAATTGGTTAATCAACCCCGGCCACCTGCTATAAAAGGAGGCCTCAGCCTTACAGAGCCTACCAAGCAGGAAGGTTATCGGTTTGGTGCACTGCTTCGTTTCACAGTGCAGTCAGTGGCCATCATGTGTATTTTGGTTTGTGCACTTTTGTTTTGGACCTCCTGCCTGTTTATTTTGTGTGTTTCTTTAATAAAAGTCTAGTTTTGTGTACCTGCAGCCTGACTCAGAGCCACCCATTCCTGGCTATCCTGTCATAGGTGCAAATACAAACTGCGGGCATTTTCACACCCAGTTCACTTGCACACAGACTTCTTTCGGTTTAGGTTCACTTTGTTTCACACCAGGAAAATGTAATCAAACGTGAGTTTATATTAAAGTGAAATCAACCGCGGTTCAATCCGCATCAAACCATAGGTGTGAAAGGACAATATATAATTAAAAGCCACAAGTGTCTCAGCCGAGTGAGCACAGTACACATATAACAAAATATCTCCTGTTCTCAGCTGCCCACTTCAACAGGTCAAATATCAATTTTGTAAAACACACAATAGTTACAAAAAACCAGAAACACAAATAAAGATTCATCAACATATACAATCTATCTTTCTTAACATATTCGGCTTGGGAACTTTAGTATCCATAAGCCATGTGGAGGAGTTTGACTTTCACTCATGTGATCACATTCAAATATGATTCTATTGCTTCACACATTAATACTTATCTTTTATAATCTTCTGTTACTGATACACTATTTTAATTCCATAGTATTTTAGCTCTTATTTTAAGTAATGTACATTAAGTAATTTATTCAATCTAATCTTCATTGTATCATAGTCTCTTACATATCCAAACAGTCTGTGCTGTAGTTTCTGTTGAAGCCTTGAAGCCTGATTGGGCTTTGAATCTTTGTTATTGTTGCTATAAATCTTTACTGTCCAATTATTTTCATGTATTAAACAAATCTGTCCTGTATATTGTGACTTTAAAATCTGTGTGTACTGTACAAGAACAGTTTAAACCCATTTTACTTCACTGTAATAAAATATGTCCTGTAGTCTCTGACTGTATTACCCGTCTGTGTTGTCGTTTAAAACAATCCATTTCGGTCCCTATCGGAGTGTGTCTGGATACTGCGGCCTCCTGGTAACAGCCCAGAACCTGCATCTCTCGAGTGTGGTCCGGGGTTCCAGGAGGGGCAGGGGAGGGGTGTGAGGAAGGGCCTGGAGGGACGTTGTTAAGGGAAGATCTGACTGATTACGCAATGGCAAGGTGGGGGAGGGCGTCTTTCAAAGCATTGCCATTGGTTGAAGATGGAGTACCATCACAGTTGAGCACAGACATCAGGGGCTGCTCCACTGACATGCCTGGAGGAGAGGGGGAGACTGATTTAGTTCAGTTTAATAAACGAGAATGAGGATGAATACAGATAAAATTCAAAAGCTGAGAGTGTACCGATGTCATTTGGGTTGTTCCCATTTGCATTTCCCTTGCTGTTGGATATCAGGTCCACTGACACAACAGAGAGGGAGAGAGAAAGAGAGGGGTTTGGACATCAGACTGGACACTACAGTACAGTGGTGCCCAAACACAGCCCCTACAGTAAGTATTGTCCGTCACCCTAAATTGCCTAAATTAAGCCCTCGAGGACTGTCCATTAACACTGACTGACTGGACAATACGGTACATTAACACTGACTGACTGACTGGACACTACAGCACATTAACACTGACTGACTGGACACTACAGCACATTAACACTGACTGACTGGACACTACAGTACATTAACACTGACTGACTGACTGGACACTACAGCACATTAACACTGACTCACTGGACACTACAGCACATTAACACTGACTGACTGACTGGACACTACAGTACATTAACACTGACTGACTGGACAGTACAGCACATTAACACTGACTGACTGACTGGACACTACAGTACACTAACACTGACTGACTGGACACTACAGTACATTAACACTGACTGACTGACTGGACACTACAGTACATTAACACTGACTGACTGGACACTACAGCACATTAACACTGACTGACTGACTGGACACTACAGCACATTAACACTGACTGACTGGACACTACAGCACATTAACACTGACTGACTGACTGGACACTACAGCACATTAACACTGACTGACTGGACACTACAGCACATTAACACTGACTGACTGGACACTACAGCACATTAACACTGACTGACTGACTGGACACTACAGCACATTAACACTGACTGACTGACTGGACACTACAGTACATTAACACTGACTGACTGACTGGACACTACAGTACATTAACACTGACTGACAGACTGGACACTACAGTACATTAACACTGACTGACTGACTGGACACTACAGCACATTAACACTGACTGACTGACTGACTGGACACTACAGCACATTAACACTGACTGACTGGACACTACAGCACATTAACACTGACTGACTGGACACTACAGCACATTAACACTGACTGACTGGACACTACAGTACATTAACATTGACTGACTGACTGACTGGACACTACAGTACATTAACACTGACTGTATTACAGCCTTCATAATGATTTATCCACATAAGTAGTCGAAATGGTTAATCAGAGATATAACAATAATAATATAAATACATATTTATTTCTAGTACTTTTTATGCGCATTGTAGATCAAAATCCGTTAAAATAAAAGCTTTTTATATGTGCTCTAGAATGGCCTAGAATCGCAGTCTAACTGCTCAGTCTTCACTATTTATAACACATGATTCTCACATTCAAATAAAATTAAAAAGCTATTTTAATATTTTTTTTTTGTGATTTTGGACGTATTATAATTTCGTTCAATACAAATTATATACAAACTTGTATCATTTTACATAACCTACGTATCACAATGTGGAGCAAAAATATTGTACAAAAACACAACTGTCCGAGTTTTTCTGTCCAAAGCATCTCACATTATGAATAAGAATAAAAATCAATAAGACAAAGCATTACATCAAATACAAGAGCAACAGAACCGCAGCACAGCTGGAAACACGTGTGTGCCACGTGGCGCTCAGGATATACAGCCGCAGAGACACGTTCACTTTGGACACAGAGACCTGGACTGGAGGGAGAGACACGTTCACTTTGGACACAGAGACCTGGACTGGAGGGAGAGACACGTTCACTTTGGACACAGAGACCTGGACTGGAGGGAGAGACACGTTCACTTTGGACACAGAGACCTGGACTGGAGGGAGAGACACGTTCACTTTGGACACAGAGACCTGGACTGGAGGAAGAGACACGTTCACTTTGGACACAGAGACCTGGACTGGAGGGAGAGACACGTTCACTTTGGACACAGAGACCTGGACTGGAGGGAGAGACACGTTCACTTTGGACACAGAGACCTGGACTGGAGGAAGAGACACGTTCACTTTGGACACAGAGACCTGGACTGGAGGAAGAGACACGTTCACTTTGGACACAGAGACCTGGACTGGAGGGAGAGACACTCACCGCTGTCCACCGCGGAGACACAACACAGCAGCACCAGCAACACAGACGTCATGGTGAGGAGAGCAGGACCTTTCCAATCAGCTGGACTGCATCTGCGCAGCACAGCGGCCTCGCAGCACCTACACGGAGACAGGGGGATTCCCGGTGCATTTCTGGGTCATAGCGAGGAGACAGACGTGTGACGCATTTCATACTTTCATTGAGAGTCAGAGATATGATACTGATTCATCTAACGGCCTGTTTCCATAAACGCCATGACTGAGACGCGCACTTTAGTTCAATTATAACTGATATATTGTATCCGGATGATTAATCGTGAAACGTGTGTATTTTGTTCAGCTGTAACTTGCCTGGTTAAGGATCTGATAAGTACATTATAAATAATACGGCAAAAAGTATCGTTTGCAGTTACAGATCTGTAGTAAGAGTAATAAGTGAAGGGAGTTTAAAATACATATATACTCGCACAAATGATGACGATAATAATATCAATACATATTCGCTATTTAGTATCATTGCTGCACATGGAAGCGTATTGTTATGTGAACGTGCTTGTCTGAATATAATGTTGTTTCTACACGTTCAGCTCTTCCTAATATCTCTCACAGAAACGTGTGTTTCCAATCCTGTAAAGCACAGATGATAAAAGACACAGTGCTGTCCTCTCGGGCTCTGTGTCTCCAGTGTCTCTGTCTCTGCTTGAACATGAACACAGTGCTGTCCTCTTGGCCTGTGTGTCTCCAGTGTCTCAGTCTCTGCTTGAACATGAACACAGTGCTGTCCTCTCGGGCTGTGTGTCTCCAGTGTCTCTGTCTCTGTTTTAACATGAACACAGTGCTGTCCTCTCGGGCTCTGTGTCTCCAGTGTCTCTGTCTCTGCTTGAACATGAACACAGTGCTGTCCTCTCGGGCTGTGTGTCTCCAGTGTCTCAGTCTCTGTTTGAACACGAACACAGTGCTGTCCTCTCGGGCTGTGTGTCTCCAGTGTCTCTGTCTGTTTTAACATGAACACAGTGCTGTCCTCTCGGCCTGTGTGTCTCCAGTGTCTCTGTCTGTTTTAACATGAACACAGTGCTGTCCTCTCGGGCTGTGTGTCTCCAGTGTCTCTGTCTCTGTTTGAACACGAACACAGTGCTGTCCTCTCCACGGCGTTTCACTGCCTTCCATACATTCAACACATGACGTTACCTAAACCTTGGTGACGAAGCAAGATTGATGACGCACATTTGTATGGAGGGTGATCAGTGGCAAAATTAAGATGAACGTGATTATGAACATGAAGATGATTATGAACATGAAGATGAACATGAAGAGGATTATTATTATTATTATTATTATTATTATTATTATAATTTTTATTTCTTGGCAGACGCCCTTATCCAGGGCGACTTACAACATAAGTGCAAAATACAGAGTACAAGGCATCAATCATTACAAATTCAAATTCAACTTTAGCTAAAACATAGCAATTCAAAATACATTTTACAAATTCCAATTCCAATTTACACAAGTACAGTGAGAGACTTCCTACATCCTGGACGGTGAAAGCTATGTGCTGTCAAGATGTCGGGTCACAGACGAGGGCTGCGGGAAAGGGAGCAAGAGGAGAACAATCAAGAACAAGAGGAGCATAATAAGCTGAAGTGCATCTAGCAGGGATAGAGGACTAATATTACAAGTGCTGTCGGAAGAGATGCGTCTTGATAAGCGCTGGAATGAGGTCAGGGACTCGCTGTTTTGACTTCGGTGGGCAGGACGTTCCACCACTTAGGGGTCAGGGATGAGAAGGAGCGGCTCTGGAGGAAGGAGAGTGGAGAGGAGGCAGAGTTAGTCTTCTGGCACTGGAGGAGCGCGGTGGTCTGGTGGGGATGTATGGAGAGACGAGTGACTGAAGGTATCTTGGTGCGGTGTGGTCGAGACAGCGGTAGGTGAGGGTCAGTGTCTTGAACTGAATGCGTGCCGCTATCGGGAGCCAGTGGAGGGAGCGGAGCAGTGGAGTAGCGTGTGAATCAGGGCAGAGAGACACCAGACGAGCCGCAGAGTTCTGGATGAGCTGGAGCGGTGGGTAGTGGATGCAGGCAGGCCGGCCAGGAGGGAGTTGTAGTAGTCCAGGCGGGAGAGGACCAGGGACTGGACCTTCCAGATTAATAAATAGCAGGGAGCTGCAGACAGGAGGAGACTTTTCATAGACGCCAGGGGTGGGTCTTCCTCCTGCCAGCAGGACCACAATGGGCTGCTTTGGTACATACTTTCACTGATTGGCAGGTCAGAAGGCTCTTCACATTCGGTAATGGCCATCTTTCTTTTTCAAGGAACAAGGGTGCTGAGTGTGACTCGAGACATAGCGCAGCAAGCTGTGGGATATACGAACAAGACCAACACATACCCCACACACATACACACACACACACACACACATCGTGATAGGGAGAATTTTAATCCCTCAATACACAGGCAGACAAGGAATACTCAGGGCCCGATTTAACTAGAATACCAAAATAGTTCATTCAGCTACAACGAAGCGCTCCAGAGCTGGGTAGTTGGAAGACACATCTAAAGTTTTTATAAAGAACATTCTATCATATAGAAGAGGACTCCGTGTGGTTGTCGGGCAACTACATGACATCGATAAGGTACACCAAACTTTATCGCCGTGTTTTCTGTTCTCTCTAAATATCAGCTACACAGAACGGTATGATGACATGATACAATTTACACATATGGGTAGTTCCTGCCCAACGATCTGGCACCACCAACACACTGCAACACACCATGTCACAATGGATTGTGGATAAAACGCACCCAGGGAGAGGTTCCATATCATCCTGACACACTCACATCTGGAGCCTTGTCCATCTCCAATCAGAGACCAGTCATTTTTGGGTTCAACAATTCAAATTGCATCTTCTTCTTTGCTTCAGCTGAAGCCAACACGTCCTGGCTTACAAACCACAACATGCACGTAGTGTTCTGTGTAGTGTACAACTGTGACCGCCAGCCATGTCAGGGTGTCAGTTAGGGACCACACTGAGTGCTATTTGTACCGGGAGAAAGTACTGCGTTTTTTATGACATTTTAAATAATTTAATGTATAAATGGAATTAAAGGAAAATGTGAACATAATTAGTAGTGTTCTGTTCCTGGTCACACTCACACTCATACAGAGACAATCATGGACTCACTGAGCCAAACACAGGCACACCAAATAAACTCTCAGGTACAGGAGCTCTATAGTAATAGGTTTATTAATGATAAAACACAATAATGACCAGCCCAATTAAACTGTCACTGACCCCTGCAGAACTGAACACTTCACTTCCACTGAAGATGTGTTTTACCCTTGGGGACACTGCAGTTCAACATGAAACAGGAAAAAAGACGGGGAGTGTGGGAAGGAGAGAGATGCCTTTCTGCTCTTCACCAGTTTCCAGGTGGAGCATCGCACTCACTTCCTGTAGCTCATTCTACAAGCCAGCTTAGATCATTTCTCCCCCCCTCTCTCTGCGCTCCACCATTTGTGACAGAGGTAGAAATTAATTGCAATAGAATTAGATTATCACTCTCGAGGTGAATGAAGTTATCAAAAGTGCTTTCAGAGCTTTCAGGCACATAGTAGAATACTAGAAACCTGAGCCCTAATGCAAGATAAATGGAAAACCTTCAAATATATACATTTAAAATAACAGAAAAAAATGTAAGGGTCCATTCACACTACGGTTCGATGAGGTCAGTTTGGGGCTGTGTGAGAAACCTCCGATACTGACAAACGCACCAGGATGCAGATCAAACCAAACGGGCCGAGACCCTGGAACGCTGCTCTTGGCTCATTTGAAAGGAAACTCACTGCTCGAGCCAGTTACTCTGGGAATGTGAAAGACAATGCATTGTGGTTCACTTGGAAACGAACCGCTGCACACAGGTGTGAAACAAACCCAACCTCAACTGGAAAACTCACATGCATTGCATGTGAACCAGGTGAGAAATGCCCTCGATGCTGTGGCAGGGAGGGGGTTAACATCTCATGGACTGCAGGTGGTTGGGGTTGATTGTCACTAATTGGTTAATCAACCCCGGCCACCTGCTATAAAAGGAGGCCTCAGCCTTACAGAGCCTACCAAGCAGGAAGGTTATCGGTTTGGTGCACTGCTTCGTTTCACAGTGCAGTCAGTGGCCATCCTGTGTATTTTGGTTTGTGCACTTTTGTTTTGGACCTCCTGCCTGTTTATTTTGTGTGTTTCTTTAATAAAAGTCTAGTTTTGTGTACCTGCAGCCTGACTCAGAGCCACCCATTCCTGGCTATCCTGTCATAGGTGCAAATACAAACTGCGGGCATTTTCACACCCAGTTCACTTGCACACAGACTTCTTTCGGTTTAGGTTCACTTTGTTTCACACCAGGAAAATGTAATCAAACGTGAGTTTATATTAAAGTGAAATCAACCGCGGTTCAATCCGCATCAAACCATAGGTGTGAAAGGACAATATATAATTAAAAGCCACAAGTGTCTCAGCCGAGTGAGCACAGTACACATATAACAAAATATCTCCTGTTCTCAGCTGCCCACTTCAACAGGTCAAATATCAATTTTGTAAAACACACAATAGTTACAAAAAACCAGAAACACAAATAAAGATTCATCAACATATACAATCTATCTTTCTTAACATATTCGGCTTGGGAACTTTAGTATCCATAAGCCATGTGGAGGAGTTTGACTTTCACTCATGTGATCACATTCAAATATGATTCTATTGCTTCACACATTAATACTTATCTTTTATAATCTTCTGTTACTGATACACTATTTTAATTCCATAGTATTTTAGCTCTTATTTTAAGTAATGTACATTAAGTAATTTATTCAATCTAATCTTCATTGTATCATAGTCTCTTACATATCCAAACAGTCTGTGCTGTAGTTTCTGTTGAAGCCTTGAAGCCTGATTGGGCTTTGAATCTTTGTTATTGTTGCTATAAATCTTTACTGTCCAATTATTTTCATGTATTAAACAAATCTGTCCTGTATATTGTGACTTTAAAATCTGTGTGTACTGTACAAGAACAGTTTAAACCCATTTTACTTCACTGTAATAAAATATGTCCTGTAGTCTCTGACTGTATTACCCGTCTGTGTTGTCGTTTAAAACAATCCATTTCGGTCCCTATCGGAGTGTGTCTGGATACTGCGGCCTCCTGGTAACAGCCCAGAACCTGCATCTCTCGAGTGTGGTCCGGGGTTCCAGGAGGGGCAGGGGAGGGGTGTGAGGAAGGGCCTGGAGGGACGTTGTTAAGGGAAGATCTGACTGATTACGCAATGGCAAGGTGGGGGAGGGCGTCTTTCAAAGCATTGCCATTGGTTGAAGATGGAGTACCATCACAGTTGAGCACAGACATCAGGGGCTGCTCCACTGACATGCCTGGAGGAGAGGGGGAGACTGATTTAGTTCAGTTTAATAAACGAGAATGAGGATGAATACAGATAAAATTCAAAAGCTGAGAGTGTACCGATGTCATTTGGGTTGTTCCCATTTGCATTTCCCTTGCTGTTGGATATCAGGTCCACTGACACAACAGAGAGGGAGAGAGAAAGAGAGGGGTTTGGACATCAGACTGGACACTACAGTACAGTGGTGCCCAAACACAGCCCCTACAGTAAGTATTGTCCGTCACCCTAAATTGCGAATTTCGACAGACTGGGACCACATGGAAGTTATTGATCAATTAAGCAATTAACTTGTCCAATTAAGGGAACCCTGGTCATTGAGAGCTGAAGAGGGTAGTTAATTTTCTTCATACCAAATCCCTACATAACTTCATTTCACAGATCACCTGATTAATTGATCACAATAAAATGGTTCCAGGTCTAAAGAAATTAAGCCCTCGAGGACTGTCCATTAACACTGACTGACTGGACAATACGGTACATTAACACTGACTGACTGACTGGACACTACAGCACATTAACACTGACTGACTGGACACTACAGCACATTAACACTGACTGACTGGACACTACAGCACATTAACACTGACTGACTGGACACTACAGCACATTAACACTGACTGACTGACTGGACACTACAGTACATTAACACTGACTGACTGGACACTACAGCACATTAACACTGACTGGACACTACAGCACATTAACACTGACTGACTGGACACTACAGCACATTAACACTGACTGACTGACTGGACAATACGGTACATTAACACTGACTGACTGACTGGACACTACAGCACATTAACACTGACTGGACACTACAGCACATTAACACTGACTGACTGGACACTACAGCACATTAACACTGACTGACTGGACACTACAGCACATTAACACTGACTGACTGGACACTACAGCACATTAACAGATTTGTTTTATTTTTTTCAAAATGCACATCGAGTGTGATTTCTTTCTGGAGGATTCATTCAGATCAACTATTCAGCTGGCACCAGATATTTTACCATTGCCTTTGGGGTTTCCATTGCTCCCAGATATCAGGGGGATCTGCACTGACATGCCTGAGACACGGAGAGAGAGAAAAATTAAGGAATGAAGAGTGAGAGGAAATTCCATTATTCTATTTCATATAAGGAAAACATTAAAAAGAAAACATAAAATCAACAGATTAACGACCACCAATGCTCCCCTCCTCCCCCTGCCATGTTACCGTTGCCATTGTAGATTTTTCCATTTGAGGTGCCATTCTGCTGCCCGGGATTGTGCTCTGTGACACACAAAGAGATGGACAGTCAGGGGGTGCAGGACACTGGCAATGCAGAGAAATGACAAGCATCCTTAGAGCCACAGGGAAGCCATGCTGAGAATCAGACCCAATACTCACGCTGAGGGACGGCTTCAGACTTCTGTGAACACTGGAACACTGCAGCACAGAGAGACAACAGGACACGGTCAGAGACGACATGGGCCAGCGCTGTGGGGACTGGTATAGTGTAATGTAGTACAGTGTAGTGTAGTGCCCAGACTGGAGTGAGTCATGTGTGGACTATAGTGGACTATAGCATAGCATAGTGTCCAGACTGGAGCAGCACTGTGTGACTATAATATAGTGTAGGGCCCATACTGGAGTCAGTGTTGTGTGGACTATAGTATAATATAATATATTCAAGGTTTGACGTGTAAAAACATTAAAAAAACAATTGCAAATTAGTTAATTCAAAGAGTTCCTACCCAGAATTTTCTTCTTATACAGGACGAAAGTCACAACTACAGCACACACAACCAGCATCATAACTATAAGGCCTCCAATAACTGCAGCACCACAACAAGAGTTCCTGTTGCAGTCCAGCACGTCCCCCTCTACAGAGAAACACAGACACACAGAGAAGGCTCATTAACACACAGCCGGATGTATACAAAGTGAAAGTACTGATGAAAGAGCGGTAACCCTGGCTCAGTCTCCAGTCTCCCATGTATCCATCAAGCTCTGCTCTCTTTTACCCCATTTCTTGATGATGGGTGTAGTCAGACTCCTGTGCTGGACCTTGCAGCTGTAGCCCTCTTTGTCAGACTCGGGGATCTCCAGCCACTTCCTCAGCTGGTAGGTCTCGTCTCCGTTGGACCTGACCCCACTGGACTGCACCCCGTCTGCCTCCCCCAGCATCTTATCCTGTTTGAACAGATCCACTTGGACATCCTTGGGGTAGAATCCAGTGGCCAGACAAGACAGCGCGAGACGGCCAGGGTTCAGAGAGAACTTGGCAAAGACGTGGACATCAGGGGGAGCTGAGAGAGAGAGAATGAGAGAGATGCATTAACACTCCTCTTAAAGAGGAGTCACTATATCCCTAAAAAGGTTTTTTATTGGACAATTCTACATAGCAACAAACTGTCTTAACTAATAGCTGAGAGGTTTGTTGTGAGTATTAACCAATCAAAAAGCTTTTTAAACAAACATTTATTTTATTGGGTTAAAAAAAAAAAAAAAAAAAAGATGTGGAAGATGGCAGCGTGCTGTGCTCACTAAATGAGGGATGTTTTGAATATTTGACTGCTTCTGAGACAAATAAAACTTAATTAAGCAATGTTTTTAATATTGTAAAGTTTTATTTGGGCACACTTCAGTATTGTAGTTAAGACAGCTATTTGGAAGAGGGGGAGGCAGAAGTTTATCACGAGTTTAAAAGCGAAGGGGTGATAGTACATATTAAAGACGCGTGTAGTTTACTTAGTCAACCTAAAATGTCAGAATCCCTTTTTTAACACAAACTACAGAACTGACACCAAAGAAAACCACTAAGATTAATAAACACACAGCAGTAATAGTCCCAAGACATATTCAACACAGCAAACCTGAACGGCTCATTTCTTAACCAAGGAGAAAGATCTGCACGAGTCCAACACACACGTTTACAATAAATGCATAGTAAGCAATGTACATTTATTATTGTAATTATTTTTATGATCAAATATTACTGGTAGTAATAACGACAACAACAAGAACAAGTACATTTTAAGATGCTTTTATATTTATTCAACAACCATATAGGCCGATTTTTTTATTTGTTTTTGTTTTTTTGGCGTGTAGTTTTGGGCTTCTAGACAGGTGCACTCCTTGCAAAACTGATATCTCTTGAACAGTTATTTGTAAACATCTGTGTTTTTTTGCATTTTAAAAAGAACTTTCAGAGGATTGGAATACATGATTTATTTTTCCCCCCCAGTGTTTATAATGTCCAGCTGTATAAATGGGTACAAATGTAAGTCGCCCTGGATAAGAGCATCAGCTAAATGACAAAAATAATAATAATAATAATAATAATAATAATAATAATAATATAAGCTAGGTTAATTTTGAAAGCAACTGTTTTTAGAATACAAATGGCTTCTCTATAACTTAGGTTTCATTGCTAATGTACGTTTCTGTATTCACTCCAAAAATAAACTAAATTATAGAATGAAATGAAAAACTGCAGTCTTATTATTCTTGTGATATACAGGTTTCATATGATCATTGTATTTATTTATGTAAAATTAAGTAATTTGCAGTGCAGTGCTGACACATAGAGCGTCGCTGTGAGCTCAGTACTCTGAGGTTAAGTGTGACACTGAGAGACACCGAATTTGAATTTGAATTTGACACCAATTAGTCACAGCCCAGCTGTAACCCAGCAGCCCAGTCACACATCTCAGAGCATGAGTGCGTTCACCTGCAGATGCACTCCTGACAGCGGCCTGGCTGAGTACTAGCAGGGCACCAGAGGACGACCAGTGAAAGCGTTCCCATTCACCCAGCAGAGAGGATGTGAGGGACAGACACACAGGAACCGTCCACAGCAGCTCCAGTCTGGCACTTACACAACTTCTCTATGTCCTTCTGTGCGTATTTATAGAACTTGGTGAGCCAGTCCACACACTCCCGCTCCAGGTAGCCCTTGGTGTACTGGTTCAGGATCTGCTCGTTGTCCCACTTGCGTTTGGTCGGCTCGGCCGGGGGGACGGGCGCCACCCACTGAGATCTGGACTCGTCGAAGGACAGGAAGTCGGCGCCGTCGTAGCTGTACTGGTCGTAGCCACGAATGAACTTAACGCTGGAGTCTTCACTGAAATTGATCTCACAGCCGTGTCTCCACTGGAGGATGTGCAGATCTGAGAGAGAGGGAGGGGTGGGGTGGGGGATTAGGTTTGAGAACCACTGTCCTATTATATTTTCAGTACCATCTGGAAGAAATTTCCACAGCCTCTGAAATGGTAGGTGCTTTTTCACACACCTTTTTGTAAATGATCTAACAGTATTACATTAATTACTACTACTACTACTGTTGCAGGCTATACCAAAAATATTCATTTTCTTGATAACAAAACAAAACTAAAAACTATTCAGTAATAGAAATGTTACATTCAGTACTTCCGTCAAATGTGTATCACACCTCATGATCTCATAATGTGTAATTCCGGGAAATAAATGGTGCTGCTGTTCTGTAACAAATGATCTGCTTGGGGGGGAAATATTGTTATTTAATGCGGTATTGAAGCTTTATACATGGTTATTTTGGTCTTTCTACCAAGTTATCAGCACATTGTTCAGTGTTCGAAAAATAAAGCACAGTGGCTATTCTGTGACTTTGGCTAATGCGTTAAAAAAAAAATTGTGATATTGTTTTGGTTGCAAGTATTGTTTCCAGTATCGAGTATCGTTTTGGTATCTAGTACTGTGATACTAAACCAATTATCAATAACAATGTTACAAATTTGCTATCGTGAAAACACTACTTAGCTGTATGTGAACCCTTTGTGAACACTGAGTGTTCATTAGTTCAGAGAGAGAGAGAGAGAGAGAGAGAGTGAAGAGGGGTAATGACTTGACACAGCCATACTTTTGTAACAGCACTGAATGTGACAGAGGGGGAGAGAGACCGAATAACAGACAAAGGGAAGATAAATGTAAGCGTTTAAATTCTGCAGCCCACCTGTCCTATTGTCCCTCATCCTGTCCATCAGGATGCCCACGTTGACCTTGAACCACTGCTCCTTGCTCCTGCGGGACTGGGTGCCTTTCTCCCAGTAGTCTGCAGGCAGCTTTTCCCTCATCCAGTCCTGTTTGGGGATCTTCATTTTGCTCGCACTGTCATAGTAATCGATCTGGTTGTCGTCAAGGAGGCCCATGGCAGTGAACTCCGGGTTGCTCACTGATGGGTGGGACATGGCAGTGTAGATGTACTGGAGAGAGTGGCGTTCTATAGGAAGAGGAGAGTTAGTGTAACACTTGAACAGTTCGCCATATTGATACTCCACTGACAGGGAGGAATCAATTCAACAACACATAACACTACTGAGAAAGGAAGAGGAAGGGATTTAACACAGCCGGGGTGTACAGTAAATTAGCAGTTAGAGAAGTGAGAAGGGAGGGAGAGAATAGATTTACAGAGGCAGAGACAAAGGCTGTGGCATATGATGCAGATATATGGAGAGACCTTTGACCAGCGTCTGATAAGGAAGTCAGAGACACTGGACTGTGGACTGCACCGTGTAGTCTGGGCGGATAATACTCCTAGCACACTGTCCACAGCACAAGTCAGTTTCAGAACAACGTCATGGTTCCCCAATACTCTATGCATTATTTACTTGTCACTAATGTCACTAATGACTATTTTGGTAATCGAGTATTCTGTCGATAATACTTTCACCAATAACAAAGATTTGTTGTGAGTGTTAACCAATCAAAAAGTTTGTTAATTGGGTACATCGTTAATTATTGTAGACGGTTGTCGATTTGGAAGGAGGGTGGGGGGGCAGAAGGAGAAAGATCACAGTCGGACACAGGCGTTTACAATCGTGTTATAAGCCGGGTTAATTTGGAAAAAACGTTATTCTGAGTACACAACAGGTTTCCTTGCTAATGCACATTCTTGAATTAATTCCAAAAATAAACTAATTATGTAAATAATTAAAAACGTTCATGTCTTGCGTTTCTTGTGATGTATAGGTGTCATATGATCATTATATGTATGTAACTTAATAGAACGACGCCTCGGCAGGAAATTCTAATCAGGGATGTTTTTAATCAAATTACTCGAGTTACTCCAGGAATCGTGACAGCCCTACTTATGCGTTATGTAAATACAACAATTATTTGCATTAAACCAAAGTGGCTGTTTTTTAGGTTTATTTTACACATATGTACACGGACACATATGTTTGCTTTCCTGCACACACAATTGCAACTTCAAGGAGGGGGTGTTTCTTGGAGACAAACAAATGCCAAACAAAACACACAGATACGAGTGCATTACCCTGATTAAATGGCTACATATATAAAATATAAAATATAAGGATATTTTAAACTGACAGCCAACAACAAAAACGTGTTTATAATAATAATAATAGTAGTAGTAGTAGTAGTAACTGTCTAAGTTATCCCTGTAATTTGGGATGAGATCTAGGCTGTGATTGACAGAGGTTGGGGGTCCAGCAACTAATTTCACGTACAATTCCAATTAAATTAAATCAAGTTAAATCACATCTAAATCACCACCAAAAGGCACCCCGTGTCCGACTGAAGTGAAAGTTTAATTGTATTTAATACTACTATTGTTGTTGTCGTTGCACAAAACAGTGGCTGGCGTTGAACAAGCTCCTGTATATTATTATTATTATACGTCAAACTCGGCCTGGTCTCATTAGTGGAGACACTTTCACTTTCACTTGGTCAGTTTCGAAAGCAAATCTTCAACAATTTGAACAACAAGAGGAATGGCTTCACTCACCGCTGTCCACGGCCACGGCACAGCAGCAGATCAGCCACAGACACTGCAAATCCATTTCTGCACCGTGTTTCTACACCCAACAATACATCAAATATGTTAAAAACCGATTTAAAATCTCGGCAGCCGATCTGCACCTCCTCCAGCTTCCAGCAAGCCTTGACATGCAGAGAAGCACGCATGCGCATCACACTGCCGTCAATCACATAACCAGGCCTGTTCTCCACCAATCAGAGGACTGTCTTCGCTGCGGCGTCATCAGCTCGCAGGTAGAGTGACATGGTTCAGGTTGACTTCATAATAATTCATAATAAACAATAAAAAATGAACGATGGCGCCCGTTTTTCTATTTTACTCGTCGTCACCACCTCCTCCTGTGTTGTATTTCTCTTCTTCTTTTCTAATACTTTTCTAGTCTGCTTTCCTCTTCCCCTTCTCTTCTCGGCAGTTCTGTCGTCATTGAAAGCTGGTCTACTACATGTTTTTAATCATTATGGAACAATATCTCTCATGCTGTCAAATCTAATTTATATGACAAGGACACAGACATACAAGGGTGAAAATATAGGTTACAATCCCGGTACAAATAACGACGAATTAACAAAGTGAAACTAAAATGGCGCCGATTCAAAGTCAGACGTCACTGTTGGGCTCGGCACCTGCTCGGTGTCAATCGGCAACAAGCAAACACAATACACTACAATAGCGCGTTTATTATTATTATTATTAGTAGTATTATTATCATTATCATCATTATTATGCAAGGGGGTGTATAATCACTAAGACAATGCTGTCACGTAAACACCACAGCATCATCACAAACAGAAATATGGGTGACGGGGCGATTGGGACTAATGTGGCTCAAATGCGTGAGATTTTGTCTACAATCCGTGTCATCCATGTACAGGTGAGCTCAATATTAGTTGGTCAGAAATTACAAAAATAACACAAACAGTCCAATTTATACAAATAAAAGTAGATTCATCAATGTAAACACATTGTACAAATACAATAGTAAATTATTCAATACATAAATAATAACCTTCATATTAAAATTACAACAATAATACATTATAACAACAGCAATAAGAATGGGAGTAATTACTCTTATCAGAACTAAATACTATGTACATTAGTATCGCAGACATGCAGTCTAGGGGTCACAGCCCGCACCCCTGTGTGAAGAACTGTCCTTCTGCATTCATTCCTCTCTCTCAACCACATGCACAGTGAAGGTGGATTATAAATGCTAAGTGACGATCAGCCTGGAGGAGTGTGAGGCAGTGTGTGTCGGGGGTGACGGGGAGCTGTGTTTCCCTGTCTAATGGAAAGGGTTAGAGTTGTATGTCTTGTGGGAGGGGGTTGTTTTCTGTCGTCTTTACAGACTTTTTGTTGTTTGTTCTGTTTTCTTTCCTGTTTTTGTAATAAATAAAGGCATTCTTAAAATCTAGTCCCTTTTCCCCGTCTCTACCCCCTACCACTCGTCCTTCCATTTGCCACTCCTCTCTCTCCCTTTCTTAACTTCCTTCCAAACCGAACCCCATTCCTCTTCTTTTCCCCATCTTCCTCTGCCTCCTCTTCCTCATCTGGCCTCTCCCTCTCCTATCTTCCCCCCCAGGTAGTTCAGTAGCAGAGGGTAGTAGGGGAGGCCCAGCTCTCCCTCTCCCAGGCTACCTCTGGGTCGAACTCCAGCCCCAGGCCTTGCAGGTGCCTGGTAGCGCTAGGCCTCTGTCTCCACAGACATGTAGCAGCAGCAGCAGGAGAAAGAGGTGGATGAGGGAGAAAAGCTGCTCCAGGCAGGCTGAGGGAAGCGTGGAGCTGGAGTAGGATGGTTTCCCAGCCCAGAAATATCAGACTGGGCTGCAGTGGGTGAGGTAGTGTCAGAGTGGGGGTGTGTCTGGGACATGCCGGGAAAGGTCAGAGCCAGGAGTGTGAGGGAGGAGCAGAGATGGAGGGCAGAGCATTTCATCTGTAAGGAGAGAATAATACAGCTGGGGGGTGGAGGGGAGAACAGGAGAAATGCATTGTCTCCACTGTTTGAAGATAGAGACTCTAGAAGCATATGGAGGACTATCCATGCACAAATTAAGAATAAATACAGTAAATAAATACATGTATACATGAATAAATAAATGTTGAAATAAATACATAAATACATGGATATTTATCTGTCTATGTTTTGCTATTTACATGTCAACGCGTCTTCTTTCTTTTTCTTTTTCGATGTGACAAACCTTTTCTGTCAGTCACAGCTAGTGGTCGGTGTCCAGTGCGCTTATTAGCTAATTCAGTACAGTGTGCTGTGGGGTTCCTCTGGAGTTTAATTGTTTCTGTAGACTTCTGTATAACTGAAGTGTATATATTGGAAAAAACAGCAATACATTTTTTGTCTCTCTTTCTTTATTTCAAACTCTAAATGTCCAGTGAAACTCAATCGAACCCCACAGCACACTGTACTGCATCAGCCAATAAGCGCACCACTAGCTGTGACTGACAGAATGGGTTTGTCACATTGATAAAGAAAAAGAAAGAGAAGACACGTTGACATGTAAAAGCACACTGAGAAATGTAAATAGCAAAACTTGAAATAACTAAATAAAAAAACATTTAAAAAAATACATAAATTAATATATACATGTTGAAATAAATACAGAACTAAATAGATAAATATCAATGTATTTATTTCAACATTATTCATTTATTTATTTCAACATTATTCATTTATTTATTTCAACATGTATTTATTTATTTATGTATTATTTATCCTGTGTATTTATTTTAAATGTTTGCATGGATAGTCCTCCATAGACATATACCTTAACAGAGAGAGAGAGAGAGAATGTAATACCCCGTTTCCACTAGTGTAGTTTAGGTGCAGTTACAGCCCGGCCACGCTGAGCGACAGCTGAACAGGGCCAGTGGAAACAGGGTATTACATACTGACTGACTGTCTGTACACCACATTACATTAACTTGGCACTGACAGACACAAAGGTAAAATATAGTGACAGACAGACAGATGCAATACATTACCTTGCCGATTTCTCTGTGTTTCCTTCAGTGTTGTCTGCCGTGTTGTATATACCTTCACCTACCGGTTTCTCCTATTGAATGAGACGCCTGCATTCCAGGGCCATGATTGGCTGGGAAACCTAGTTCTTACGCCAGTGATCCATGATGACATCAGCAGGTTAGTAGTATTCCTTCCTCAGGGAAACAGCAACTTATTAATTAGGCTGTCTTATGGGCTTTCCTTAATAACTTAATTCCTTAATTGTGAGGTATTTTCCATAGTGAAAAATGAACATGGTTGTCAAAGAACAGTTAGACTCCATTGGAATCTGTGTGTGTGTGTGTGTGCGTGTGAATGAGTGTGTGGATCTGTCAGTCTGGTGGTCTGTCTCTGTATTTGGTTGTCTGTGAGTAACTTTCTGTGTGTCTGGTTGTCTGTGTGTAACAGTGTCTGTCTGTCACAATCTGTATTTCTATCTCTCCAGCCATCAATTTTCTCACCTCTCTGTGTGTTTTTATAACAGAAGAATTCATATCAAGTTCAGTCACTAAATTAGTTTATTATGAAATCACACTACTGGGTCACACAATACACATGCTCTCTCTCAGTACTGTAGTGTACAGTGATGTAATGTATAGTATAGTACAGTACAATAGAGTACAATATAGTATAGTATAGGATTAATTCTAGTATAACTTATAGTATAGCACTGAATAGTATAAAGTATAATTTAGTGTAGTAGAACATGACAGTGTAGTGTAATACAGTGCAGTATAATGTAGCATAATTTAGCACAGTACTGTATGATATTGTGTGTCAGTTTCTCTGTCTCTTTCCCCATCACTCACCTCTGCCCTATCCTTACAACTCTTTCCCTGCCTCTCTCTCTCAACATTTCTCTCTCTCTCTGTCGGTGTCATTGCCAACAACATCCAACAGTAACACACGACTCAACCCCAACAGGAAGTCCGGTCCGTCCCTATCTCCTCTCCCTCTTCTGCTGCTGTTCAGTAAGCGAGGGGCTCTGTGGGGGGGCGCGCTCGGGGTCGCACGATGACCCGAAAGGGCTTGGGCTTGTGCACCACGCTGGTGGTCCCCCTCAGGTCGGGCAGCGGCTCCTCGTTTCCGGGAGGCAGGAATTGGAGGTCGCGCAGCAGGTGGGCAGTGAACAGGAAGATCTCGGTCCTGGCGATGGACTCCCCCAGGCACAGCCGCGCGCCCCCCCCGAAGGGCAGGAGCAGACGGGAGGAGCTGGCCCCCTCCCCCAGGAAACGCTCTGAGAGAGGGAGAGAGAAAGGGAAGGAAGGAAGGAAGGAAGGAAGGAAGGAAGGAAGGAAGGGTCGAGTTAATACAGCATTTACAAACTGACTGATTGGACACTACAGTAGAGAGATTGTCAGTGTGTCTCAGTATGTCTTTCAGTGTCTCAATGTCTCACGTCTGTCTCAGTGTCTCAGTGTGTGTCTCAGTAGATATGTTTACACTGCCATTTTTGATCTGTCCTTGCTCAGAGACAGTACAGATCCAGATCAAATGCATCGGTGCATTTGATCCTGGCAGTGTAAACGCTCAACCGGCTCCAGTCCCAGCATACACTGAGGTGCGTGTTTTTTAGTGGCAGGCAGCAGACAAACAGAATTCACATCAGTGGAGCAGATAGAAGAACACTTCCCTACTGCCCGTATTATAAATAATATATTGTTAGACTGAACACTAAATGGCTTGTTATTTTATGTTAGCAAAAAGATAAAGATAAAGCTCTGTGTTCTAAAGGACTAGTTGTTTAATATATACATGTAATTAAGTTTGAACTTGCATGCAAAGACCCCAGTGGTCAAATATACAGATGCATTTGATCTGGATCAGAAATGGCAGTGTAAACACACCTATAATCTCAAGGCCTGTGGTAGAGAGGGCGCAGTACCTGGTCTGAAGCAGTAGGGGTCGCTCCAGAGCTGGGGGTCGTGGTGAGCGCCATACAGGTTGGGAATCACCACTGTGTCCTTAGGGATGAAATAGCCAGCAATACTGACGAACAACACACGCACACATCAACACACACAGACAGACAGAGACAGGGAGACAAGTGTTATAACCAGTACAGTGTATCACAGTGTCCCTGTGTCAGGTGGGAGAGAAGGAGAGAGACAGAGAATGTCTGAAGGAGGGAGAGAGAAAGAGACAGATAAAGCGTTAAAGAAAGAGAAGGAGAGGGAGATAATGTGTGAATGAGAAGGAGGGAGTTGAGTTAAGGAGTGTCTGGTGAGTCAGTGCTGCTTAGTTATGTGGGGAAACTAAGCTTTCCGGAGCATCGAGCCGTGTGGAGCGATTGTACCGAGAGGTTCACTGCGTCAAAGCGCTCGATACTGTCCCTGCACAGCGACACCTGCTGGTCAGCAGCGAGGCGATACACACATGAACCCACCTGTGATCTGGAGCTCAATAAGGGCTGTGTGAAAATAATGTGTGGATGTGTACATGGACACAAATGTGCGTCATATGTCTTGCTTTGTCACCAAGGAATAAGTAGCATTGTCATAGTTTAGCTCTGTAATCAAAATAGACTCAAGACTGGATGTTTAATTTAGGAAGCAGTCATTTGTATGTGATGATTGTTGTATGTCAATGTCAAATAAATGCAATTTACTTAAAGTGTAGTCTACATTTCATATAGTCTAGATATAGTCAACATTTATATGTATTTCCTATTTAATTATCTAGGAATGTAGTTGTGTAATGATCCAAATGAAGCTGATATAGAGTATAGTCTTCTTTTCCAGCATATCTACCTGATTGGCCTAGCGGGTAAAACACAGTATTGAGGTGCTTTGAATGCCTGAGGTAAGCGATTCCCGTGCAGGGAGCTCTGTGCGGACGTATTTATTTTCAAATATCCTATGGTGCAGAGGGAGGGGGGCTGGCATGATTGTACCACAATATCGATCTATCTATCGCTAAATCTATCTCTATAACTATCTCTAAATCTATATTTCTATCTAACTCGCTTTTCTATCACTATCTCTACATCTATCTAAATATCTATCTCTGTCTCTCTCAATAAATGTATTCTGTAGCGTCCGCAAATCTGTCTCCTCTCTATAACCCTCTGATTTGAGGTGGTTCAGACTCTTTTAAGCATTATGGGGGTTTGATACACCAACATGTATTCCAAACCAATTCGACACAGTCAGCTGCTGGTGTAACATAACAAAGTTTAGTTTGCACTGATCACATGGTTTCTGGGAAGGTGTCGCAGGGCTTCGAACCATTGTATCAATATATTGCGCTTCAGAAGGGTCGATACTGCTTCGTGAAGCCTGCTTTGAGTGTAACATCACTAGTGCTGCTCACCTGCTGTCCCTGGTGGCGCAGTGCGGCACTGCAAGAGGAGCGACCGGCCGCAGTCTGAGCACCTCACTGACCAGAGCGCCCAGCCAGGGCAGAGCCTCCCGGTCACTGTACTCTGGACACTGATTGCCCAGCACTGAGTGCAGCTCCTCACTCACGCTGTCCTGCACCTGCACACACACAGACACAGGGCCGTCACACACACAGCACAGTACAGACATACAGAGACACACACACACACACACACACACACACAGCCCAGAACAGACCCACTCAGAGACAGAGACAGTGCCATCACACACACACACACACACACACACACACACACACACACACACACAGGGGAATCACATACACTACAGTACAGACACACAGAGACACACACAGTACAGAAACATACACACACAGAGTACAGTAACACATACAGAACAGTACAGTACAGACACACACACATACAGTACAGTACAGACACACCGAGACACACAGTACAGTACAGAAACATACACACACAGAGTACAGTAACACATACAGAACAGTACAGTACAGACACACACACATACAGTACAGTACAGACACACAGAGACACACAGTACAGTACAGAAACATACACACACAGAGTACAGTAACACATACAGAACAGTACAGTACAGACACACAGAGACACACAGTACAGCCCAGTGAAAACTACAGTATATAGTACAATGTACAGTACAATAATCAAATGTATTCAATATAATGCAGAATGTGTTACAGTGTGTGGTACTGTGTGTGTTACAGTGTGTGTCACCATGTGTGTCACAGTGTGGTACATTGTGTGGTACAATGTGTAATGCTGTGTGTGGTATAGTGTGTGTATCACAGTGTGTGTGGTAAAGTGTGTGAGTCACACTGTGTGCCACAGTGTTTGTGTCACAGTTTGTGTAGTATAGTGTGTGGTACCTCCGGTCGGTGCTGCAGGAAGGCGATGGCCCAGCCCAGCCAGGCAGCCATGGTCTCAGTGCCCCCGATCAGCAGGTCCACTATAGACATGTGCACGTGGGTCTCCGACAGAGCCTGTGGAGATGGAGAGAGATAGTACATAACAGTGTAACACAGTGCAATGTGGTGTAATACTGCACATTACAGTGTAACACAGCGAACTACAGTGTTATACATTGCATTAATAACAGTCCAGAGCCAGACAGATTCTCACCTCTCTCCCTGACGCCCCCTCTGGACACTCCAGGGACTGCAGCAGATCTGCAGTGATGTCACCCCCCGGTGTCTGCCCCTGGCACTGCACCTGCAGCCCAAAGCACAGCAGTCACATGGCAGACCCAGCACAATCGCTCAATTAATTTCAATAAAGCTTTATTGGCATTATTTAATGTTACAAAAACAATGACAGACATGTACAGTGCTTAGGACCAGGGCATTTGGTAACAATAAATACAAAAATCTTTCCTCTTTCCTTGATCTGTGAGGAAACTATATCTTTATTGTCTGTCTGCGTGTCCTACGTCTCAGGATAAACCCCATGCATCTCACTTTGTACTCCTGCAGGCGCTCCCTGATGATGTCATCTCTCCTCGCCACAGCCTTCATCAACCGAGCAAAGGCAGGATTAGGCAACTTCTGAAAAGAAAGAAAGGAAGGAAAACATACAAATAAACCAGCCACTACACCCAGGATAATGCATAATAATAAAGTGAGAGCAATAGGAGAAGTGCAGCTCAGTGTAATAAGAATCATAATAAGCATAATCATAAATAATAGCAATAGCAATAATACTACTACAGATACTATCACTACGACTCATAAGTTTACAACAGCTACTGTTACAGCTGCTGTCACTGTAATTATCTACTACCACTAATGACAGCAACAACAATAATAATGACGGGAATACTGTACTGGACATTGATGATGCTGATATTGATGCAGTTGCTGAAGATAATGATGAAGGTGATGATGATATTATGTATGTAATAATTGATATTGATTATAGTGAGGATATTATTGATGTTGTTGATGATTATATTATTAAGAATTGAGGATGAAGAAATATTGATTGAGCCGCTGTCTGACCCTGAGGAGGGGGAAGGAGTCCAGAATTGTGATCCAGGGGGAGCCCCACAGAGACACCACCTCATTGAGACATGACAGCAGGGAGGACAACTCCGGACTGCCCCGCTCATACTGCAAACACACACACACAACAAAAGAACACAGCATAAATACAAGCAAACAAAAATATATACAGACTCTGTTATGGTCCATTTAGGAAGACCACAACATAATAGACGAAATACCATTCCTTCTATCACCGCTTCCAGCCTACAGTTATATACAATATACAGTTACACCAGCCAATTCAGTTTCATGGTCTTTATTATAAAAGAATAAGCATATCATCAGGGGTGAGTAATGCCAAAAATAACAAACAAAACAAATCTAACTAAAGCCCAAACACCGCTAAATAAACTATCAGAAAAAAATAAATAAAAAAAATATACACTCCTACGCCTACCTCCCTAACTAATACAAAAATATTGAGACAAAGGAATTGGAAAAAAAAGAAGGCACTCACCCCCCTACCAGCTTCTAAAGACACAATCAAACAACAACAAACACACATTTAAACTATGCAGCAGTCAGGCTGGAAGCAGTTCGAATAGGAGGAAAGGAAGAAACAACAGGCGTGCCACAAAGGAGGGTCTTCACAGACTCAAAAGCTCTCTGGCAACCCATAGACCACCCAAACAGCTTATTCGTACTGAGCATGTCAGTGAGAGGAGATACAACACTAGAAAAATTCTTACAACATGTAATATCTCATCAACCCAGGAAATGATGCAACTCACGATGAGTCGTAGGTACTGGAAAATTAAGAATAGGCAAGACTTTACCCTCCAGGGGACGCACCTGACCCTGGCCAACCTGTTTTCCTAAATACGTAACAGTAGCTTTGCCAAACTCTAATTTCCTAAATACAGACCCCACAGACACTCCTGACACAGAGACACACAGACCCTAATACAGACCCCACAGACACTCCTCACACACAGACCCTAATACAGACCCCACAGACACTCCTCACACACAGACCCTAATACAGACCCCACAGACACTCCTGACACACAGACCCTAATACAGACCCCACAGACACTCCTGACACACAGACCCTAATACAGACCCCACAGACAATCCTGACACACAGACCCTAATACAGACCCCACAGACACTCCTGACACAGAGACCCTAATACAGACCCCACAGACACTCCTGACACAGAGACACACAGAGACTAATACAGACCCCACAGACACTCCTGACACACAGACCCTAATACAGACCCCACAGACACTCCTGACACAGAGACACACAGACCCTAATACAGACCCCACAGACACTCCTGACACACAGACCCTAATACAGACCCCACAGACACTCCTGACACACAGACCCTAATACAGACCCCACAGACACTCCTGACACACAGACCCTAATACAGACCCCACAGACACTCCTGACACAGAGACACACAGACCCTAATACAGACCCCACAGACACTCCTGACACACAGACCCTAATACAGACCCCACAGACACTCCTGACACACAGACCCTAATACAGACCCCACAGACACTCCTGACACACAGACCCTAATACAGACTCCACAGACACTCCTGACACAGAGACACACAGACCCTAATACAGACCCCACAGACACTCCTGACACAGAGAAACACAGACCCTAATACAGACCCCACAGACACTCCTGACACACAGACCCTAATACAGACCCCACAGACACTCCTGACACACAGACCCTAATACAGACCCCACAGACACTCCTGACACACAGACCCTAATACAGACCCCACAGACACTCCTGACACACAGACCCTAATACAGACCCCACAGACACTCCTGACACAGAGAGACAGACACAGACTCACTCGTTTGCCGAACACCAGTGTAGTGATGACGTTGCTTGCTGCCACAGTGAAATCGTCCATCAAGTCCACTGGAGCCCCATTGTAACTGAGGAGTACCTGGAATAGAGAGAGACATGTACAGTGAGGGGAAAAAGTATTGGATCCCCTGCTGATTTTGTACGTTTGCCCACTGACAAAGAAATGATCAGCCTATAATTTTAATGGTAGGTGTATTTTAACAGTGAGAGACAGAATAACAACAATAAAATCCAGAAAAATGCATTTCAAAAAAGTTATAAATTGATTTGCATGTTAGTGAGGGAAATAAATATTTGATCCCCTATCAATCAGCAAGATTTCTGGCTCCCAGGTGTCTTTTATACAGGAAACGAGCTGAGATTAGGAGCACTATCTTAAATCTAATCTCACCTCGTTACTTGTATAAAAGACATCTGTCCACAGAAGCAATCAATCAATCAGATTCCAAACTCTCCACCATGGCCAAGACCAAAGAGCTGTCCAAGGATGTCAGGGACAAGATTGTAGACCTACACAAGGCTGGAATGGGCTACAAGACCATCGCCAAGCAGCTTGGTGAGAAGGTGACAACAGTTGGTGCGATTATTCGCAAATGGAAGAAACACAAAATAACTGTCAGTCTCCCTCGGTCTGGGGCTCCATGCAAGATCTCACCTCATGGAGTTTCAATGATCATGAGAACGGTGAGGAATCAGCCCAGAACTACACGGGAGGATCTTGTTAATGATCTCAAGGCAGCTGGGACCATAGTCACCAAGAAAACAATTGGTAACACACTACGCCGTGAAGGACTGAAATCCTGCAGCGCCCGCAAGGTCCCCCTGCTCAAGAAAGCACATGTACAGGCCCGTCTGAAGTTTGCCAATGAACACCTGAATGATTCAGAGGAGAACTGGGTGAAAGTGTTGTGGTCAGATGAGACCAAAATTGAGCTCTTTGGCATGAACTCAACTCGCCGTGTTTGGAGGAGGAGGAATGACCCCAAGAACACCATCCCAACCGTCAAACATGGAGGTGGAAACATTATGCTTTGGGGGTGTTTTTCTGCTAAGGGGACAGGACAACTGCACCGCATCAAAGGGACGATGGACGGGGCCATGTACCGTCAAATCTTGGGTGAGAACCTCCTTCCCTCAGCCAGGGCATTGAAAATGGGTCGTGGATGGGTATTCCAGCATGACAATGACCCAAAACACACAGCCAAGGCAACAAAGGAGTGGCTCAAGAAGAAGCACATTAAGGTCCTGGAGTGGCCTAGCCAGTCTCCAGACCTTAATCCCATAGAAAATCTGTGGAGGGAGCTGAAGGTTCGAGTTGACAAACGTTGCCTCGAAACCTTAATGACTTGGAGAGGATCTGCAAAGAGGAGTGGGTCAAAATCCCTCCTGAGATGTGTGCAAACCTGGTGGCCAACTACAAGAAACTTTTTTGAAATGCGTTTTTCTGGATTATTTGTTGTTATTCTGTCTCTCACTGTTAAAATACACCTACCATTAAAATTATAGACTGATAATTTCTTTGTCAGTGGGCAAACGTACAAAATCAGCAGGGGATCAAATACTTTTTTCCCCCACTGTAGATGAAACACTGAGACACAATGTGACACACAGAGTTACTGAGAGACAGAGACAACCAGACTGAGACATTGAAACATGGAGACAAATAGAGAGACACTGAAACACTGAGACACAGAGACACTGAAACACTGAGACATTCAGTCTCATATCTCTCTGTACCTCTTTCAGTCTGCGTGCCTCCTCAGTGATGGTGTGTTGGAGTGTGCTCACTCTGCTGTGCTGTATAGCACAGTGCACTCTCCTCCTCTGCTCCCTCCACACCGGGCTGTAGTCCCCCAGAGAGATATCCACCCCGACCCCACACACTGCATTGCCTGAGGGAGGGAATAGGTGAGTGGAGAGTGAGATGGAATTAGAGAGAGAGTGGGGTGGAAATAGCAAGAGAAAGGGACAGTGATATAGAGATTTCAGTGTATTATAGTGTACATAACTTTTACCAGTGTAATTACAGAGTGGAATAAAGTATATTGCAGTGTATTACAGTATAATAAAGATTTTAATGTGTTGTTGTGCAGTGGTGTGTAGCTGTGTCATGTTGTTGTGCAGTGTTATGCATTTGTGTTACCAGTGTAGGTCTGGGGTCGTCCAGCAAAGTCTGACCACTTCTTGACCAGAGCCTCCCTGATCACCTCATTGCTGCTCAGCACCACCACACCTGATCAATAGCCAATAATCAATCAGCCTTAACAATCCATAAAGAATAAGCAGTTATTCATTTCCCACTTGACTGCTGCTCAGACCCACAGCCCAAGTAATCAATTAATACATTTTTTGATAACTCGTCACCAATAATTTCAGCAATAAATTAATAATCAGAATCAAAACTAACTACCATCCATAATCAATTACCAACAACACAATACACACAATTGGTGATCGATAATAGCAGAATAATACATAATACATAAGTAGTAGTAGTAGTAGTAGTAGTAGTAGCAGTAGTAGTAGTAATAATAGTAATATCCTCACGGGTGCCTCTGCAGCGGAGCAGGTAGATGTTGCCGTAGCGACGCGCCAGAGCAGTCAGGTGCTCATGCAGGTGAGAGTGAGAGAGGTGGAGCGAGTGACCGAGGAGAGGGAGAGAGGGAGGGCTGGGGAGAGAGGGAGAGGGGGAGGAGGAGGGGAAGGCGGGGAATGGCCAACACTGAGAGATCCAGCTCCACACCCTGCTGTACAGAGACCACACTGGGAGAGAGAGGGGAAAGGAGACGGAGGGAAAGAGAGTTAATATGATCACATTGATTGACTGACTAGACGTGACATCTGACAGACAGACAGACAGACAGACAGACAGAGAGCAGGGCAGAAGTCATACAGACAGGGATGTTACTTACAGACTGAGTCCTGGGATCCAGCTGTTATCATGGGATCAGTGCATGCCCATGTCCGTGACGCTGCTGGACGAACACACAGTGCCCCCAACACCACGGCAACACAGAGAGTGAAGGAGTACAGAAACAGCTGCCACATCACTGACAATGCACTGAGCACTGACACACTGACTGACCGACTGACAGCCTTACTGACTGATACACCGACTGACTGACACACTGACTGACCGACTGACAGCCTTACTGACTGATACACCGACTGACTGACACACTGACTGACCGACTGACAGCCTTACTGACTGATACACCGACTGACTGACACACTGACTGACCGACTGACAGCCTTACTGACTGATACACCGACTGACTGACACACTGACTGACCGACTGACAGCCTTACTGACTGATACACCGACTGACTGACACACTGACTGACCGACTGACAGCCTTACTGACTGATACACCGACTGACTGACACACTGACTGACCGACTGACACCCTTTCTGACTGATACACCGACTGACTGACTGATACACTGACTGACCGACTGACACACTGACTGACTGACTGACACACTGACTGACACACTGACTGACCGACTGACACCCTTACTGACTGATACACCGACTGACTGACACACTGACTGACTGACTGACACCCTTACTGACTGATACACCGACTGACTGACACACTGACGTGACACACTGACTGACTGATTTATACACTGACTGACTGACTGATAGGCTAACTGGTTAACAGTCTGTCTCACTTAGTCTGTCTCTCCTACTCTTTCTCTCAGTCTGTCCTTCTCTCTCAGAGTCAGTGTGAAGCTGTCTCATATTGATGTCCCAGATCTCTCCGGTGTCTCTCCTTTTATACCCTCTCTCCCTCCCATCTCCACCCTCCCTTCACCCATTCATCTCTCTGCTCCTCTCTGACAACTTTCCTTATCCATCAATCTTTTCCCAAGGATAAATAAACAAAGCACCACTCTCCTCTCCCTCTTCCCTTTCATTTTAACACATGACAAGCAACCCACAGGAGTTTGAGAGGCAGTGGTGTGGGGTAGTCGTGGTGGGGAGCGGTGTTTTTCTGTTATAATAGAGAGACGGTAAGAGGTGTGTATAACTTTTGGGGGGAGGGGTTCTCTTGTCTTCAAGATTTTGCTGTTGATATTCTATTTTGAATTCTCTCTATTTGTAAGAAATTAAGGCATTGTTCAAATAAGATCTTCTCTATGAGATTAATGTAGCATTAAGAGAGAATTAATCTATCCATCCATCCATTTTCAAAACTGCTTATCCTGGTGAGGGTTTGAGAGAGAATTTGAGAGAGCCTCCACCCCAGAGCCCTTATAACAGCCCGTGAACTGACAATGTTGAAATGATTAAAAATTGTCCAGTGCTCCTATACTTCATTTTCAAAACCAAAGAAATATCCATCCAGGTAATTTTCACTTACTATTATATTCATTCTGTGTATTTGGACATACCACTAATGGTGGGGTAATGTTTTGACATGCTATTTCGTACGCCAGTGTGCGGTTTTGGATGTAGCCTTAGAGATATCTCTAAATGGACAGGAAGTCATTTGAAGATATCTCCAAATGGCTTGCAGATATCTCTAAATCATTTACATGTCAATTTAAGTCAAATATATATATATCGTATCGTAATAGATATCTGAAATCAATTCAAAATATCTGGAAATCATTTAGAAATATCTGTAAATGAGAATTTGGCTTGCCATAAGAATCCCTCGGTAATAGACACTATCATTAACACTGAGAGTTAGAGAGATTAAATGCTAATCAGTTCAAATAATATCTGGATATTTTGTAACAAGTCAATAACAAAAAGGAGATGAGACAAGAGACCCAAGAAAGAGTACAAATAGATGGAGGAGGGGAAAAAGAGGGAGGAGAGCATCAGTTAAGGACGACACACAGGCAGATTGCACTTGTTTATTTATTCGTTCTTTGTTTTTACAGTCTTATCTGTGAAGACAGTGTGGCGTCACTGGGAAATGCAGAGTGGATTAGAGTGGTGGAGGGACAGAGGGTCAGGGCTGTGCTGACCTCACTGGGGGAGAAGGAGAGAGGGGGAGAAGGAGAGAGGGAGAGAAGGACAGATGGAGGTGGAGGGAGAGAAAGGGAGAAAAGGAAAGAGGGAGGCTGTACAGGGGAGAGAAAGATGATGGGGGAGAGATAAAGAGTGAGATAGAGGCAGGCAGACAGCAGAAGAGACATAGAGATAAAAAAGAAAGAGAGAGGGAGAAGGAGACAGATACAGTGACAGAGATTTTAACAAAGCATTCTACATGGACAGCAAAAGTTTCAGACTCGTAGACACACACACTGGTATAGACGAACAGAAACTGTCACAATTAAAACACATAGTTAAACAGTGTACACATACAGTTATGCACTATTACTAGCTATGTCTTTCTATCAGTCTATCTATCTCCAATCAATTCCCTAATACAAAAAGTGCATTGTGAATCATATATTAATCTAGTGTCTAGCTCTCTATTCTCTATCTACTCTGACCTCCTCATTCTATCTTGTTAAATCATTAATCGTAATCTGTATCTATCCATCCTGTCTAATCTAATTACTATCATTCCATCTTACGCTCACTTCTGCACATTTCCTCTCTCACTATCATCTCTCTCTGTCTCTCCATCGCTCTGTCTGTCATGAAAACAGGGTGAAAATCTGTCGTACCTCACACCCCTCTCTCTTTCTCTTTCTCTCTCTCTCTCCCTCCCACTACCTCTCCTCTCCTCCTTCTCAATAATATCCTCCATTCCCCATGTCCCTGTCCCCTCCCTCTCCCCCGCTGTGGGACTCTCCCAGCTCAAAGGAAAGGAAGTCTGGCGGGGACAGACCTAAAGCATTCTGGGTAGCGTAGTCTGCTGTTGCTGGCGGCGAGTTGAGGAATACCATTGACTGACAGCTGGAGCTGGAGCCGGGGGCTGGGTCCTGGAGGGGCGCGGTGAGCAGGGAGAGCTGTGATTGGTCGATGGTGCTGGTGAGGGTGGAGGTGGAGAGGGGGGAGTTGGGGGAGGAGGGCGACGGGAGTGAGGAGGGGGCTGCGGTTTCTGTGGTGACGGAGTCCTGTGAGTCGTCGGCAGAGAGAGAGCGGCGCAGCTTAGCACGGGCGTTCTGGAACCACACCTGAGACACAGAGACACAGAGACACACAGAGAGAGAGAGACACACAGAGAGAGAGAGAGACTTAAAACACTTATTTATTGTACAATTCTGCACATCAACATCACCTGGACACTACAGCACATTAACACTGACCGACTGGACACTACAGCACATTAACACTGACTGACTGGACACTACAGCACATTAACACTGACCGACTGGACACTACAGCACATTAACACTGACTGACTGACTGACTGGACACTACAGCACATTAACACTGACTGACTGACTGGACACTACAGTACATTAACACTGACTGACTGGACACTACAGCACATTAACACTGACTGACTGGACACTACAGTACATTAACACTGACTGACTGACTGGACACTACAGTACATTAACACTGACTGACTGACTGGACACTACAGCACATTAACACTGACTGACTGACTGACTGGACACTACAGCACATTAACACTGACTGACTGACTGACTGGACACTACAGTACATTAACACTGACTGACTGGACACTACAGCACATTAACACTGACTGACTGACTGACTGGACACTACAGTACATTAACACTGACTGACTGACTGGACACTACAGCACATTAACACTGACTGACTGACTGGACACTACAGTACATTAACACTGACTGACTGACTGGACACTACAGCACATTAACACTGACTGACTGACTGGACACTACAGCACATTAACACTGACTGACTGGACACTACAGCACATTAACACTGACTGACTGACTGGACACTACAGTACATTAACACTGACTGACTGACTGGACACTACAGTACATTAACACTGACTGACTGATTGGACACTACAGTACATTAACACTGACTGATTGACTGGACACTACAGTCCATTAACACTGACTGACTGACTGGACACTACAGCACATTAACACTGACTGACTGATTGGACACTACAGCACATTAACACTGACTGACTGACTGGACACTACAGTACATTAACACTGACTGACTGACTGGACACTACAGCACATTAACACTGACTGACTGGACACTACAGCACATTAACACTGACTGACTGATTGGACACTACAGCACATTAACACTGACTGACTGACTGGACACTACAGCACATTAACACTGACTGACTGGACACTACAGTACATTGTAGGTCACTATCTGGCAGCCCTCTCCCTCCTGCCCACGGTACCTGCAGGACTCTTTTCGGCAGGCCGGTGTGCTGGCTCAGGCATGCCCAGTCGCGGCCATCAGGGTTGTGTTTCTGGGCGAAGTACGTTTCCATTGCGCGCAGCTGATGACTCTTGAAACACGTCCTGATTCGCTTAGCTCTGGTTCCGGCACCTCCTGCTGGAGACTCGCTGGTCATGGCCAATCCAAGTTCAGGGCTGCTCTCTGGCTCCTCCCCCTCAGCAGAAGCACCTGGATTTATAAAAGGAGAAAGAGATAGAAAGACAAAGAGAGGGGAGGTGTTAAAACAGACATTTATAAACTGACTGATTCACTGATATAATACAGTGAGAGAAGGATATATATATATATATACACTCACCTAAAGGATTATTAGGAAAACCATACTAATACTGTGTTTGACCCCATTTCGCCTTCAGAACTGCCTTAATTCTACGTGGCATTGATTCAACAAGGTGCTGAAAGCATTCTTTAGAAATGTTGGCCCATATTGATAGGATAGCATCTTGCAGTTGATGGAGATTTGTGGGATGCACATCCAGGGCACGAAGCTCCCGTTCCACCACATCCCAAAGATGCTCTATTGGGTTGAGATCTGGTGACTGTGGGGGCCAGTTTAGTACAGTGAACTCATTGTCATGTTCAAGAAACCAATTTGAAATGATTGGACCTTTGTGACATGGTGCATTATCCTGCTGGAAGTAGCCATCAGAGGATGGGTACATGGTGGTCATAAAGGGATGGACATGGTCAGAAACAATGCTCAGGTAGGCCGTGGCATTTAAACGATGCCCAATTGGCACTAAGGGGCCTAAAGTGTGCCAAGAAAACATCCCACACACCATTACACCACCACCACCAGCCTGCACAGTGGTAACAAGGCATGATGGATCCATGTTCTCATTCTGTTTACGCCAAATTCTGACTCTACCATCTGAATGTCTCAACAGAAATCGAGACTCATCAGACCAGGCAACATTTTTAAAGTCTTCAACTGTCCAATTTTGGTGAGCTTGTGCAAATTGTAGCCTCTTTTTCCTATTTGTAGTGGAGATGAGTGGTACCCGGTGGGGTCTTCTGCTGTTGTAGCCCATCCGCCTCAAGGTTGTACGTGTTGTGGCTTCACAAATGCTTTGCTGCATACCTCGGTTGTAACGAGTGGTTATTTCAGTCAAAGTTGCTCTTCTATCAGCTTGAATCAGTCGGCCCATTCTCCTCTGACCTCTAGCATCAACAAGGCATTTTCGCCCACAGGACTGCCGCATACTGGATGTTTTTCCCTTTTCACACCATTCTTTGTAAACCCTAGAAATGGTTGTGCGTGAAAATCCCAGTAACTGAGCAGATTGTGAAATACTCAGACCGGCCCGTCTGGCACCAACAACCATGCCACGCTCAAAATTGCTTAAATCACCTTTCTTTCCCATTCAGACATTCAGTTTGGAGTTCAGGAGATTGTCTTGACCAGGACCACACCCCTAAATGCATTGAAGCAACTGCCATGTGATTGGTTGGTTAGATAATTGCATTAATGAGAAATTGAACAGGTGTTCCTAATAATCCTTTAGGTGAGTGTATATATATATATATAAAAAGACAACTTAACATTAATTTCTGATTAAACTAGTGGTCTCTTAATTTTTCCAGAGCTGTATATATATCAATTCAATACATTCAATAGGACTCTTTGCAGAGTAGCCACAGAGCACTTTACAGAGTGATAAACATACTACAACAAAATTAAAATATATAATATATAATATATATATATATACACTTGAGAAATATTCACCCCTGTCCCTGTCTCTCTCTCCATCTGTCTCTGTCTCTCTCCCTCGGTCTCTGTGGCGCAGTCTCCGGGGTCGAGGCCTGTTGCTGTGGTAATGTGATTGACAGTACAGGCTCCTCCCCTTCAGGCTGTACAAGTCTCCGGGCAACAGAACCACCCCACACACCTGAGAGAGAGAGATAAATAATGTATACAATACAGTACCATGCTGTACAAATCACTGCAATATAGTTAAAATACATATAAATACATATAAAATATAATTTACTATAGTATAGTAATACAATACAGTACACTATAGTATTATTATTATACACACAAGCACAAATACACACAGACACATAGACAGTGACACACAGACTCAGACCTGGCAGGTGAAGCAGTGGGGGTGAAAGGTCAGGGGTCCTGACCTCATGACCAGGGCGGAGGAAGGGATTGGCTGAGCACAGCGCGCACAGCGGCCCACACTGAACAGCCTGAAGGGACACAGGACACCGCGTCAGTAATGGACACACACTGGGTATAAAAAAAGTAGGAAATACTGGGGAAACAGGACAAGCATACACAGTGCAGTACAGACACACAGAGCAGTAATACAGTACACACACAGACACAGTACAGTGTGTTACCTGCAGTAGTCCTCCCGGCAGTAGAGGGCGCTGTTCTTGCAGTACAGGGTGAGCTGCCCCCCCAGCTCCTCACGGCACACGCTGCAGCGCAGGCACGCCCCGTGCCACGCACCCCCCGCCGCCAGCAGCACGAACCGGTCACTGACACGCCCCCCGCAGCCTGCACACAGCACGCCCCCCGCAGGACACTGAGGGCACAGGACACCACTGTGACACACTGCACACACAAAAACTCTGTGACAGACTGCCTACACAGCACTGTTACACACTGGAGACTGCTGGTAAACACACACAATACAAACAAAACTTATTAAAAATAATAGACCACACTTATATTATACTGTAATATACTGCAAAACACTGATCTCTTACACTGTATTACACTGGACTGTATTACACTGGACTGGACTGCATTACACTGGACTGTATCACACTGGACTGGACTGTATTACACTGGACTGTATTACACTGGACTGTATGACACTGGACTGTATTACATTGGACTGGACTGTATTACACTGGACTGGACTGCATTACACTGGACTGTATTACACTGGACTGGACTGTACTATTACACTGGACTGTATCACACTGGACTGGACTCTAATACACTGAACTATAATACACTGGACTGGACTGTATTACGCTGGACTGTATTACACTGGACTGGACTGCATTACACTGGACTGTATCACACTGGACTGGACTGTATTACACTGGACTCTATTACACTGGACTGGACTGTATTACACTGGACTGTATTATACTGGACTGGACTGTATTACACTGGACTGTATCACACTGGACTGTATGACACTGGACTGTATTACATTGGACTGGACTGTATTACACTGGACTGGACTATATGACACTGGTCTGTATCACACTGGACTGGACTGTAATTCACTGGACTGTATCACACTGGACTGTATTACACTGGACTGGACAGTATTACTCTGGACTGTATTGCACTGGACTGGACTGTATTACACTGGACTGTATTGCACTGGACTGGACAGTATTACTCTGGACTGTATTGCACTGGACTGGACTGTATTACACTGGACTGTATTACACTGGACTATATTACACTGGACTGGACTGCATTACACTGGACTGTATCACACTGGACTGTATTACACTGGACTGTATTGCACTGGACTGGACAGTATTACTCTGGACTGTATTGCACTGGACTGGACTGTATTACACTGGACTGTATCGCACTGGACTGGACTGTATCACACTGGACTGTATTACACTGGACTGTATCACACTGGACTGTATTACATTGCATTGTTTCAAACTCACAGTCTGAGTTGGGGGGGACTGTGATATTCTGGGGGGGTTGGATTCTGCTCCCTCTTCCCTCGGCGTCTCCACCCCTCCTATCGCATCGTCATGGTGACCACCCAGCAACATGGCCCTAAAGCTGCTGTCCCCTGACATCACTGGGAGAAGCCACAATACACACACAGCAACACACTCAGGTCACATGACACATGGAGCGCCATAAAAGGAATCCCCCCACACAATATTAATAATACCATCATATTTATTACATTACTGTTATTACAGTGAGCTGCAGTTCCCCTCCTGTGCCTGTATAGTGAGGGGGCGCTGTTCCCCCCCCAATGGTTACCATTATCATTATATGGGTAAACACTACAAACATCCTTTAAGAATGTAAATTAAACTCACCTCGTTCCTCTCCTCCTCCACAAGCAGTTATTCCACCCCTCTCCCTCTCCTTCTCACTTTCTATCCACAGCAATCTCTCCCTCCCTCTCTGTGCCTTTCCCTTTCCCTGAGTATCTTGTCCTCCCTCCAGTACCACTCTCTTTCTCTCTCTGCACACCACGTTCCTCCTTCCCTCTCTGCCTCCAGTCTCTCTGTACCTCTACCTATTTTCTCTCCACCACACTATCAGTCTCTTTCTACACCAGACAGTTCCTCTGTAACTCACTCCCTTACTCTCTCTCTCTCTCACATACTTTCTCTCCACCTTTCTGGCTTTTAGTGTGCACCAGTGTCCCTCTCTCAGTTGCAGTCTCGTCCTCTCTGTATGTCCCAGTCTCTCTCCCTCTGTCCCTGCTATCTTTCCTCTCTCTCTGTTATTCAGTGTCTCAGCTGCTGTCACACTACACCTGTGAACAGCAGCCCAGAGGGGAGGAGCCCTACAGGTGAGTCCTTGCTCCTGATATGCTGAGAGGAGGTGGGTGCTGGGATCTGTTGCTCAGATTGTCATCCCGAGAGACCAATTAGAGGGAGAGAGAGGGAGACTGGAGAAATCAACGAACACAAAAATAGATGGAAAATAGAAAGAAACAGAGGGAGGGAGATGTAGATTGTATTCTTGTATCTTGTATTGTATTCATATGAGGTATGTGAGATATAATGGTATTGGAGCTCTGTGACAAGAGGGAGAGGGAGACAGAACGAAACAGCAGTGAAACATGCAAGCAGACAGAGAGACAGAAAGATAGAAAGACAGGCAGGCAGGCAGGCAGCAGACACCTTCATGAGCAGACAGACGCACCAATGCCTAACAAGATCTCCAGGGCAAGAGAGGGGGGGAAGGGGAGCAGGGCACTGAAGAGTGAAAGCGAGGGGCGGGGGCAATTTAATCCGAGAAATAGGGGCAAAGAGTGTTAATGCTGAGAAACGGGAGTCCCTTGAATAAAATAATCACGTAAAATAATAGTGACAGTTCTGGGTGGTGAAATACTTTATATGACTACAAATCGATGGATATTTGGGGAAAATAGCGTGATGGGGCCAACGAACGTGTATTACATTTTCATTTTTAATGATTTCTGTGACTTTTCACATTTTCCCCATTGACTCCCAGCAAAGCAGCTCCAGAGTCTGCACCCCGGTGACATCACAGCATATTTTTTGATCTCTGTACATAGAATGAGCTGGACATGAAAAACTCACTGCACAGAATATAACCTGAGAAAATATGGATTATTGTTGGAGTTCCCCTTTAACACTGACTGACTGACTGACTGGACACTACAGTACATTAACACTGACTGACTGGACACTACAGCACATTAACACTGACTGACTGGACACTACAGCACATTAACACTGACTGACTGGACACTACAGTACATTAACACTGACTGACTGGACACTACAGCACATTAACACTGACTGACTGGACACTACAGCACATTAACACTGACTGACTGGACACTACAGCACATTAACACTGACTGACTGGACACTACAGCACATTAACACTGACTGACTGACTGGACACTAAAGCACATTAACACTGAATGACTGACTGGACACTACAGCACATTAACACTGACTGACTGACTGGACACTACAGCACATTAACACTGACTGACTGGACACTACAGCACATTAACACTGACTAACACTGACTGACTGACTGGACACTATAGTAAATTAACATCGTCAGTGCATCAGTTTCTCAGTGTGTCAGTTTCTCACCTACTCTCACAGTCCAGTCCAGTGGTCCACACAATTTAGAATAATTTATTTATTTCCGGTTTACTTATTTATTTTGTTAAAAGTCAGTTCAGCTGTGAATCTCACTCTCTCTCGCCTTCCATCAACATGGCAACGCCTCAGCTGTGCCCTTGAGCCAAAAGCAATGAAGAACAGATGACAGGCAAGGACCAGGCCAATTCCTGCAGTGAAGCAGAAATAAAAAAACACATTTGTGACTGGGCACGCCTTGTGCGGTTGGTTGAAATGACAGACAGTACAAGTGGTAATACATTTAACTTATTTGATTTTATTGGTATGGATTCCAGTAACAAACGGTTCTCAAATGTTCATTCAAAATATATATGTCTGACTGTGCCTGTGTGTGTCTCTGTTAACGCATCTCTGCCTTTGTCTCTCCCTCTGTCTGTGCATCTCTGTCAGTGTGCGTTACTGCCGCTCTGTCGTTGTTTCACTCAAGCACGTCTGTCTGTCTGTCTCAGTGTCACTGTGTCTCCATGAGCTGCACAGTCTCGTCCAGCAGCTCCAGCGTCAGGGGGGTCACGGTCTCGGTCAGGACTGCTGTGGTACCGTGCTGGTACCGGTACTGCCCCTCCCTGACAGAAAGAGAGAGAGAGAGAGAGAGAGACAGGAGGAGAATAGAGGGAAAGAGAGAAAGAGAAATAGAGAAAGGGAGGTTAATATAGACACTGGTTGGACATCACAGTAAGATGATACTGACTGGCCCTGCTCCCCCTCCCTCTCCTCCTCTCTCTCTCCCCCTCACCTCTGTCCTCGCTGAGCCGGCCGGTCGAAGCCGCGCAGGTATGTCACCCCCGCCTCGGTGATCACACACAGGTCCACGTTGCTGCCGGAGCCCAGGTCACAGAAGATCCCCGCAGCGATGGCGTCTCGCACCAGCGCCTTGCCCTCCTCCAGCTGAGAGAGGGAGACAGAGGGTTAACACAACACACACTGACTGACTGACTGACTGACACTGACAGACAAACAGGTACATGGAAGTTCATGCAGTCATTTACAGACTGACATTAGCACAGTAAACGACAAAATAACAATAATAATATCAATAATCCTCTCACCTCCATGTCAGGTTTGTATCGATCCTCAAACACAGCGACAGCCGCCGCTGAACCTGACCCTGAGACACACAACACATTACAAAACCATTTAACAGCTACAGAACACTATTAAACAACTATAAAACAACAGTTTAACAGGCAGTCAGTCAGTGTGTCAGGGGATGGGGTCACAGGGTCATACCCATGGTGACGAAGGGCAGTTTGTCAGTGGAGCCGTGGGGGTAGATGCTGTACAGGTGTGGCCCCGTCACATCAACCCCGCCCACAATCAGAGAGGAGCCAATGTGGCCCTGGTACCTGAAACACACATCAATGATTGACAGTCAGACAGACACTATACTGCACCTCATCCCACTGCACTGCACTATGTCACTCAGTTCCACTGCACTACACTGTAGTATACTGCACTATACTGCACACCATTTCACTGACCTGAAGAGCATCTGCTTGAGCTGCCTGGTGACTGTGACGACGCGGGGGGGGCGGCCGGTGGAGAGAGCGTGGAGCTCCACGTTTGATGACATCATCTGGGTCGTGACCTCTGCGTCTGCAGCAACACCCGCCCCACAGCAACTGAGAGGAGGAGAGAGAGAGAGATTGTGGTAGAGGTAGAGAGAGAGAGAGGGGTACAGAGGGAGGAAGGGAAAGAGGGGTAGAGAGGGGTTTATAGAGAGGGATGGCAGGGGTGGAGAGAGGCCGAGAGAGGGGTAACAGAGGGAGAAAGGGAATGACGTGTAGAGAGAGGGATGGTGGAGGGAGAGAGGGACTCACTAGATGTTGGGAGCGATGTAGTGGATCTTCATGCAGTTCTTGTCGGCCACCACCATGTCGTCTGTGGCCCTGGTGTCGGCACCCAGAATCACACCATCCTGACGGACAGAGGGAGAGAGAGTGGTGTTTCGTATATATATTTTTATTGTCTGTTTTTCTTTTGTTTGTTTCATTGTATTGTCTCATTTGAATAGCGGGAGAGAGGGAGGGGAGGGGGAATGTTTATATTTGGCCTGTGTGAGGGTTTCTGTATAATTTATTAATGAAATATTGTCTGCTAGAATTCCTGTAATGCTTTGGCAATACTGTTGTCATGCCAATAAAGCAAAATTGAATTGAATCGAGTGTCCAGTCAGTCAGTCAGTGTGTCAGGCAATCAGTCAGTGGTTCAGTCACTCATGTATTGGTCAGTCAGTCAGTGTGTCAGTCAGTCAGTGTGTCAGGCAATCAGTCCGTTAGTCTGACCTTGAACACTATTCCAGCGATGGTGGTTCCAGTCTTCCTGGCTTTGGGAGCTTTATACCCGATTTGTGTCAGCTCTCCCTCTAGAGCCGCATTCCTGAAATATACAGTGCACTTAAGTACAGACACACACACGGTACAGTACAGACACACACAGTGCAGTATAGACACACACACACAGTGCAGTACAGACACACACACACACACACACAGTGCAGTACAGACACACACACACACACACAGTGCAGTACAGACACACACACACACACACACACACACAGTACAGTACAGACACACACACAGTGCAGTACAGACACACACACACACATACAGTGCAGTACACTCACACACACACACACACAGTACGGTACAGACACACACACACACACAGTGCAGTACAGACACAGTACAGTACAGACACACACACACACACAGTACGGTACAGACACACACACACACACACATACAGTGCAGTACAGACACACACACAGTACAGTACAGACACACACACACAGTATGGTACAGACACACACACAGTATGGTACAGACACACACACACACACAGTACGGTACAGACACAGACACACACACACACACACACAGTGCAGTACAGACACACAGACAGTGCAGTACAGACACACAGACACAGTGCAGTACAGACACACAGACACACACACACACACAGACAGTGCAGTACAGACACACACACACACACACAGTGCAGTACAGACACACAGACACAGTACAGTACAGACACACACACACACATACAGTGCAGTACAGACACACACAGTACAGTACAGACACACACACACACACAGTATGGTACAGACACACACACAGTATGGTACAGACACACACACACACACAGTACGGTACAGACACAGACACACACACACACACAGTGCAGTACAGACACACAGACAGTGCAGTACAGACACACACACACACACATACAGTGCAGTACAGACACACACACACACATACAGTGCAGTACAGACACACACACACAGTGCAGTACAGACACACACACACAGTGCAGTACAGACACACACACACACACACACAGACAGTGCAGTACAGACACACACACACACACACACACAGTGCAGTACAGACACACAGACACAGTACAGTACAGACACACACAGTACGGTACAGACACACACACACACATACAGTGCAGTACAGACACACACACACACATACAGTGCAGTACAGACACACACACACAGTGCAGTACAGACACACACACACAGTGCAGTACAGACACACACACACACACACACACAGTGCAGTACAGACACACACACACACACACACACACACACACACACACAGTACAGTACAGACACACACACAGTGCAGTACAGACACACACACACACATACAGTGCAGTACACTCACACACACACACACAGTACGGTACAGACACACACACACACACAGTGCAGTACAGACACAGTACAGTACAGACACACACACAGTACGGTACAGACACACACACACACACACATACAGTGCAGTACAGACACACACACAGTGCAGTACAGACACAGTACGGTACAGACACACACACACACAGTGCAGTACAGACACAGTACAGTACAGACACACACACACACACACACACACACACAGTACGGTACAGACACACACACACACACACATACAGTGCAGTACAGACACACACACAGTACAGTACAGACACACACACACACACACAGTATGGTACAGACACACACACACACACAGTACGGTACAGACACAGACACACACACACACACAGTGCAGTACAGACACACAGACAGTGCAGTACAGACACACACACACACACATACAGTGCAGTACAGACACACACACACACATACAGTGCAGTACAGACACACACACACAGTGCAGTACAGACACACACACACACACACACAGACAGTGCAGTACAGACACACACACACACACACACAGTGCAGTACAGACACACACACACACACACACAGACAGTGCAGTACAGACACACACACACACACACAGTGCAGTACAGACACACACACACAGTACAGTACAGACACACACAGTACGGTACAGACACACACACACACATACAGTGCAGTACAGACACACACACAGTACAGTACAGACACACACACACACACACAGTATGGTACAGACACACACACACACACAGTACGGTACAGACACAGACACACACACACACACAGTGCAGTACAGACACACAGACAGTGCAGTACAGACACACACACACACACATACAGTGCAGTACAGACACACACACACACATACAGTGCAGTACAGACACACACACACAGTGCAGTACAGACACACACACACACACACACACAGACAGTGCAGTACAGACACACACACACACACACAGTGCAGTACAGACACACAGACACAGTACAGTACAGACACACACAGTACGGTACAGACACACACACACACATACAGTGCAGTACAGACACACACACACACATACAGTGCAGTACAGACACACACACACACATACAGTGCAGTACAGACACACACACACAGTGCAGTACAGACACACACACACACACACACACACACACACAGTGCAGTACAGACACACACACACAGTACAGTACAGACACACACAGTATGGTACAGACACACACACACACATACAGTGCAGTACAGACACACACACACACATACAGTGCAGTACAGACACACACACACACACACATACAGTGCAGTACAGACACACACACAGTGCAGTACAGACACACACACACAGTGCAGTACAGTACAGACACACACAGTGCGGTACAGACACACACACACACATACAGTGCAGTACAGACACACACACACATACAGTGCAGTACAGACACACACACACACATACAGTGCAGTACAGACACACACACACACATACAGTGCAGTACAGACACACACACAGTGCAGTACAGACACACACACACACACACACACACACACACACAGTACAGTACAGTACAGACACACACACATACAGTGCAGTACAGACACACACACACACAGTGCAGTACAGACACACACACACAGTGCAGTACAGACAGACACACACAGTGCAGTGCAGTACAGACACACACACACACACACACACACAGTGCAGTACAGACACACACACACACATACAGTGCAGTACAGACACACACAGTACGGTACAGACACACACACACACATACAGTGCAGTACAGACACACACACACAGTGCAGTACAGACACACACACACAGTGCAGTACAGACACACACACACACACACACACAGTGCAGTACAGACACACAGACACAGTACAGTACAGACACACACAGTACGGTACAGACACACACAGTACGGTACAGACACACACACACACACACACACACATACAGTGCAGTACAGACACACACACAGTGCAGTACAGACACACACACACAGTGCAGTACAGACACACACACACACACACAGTGCAGTACAGACACACACACAGTGCAGTACAGACACACACACACAGTACAGTACAGACACACACAGTACGGTACAGACACACACACACACATACAGTGCAGTACAGACACACACACAGTGCAGTACAGACACACACACACAGTGCAGTACAGACACACACACACACACACACACACACACACACACACACAGTGCAGTACAGACACACAGACACAGTACAGTACAGACACACACAGTACGGTACAGACACACACACACACATACAGTGCAGTACAGACACACACACAGTGCAGTACAGACACACACACACAGTGCGGTACAGACACACACACACACATACAGTGCAGTACAGACACACACACACACACACACACACACACAGTGCGGTACAGACACACACACACACATACAGTGCAGTACAGACACACACACACACACACACACACACACACACACAGTGCGGTACAGACACACACACACACATACAGTGCAGTACAGACACACACACACACATACAGTGCAGTACAGACACACACACACAGTGCAGTACAGACACACACACACACACACACAGTGCAGTACAGACACACACACACACACACACACACACACACACAGTGCAGTACAGACACACACACACATACAGTGCAGTACAGACACACACACACACACAGTACGGTACAGTCAAATTATACCACAATCTCTTCAGTATAAGTCCCATTGTTTTACTGCAGTCTGTTATGTAACCTCTGTGTTAGAAAGTAGCATTAAAACCCCTCAATCTACTGATTACCCCACAGTGGTTTTTAGTACTGTACTATATTACTATATAGTGCCTCACTCTAGTATTGATTAATTGACATTATTGATATTATTTTAATATTGTACCTGCTTTCATGGTGGGAAACATTAAGAGCCTTTGGTAATTATATTCATTCAATCACCTGGGTTCTGACTTAAAATGCACATATTTTAGTACGTATACATTAAGATGGAGCTGAATTAAGTCTCACTTAAAGACACAAAGAGACGGCATTACAATGTGGTTTAGAAAGAGAGGAGCTCTCCGGCTCCAGGGCTGCAGACCCACCCGACCTCCTGATCACCGTCACTCACACCTGCCTCCCCGCCTGCTCCCCGGGGCCGAGGCCGAGGAATGCGCACTCACCTCCGGGCGTTCTCGAAGGAAAAGCCGCCGCTCTGGGGCGGGCTAGGCCGCGCACACCGCAGCATGTGGACGCTGTGTCGGGTGTCGCGGCTGTAATGGAGAGATGATACCCGCTCGGGTGTGTTTGAAACGCTTTAAAAGCAGCCGGGAGGCTGGAAAGTGTGTGTTTGATAATCGCAGCGGTTCCGCGTCTCTCACAGCGTGTCAGCGATTTAACAAACACGACGACGCCTCACAAACAGTTTCACTTTCACCTGAACCACATGACGTGTGTTCAGCAACAGCGGAATCAGGAAGAACCTTTACTGAACACATTTCACTGCAGCAGTGCCTGCACGACACGACATTACTGGTATGTGTGTGTGTGAGTGTGTGTGTGTGTGTGTGTGTGTGTGTGTTTCTCAGTGTGTGTGTGTATGTGAGTGTGTTTCTCAGTGTGTGTGTGTATGTGAGTGTGTTTCTCAGTGTGTGTGTGTGTGTATATGAGTGTGTTTCTCAGTGTGTGTGTGTATGTGAGTGTGTTTCTCAGTGTGTGTGTGTGAGTGTGATTCTCAGTGTGTGTGTGTATGTGAGTGTGTTTCTCAGTGTGTGTGTGTGTGTATATGAGTGTGTTTCTCAGTGTGTGTGTGTATGTGAGTGTGTTTCTCAGTGTGTGTGTGTGTGTGTATGTGAGTGTGTTTCTCAGTGTGTGTGTGTATGTGAGTGTGTTTCTCAGTGTATGTGTGTGAGTGTGTGAGTGTGATTCTCAGTGTGTGTGAGTTTCTGACTGTGAGTGTGTGTTTCTGAGTGTGAGTGTCTGTATGTGAGTGTGTTTCTCAGTGTGTGTGTGTCCGAGTGTCTGTGTGTGTGCAGGTGTGTTTCTGAGTGTGAACGTGAGTGTGTTTCCGAGTGCGTGTGTGTGTGTTTCTCACAGTGTGTGTGTGAGTGTGTCTGAGTGTGAGTGCGAGTGTGTGTGTGAGTGTCCGGGTGTGAGTGTGACTGTCTGCGTGTGAGTGTGTTTCTCAGCGTGTGTGTGAGTTTCTGAGTGTGAGTGTGTGCGTGTCTGCGTGTGTGTTTCTCAGTGTGTGTGTGTGTATGTGAGGTGTTTCTCAGTGTGTGTGTGTATGTGAGGTGTTTCTCAGTGTGTGTGTGTGTGTATGTGAGTGTTTCTCAGTGTGTGTGTGTGTATGTGAGTGTGTGTGTATGTGAGTGTGTTTCTCATTGTATGTGTGTGAGTGTGTGTGTGTATGTGAGTGTTTCTCAGTGTGTGTGTGTATGTGAGTGTGTTTCTCATTGTATGTGTGTGAGTGTGTGTGTGTATGTGAGTGTGTTTCTCAGTGTGTGTGTGTATGTGAGTGTGTTTCTCAGTGTGTGTGAGTGTCTGTGTGTGAGTGTGTTTCTCAGCGTGTGTGTGAGTTTCTGAGTGTGAGTGTGTGTGTACTGTGTGTGTGAGTTTGTTTCTCAGTGTGTTTCTCAGTGTGTGTGTGTGATTGTGAGTGTGTTTCTCAGTGTATGTGTGTGTGTGTGAGTGTGATTCTCAGTGTGTGTGAGTTTCTGACTGTGAGTGTGAGTGTGTGTTTCTGAGTGTGAGTGTCTGTATGTGAGTGTGTTTCTCAGTGTGTGTGTGTGCAGGTGTGTTTCTGAGTGTGAACGTGAGTGTGTTTCCGAGTGCGTGTGTGTGTGTTTCTCACAGTGTGTGTGTGAGTGTGTCTGAGTGTGAGTGCGAGTGTGTGTGTGAGTGTCCGGGTGTGAGTGTGACTGTCTGCGTGTGAGTGTGTTTCTCAGCGTGTGTGTGAGTTTCTGAGTGTGAGTGTGTGCGTGTCTGCGTGTGTGTTTCTGAGTGTCTGTGGGTGTGTGAGTGTGTTTCTCATTGTATGTGTGTGAGTGTGTATGTGAGTGTGTGTGTGTATGTGAGTGTGTTTCTCAGTGTGAGTGTGTGTATGTGAGTGTGTTTCTCAGTGTGTGTGTGTATGTGAGTGTGTTTCTCAGTGTGTATGTGAGTGTGTGTGTGAGTTTCTGAGTGTGTGTGTGTGTATGTGAGTGTGTTTCTCAGTGTGTATGTGAGTGTGTGTGTGAGTTTCTGAGTGTGAGTGTGTGTATGTGAGTGTGTTTCTCAGTGTGTGTGTGTATGTGAGTGTGTTTCTCATTGTATGTGTGTGAGTGTGTATGTGAGTGTGTTTCTCAGTGTGTGTGTGTGTGTATGTGAGGTGTTTCTCAGTGTGTGTGTGTATGTGAGTGTGTTTCTCAGTGTGTGTGTGTATGTGAGTGTGTGTGTGTATGTGAGTGTGTTTCTCATTGTATGTGTGTGTGTGTGTATGTGAGTGTGTTTCTCAGTGTGTGTGTGTGTGTGTGTATGTGAGTGTGTTTCTCAGTGTGTGTGTGTATGTAAGGTGTTTCTCAGTGTGTGTGTGTATGTGAGTGTGTTTCTCAGTGTGTGTGTATGTGAGTGTGTTTCTCAGTGTGTGTGTATGTGAGTGTGTTTCTCAGTGTGTGTGTGTGTATGTGAGGTGTTTCTCAGTGTGTGTGTGTGTATGTGAGGTGTTTCTCAGTGTGTGTGTGTATGTGAGTGTGTTTCTCAGTGTGTGTGTGTGTATGTGTGTGTTTCTCAGTGTGTGTGTGTGTATGTGAGGTGTTTCTCAGTGTGTGTGTGTATGTGAGGTGTTTCTCAGTGTGTGTGTGTGTGTATGTGAGTGTTTCTCAGTGTGTGTGTGTGTATGTGAGTGTGTGTGTATGTGAGTGTGTTTCTCATTGTATGTGTGTGAGTGTGTGTGTGTATGTGAGTGTGTTTCTCAGTGTGTGTGTGTGTATGTGAGTGTGTTTCTCAGTGTGTGTGTGTATGTGAGTGTGTTTCTCATTGTATGTGTGTGAGTGTGTGTGTGTATGTGAGTGTGTTTCTCATTGTATGTGTGTGAGTGTGTGTGTGTATGTGAGTGTGTTTCTCAGTGTGTGTGTGTGTATGTGAGTGTGTTTCTCAGTGTGTGTGTGTATGTGAGTGTGTTTCTCATTGTATGTGTGTGAGTGTGTGTGTGTATGTGAGTGTGTGTGTGTATGTGAGTGTGTTTCTCAGTGTGTGTGTGTATGTGAGTGTGTTTCTCATTGTATGTGTGTGAGTGTGTGTGTGTATGTGAGTGTGTTTCTCAGTGTGTGTGTGTATGTGAGTGTGTTTCTCATTGTATGTGTGTGAGTGTGTATGTGAGTGTGTTTCTCATTGTATGTGTGTGTGTATGTGAGGTGTTTCTCAGTGTGTGTGTGTGTGTATGTGAGGTGTTTCTCAGTGTGTGTGTGTATGTGAGTGTGTTTCTCAGTGTGTGTGTATATGTGAGTGTGTGTGTGTATGTGAGTGTGTTTCTCATTGTATGTGTGTGTGTGTGTATGTGAGTGTGTTTCTCAGTGTGTGTGTGTGTGTGTGTATGTGAGTGTGTTTCTCAGTGTGTGTGTGTATGTAAGGTGTTTCTCAGTGTGTGTGTGTATGTGAGTGTGTTTCTCAGTGTGTGTGTATGTGAGTGTGTTTCTCAGTGTGTGTGTATGTGAGTGTGTTTCTCAGTGTGTGTGTATGTGAGTGTGTTTCTCAGTGTGTGTGTGTGTATGTGAGGTGTTTCTCAGTGTGTGTGTGTGTATGTGACGTGTTTCTCAGTGTGTGTGTGTGAGTGTGTTTCTCAGTGTGTGTGTGTGTATGTGAGGTGTTTCTCAGTGTGTGTGTGTGTATGTGAGGTGTTTCTCAGTGTGTGTGTGTATGTGAGGTGTTTCTCAGTGTGTGTGTGTATGTGAGTGTGTTTCTCAGTGTGTGTGTGTGTATGTGAGGTGTTTCTCAGTGTGTGTGTGTATGTGAGTGTGTTTCTCAGTGTGTGTGTGTGTATGTGTGTGTTTCTCAGTGTGTGTGTGTATATGAGTGTGTTTCTCAGTGTGTGTGTGTGTATGTGAGGTGTTTCTCAGTGTGTGTGTGTATGTGAGTGTGTGTGTGTATGTGAGTGTGTTTCTCATTGTATGTGTGTGAGTGTGTGTGAGTGTGATTCTCAGTGTGTGTGTGTATGTGAGTGTGATTCTCAGTGTGTGTGTGTATGTGAGGTGTTTCTCAGTGTGTGTGTGTGTGTATGTGAGTGTTTCTCAGTGTGTGTGTGTGTGTATGTGAGTGTGTGTGTATGTGAGTGTGTTTCTCATTGTATGTGTGTGAGTGTGTGTGTGTATGTGAGTGTGTTTCTCAGTGTGTGTGTGTGTATGTGAGTGTGTTTCTCAGTGTGTGTGTGTATGTGAGTGTGTTTCTCAGTGTGTGTGTGTGTATGTGAGGTGTTTCTCAGTGTGTGTGTGTATGTGAGTGTGTGTGTGTATGTGAGTGTGTTTCTCAGTGTGTGTGTGTATGTGAGTGTGTTTCTCAGTGTGTGTGTGTGAGTGTGTATGTGAGTGTGTTTCTCATTGTATGTGTGTGAGTGTGTGTGTGTATGTGAGTGTGTTTCTCAGTGTGTGTGTGTGTATGTGAGTGTGTTTCTCAGTGTGTGTGTGTGTGTATGTGAGTGTGTTTCTCAGTGTGAGTGTGTGAGTGTGATTCTCAGTGTGTGTGTGTGTATGTGAGTGTGTTTCTCAGTGTGTGTGTGTATGTGAGTGTGTTTCTCAGTGTGTGTGTGTGTATGTGAGTGTGTTTCTCAGTGTGTGTGTGTGTATGTGAGTGTGTTTCTCAGTGTGTGTGTATGTGAGTGTGTTTCTCAGTGTGTGTGTGTGTGTATGTGAGTGTGTTTCTCAGTGTATGTGTGTGAGTGTGTGAGTGTGATTCTCAGTGTGTGTGTGTGTGTGTATGTGAGTGTGTTTCTCAGTGTGTGTGTGTATGTGAGTGTGTTTCTCATTGTGAGTGTGTTTCTCAGTGTGTGTGTGTGTATGTGTATGTGAGTGTGTTTCTCAGTGTATGAGTGTGATTCTCAGTGTGTGTGAGTTTCTGACTGTGAGTGTGTGTTTCTGAGTGTGAGTGTCTGTATGTGAGTGTGTTTCTCAGTGTGTGTGTGTCCGAGTGTCTGTGTGTGTGCAGGTGTGTTTCTGAGTGTGAACGTGAGTGTGTTTCCGAGTGCGTGTGTGTGTGTTTCTCACAGTGTGTGTGTGAGTGTGTCTGAGTGTGAGTGCGAGTGTGTGTGTGAGTGTCCGGGTGTGAGTGTGACTGTCTGCGTGTGAGTGTGTTTCTCAGCGTGTGTGTGAGTTTCTGAGTGTGAGTGTGTGCGTGTCTGCGTGTGTGTTTCTGAGTGTCTGTGGGTGTGTGAGTGTGTTTCTCATTGTATGTGTGTGAGTGTGTATGTGAGTGTGTGTGTGTATGTGAGTGTGTTTCTCAGTGTGAGTGTGTGTATGTGAGTGTGTTTCTCAGTGTGTGTGTGTATGTGAGTGTGTTTCTCAGTGTGTATGTGAGTGTGTGTGTGAGTTTCTGAGTGTGTGTGTGTGTATGTGAGTGTGTTTCTCAGTGTGTATGTGAGTGTGTGTGTGAGTTTCTGAGTGTGAGTGTGTGTATGTGAGTGTGTTTCTCAGTGTGTGTGTGTATGTGAGTGTGTTTCTCATTGTATGTGTGTGAGTGTGTATGTGAGTGTGTTTCTCAGTGTGTGTGTGTATGTGAGTGTGTTTCTCAGTGTGTGTGTGTATGTGAGTGTGTGTGTGTATGTGAGTGTGTTTCTCATTGTATGTGTGTGTGTGTGTATGTGAGTGTGTTTCTCAGTGTGTGTGTGTGTGTGTGTATGTGAGTGTGTTTCTCAGTGTGTGTGTGTATGTAAGGTGTTTCTCAGTGTGTGTGTGTATGTGAGTGTGTTTCTCAGTGTGTGTGTATGTGAGTGTGTTTCTCAGTGTGTGTGTATGTGAGTGTGTTTCTCAGTGTGTGTGTATGTGAGTGTGTTTCTCAGTGTGTGTGTGTGTATGTGAGGTGTTTCTCAGTGTGTGTGTGTGTATGTGACGTGTTTCTCAGTGTGTGTGTGTATGTGAGTGTGTTTCTCAGTGTGTGTGTGTGTATGTGTGTGTTTCTCAGTGTGTGTGTGTGTATGTGAGGTGTTTCTCAGTGTGTGTGTGTATGTGAGTGTGTTTCTCAGTGTGTGTGTGTGTATGTGAGGTGTTTCTCAGTGTGTGTGTGTGTATGTGAGGTGTTTCTCAGTGTGTGTGTGTATGTGAGTGTGTTTCTCAGTGTGTGTGTGTGTTTCTCAGTGTGTGTGTGTATATGAGTGTGTTTCTCAGTGTGTGTGTGTGTATGTGAGGTGTTTCTCAGTGTGTGTGTGTATGTGAGTGTGTGTGTATGTGAGTGTGTTTCTCATTGTATGTGTGTGAGTGTGTGTGTGTGTGTGAGTGTGATTCTCAGTGTGTGTGTGTATGTGAGTGTGATTCTCAGTGTGTGTGTGTATGTGAGGTGTTTCTCAGTGTGTGTGTGTGTGTATGTGAGTGTTTCTCAGTGTGTGTGTGTGTATGTGAGTGTGTTTCTCATTGTATGTGTGTGAGTGTGTGTGTGTATGTGAGTGTGTTTCTCAGTGTGTGTGTGTATGTGAGTGTGTTTCTCAGTGTGTGTGTGTATGTGAGGTGTTTCTCAGTGTGTGTGTGTATGTGAGTGTGTGTGTGTATGTGAGTGTGTTTCTCAGTGTGTGTGTGTATGTGAGTGTGTTTCTCATTGTATGTGTGTGAGTGTGTGTGTGTATGTGAGTGTGTTTCTCAGTGTGTGTGTGTATGTGAGTGTGTTTCTCAGTGTGTGTGTGTGAGTGTGTATGTGAGTGTGTTTCTCATTGTATGTGTGTGAGTGTGTGTGTGTATGTGAGTGTTTCTCAGTGTGTGTGTGTATGTGAGTGTGTTTCTCATTGTATGTGTGTGAGTGTGTGTGTGTATGTGAGTGTGTTTCTCAGTGTGTGTGTGTATGTGAGTGTGTTTCTCAGTGTCTGTGTGTGAGTGTGTTTCTCAGCGTGTGTGTGAGTTTCTGAGTGTGAGTGTGTGTGTACTGTGTGTGTGAGTTTGTTTCTCAGTGTGTTTCTCAGTGTGTGTGTGTGATTGTGAGTGTGTTTCTCAGTGTATGTGTGTGTGTGTGAGTGTGATTCTCAGTGTGTGTGAGTTTCTGACTGTGAGTGTGTGTGTGAGTGTGAGTGTGTGTTTCTGAGTGTGAGTGTCTGTATGTGAGTGTGTTTCTCAGTGTGTGTGTGTGCAGGTGTGTTTCTGAGTGTGAACGTGAGTGTGTTTCCGAGTGCGTGTGTGTGTGTTTCTCACAGTGTGTGTGTGAGTGTGTCTGAGTGTGAGTGCGAGTGTGTGTGTGAGTGTCCGGGTGTGAGTGTGACTGTCTGCGTGTGAGTGTGTTTCTCAGCGTGTGTGTGAGTTTCTGAGTGTGAGTGTGTGCGTGTCTGCGTGTGTGTTTCTGAGTGTCTGTGGGTGTGTGAGTGTGTTTCTCATTGTATGTGTGTGAGTGTGTATGTGAGTGTGTTTCTCAGTGTGAGTGTGTTTCTCAGTGTGTGTGTGTGTGATTGTGAGTGTGTATGTGAGGTGTTTCTCAGTGTGTGTATGTGAGTGTGTTTCTTAGTGTGTGTGTGAGTGTCTGCGTGTGAGTGTGTGTGTACTGTGTGTGTGAGTTTGTTTCTCAGTGTGTTTCTCAGTGTGTGTGTGTGATTGTGAGTGTGTTTCTCAGTGTATGTGTGTGTGTATGTGAGTGTGTATGTGAGGTGTTTCTCAGTGTGTGTGTGTGTGAGTGTGATTCACAGTGTGTGTGAGTTTCTGACTGTGAGTGTGTGTTTCTGAGTGTGAGTGTGTGTTTCTGAGTGTGAGTGTCTGTATGTGAGTGTGTTTCTCAGTGTGTGTGTGTCCGAGTGTCTGTGTGTGTGCAGGTGTGTTTCTGAGTGTGAACGTGAGTGTGTTTCCGAGTGCGTGTGTGTGTGTTTCTCACAGTGTGTGTGTGAGTGTGTCTGAGTGTGAGTGCGAGTGTGTGTGTGAGTGTCCGGGTGTGAGTGTGACTGTCTGCGTGTGAGTGTGTTTCTCAGCGTGTGTGTGAGTTTCTGACTGTGAGTGTGTGAGTGAGTGTGTGTTTCTCAGTGAGTGTGTGTGTGAGTTTCTGAGTGTGAGTGTGTGTATGTGAGTGTGTTTCTCATTGTATGTGTGTGAGTGTGTGTGTGTATGTGAGTGTGTTTCTCAGTGTGTGTGTATGTGAGTGTGTTTCTCATTGTATGTGTGTATGTGAGTGTGTTTCTCAGTGTGTGTGTGTATGTGAGTGTGTTTCTCATTGTATGTGTGTGAGTGTGTGTGTGTATGTGAGTGTGTTTCTCATTGTATATGTGTGAGTGTGTGTGTGTATGTGAGTGTGTTTCTCATTGTATGTGTGTGAGTGTGTGTGTGTGAGTGTGTTTCTCATTGTATGTGTGTGAGTGTATGTGAGTGTGTTTCTCAGTGTGTGTGTGTGATTGTGAGTGTGTTTCTCAGTGTATGTGAGGTGTTTCTCAGTGTGTGTGTGTGTGAGTGTGATTCTCAGTGTGTGTGTGTGTATGTGAGTGTGTTTCTCAGTGTGTGTGTGTATGTGAGTGTGTTTCTCATTGTATGTGTGTGAGTGTGTATGTGAGTGTGTTTCTCAGTGTGAGTGTGTGTATGTGAGTGTGTTTCTCAGTGTGTGTGTGTATGTGAGTGTGTTTCTCATTGTATGTGTGTGAGTGTGTGTGTGTATGTGAGTGTGTTTTTCAGTGTGTGTGTGTATGTGAGTGTGTTTCTCATTGTATGTGTGTGAGTGTGTGTGTGTGTGTGTATGTGAGGTGTTTCTCAGTGTATGTGAGTGTGTTTCTCAGTGTATGTGAGGTGTTTCTCAGTGTGTGTGTGAGTGTGATTCTCAGTGTGTGTGAGTTTCTGACTGTGAGTGTGTGAGTGAGTGTGTGTTTCTCAGTGAGTGTGTGTGTGAGTTTCTGAGTGTGAGTGTGTGTCCGAGTGTGTTTCTGAGTGTGAACGTGAGTGTGTTTCCGAGTGCGTGTGAGTGTGTCTGAATGTGAGTGTCCGGGTGTGAGTGTGACTGTCTGCGTGTGAGTGTGTTTCTCAGAGTGTGTGTGAGTTTCTGAGTGTGAGTGTGTGCGTGTCTGCGTGTGTGTTTCTGAGTGCGTGTGTGTGTGTTTGTCACAGTGTGTGTGTGTGAGTTTATGAGTGAGTGCGGGTGTGTGTTTCTCAGTGTGTGTGTGTGATTATGAGTGTTTCTCATTGTATGTGTGTGTATGTGAGTGTGTTTCTCAGTGTGTGTGTGTGAGTGTGTTTCTCATTGTATGTGTGTGTATGTGAGTGTGTTTCTCAGTGTGTGTGTGTATGTGAGTGTGTTTCTCATTGTATGTGTGTGAGTGTGTTTCTCAGTGTGTGTGAGTGTCTGCGTGTGAGTGTGTTTCTCAGCGTGTGTGTGAGTTTCTGAGTGTGAGTGTGTGTGTACTGTGTGTGTGAGTTTGTTTCTCAGTGTGTTTCTCAGTGTATGTGTGTGTGTATGTGAGTGTGATTCTCAGTGTGTGTGAGTTTCTGACTGTGAGTGTGTGTGTGAGAGTGAGTGTGTGTTTCTGAGTGTGAGTGTCTGTATGTGAGTGTGTTTCTCAGTGTGTGTGTGTCCGAGTGTCTGTGTGTGTGCAGGTGTGTTTCTGAGTGTGAACGTGAGTGTGTTTCCGAGTGCGTGTGTGTGTGTTTCTCACAGTGTGTGTGTGAGTGTGTCTGAGTGTGAGTGCGAGTGTGTGTGTGAGTGTCCGGGTGTGAGTGTGACTGTCTGCGTGTGAGTGTGTTTCTCAGCGTGTGTGTGAGTTTCTGAGTGTGAGTGTGTGCGTGTCTGCGTGTGTGTTTCTGAGTGCGTGTGTGTGTGGGTGTGTTTCTCAGTGTGAACATGAGTGTGTTTCCGAGTGTCTGTGGGTGTGTGTGGGTGAATTTCTTAGTGCGTGGGTGTGAGTGTGTGTGTGTGTGAGTGTGTTTCTCAGTGTGAGGGTGTTTCTGAGTGTGTGTGTGTGTGTGGGTGAGTTTCTGAGTGTCTGAGTGTGTGTGGGGGGGTGTGTAAGGCTCAGTCACCACAAAAACCTAACTGGACACAAGCCTCGCTCCTCGATCACGGGACACAATTAGTCAAACTCTTTTCCGGTTGACAAAGACTGTGGAAATAATACTAAACTGTTTAATGGTCTTTTTATAGATTTAGCATGTCTTTGTTTTAATCTTTTTTCCGTTTTTGTAAGTCTTTTACAATACTTTTTTGCCCTATAAAATAAAGTTGGTTTTAATTGTGTATTAATTATTAGGCCTATTATTTATTTAATGGCAGATGCCCTTATCCAGGACAACTTGCAGGTTACATGAGAATACAGAAGTGCAAGAATACAGTATCAAATTCAAATAACGCATAATACAGTTAGAGCTTAACAATGACTGAAGTGCAGATGTTGAAATGTAGATTTTATATATACAGTTAATATAAAACACAAAGCATTCATCCTAGTCCAAACGTAACTTGTGTGGACATGATGCGATGAAGTCGCAGCCATGAGCTGAAGGGCGAGGGAGAGGAGAAACCGCAGTGAACAACAGGACATCTAACATGAATTAGCAAGCAGTATAATGAAGCATAGTTGCAAAATTATGGTAGCGTGTCAGATGCAAGACAGGGAAACATCAAACGAGCCGCAGAGTTCTGGATGAGCTGGAGCGGCGGGCAGTGGACGCTGGCAGGCGGGTCAGGAGGGAGTTGCAGTAGTCCAGGCGGGAGAGGACCAGTGACTGGACGAGCAGCTGAGTCGAGTAGTTGGTAAGGAAGGGACGGTTCGGCGTATGTTGCTCAGGAAGAATCTGCAGGTGCACGTCAGCGTGGTGATGTGCTGGGTGTAGGAGAGCGCAGGATAGAGGGTGACTCCTAGATTTGTAGCGGAAGAAGGAGAGAGTGTGGTGGATTCCAAGGGGATTGAGATACTTTCTTTACTTTCTGTTCCTCATTCTTTGTGAAATAGCAGAAAAAAGGAAATCCCATTTCTTCTTGTGATCTCTGGCCACACCTCGATGCAGCTCTGTCCCCCAGTAACCAGCTGTGCTCTCATTCTCAGAGGCGCTGGACTGAGGACAGAAAGCAGCAGCAGCTGGGCTGAACGTCTGGAGGAGCCACTAAAATGCCTGGATCTGAACTCTGAGCTCCTCTGGTTTCTACAGGGACTCATTACTGAGCCTCTGGACACCTGGGACCCCTTTGCCACAGAGGGGCCAGATAAGGACTGTGTGTGTGAAGGGAGAGTGGACACTGAGCGCCACAGCAACAGAAAGAGAGAGACGAGAGACCAGTGACCTCTGGAGGGAGAGAAGAGCAGCTGGGAGGAAGAAGAGAGAAAGGAAGATATGGCAAGCTTGAAAGAAAGATGTGGAGCATCCTCCTCCCTTGGTGGTGAGTCACTGCTCTGTGTCTCTGTCCTCTGTGTCCCTCAGGAGACACTGTCCCTCTGTCCTCCCGTCCCCAAGTTAAAGTGTCCGCTGCGCTGAGCTCAGAGTCCCACTGAGAGAGTTATTAGAGGGACTGAGCTGATGGGCAAACTGTCTGACTGGAGTGACTGGAGGGAAAACATTAGCAACACACCAGCAACACACACGCACACACACATGCACACACACACGCACACACACACTACACACACACAAACACACACACAGCACCATACAACACACAACACCACACTGGACTACACACCCTGAGACAATAGAGATGTAATGGGATTTAAATATTACACAACAATATATAACTACTGAGGCATAAATACAGGAAGACAGTGACAGGAGGACAGGAGAGAGAGGGAGGAAAAGAGAAGGAGAGGGGAGAATGAGGAGACAGAAGGGGAGAAAGATGAATGGAAAGAGAGGAAGGCTGTGGGGGCGGGTGTTGGTGCTGAATTGTCAGCTGGGGGGTGTTAGGGCCTGTTGTTACCGAGACTCTCACTGTTAATAGAGAGAATGTGATAATTATTCATTATTTATAGGGGAGAGAGATTAATTTATTAGTATTATTACTGTCGTTATTTTTAGGGTTACTATTTTTAGGATAAGGGGAGGAAAGGAGGGAGAGAGAGGGAGAGGGAGAGTGGGTAGCATGCTGTATTCTGTATCAATTTTCTGTTACCTTAGTCCATCATACATGATAACATGTTGTTAAATTTAATTGCTAGGATTCTATGAAAATATGTATCTTAAATATATTTCCCTTCAACTTTTCTGTTCCTTCATTTAGTTCTTCTTATTCTATTGCTATATTCAGTTTATTTTTCCTGGTCTCCTGTTTATTCGGTATGAGTCACAGTCACGGTTTCCTGTTTATGGCTGATGTAATTACTCCTGCTGTCTTATGATTCCCTGCTATGTATTAGGGATGGGCAGGAGTACGTGAGTGCCAGAGTACTCGATAAGTATGTCAGTATTCATTAAGATATGTAGTATTCGTCTTTTTGTTTTTCTAAGATTTACAATATTCTTAAAAAATGTCATAAGCTTTGTATAATAAAACATAAAAAAGTGATGTCAATGTGATATTGTGAAATTCAAACATAGACAATGAAAATGGGAACATGATTTTATCACCAATACATTTGAATGCAGTTTTTGCAATGAGTATTCAGACTGAGGAAGGAACTGTTTCAGCTAATGCTGAAAACACACAGTTCACTACAGGTAGAATGGCCACCAGACCGGACTTGCGATGTATGGAAATATTTGAAAAAATTGAATGTGCAGTGAAAGATATATAATATCAAACTTGCATATCACAGATACCCTAGTCCTATGATTAATCATATGGAAATAAAGCTCAAAGAAAGAACAACTGAGGACGATCGTAGTCAAACTCGCATCACAGCCTTTGTTAGCAGTTCATAAGACCATAAGAACACAAGAAAGCTGACAAACGAGAGGAGGCCATTCACCCCATCGTGCTCGTTTGGTGTCCATTAATAACTCAGTGATCAAGGATCCTATCCAGTCTGTTTCTGAATGTTCCCAAATTGTCTCTTCAGCCACATCGCTGGGGAGTTTGTTCAGATTGTGACGCCTCTCTGTGTGAAGAAGTGTCTTCATGATTTTGAAGACTTGGATCAAGTCTCCACGTAGTCTCCTCTGTTCCAGAGTGAAAAGGTTCAGGTCCCTCAGTCTCTCAGTAGGACATTCCCTTCAGACCTGGAATAAGTCTGGTTGCTCTCCTCTGAACTGCCTCTAGAGCAGCGATATCTTTCTTGAAGTGTGGAGCCCAGAACTGTCCACAGTATCCAGATGAGCTCTAACTAGTGCATTGTACAGTCTGAACATCACTGCCCTTGTTCTCAATTCTACACTTTTGACAATATAATGCACTTGTCCACATTGAATTTCATCTGCCAGGTGTCGCCCACAACTGAATATTATCCAAGTCCCTTTGAATAGCCTGTGCTGCCGAGATCTGCTGAGTCGCCTATTTTAGTATCATCTGCAAATTTGACAAGTTTGCTAACTATCCCAGAGTCCAGATCATTAATATAGATTAGAAAAAGCACAGGCCCTAGTACTGATCCCTGTGGAACTCCACTAACAACCTCACTCCAGTTAGAAGTGACTCCTCTAATCAACACCCTCTGTTTCCTAGACATCAACCAGTTCATAATCCATCTACTTACATTACCCTGAATGCCTACAGCTTCCAATCTGAGGATCAGTCTTTGGTGAGGATCCTTATCAAAAGCTTTTTGGAAATCTAAGTATATCATATCATATGCTTTCACATGATCTACAGCTGCAGTTGCATGTTCAGAGAACTCTAATAAATTAGTAAGACATGATCTGCCTCGTCTAAACCCATGTTGACTATCTCCAAGAATACGGTTTTCATTAAGATGCTCCTCTATTTTCTGTCTAATCATTTTCTCCAACATTTCACAGGTGATGCAGGTGAGACTGATTGGTCTGTAATTTCCTGGCTCAGTTTTGTCCTCTTTCTTGTGGATTGGTTTGACATTTACTGTCTTCCAGTCAGTCGGCTCATCCCCTGTTCTAAGTGTCATTTGGAATATTTGACTTAGCGGCCTGTAAATAATTTCCCTCATTTCTTTAAGTACTGTTGGAAATATCCCATCTGGCCCAGGTGATTTGTTTGTTTTTAATTCTGCTAGTCCCTTTAGTACCTCCTCCTCATTTATCCTCATCTACTGGAGGGATAGACACCATTCTTCCAAAAGATATTCCCTTATTTGAGGTTTTGATGATGGTGGTGGAGAGCGCTGTCTAACACGTCGGTCCAGAATCTCCCATAGGTGTTCAATTGGGTTGAGATCTGGTGACTGTGAAGGCCACAGCATATGAGTCACATCATTTTCATACTCATCACTAGGGATGGGGATCATTAATTTTTATTGATATTCATACCATTTTCATGATTGCTTAACAATCCCAGCCTTTATCAATACCAATATCGATACTTTTCTATTATTTGTTGGTAAGTCGAGACAACGATAAATTCTTAACAGAACTGTTATTTCTATTATTGCAAAAACTTTGATTCTTTAATTTCTCATTTCAACATAACATATAACTATGAGAACAGTAAAATAATATATCAGCAGCAAAATGTGCAACAAGTTTTTTCCAACAACAAATAAAATAAATATACATAAATAAAATAAATATTACACAACAAAAAGAAAAACCGCTCTTCTTGACAGCTCTTCACACACTGTGCTCGTAAATAATTTTTCTGTTCGCGCACGTATCTAATTTTAGGGGCATATTCGAGTGAAATAGTTGCACTGTAGAGCCCTGAATTGGATTATTATTGTCAACGATGGAGACTTGCTACAAAGTTGGGCTGCGCTCACCATGCACACCGTGGGTGGAGGAGGATGACTGTCCTGCAATGGCAGCCGGGGTTGGCACCATTGCAACCCGAAGACTGTTGAAGTTTCTGCATTTTCCCTTTAACTGATGCACAACGTTGAGATGCTTAATCATTGCTGTAGTGTCCCGCCCTTGCAAGAAATTACCTGTGAACATAAATTACATGTAGCTTCCTCCTTATCTTTGGCTTTATTAAAATGTAGCCAAGCCTTTGAACGCTTAGTACGTTCAGCCATCCTAGCAAGCAACGAAATGAGAAATTAAGGGAATTAGGGCGTGACGCAATTAAATTCTTCTTCATTTAGTTTAAAGGCGGTTGGCAGGCAATTCAATTGAATTTAGTAATTTTATTAGACAATCGATGCATGTTTGTGCACCAGTGATTTGATTTAAATGACACGACTCTTGTCTCTCTATACATAAGTTAACGTTACATTATATTACCCACTAGTCTCGATAGCAGTATCTATAAGCTCGGACCTTATTGATAATCGGGTTTTGAGAAATTTGGAACCGGGTCGTAGTAGAACCGGGTCTCGATCCCCATCTCTACTCATCACACCATTCAGTGACCCTCGTGCCCTGTGGATGGGGCATTGTCATTCTGGAAGAGACCACTCCCATCAGGACAGAAATGTGTCACCATTGGATAAAGGTGTTCACTCAGAATCATTCTCATGATTTGCAGTGACACTTCCCTTTATGCCCCCCACAGCATAACAGAGCCTCCGGACCCCCTCACTGTAGGGGTCCAGCAGTCAGGCCTGTCCCGTTTTCTTGGTGTCCCACACATGCACTTATCCACTTGTCGAGAATATGGTGAAGGAGGACTCATCTGACCACATCTTTTTTCCACATCTCTGTAGACTGGTGCCTTTTTGCACCACTGATCTCTCCTCTTGCCATCTTGAGAGAGAGAGGAAATGCACTGAAGAGGTATCTAAACTGTGTTGTTTCTCTCTGACAGGGGGGAGACAGACTGCTTCCCATGAGACACAGCGTCTCTCAGAGCTGAGGATTGTGCTGCTGGGGTGGAGAAGATGGGCTGGGAAGAGTTCCTCAGGAAACACCATCCTGGGCAGAGAGGCGTTTAAGATCGGGAGTCTGAAAGAGACAGTAACTCAGCGGTGCGAAAGGAGACAGGGTGAAGTGGCCGGGAGGCAGGTCACTGTGGTCGACACACCAGGCTGGAGGAGTGGTTCTGCACAGGAGACCCCAGAGCGGGTCAAACAGGAGATTGTGCGCAGTGTGTCTCTGTGCCCCCCGGGACCCCACGCTCTCCTCCTGCTCATTCCTGTGTGGAGTTACTCATTCACAGAGAGAGAGAGGAGATCAGTGCAGGAACACCTGGAGCTCCTCAGTGAGACAGTCTGGAGACATACTATAGTGCTGTTCACCTGGGGGGACAGACTGGGAGACACAACCATTGAGCAGCACATTGAGAGAGGAGGGGAGGAGCTCCAGCGGCTTGTGGAGAAATGTGGGAACAGGTATCATGTCCTCAACAACAGGGACAGGAGCGACGGCACTCAGGTCACAGAGCTGCTGGACAAGATAGAGGAGATGGTGGCAGGGAAGTACCATGAAATGATAGAACAGAGGGAAGACGAGGTGAAACAGAGGGATGCAGAGAGGGACAGAGAGAGCGAGAAGGAGATGAAGAGAGAGATAGATCAGCCGAAAAAGGAGTGTAAGGAAAGAGAGAAAGGGATTGATAACCTCAAACAGAGGGATGAAGAGAGAGACGTGGATGAGAAGCTGAGTCAGAAAGATGAAGAGATGAAGAGAGAGATTGATAAATGTATCAAGGAGTATGAGGGAAAGGGGGGAGAGAGAGAGAAGAGGATGAAACAGTGGGAAGATGAGAGGAAGAGACAGATAGAAGAGATGAAGACAGAGCATGAGAAGAAAGAGACAATGAGAGAGAAGCAGATGAAACAGAGGGATGCAGAGAGGGTGAGAGAGAGAGAGAGGGAGATCAGAGAGAAAGAGGAGCAGAAGAAGAAAGAGATAGAAGACTTGAAACAAAAGTATGAGGAGAGAGAGAAAGAAAGAGAGAGGGAGATTAAAGAGAGGGATGAAAAGAGAGACCAAGAGATAGAAGCAATTAAAGAGAGGTTAAAGGAGAGAGAGAAAGAAATTGAAAAGCTTAAACAGAGGGATTTAGAGAGAGAGAGGGAGATCAGAGAGAAAGAGGAGGAGAGGAAGAGAGAGAAAGAAGACCTGAAACAGAAGTATGAGGAGAGAGAGAAAGAGAGAGAGAGGGGGATTAAAGAGCGAGATGAAAAGAGAGAGAGAGAGATAGAAGAGCAGATGAGACAAAAAGAGGAGGAGCTGAAGAAAGAGACTGATCAGCTAAGAAAAGACTGTGAGGACAAGGAGAGAGAGAGGGATGAAATGAGAGAGAAAAAGATAGCAGACCTGACACACAGTTTAGTGGAGAGAGCGAAAGAGATTGATCAGATCAGAAAGGAGTGTGAGGAGAAAGAGAAAGAGTTCAAAACATTTAAAGAGAGGTTAAAGAAGAGAAAGAAAGAGATTAGAAACAAACAGAGAGGTGAGAGAGAGAGACAGATCAATCAGAACAGAAATGAATGTGAAGAGGAGAGAGAGAAGGAAGAGGAGCTGAAACTGAGGATGGAGGAGGAGTGGAGCGGGAGAGAAGAGGAGCTGAAGGAGAAGATGAGAAAGACACTGAAGGAAGAGGAGCTGGAGAAAGAGACAAAGGAATCCACATGGCATGTCAAGAGGAGGAGCAGCAAGGACTTCATCCCTCCCCTCAGTGAGTCTGATTAATGCTGTATCACTGACTCTGATCTCACTGGCTCTCCTCTCAGTCTGTATCACTGACTCTGATCTCACTGGCTCTCCTCTCAGTCTGTATCACTGACTCTGATCTCACTGGCTCTCCTCTCAGTCTGTATCACTGACTCTCTGATCTCACTGGCTCTCCTCTCAGTCTGTATCACTGACTCTCTGATCTCACTGACTCTCCTCTCAGTCTGTATCACTGACTCTGATCTCACTGGCTCTCCTCTCAGTCTGTATCACTGACTCTGATCTCACTGGCTCTCCTCTCAGTCTGTATCACTGACTCTCTGATCTCACTGGCTCTCCTCTCAGTCTGTATCACTGACTCTGATCTCACTGGCTCTCCTCTCAGTCTGTATCACTGACTCTCTGATCTCACTGACTCTCCTCTCAGTCTGTATCACTGACTCTGATCTCACTGGCTCTCCTCTCAGTCTGTATCACTGACTCTCTGATCTCACTGACTCTCCTCTCAGTCGGTATCACTGACTCTGATCTCACTGGCTCTCCTCTCAGTCTATATCACTGACTCTCTGATCTCACTGGCTCTCCTCTCAGTCTGTATCACTGACTCTCTGATCTCACTGACTCTCCTCTCAGTCTGTATCACTGACTCTCTGATCTCACTGGCTCTCCTCTCAGTCTGTATCACTGACTCTCTGATCTCACTGGCTCTCCTCTCAGTCTGTATCACTGACTCTGATCTCACTGGCTCTCCTCTCAGTCTGTATCACTGACTCTGATCTCACTGGCTCTCCTCTCAGTCTGTATCACTGACTCTCTGATCTCACTGGCTCTCCTCTCAGTCTGTATCACTGACTCTCTGATCTCACTGGCTCTCCTCCAGTCTGTATCACTGACTCTCTGATCTCAGCATCTCTAGAGTGCAGAGCTAAGCTGTCCACACTGTGAACCCCTTGGTGTTTGTCCAGAGGCTCTAAAGATGTACCTTTTCCAGGCGCCATGCTTCCATAATGTAATTATGTAATGTCCAGTATCTCTCCAGTGTTGGATCAGTCACACACTAGAATGTACCACTTTCCTGGCTGCAGTGGCAACAGATCAGAGCCCCTAAGCCCCACTGTACTCAGTCTGTGTTTGAACTCATAGTGCATTAGAGATTCACTGTATTTCATATTGGCGCATTTTCAGAGTTCAGCTGTTCTGTAATGTCTTTATAATGGCAGCCTCTCTGTGTGGAGTTTGTGATTCAGATTCTAAGGAGGGATCTAAACTGTGTTGTTTCTCTCTGACAGGGGGGAGACAGACTGCTTCTCGTGAGACACGGCGTCTCTCAGAGCTGAGGATTGTACTGCTGGGGTGGTGTGGAGCTTGGAAGAGTTCCTCAGGAAACACCATCCTAGGCAGAAAGCAGTTTAAGACCAGGATAGTGGATGAGAAGTGGGAGATAGTGGGAGAAACCAGGTGGTGTAAGAAGGGCCAGGCTGAAGTAGCTGGGAGGCAGGTCACTGTGGTCGATACACCAGGCTGGTGTCCATGGTATTTTGTACAGGCCAACCCTGCACAGGAGATTGTGCGCAGTGTGTCTCTGTGTCCCCCTGGACCCCACGCTCTCCTCCTGGCCATTCCTGTTGGATGGATCTCTATCGAAGAGAGAGAGAGGAGATCAGTGCAGGAACACCTGGAGCTCCTCAGTGAGAGAGTCTGGAGACACACTATAGTGCTGTTCACCAGGGGGGGCAGACTGGGAGACACAACCATTGAGCAGCACATTGAGAGAGGAGGGGAGGAGCTCCAGCGGCTTGTGGAGAAATGTGGGAACAGGTATCATGTTCTCAACAACAGCAACAGGGGCGACGGCACTCAGGTCACAGAGCTGCTGGACAAGATAGAGGAGATGGTGGCAGGAAACTGGGGCTGGCACTTCACTACTGACATCAGCCAAATATACAGAGAGACTGAAGAGAGGATCAGACTGAGGGAAGAGGAGCTGAAATTGAGGGATGAAGAGAGGAGGAAAGAGATAGAGGATCTGAAAAATTGGTATGAGGAGAGAATGAAGAAGGAGGAGGGGATGAAAGAGATTGATGAGAAAGAGCTGGAGATAGGAGATGCAGCAGAGTACAGTGAGGACAGAGAGGGAGACATAGATCAGAGCAGAATGGAGTGTGATGAGATGGAGAGTGAGGAACAGGAGATGAAAGAGATATTTGAATATGAGGAGAGAGCAAGAGAAGAGGAACTGATACAGAGATGTGGGGTGAAAGAGAGAGACATTGATGAATGCAAAATGGAGTTTGAGGAGAGTGAGAGACCAGAAGAGGAGATGAAGCACAGGAATGAGAAAGATGACATGAGAAAGACACTGAAGGATGAGGAGCTGGAGAAAGACACACAGGAAACCACAGTGCCTGTCAAGAGTTGCAGCCAGGACTTCAACCCTCCCCTCAGTGAGTCTGATTAATGCTGTATCACTGACTCTCTGATCTCACTGGCTCTCCTCTCAGTCTGTATCACTGACTCTGATCTCACTGGCTCTCCTCTCAGTCTGTATCACTGACTCTCTGATCTCACTGGCTCTCCTCTCAGTCTGTATCACTGACTCTCTGATCTCACTGGCTCTCCTCTCAGTCTGTATCACTGACTCTCTGATCTCAGCATCTCTAGAGTGCAGAGCTAAGCTGTCCACACTGTGAACCCCTTGGTGTTTGTCCAGAGGCTCTAAAGATGTACCTTTTCCAGGCGCCATGCTTCCATAATGTAATTATGTAATGTCCAGTATCTCTCCAGTGTTGGATCAGTCACACACTAGAATGTACCACTTTCCTGGCTGCAGTGGCAACAGATCAGAGCCCCTAAGCCCCACTGTACTCAGTCTGTGTTTGAACTCATAGTGCATTAGAGATTCACTGTATTTCATATTGGCGCATTTTCAGAGTTCAGCTGTTCTGTAATGTCTTTATAATGGCAGCCTCTCTGTGTGGAGTTTGTGATTCAGATTCTAAGGAGGGATCTAAACTGTGTTGTTTCTCTCTGACAGGGGGGAGACAGACTGCTTCTCGTGAGACACGGCGTCTCTCAGAGCTGAGGATTGTACTGCTGGGGTGGTGTGGAGCTTGGAAGAGTTCCTCAGGAAACACCATCCTAGGCAGAAAGCAGTTTAAGACCAGGATAGTGGATGAGAAGTGGGAGATAGTGGGAGAAACCAGGTGGTGTAAGAAGGGCCAGGCTGAAGTAGCTGGGAGGCAGGTCACTGTGGTCGATACACCAGGCTGGTGTCCATGGTATTTTGTACAGGCCAACCCTGAGTTGGTAAAACAGGAGATTGTGCGCAGTGTGTCTCTTTGTCCCCCTGGACCCCACGCTCTCCTCCTGACCATTCCTGTTGGATGGGTCTTCATCAAAGAGAAAGAAAGGAGAGCAGTGCAGGAACACCTGGAGCTCCTCAGTGAGACAGTCTGGAGACACACTATAGTGCTGTTCACTGGGGGGGACAGACTGGGAGACACAACCATTGAGCAGCACATTGAGAGAGGAGGAGAGGAGCTCCAGTGGCTTGTGGAGAAATGTGGGAACAGGTATCATGTTCTCAACAACAGCAACAGGGGCGACGGCACTCAGGTCACAGAGCTGCTGGACAAGATAGAGGAGATGGTGGCAGGAAACTGGGGCTGGCACTTCACTACTGACATCAGCCAAATATACAGAGAGACTGAAGAGAGGATCAGACTGAGGGAAGAGGAGCTGAAATTGAGGGATGAAGAGAGGAGGAAAGAGATAGAGGATCTGAAAAATTGGTATGAGGAGAGAATGAAGAAGGAGGAGGGGATGAAAGAGATTGATGAGAAAGAGCTGGAGATAGGAGACGCAGCAGAGTACAGTGAGGACAGAGAGGGAGACATAGATCAGAGCAGAATGGAGTGTGAGGAGATGGAGAGTGAGGAACAGGAGATGAAAGAGATATTTGAATATGAGGAGAGAGCAAGAGAAGAGGAGCTGATACAGAGATGCGAGGTGAAAGAGAGAGACATTGATGAATGCAAAATGGAGTTTGAGGAGAGTGAGAGACCAGAAGAGGAGATGAAGCACAGGAATGAGAAAGATGACATGAGAAAGACACTGAAGGATGAGGAGCTGGAGAAAGACACACAGGAAACCACAGTGCCTGTCAAGAGTTGCAGCCAGGACTTCAACCCTCCCCTCAGTGAGTCTGATTAATGCTGTATCACTGACTCTGATCTCACTGGCTCTCCTCTCAGTCTGTATCACTGACTCTGATCTCACTGGCTCTCCTCTCAGTCTGTATCACTGACTCTGATCTCACTGGCTCTCCTCTCAGTCTGTATCACTGACTCTGATCTCACTGGCTCTCCTCTCAGTCTGTATCACTGACTCTCTGATCTCACTGGCTCTCCTCTCAGTCTGTATCACTGACTCTGATCTCACTGGCTCTCCTCTCAGTCTGTATCACTGACTCTGATCTCACTGGCTCTCCTCTCAGTCTGTATCACTGACTCTGATCTCACTGGCTCTCCTCTCAGTCTGTATCACTGACTCTCTGATCTCACTGACTCTCCTCTCAGTCTGTATCACTGACTCTGATCTCACTGGCTCTCCTCTCAGTCTGTATCACTGACTCTCTGATCTCACTGGCTCTCCTCTCAGTCTGTGTCACTGACTCTCTGATCTCAGCATCTCTAGAGTGCAGAGCTGAGCTGTCCACACTTTGAACCCCTTGGTGTTTGTCCAGAGGCTCTAAAGATATACATAATCCACCACCACAGACCAGTATCTCCCCAGTGTTAATTCAATTGTTTCTTTGTAATGACATAAGAACATTAGAACATCAGAAAGTTTACAAATGAGAGGAGGCCATTCAACTCATTGTGCTCGTTTGGTGTCCATTAATAACTAAGTGATCAAGGATCCTATCCAGTCTGTTTCTGAATGTTCCCAAATTGTCTCTTCAGCCACATCGCTGGGGAGTTTGTTCAGATTGTGACGCCTCTCTGTGTGAAGAAGTGTCTCCTGTTTTCTGTCTTGAATGCCTTGAAGCCCAATTTCCATTTGTGTCCCCGGGTGCGTGTGTCCCTGCTGATCTGGAAAAGCTCCTCTGGATTGATGTAGTCGTTGCCCTTCATGATTTTGAAGACTTGGATCAAGTCCCCACGTAGTCTCCTCTGTTCCAGGGTGAAAAGGTTCAGTTCCTCAGTCTCTCAGTAGGACTTTCCCTTCAGACCTGGAATAAGTCTGGTTGCTCTCCTCTGAACTGCCTCTAGAGCAGCGATATCTTTCTTGAAGTGTGGAGCCCAGAACTGTCCACAGTATCCAGATGAGCTCTAACTAGTGCATTGCACAGTCTGAACATCACTGCCCTTGTTCTCAATTCTACACTTTGACAATATATTGCACTTGTCCACATTGAATTTCATCTGCCAGGTGTCGGCCCACAACTGAATATTATCTAAGTGCCTTTGAATAGCCTGTGCTGCCGAGATTGTATCTGCTGAGCCGTCTATTTTAGTATCTTCTGCAAATTTGACAAGTTTCCTAACTATCCCAGAGTCCAGATCATTAATATAGATTAGAAAAAGCACAGGCCCTAGTACTGATCCCTGTGGAACTCCACTAACAACCTCACTCCAGTTAGAAGCGACTCCTCTAATTGACACCCTCTGTTTCCTAGACATCAACCAGTTCATAATCCATCTACTTACATTACCCTGAATGCCTACAGCTTCCAATCTGAGGATCAGTCTTTGGTGTGGAACCTTATCAAAAGCTTTTTGGAAATCTAAGAATATCATATCATATGCTTTCACATGATCTACAGCTGCAGTTGCATGTTCAGAGAACTCTAATAAATTAGTAAGACATGATCTGCCTCGTCTAAACCCATGTTGACTATCTCCAAGAATATGGTTTTCATTAAGATGCTCCTCTATTTTCTGTCTAATCATTTTCTCCAACATTTTACAGGTGATGCAGGTGAGACTGATTGGTCTGTAATTTCCTGGCTCAGTTTTGTCCCCTTTCTTGTGGATTGGTTTGACATTTGCTGTCTTCCAGTCAGTTGGCTCATCCCCTGTTCTAAGTGTCATTTGGAATATTTGAGTTAGCGGCCTATAAATAATTTCCCTCATTTCTTTAAGTACTGTTGGGAATATCCCATCTGGCCCAGGTGATTTGTTGGTTTTTAATTCTGCTAGTCCCTTTAGTACCTCCTCCTCATTTATCCTGATCTCTCTTAGGGTTTGACTGGACTGATTGTTACCTGTGGCATGTCATGTGTTTTTTCATTTGTAAAAACCTCTGTGAAATACTCATTTAGAACATTTGCCACATCTTGTTCGTTTTCCAAGATACCTCAATTTTTGCCCTTTATCTGTTTCACTTCCTCCTTTATTGTCCTCTTGCTGTTGTAATATTGAAAATAGCTCTTTGCATTGGTTTTAGCTCCAAGAGCTGTTTCTTTCTATTTCCCTCTTTGCTTTCCTGATCCCTTTCTTAAGATCTCTTTGCATCTCTTTTGTATGCACTATACAACATTTTCTTTCTCTTTATATATTTTTTCATACCTCTATTAAACCATTTTTGCCAATGTTTTTTGGTCCTCAATTTGTTAAGTTTTGGTACAAATTTCTTCTGAGCCTCAAGTAGTATATTCTTAAAATATACTCATCCATTTTCAACTGACTCTGTATCCAGTGTGCTCCAGTCTACCTCTTCTAAGTGCCACCTCATACCTTCAAGGTTTGCTTTTCTAAAATTGTTGAACATTGTTTTAGACTTGGACCTTGTTTTTTGGAAGTATCCCTCAAAGCTAACCAGAGTCAATGCCTGCACTCTCCCTGGTTGGTTCCCTGACAAATTGAGTTAGAAAGCAGTCATTTACCATCTCAACCATTTCTATTTCTGCTTCTGTAGTCCCGACTGGGCTTTCCCAGTCTATGTTTGGGAAATTAAAGTCCCCCATTATAACAGCCACATCATTGCTACATGCAGTACTGATTACACTGTACAATGCCCATAACCCACAAAGATTCTGTTCCGCTACTGGGATCTAATACGATTTCTTCTGCCTCAATGTCATTTTTCACATATAATGCTACCCCACCTCCTCTTCGATTTTATCTGTCTCTCCTAAACTGTGTGTATCCTTCCAACTTGTATTCATCCCCATCATTTCCTGTAAGCCATGTTTCTGTCACTCCTACAACATCATAGTCAGCACTGTGGCTTCTAGGTCTAACATCTTGTTCCTTATACTCCTGGCATTGAGGTACAAACATTTCAGGACTTTCCTACTAGCAGTTTCCCTTTGTTTCTTTCCTTAGAGGAACATCTCCCATTGTCAGAGCTCCCTGCCCCCCTGGTCCCTAGCTTAAAAGATTCTCAATTACTCTGCCCATGCTCTCTCCCAATGCATTAGCCCCCCTTCTGTTTAGATGTAGACCGTCCAGATTGTACAGGTCCCATCTATCCCAGAAGAAAGACCAATGCTCCATAAACCTAAAGCCCTCTTCCCTACACCAAGATTTCAGCCACATGTTAAACTTTCTAATCTCAGCCTGTCTCCCTGGCCATGCACTTGTTACCGGAAGTATTTCAGAGAAAACTACGATGGAGGTTCTGCTCTTTAGTTTCTTTCCTAACTCTTTAAACTGTCCTTCCATTTCCTATGTCATTGGTTCCAATGTGGACCATGACCAGTGGATTCCCCCCGGCTTTGGCCAGTAGCCCGTCTACTAGTTTAGGGAGATCTGCAACCTGAGCACCAGGCAGGCAAGATACCATGCGGGTCTCCTTGTCACTAGAACACACTGTGTGATGACAGGCCATCTCTGTGTGGAGTTTGGGTTAAGTTTCTGAAGAGGTATCTAAACTGTGTTGTTTCTTTCTGACAGGGGGGAGACAGACTGCTTCCCATGAGACACAGCGTCTCTCAGAGCTGAGGATTGTGCTGCTGGGGTGGAGAAGATGGGCTGGGAAGAGTTCCTCAGGAAACACCATCCTGGGCAGAGAGGCGTTTAAGATCGGGAGTCTGAAAGAGACAGTAACTCAGCGGTGCGAAAGGAGACAGGGTGAAGTGGCCGGGAGGCAGGTCACTGTGGTCGACACACCAGGCTGGAGGAGTGGTTCTGCACAGGAGACCCCAGAGCGGGTCAAACAGGAGATTGTGCGCAGTGTGTCTCTGTGCCCCCCGGGACCCCACGCTCTCCTCCTGACCATTCCTGTGGGGGAGTCATTCACAGAGAGAGAGAGGAGATCAGTGCAGGAACACCTGGAGCTCCTCAGTGAGACAGTCTGGAGACACACTATAGTGCTGTTCACTGGGGGGGACAGACTGGGAGACACAACCATTGAGCAGCACATTGAGAGAGGAGGGGAGGAGCTCCAGCGGCTTGTGGAGAAATGTGGGAACAGGTATCATGTTCTCAACAACAGGGACAGGGGCGACGGCACTCAGGTCACAGAGCTGCTGGACAAGATAGAGGAGATGGTGGCATTGAACAATGAGAGATTCTTCCAACTTCAAATGTACCAGGAACTGATAGAATAGAGGGAAGAGGAGGTGAAACAGAGGGATACAGACAGGCAGAGAAAGTGAAGGTGAGAGGCAGAGAGAGATAGATCACCTGAAAAGAAAGGTTGAGAGAGGGGGGGAGAAATAAGAACAGCAAGACGAGACAGCACACAAGAGAGAGGAGAGGAGACAGAGGGAAGGGGACAAATGGCTGTGATGGACACACCAGACTGGTTCCACACGCTACTCTCTCAGGGGGACATGAGACGGGATGTGGGGCTCTGTATCAACCTGTCTGTCCCAGGACCCCACGCTTTCCTCCTGGTGACCCCGCTGGGCCGATCCACAGGGGAGGAGAGGAAGACGCTGCAGAGGGAAGGGAGGTCTTCAGGGAGGGGGATGTTGGACGCACCGTGCTCCTCTTCACCCACACCAACCAGCTGAATGGTAAGAGCGTCCAGGACTTGTGGAGACGGGCAGCGAGGAGCTCCAGTGGCTGGTAGAGATGTGTGGGAACAGGTACCACGCTCTGGACAACAAGAACAGGAGCAATGCCACTCCTGGCCAAAATCCAGGCAGTGGTGACAGCCAACAATGGCACTTTCTTACCACTTTTGTAAATAATACATGAAATTAATGCTATATGTCTGTTTTGAAAAATATAAATGTTCCCAAAGTGTAATTATTAAATAGATATCAATTTCTATAATATAATCTACTGTGTCTCTCATATTGTGTGTCCCCTGTGTGTGGCGAGAGGGGGGAGTAGAGGGAGAGGGGGAGTGGAGGGGAGTGGAGGAGAGAGAGGGAGGGAGAGGGGAGGAGCTGTCCAGCTGTGGCACACGGATGGGTGGTTTTGCTCAGCGCTGCCAGCCCCGGTTCCTTCACTGATTGGCTCAGACTGGTGTGGCTGCTGACAGGACAGGATGAGCACCAGACTATGTTACTGTCCTTTTAGGAGAGAAGAGCCTGTGAGCCTGGAGCCCAGAGCCCCTCCACACTGACAGCCATCAGAGAGCCTGACTGACAGCGAGCAGGGACACTGAGGACTGACACCCTGGAGCCCAGAGTCTGACAGAGCGAAGGGACACTAAACAACACACAAGACACAACACTGACAGATCAGTCATTTTAATCCCACAGACTGGCCTCTACATCAAAACTCTTACACAATATTTCAGAGTGTTAAACATGTCAAAACTGTTCTTTATTATATATATATATTCAATATATGTTGCTTTACTATTTTCCTATATTACAAAATTAGAAACAAACCCCACCCCCTGGATTCCCAAATCCAACCAATCCGATTGAATCTCTTCTTCCTTATTTTCTGTACAGACATTCCCAGCTATAGACAGCCAATTGGAGTGCATCCTGGGTTGTTTAGGGCTGTCCACCTTTTTCTATTTCTTTCTTCCCAGTTAAATATAGTCCAGTCCATAATAACTCAGTTCAGTCAGCTTCAGTATACCATAATTGTGTCCAGTCCACAGTATCTCAGTCCAGTCCAGTCCTGTCCAGCCTTGTCCAGTCCAATCCAGTATGTTCCAGAATAGTATAGTATTGTATAGTATAGTGTTGTACAGCACAGTACAGTACAGTATAGTATAGCACAGTACGGTATGGTACAGTATGGTATGGTTTGATATATATTTATAGCACAGAACAGTATAGTGTAGTATACTATAGTGTATTATTTTGTAGTGCAGTGCAGTCCATAATAGTCCAGTGAGTATATTTAGTCAGTACAGCTGTGTACGGTCCGGTCAGTCAGTCCAGGTCCGCTCAGTCTCTACGCTGGGCTCGAGGGGCTGAAGCCAGCGGGGCGGAGCTTCATCTCAGTGAAGGCAATGGAGAAATTATTGCCTTTCCAATTGGTCCAGATCACACCCTGGAGCAGCAACACAGAGAGACACGGAGAGATTCATAGATGTATAGATTTACTACAATTTATATAGTAAGTGAGTAGCAAGGCAGTAGTACCTGGTGGTTGTGGTGTGTGTCATACAGTGTGCACATTGAGTACAGTGATAGTAAGAGGGTGGTGAGGAAGTAGGAGTTCTTGGTGGTTGCGGTGTGTGTCGTACAGTGTGTACAGTGATAGTAAGGTGGTGGTAAGGCAGTAGTAGTACCTGGTGGTTGCGGTGTGTGTTGTACAGCCCATTGAGGTTGGCGTAGTGGCAGTTCTTGTACCACCAGCCACCCTTGTAGGACATCGCGCAGCGTGTGATCTGGTGTTGGGGGTCACGGTCCCTGGTGGAGAACGGGCGGCCATCGTGGTACTGCAGAGCGTCACCTGGAGAGAGAGAGACAGAGAGAGAGAGAGATGTTAAAGTCATAAATGTATATTTAGTCTATGTATGGTTCCCCATCGCTCTTTTCCTGATCACTGGACCTGTCAGTCAAGGCTTTGGCAACACTTATGTAACTTAGTCATCTAATAAAGCTTTATTGAATTGACGGCACGCAGGTCAGAGGGTGGGTCAGGGACTGAGAGCGAGAGAGAGGGAGAGAGAGAGAGAGAGAGAGGAGAGAGAGCAGAGTGAGGGAGAGGCTTGAGGGAGAAAGAGTTGGGGGGTGGGGGCTATAGAGATTGACAATGGACTGGACTAGACTGGACTACTCTGGATGGTCTGTGCTGGACTCTTGCTTACCGGCGGTCCCAGAGTACCCTCCCACAGTGAGGCGATAGTGCTGATGCTCGGAGGTGACGTTGAAGGAGGAGTACAGAGCGTGTACTGCCTGTCCCTCCGCCCGCAGGTCCACCCGCAGGGACACAGCGCCCTCTCTGGTGAGGAGATGCAGAGCCTTGTTACCTGCAGAGACAGAGTGAGAGACGGGGAGAGGAGACAGGAGAGAGGGGGGAGAGAGAGACAGAGAGGGAGGGTGAGACAGCAATGAGTTAATATAGTACATTAAGAATAGATGATGGACTGACTGACTGACTGACTGATTGACTGACTGACTGACACACTAACTGGCTGACTGACACTGACCAACTGACTGACTGACTGATACACTGATTGATTATTCTTCCAAGCACACACTGCGCACACAGCGGCTCTCTGGGACACACTGGCGGTGAGGGACTCACCCAGCCAGAACTCCTCAGTCAGATTCCCAAATCCGTCCCGGTAGTCCTTCCAGAACCTGAAGAAATTGGTCTTTCCGTTCATCCTCCTCTGGAACACCTGGACACATGGACACAGAGACACAGACAACCTCAACGCTCACGATTTTGCACAGCCCTATATCCTCCCTCCCTCTCTCTCTTTCCCTCTCCCAATCTCTGTCTCTGCCATCCCTCTCTCAGACTCACGATCCAGCCCCCCCCATCTGTCTCCATGTCACAGTACACGCGCAGTGGTTTGTCCCGCTGGCCCCCTGGGTACACGGTGGTCTCTCCCGACTCAGCCATGCCATTGAGCAGCTCCTGGGAGCAGTCCACTGGGAACGGGAACCGCAGAGAGCCTGAGAGGGAGAGAGGGAGAGAGAGAGGGAGGGAGGGAGCCAGTCAGTCATTCAAATATTCAGTGTATCAGTCATTCAGTCAGTCAGTGTCAGTGTAAATGTGTCAGATCTGTAGTGAAGTATGCAGAGGTGTCAGTGTGTGGTGGTGTCAGTGTGTCAGAGCTGTAGTGAAGTGTGCAGTGCTGTTAGTATGCAGTGGTGTCAGTGTGTCAGTGCATCAGACCTGTGGTGAAGTGCGCAGTGCTGTCAGCGCTGTGCTGCTCTCCTCTCAGGGCGCGCAGTCTCACAGTGTACTGCGATTCAGGAACCAGACCCACCAGCTTGTGCTGTGTTACTCCGGGGTCAAGGGTCACTTCCTATCAGAAGGACGGGGGGACAGGAGGAAGTCGCTGCTTTAAGACTCTGTATTGTCTTACTGGTCTGTCTTATATGTATCCATTACTCTCGCTGTGTACACATCTGTCTGACTGTACAATGTGTCTGTCAACAACGCTCAATTGCTCTTTGCTGCCCCCTGTGTTCAGAGGCTGCACACATTTTTCTCTCTCTCTCACCTATATTATCTCTCATTCTCACTATCCCCCTTTCCTTCATTTGTTTCTCATTACTATCTACCAATATCTCTCTCTCTTTCTCTGTCTCTGTCTCTCTTTCACCTGTGTTTCCTGTCTGTCCGTCTGATAGGTCAGCCAGTACCCCGATACCGCGGTATGTGGCGGTTTCCACGACAGCATGGCAGACCGTGGCTTCACCTGATTGGCTGTCAGGTCGCGGGGCTCCTCCCCTCTGGCCACCACCCCTGAAACACAGAAGAAACGACTGACCACAGCACAGGAGTACACGGCGAGCCTGTGAGCCTTCTGACCAATCAGAAGTGAACTGTGAAGCATGGACTAGCGGGTATCAGGCACTGTATGGCCCAATCAGTACACACACAGTAAAAAGCACACGTATCCACATTTAATGCCCTGGTCATAATATATATTGGCTCTCTCTGTGTCACATACAGATCAGTCAGATCTTATATGGACCAGTCAGTATGTACTGCATTCACTAGTCAGTATAATACATTGACTGAACACAACAGTAGAGGTGAGCCAGTCATTGTGTGACAGATACTGACCAGTCAGTTTCAGTGAATATTGACCAGTCGGTAAACCACAGATGGACTTGTCTGTGTTGTATCCACAGAGTCCGTGCTGTACGCTCAGAGGGAGCAGGGGGCTTGAGCAGCTGGGGGGGGTTACTGACCAGATGCCGTGGTGAAGGAGGTGGAGGCGGGGGGGCTGTGCTCTCTGCCCCTGAGGCTGGTCACCGTGACGCTGTACAATGTCTCTCCCTGCAGACCCTTCAGCTGCAGCTCCACTGAGTTACCCGAACTACTGACTGACACCTCAGGCTCTGAGAGAGAGAGAGAGAGAGAGAGAGAGAGAGAGAGAGAGAAAGGAGAAAGTGAGGGCGGAGAGGGCGGAGAGGGTGAGGGATGTGGAGAGAGAGAGAGAAAAGGGGGGGAGAGATTTTTTTCTTGCTTTATTTTCTATTTAATTTTCTTTATCCTGTTCTCTACTGTATCTGTAAATGCTTTGCCATCATCTATGTAAGCCTGTCATGTCAATAAAGCCTGCTTTGAATCTGACAGACGCACACATTGGCAGCCAGGCAGGCGGAGAGACGGGCTGTGTGTGGGAGGCGTCTCACCATCCTGGGCTCTGTAAACGATGACGTAACGGTCAACATTGACCAGGGCAGGGCGCCACAGCAACAGGGCCCTGGAGTCCGTGACATTGACGACACGCAGGTCAGAGGGTGGGTCAGGGACTGAGAGTGAGAGAGAGGGAGAGAGAGAGAGAGAGGGAGAGGGAGAGGAAGAAAGTGGATAAGGAGAAAAATTAAGTTCAAAAACAGGAAACACACAAAGAGAGGTAAAGAAACACATACAGAGAGACGAACAGACAGAGAGACAGACAGTTATAGTGACAGACAGAGTGAAGGAGATTCAGAGAGACAGACAAACAATGCAGTCCTGTTACCTGTGACGACGACCCCGGTGATGGGGTCGCTCTCCTCTAGTCCCAGCACAGAGAGCACGCTGACCTTGTAGGTAGACCCTGGGGTCAGAGAGGTCAGAGACACACTGGACTGCTGACCACTCACTGACACAGAGTGAGGCTCCCCTGAGAGAGAGAGAGAGAGAGAGAGAGAGGGAGAGAAAGAGAGAGAATGGGTTAATATGCTGTTTAATGAATTGACAACTGACTAACTAGACAATACAGCACATTAACACTGGCTGACTGGACACTACAGTACATTAACACTGACTGACTGACTGGACACTACAGCACATTAACACTGACTGACTGGACACTACAGCACATTAACACTGACTGACTGGACACTACAGTACATTAACACTGACTGACTGACTGGACACTACAGCACATTAACAGTGACTGACTGACTGGACACTACAGCACATTAACACTGACTGACTGACTGACTGGACACTACAGCACATTAACACTGACAGACTGGACACTACAGTACATTAACACTGACTGACTGACTACTACAGCACATTAACACTGACATACTGGACACTACAGTACATTAACACTGACTGACTGACTGGACACTACAGCACATTAACACTGACAGACTGGACACTACAGTACATTAACACTGACTGACTGACTGGACACTACAGTACATTAATACTGACTGACTGGACACTACAGTACATTAACACTGACTGACTGACTGACTGGACACTACAGCACATTAACACTGACAGACTGGACACTACAGTACATTAACACTGACTGACTGACTGGACACTACAGCACATTAACACTGACTGACTGACTGGACACTACAGCACATTAACTGACTGACTGGACACTACAGTACATTAACACTGACTGACTGACTGGACATTACAGCACATTAACACTGACTGACTGGACACTACAGTACATTAACACTGACTGACTGGACACTACAGTACATTAACACTGACTGACTGACTACTACAGCACATTAACACTGACATACTGGACACTACAGCACATTAACACTGACTGACTGACTGGACATTACAGCACATTAACACTGACTGACTGGACACTACAGTACATTAACACTGACTGACTGGACACTACAGCACATTAACACTGACTGACTGGACACTACAGCACATTAACAGTGACTGACTGACTGGACACTACAGCACATTTACACTGACAGACTGGACACTACAGTACATTAACACTGACTGACTGACTACTACAGCACATTAACACTGACATACTGGACACTACAGTACATTAACACTGACTGACTGACTGGACACTACAGTACATTAATACTGACTGACTGGACACTACAGTACATTAACACTGACTGACTGACTGACTGGACACTACAGCACATTAACACTGACAGACTGGACACTACAGTACATTAACACTGACTGACTGACTGGACACTACAGCACATTAACACTGACTGACTGGACACTACAGCACATTAACACTGACTGACTGGACACTACAGCACATTAACACTGACTTACTGACTGGACACTACAGCACATTAACACTGACTGACTGACTGGACACTACAGCACATTAACACTGACTGACTGGACACTACAGCACATTAACACTGACTGACTGACTGGACACTACAGCACATTAACACTGACTGACTGGACACTACATCACATTAACACTGACTGACTGGACACTACAGCACATTAACACTGACTGACTGGACACTACAGCACATTAACACTGACTGACTGACTGGACACTACAGCACATTAACACTGACTGACTGGACACTACAGCACATTAACACTGACTGACTGACTGGACACTACAGCACATTAATACTGACTGACTGGACACTACAGCACATTAACACTGACTGACTGGACACTACAGCACATTAACACTGACTGACTGGACTCTACAGCTTATTAACACTGACTGACTGATTTAACTGCACAGAGAAAGAGAGAGAGAGACGGGGGTGGGGGACGTACCCTCATCAGTGTGTATGTAGGTGATCTTGAAGGAGGAGACGGAGCTGCGGGGGGGGAGCCAGGACACCAACACTGATGAGTCTGACACATTACTGAACATCAGCTGAGAGGGGGGGGCAGGTCCTGGAGGAGAGACAGGCGGGGAGAAAGACAGTCACTATGGTGAAGATGTGAAGAGAGACACACAGATGGACAGACACAGAGAATCACAAACTGACAGAGATATGGTGATACAGGCCGAGGCAGAGAGACACAGAGGCACAGACAGACTGCTGGACAGACAGACAGAACAACCAACAGAGAGACGGATACATTAGTGCAGATCAGTACAGATTAGTAGACAGACTCCTGTGTTTCTGTGTATATACAGTATATATACAGATGATATATATACCTCCATGCATGCAGTGCGTTTGTACACAAAGACATATAGATACAGAGGAGAGAGAGGGAGGTAGATGGGTAAATACACGGTCTGCTCCTGGCTAAATAAATACATGATTTAATTAAATTCAAATAAAAAATAGATAGATGACAATGTTGGAGATATATAGGCTATAAAAATAGAGAGAGAGAGAGAGAAAGAGGAAGAGAAAGAGAAATTGTGGTTCCAAGATCATTTCAACCCTGTAAAGAGCTGTGACAATAAAGACTACAATAAATAAAGTCCATTATTTTGTTAAAAATAATCAAATAAGTTCATTAATCAAAAAGCTGGAAATATCAAATGAAAATAATAAGAGGTCATTGTAATATTAATTAAAAAGCTGAAAAGATAAATTAATTTGTGAGTGGATCCATTAAATAAATGAAATGGCAAAGTTTCACAGTGGAAGAGAAACACAGCCGTAGGTGGGCCAACCATTGCCTTACCCTGGGAGTGAGGAGTGAGGGACAGACAGAGGTGTGAGGCGGTAAGGATGGCCAACCATGATCTTACCCCAGAAGGACAGCCCCAGCACAGCGCACACAGAGAGAGAGAGAGAATGTGAGAATGAGGGAGTGATGCTGCAGGCAGCCACAAAGACAGCCTGCCCTCTTCATGAATATTCATGACATGTTATTAATATTCATGACCTGGGCGGAGACAATGAGACAGGACAAAGGCCAGGGTGGAGACTTGACACAATTTACACACATTGTAAAAATGCATTCGAACACAACCACGCTGTTGTGTGTGTGTGTGTGTGTGTGTGTGTGTGTTTGTGCAGGTTCTTTAACGTCTCTGTCAGTCGCTGAACAGCCTGTGTATACAGTGCGGACAAAAATACTTTTAAACTGTTATTATTTCTACTGCTGCGATGACAGGTCCACTCAGGTCTGCCACATTTCATTTTCACAAAATTTGGTGGATTAACACATTTGGCAGATTTCCAAATGTAGCAGATTAACAAATTTGGCAGATTAATGATTAATGAGTTAACAGAAAAATTAAGTTCAAAAACAGGAAACAGACACAAAGTTACAGTTAATTTTGTGGTATCCAAGAGTAAACTTTTTCAATTCACGTTGGATGATTTATCATTTGGCGGACTATTGCATAGTAAATACAGGCACTGAGATTCAGAGAGTCTCTCTCTCGCTCACTGGTTATTACTGCAGGGTCAGTGTAGCAGTAGCAGCAGCAGCAGGTTTATCAGCCGATCATTTTGTAAGGTGTCAATGCATTTTTACAATGTGTCCCAACATTTAAACACCTTCCAGAGGAAACCACAGCTGATCCTGTATGACACAAAGGCATTACAGAGAGAGAGAGATAGAGGGAAAGAAAGAATTAGAGGAAGGACAGAGAGAGAGGGAGAGAAGAGGGAGAGATGGGGAGAAAGGGATAGATTGGGAGGGAGAGTTGGAAAGGAGAGAGACAGAAATAGGTGGAGGGAGAGTGTTAGCGAGAGAGGAGAGAGAAGGAGAGAGTTAGAGAGAGGTGCTCAAACCATAGGGAGAAAACAGATCCCATTAATTAGCCCAGGAACTAAGTAACTGCCATTCATTAATACACAAATCCTGATTAATTAAAGCACTGAGGCTGCTTTAATTAACAAGGTGACTCATACAGAATGAGCGGCCAAAGACAGACAGACAGACAGACAGATACAGACCTCCATACATACATACAGGCAGTCTGTCAGACATCACAGACACACACAGACAGACTCAGATACACACATGCGCACACACAATCATAGACACACAAACACTCACACACACACACACACACACAACACAAAGTACAAAATACAGAAAAGGCATGCATGCGCTCCTATGGGGAGGCGTGGGTTGGCTGTCCGTTGGGCTGGCGGGGGCGCTGTACCTGTGGTAACAGTGAGGCGCTGGGTGGGGGAGTCCCGGCCGTGTGCTGTGCCAAAGAGTGAGATGGCGTAGTGCGTCTGTGGCTGGAGACCCCAGATGGACAGGGAGCGGGTGGAGCCGGACACCAGCTTGACCACCCTGCCTTGCCTGCTGCCGGCACCGCCTGGACGGGCTTTCTCTGCCCCCTGGGCAGTGCCCTCGGAGCTACCAGCTGGTTTGCCCCTGTCCCTGCTGCCGTCTCCTCTCCTGCCTCCCTGAGTGCCCCTTTCCCTCCCCTGCGAGTCCTTCTTGCTTCCTTTTCCTTCCTCCTCCTCCTCTTTTCCTTCTTCTGCTTCCTCCTCCCCCTCACCCTCCCTCTCTGTGTCCAGCTGTGTGCGAGTGATGGTGAAGCTGTGGTACAGGCCAGGGGGGGCATCCCACAGCAGCAGGAAACCTGAGGAGGACAGATTCTGCACCTGCAGAGCACCAGGTCCGGGGGGTGGGGCCAAGAGGGTGGGGGCAACACTGGGAGGCGAGGATAAGAGGACGTGCGATGTCCTGTTCCAGAAGGAAACCAGCTCAACATTCCTGGGAGGGGTGCTCTCTCTGTCCAGTGCCCCTTTCCTGACCAGCATCCCTTTCTTTATCAGCACCCCATTCCTGACCAGTGTCCCGTTCTTGACCAGCATCCCATTCCTAACCAGTGTCCCGTTCTTGACGAGCATCCCATTCCTGACCAGTGTCCCGTTCTTGACCAGCACCCCATTCCTAACCAGTGTCCCGTTCTTGACGAGCATCCCATTCCTGACCAGTGTCCCGTTCTTGACCAGCACCCCATTCCTGACCAGTGTTCCGTTCTTGACCAGCACCCTATTCCTGACCAGTGTCCTGTTCCTGAGAAGGGTGCCCTCTCTATCCAGCACCCCATTTCCAGCTGGGGTGCTATTTCTGGCAGCTGTCCTGTCCCTTCCCTCAGCCCTGGGGGGGTTCAGGGGGAACGTCTGAGTGTGATGTTCCCTGTCCCTTCCTCCCTGCTGCCCCTGCCCTGTCTGGGTGGGGTGCCGCCAGTAGGGAGGCAATTGAGCTAGTGGGGGCGTTTCTGGGCCATCCTTCTCTCCGTCTCTGTGTCTCTCTGTCTCTCCCCCACCCCTGGTCTCTCTCCCATCCCCTGCCTCTCCCTCCCTCCATCTCTCTCTCTGGGGCAGCGACACCTCTCCCGCAGGCTCCTTTCTCTCCCTCTGCCCTCCTGCTCTCCCACCCTCTCTCTTTTGCTCTGGGGTCTGGGCTCCCCTTTGCACAGGGTCCTCAGTGTCATCCAGTGCGGCCCCTTCCGACCCGGCAGGACCCGAGTCAGAGGCGCCTGGGCCATGTGAGATGGGGGAGTGGGGGGCGCGGGATGCAGCTGTGGGGGGTGGTGGCTGCTTGCGCCCAGGCTGGGGGATGGGCGTGGGGGTGATGGTCGTTGTGGTTGTTGCTCTGGCCCAACCAGCTGTCGCCCCCCCCTCCCACACTCTGACTCCCTCCCTCCCCTCCTCTTTCACACCCGCACCCCCCTGCCCAAAAGCGTGGGGGTCTGTCCTGACTGGGAGCAACTCCACTGTATTTCTGTCCAAGTAGCTGCCGCTGTCCACACCAGCAGTCTGCCTGCCCACTTCTTTAGGACGAGCTTTACCTCTGTCTGTGGGTGACCATCCAGTCCCCTCAGTGTCCAGTCTGCCTGTCTTGTCTCCAGTCTGGGGCCTTCGCGTTGTCTTCCTTGCGTGCATGTCTGTGGTGTTTGTCCTTGCGGTGTCCCCTGCTCTAGCCGGGACTGTGACTCTGGCTGGGTGCTTCTGTCGTGGCCTGCCATCGACCAGTCCTGCCCTCCGTGCTCCAGCTTTAGAGTGGGGCTTGTCCAGTGTCCCAGTGGGGCGCGACCCAGGATCAGTAACTGACCCTGCCGCATCCTTCCCCACCGCGTCCATCGTTGTTCCAGCCTGAGACTCTGCCTCTGGTAGTCTCACTGGCGGCTGTCCAGCTGTTCCATCTGTGTCTGGTCCCCCTGCTGCTGGTTTTGATTGCTGCACTGTCCCTGCTACATCCAACTCCAGTGTGACCAGCCTGGTTCTGGACTGCTGTCCCAGCCTAGCAGTTGGTGTGGACTGGTCAGAGGGTTTTTCTGGCTTCCCGGTGTTCTGTCCAGTAGGAGTGAGCTTTGCTGTGTCTCTGAGCCCAGTGCTCCCCGTGTGTGTCCCAGTCTGAGCCCCCTCTGTGTGCTCTTGCCCAGCGTGTGCCTGTGTCACAGTGTGTGTGTGCTCTTTTTCAGCATGTGTGTGTGTCTCTGTGTGTGTATGCGTGTGCGTGTGCGTGTGTCGGTGTCCAGCTGGATGGGTGTGGTTGCATTTCTTGAGATGAGCTTTCAGAGAGGGGCTGCCCTCCATCTTCTCTCCAGCAGGGGTCTCCTGTTCCTTCTCCTCCTCTCTCCCTCCTCCTCGCTCCGTTGTCACTACCGTGGTCAACTCCTGTGCTGGGACGGGGTGGGCCTGATGGGGCTGCCTGGTGGCTGGGTCAGAGCCAGGCCTGGGGGGGGTGCGGTCAGGGGTTGAGGAGTCTGGCGGCCCAGAGGTGAAGTTCTTCCGGGTGGGGTAAACAATTGGGCCCTTCTTGGAGGTCGATGCCAGTCGGGGGTCTTGAAGGGCCCTGGTTCTGTTGGGAGCTGTGGGTACGTGGGGGAGCTTGGGTTTCTTTGGAACTTTGGGCAGCTTGGGGGTGACTATCTTAATGGCTCGCTGGTCCCCCCTCCCTGCTGTCCCTGTCTCCTTTTTTCCATCCCTCTCCACTCCCCCTGTTTTCCGTGGCTCTGCCGTGGGCCCTGCCACCTGCCTAGGACCTGGGGTTGGGGCGGAAGTCCTGGTAGGGGGTGGTGTGGAGGGGCGAGGAGCAGAGTGCTCATGCACGGGACTGACGCCACCCCCAGCTGCCCCCGCCACAGGCTGCGAGGGCACCTGCCTGTCGGCTTGGGGCGGCTGGGTGACAGGGACAGGGGTGGAGTCTGAGTCTGAGTCCCTCCCCCTCTCTCTCTCCCTCCCCCTCTTCCCTTCCTCCTCCTCCCCCTGTCTCCCCTCTCTCTCCCTCTCCTCCCCCTGTCGCTCCCTCTCTGTGGGTTTCTTCACATCCACAGAAACTCTTTTGGGGTGCTTCCTTTCCTCCCCCTCCTCCTCCTCTTCTCCCTCTTTCTTCTTCAGATCCCCATCCCCTCTTCCTCTGTCAGTCTTCACCCGTTCGGAGCCTGGTGCTGAGGTTGAGCTAGGTGCTGGGGAGAGGTTCTTCTTTCCTGGGCCGGGCTGCTGGTGCTGAGTCTGGCTCTTCTTACTCAGCTTCAGCAGGTCCTTCTTCGCTGGTCCCAAGTCCGGTCTGGTTCCATTGTGGCTCTGTTTCTGTTTCTGTTTCTGTATCAGTTTGTTTCGGGTGGCGTTCCCCTCAGACCCAGCCTGCACTCTGCCCTTCTGGGTATCATCTATATAGAAGACCGGCCTGACTGACTTCACCGTCTTCTCCTTGGTTGCCTTGGCTGTGATAGACAGAGGACAGTAACATCATCACAGTTTGACAAGAAAAGCTGAGACAGTTTGGTGCCACAGCGCTCTGGACTGGCCAGGGTCACTGAGGGGCCACCCCTCTCCCTCTCTCTCTCTCTCTCTCTCTCTCTCTCTCTCTCTCTCTCACGACTAAATGTGTGTGTTTATTCAAGAGGGATTTGCTATTATATCATCTGTCTATCTGTCCCTGTCTCTTTTTGTCTCTCTCCTGTCCTGTGTTGGGAGTTTTAATTACTGAAGGATTCTCTGGTATCTATTATCTATTATTCTCTCTCTCTCTCTCTCTCTGTCCCAATATTTATATTCTGAGCTTAATTCCTCCCTCTCTTCTGTCAAACAGGATTGTGTTTTGAGTGGCTCTGGTATACCCCCCCTCCTTCTCTGTCTGTTTCAATCTCTCTCTCTCTCACACACCCTCCCTCTGTTTCTCTCTCTCCCCATGTCTCCCGACCCGGTTGTTTGTGTCTGTGTGTGTAACTGGTGCATTCTGGTCACAAAGACACACACAGTGAGAGAGAGAGATGAGGACAGAGGGAGATAATGGAGCATCCCACAGGAGGGACTGGAGGCTGGACTGGAGGCAGGACTGGAGGCAGGGAGAGAAATAGAGGGAAAGAGAGAGACATCAAGAGAGCTGTGCAGTCGATGTCATAGTCCAGACTGGAACACTGAGAGCTGTGGAACACAAAAAACAAGTTACAGTGTCACAAGGTCACGAGGTCAGGAGGTCAGAAGGTCATGAGGGCAGCAGGTCCAGAGGTCAACTGCCAGGATTCACCTGCAGGGGGAGAGAAGCACACGGCTAGCCAGGTCTGTCACCAAGTTCATCAACTGGTCAACTGTCTGCTAAATGAGGAAACGTTTACAGGAATGAACCAGAGAAAGAGCTGCTGTCAGAGCAGTCTGGAGGTCAGAGGTCAGAGGGCAGAGGTCGTTCTGCAGACTGGAGCTGGGTACTGGAGCCGTGGGCACACAGCACTGGGCAGAGACAGGGAGGAGGGACATCAAACATCTCTCTGGCTGGAGCTGTAGCTGTCTGTCTCTCTGGAGCTGTATCTGTCTGTCTGTAAGTATTGATTAAGCTGTCTCTGTGTCTGTCCCTCCGTGGTCTGATCCATCCCTAGCCTGTGTCCCAGAGCTGACATTTTGTTTAAGCCCCACCTACCCGGCGTGGCCTGGATGGTTGCTGGAAGGCTGCGACTCCGCCCTTGCTCCGCAGTCAGGGTGACATCATACCGGAGCCCCGCCTCCAACCCATTGATCAGCGTGGTCTCTCGCTCAGGGGAGATGGTCTTTTGCCCGGTCAGCCCCTCTCCCCCATCACTGGGCGAGAAGGTGAGGCGGTACCTGTCAATCTGCGACACTGAGCGATCCCATTGGATGAGCACTGAGGAGCTGGTTGTCTTGACAACACGCACATTCTTGGGTCCAGATATCACTGAGAGAGAGAGAGAGAGAGAGAGAGAGAGAGAGAGAGAGAGAGAGAGGGTGGAGAGTAAGGTCACACAGACACAATCTCACACAGACACCCTCTCAAACAGATATACACACACAGACACTCTCTCAAATACACAGACACACACTCACAAACTCTTTCAGACTCACGAGTTTTAAACTCTGCGATGCTTTCTGGCCCCAGCTTGTTGGCCCTCTCTCCCCTGATTGACACTCTGTAGTCCTGAGCAGGAGCCAAGCCCGTCTGAGTGTAGCTGGAGAGATCGCCCCTCACCTTCGACGTCACCTTCTGATCGCCCTCTTTCTGCGACAGGGAGAGAGAGGGATGATGAAAGACACAGGTATAGTGCTACAGCAGTACACCAGGTTACCTGCACTCTCAAGTCTTGGGTCTCAAGGGGCACAAACTCAGGACAATTGATCTTTAACAATTTTTTAAGTTGTTGTTTTATGAATCCAAAAAATATTTAAATTGTTTTTAAACACTTTAAATGAAAAGCATAGAAAGTATTATAGAGCATTGTGATGCAACCTTTATTATTACTGTTATTGGCAGCAGTAGTGGTATCCTGCCAAACCTGTTCTGTTGCCTGATGTTTTAATTTTATAATGAGAGGAGAGACAAGGTGTGGGACAGGACAGCCAAAACATGTCACAACGAAAGTCCAAATGTCACACGCGATCAGAAAATGTCATATGGGAGCAAAATGTGTCACACATGTGTCAAAGGTGTGTCACTCATAGGCGTGCACAGAGAGAATGCCATTCCCAGCATATATTATTATTATTATTATTATTATTTTTATTTCTTGGCAGACGCCCTTATCCTTATATTAGAGAACCTGCAGCAGGTATATTACAGAATACACTAGACACACATTGAGCTTGTCTCGTCTTCTGTAAGAATGAGTCTTTACATGTTCTAATATAGTTCAATACTGCAGTTTAGGCAACATTACCCTCACTGAAATTTGATTGGCTCATGGTGGCCATCTTGTTTTTAATCAAATTGCTTTGAACATATCTGATAGAGGAGCTAGCCAAGGTCCTGTTTACACAATTGTGTCTCAATCAGCTCAGTGGTTTCAGAGAAGATCTTTGAATACTTTTTGCCAATCCAATATGGCAGGCAAACCATGTGAATGATTGACACATCTGAATATAGGCCATAACACAACTTCACACACCAAGTTTCACATTTGTCCCAAAAGCCTAATTAGTGGGGAAATATTTTGTACTGTTTCTAGTTAGTTTTAGATTTTAGGAACAGTTTTATTGCGGTTTTGGAGAAGATCTTGGAGATTGTCCAATCTTGGCATTAATTCCAAGATGGTGGGCACACCATGTGACACATGCCCTCCATATTGCATATGACCTTTGCAGTTGTTTGCATTTTATAAGCTTCTGAAATTACAGTAGGAGTCCAGGCACTCATTGGCATGGCCCCCTAATAATACATTGCATGACTTACTATAAACTATGGCAAGCCAAATTATAATTTAGAGATATCTCTAAATGCAATCAAAGAAATCTTCAAATATTTAAAGATATCTCTAAATCATTTAAAGATATCTATAAATGATTTAGAGATATCTGCAAACGGTTTAGAGATATCTAAATAAGGTGCTTTTTAAAGATATCTCTAAATGATTTGCAGATATCTCTAAATCATTTAGATATATCTTCAAATCATTTAGAGATATCTTCAAATGACTTCCTGTTCATTTAGAGATATCTTCAAATCATTTAGAGATATCTTCAAATGACTTCCTGTATTTTGGCTGAGATTATCACTTCCTGTTTCCTTATTCAGTTACATAGAAATGAATGAACAAGTTAACAGGAAGTGATAATCTTGGGCTACATACAGGAAGTCATTTGAAGATATCTCTAAATGATTTGAATATATCTCTAAATGAACAGGAAGTCATTTGAAGATATCTCTAAATGATTTGAGATATCTGCAATCATTTAGAGATATCTTCAAATCATTTAGAGATATCTTTAAATGTACTTTTAAATTAGATATCTTTAAATTATTTGCAGATATCTCTACTAGATTTGCAGATATCTTTATATGATTTAGAGATATCTTGAAATATTTGAAGATATTTGGAATTATTTGAAGATATCTTGAAATATTTGCAGATATCTTTAAATGATTTAGAGATATCTCTAAATGATAATTTGGCTTGCCATATATAAACAGGATACAACATTATCTTGCACTAGTATAGAAGCCTATGAGTTGTGATGTGTTATGTGGCCACTAGAGGGTCACGTCAGCCCACTGTTCACAGAGAGGAAAGCCATTCTGTCTGCTTTGCCAGGAATGACAGATTACGGTACTGGCTGCACAGCGCAGTGGTGTGGGGGGTGTCGCGGTACAGGACTGAACTGGACGGGAACAGTGCACTACAGTGCACCATAATAGTGAAATGTTATTGTTACTGTTGTGCAGCAACGTACAGAATAGAGCAGTACAGTGTAATACAGTGCAGTGTAATACATTACAGTAGCCTATTATGAGGTCATGTCTCTATGTTATGTGTATAATTAAACACTTTGTTTATTCAATTCGTTGCTATTAGTGTTAATATGATGTGATTGTGTAAGTGTGTGTATGTGTCTCCAGTGGTCTAATTGATTAATGAGGACTTGTCTCCTGAGCTGTAGCTGTTTATATTGTCCTCTTGTCTCATTGTGAGGCTGCACATCAGAGCTGAGTCAGAGAGAGAGAGAGAGAGAGAGAGAGAGAGAGAGAGAGACATGGAGCGGAGAGAAATAAAGTCAGGTAACAAGAGTCAGGCAGAAAGACAGAGAACAATGGAAACAGAGAAGGAGAGAGTCAGACAGAGAGAGAGCTAGGGAGAGAAAGAGATGGAGAGAAAGAGAGAAAATCAGTGCATCTGGGAGCTTCACCCTGGCTGTAGATGCACTGAGAGATAAAGCACGAAGGGCTTTTTAATGCCATAAAAAATGGTCTCTACAAAATGAAACCTCCAATATAAAGAATGGCTATAAAAAATGGGATGAAAGTCCAGGAAACACCTCCTGCAGGTTCACCAACAGTCAGAGGGAGGAGGGGCCTGTAGGGCCGAGTTGGGCCGGTACCCCTTACTGCACTCCATACAGAAGAAAACTACTGGGTCCACCTGCAGCAGGCACCCCCCCACACAGCACTGCGCAGCCTGCAGACACCCCCCCACACAGCACTGCGCAGCCTGCAGACACCCCCCCACACAGCACTGCGCAGCCTGCAGACACACCCCCACACAGCACTGCGCAGCCTGCAGACACACCCCCACACAGCACTGCGCAGCCTGCAGACACCCCCCCACACAGCACTGCGCAGCCTGCAGACACACCCCCACACCGAGCCAAATTAACACCACTGAGCCTCAGAACACCACCAACACAATGAAACCCAATAACACCAGTCTGAAAAATTACACTTTAAACATGAAATTGAATCCAATAATAAACTACAGTGCTATTCGGCCCTAAAGAAAGAATTCAAACTGCAGAATATCTGGTCAGGGTAAAAAACACAAAACAGACAGATCCTGACCCAGTACAGACTCAGTGACCACAGCCTGACCAGAGAAACTGGCCGACACAAGAACACATGGATGGCCAAAGAAAAGAGGCTGGACACAGAGCTGCACGTCCTGCTGTCCTGCCCTAAACACAAAAACAACAGGGAGGCCCACATGCCCACAATTTACAAACTGGATCCCTGAATTCAGTCTCTTCCCAGAGAGCTGCAAACTCCCTGTCCTGCTGGGAGAGGAGGAGAGCCCTGCGACCAGAGCAGTCCAGTACATGTCCACCTGCCACAGCCTGAAGGACAGTGTGGACACTGGCCTGAGGGACAGTGTGTGGATGACAGGGACATCCCCATCACTGATTCGAGGAACTCCTTTCTGTATTCAGTATTATATTATTTATTATAGTTATCATTAGCACTGGTTATATTTTCATTATTATAATCATAGTAATTATTGTTATTATTTCCTGTACAGACAATGTAAAAGCTTTGGCAAAACATTCCTTGTCATGACACATCACATTTGAACTGTAGAGTAAGAGAAAGAAAAGAGAAATTGCTTTGGCAATACAAATATGTACTTTTGTCAGGCCAATAAAGCAAATTGAATTGAACTGAATCAAACTGAATGCAATTGAAGTGAAATGAGAAACAGAGACAGACAAATCAATGGGCAACAGTCATAACATCACTGCACCACATGGGCAAGTGAGAGAGAGTGGAAGAGAGAGAGAAAGAAGAGAAGAGAAGAGAGGGATTGAACACAGATGTTCTTGGCCACTCCTATCAAACACAATTACTGCACACGGGACTGAGATAGAGAGAGAAAGAAAGAAAGAAAGGGAGAGAGAGAAAGCGAAAGAGATGGGGACAGAGCGGTGTTCCTTGTATCTCGTTGAGTCTCTCTCTTTCTCTGTCTCTTTCCAGTTGTCTCAATGTCTCCCCCTCTCCTTTTCTCTGTTCTCTGTTCTCTGTCCCTTTCCTTCTCTCTCCTTCTCTCTCCCTCTCTCCCTCTCTCAGTTATATCTCGGTGCTGTCATATCCTGGCTGTGTTGTTGTGTTTCTGCTGTGTTTGTGTCGCCCCTGGCAACTGACTCCCACATCTGCCGCCCCCCCCTCCCTCTCCCTCTGTATCTCTGTGTCCCAGTCAGAGGGAGGAGGAATGTGCCTCGATGGTGTCTGCGAGGGATCACATCTGTTAGTGACAGCCTGCCACACGTCTGCAGCTCCGAGTGTCTGTCCATCTGTGTGTCTGTCTCTCTCTCTCCTGATCAGTCGGTCTCTACCTGTCTCTCTCACTGTCCTTGTCTGTCCCCCTGAGGGACGAGAGGAGACAGACAGAGGCAGGAGAGAGAGGGAGGTAAAGAGAGAGAGGGAGATGGAAAGGAGAGAGATACAGAGAGTGAGAAGAGGAGAAGAAGGAGAGAAACGGAAAGAGGAGGGGAGAGATAGGGATGGGAAGGAGGAGGTGGGTACCTTGCTGATCAGTGTGATGTGATAGGTGTCCACTGGCTTGGGGGGGAGGGTCCAGGTCAGAGTGACTGAGGAGTCAGTGATGTTATTGGTGTTGAACTTGGACACCACTGGGACAACTGGGAGAAAGCGATAGAGGGGTGGTTAATACAACAGCACATTAACACTGACTGACTGGACACTACAGCACATTAACACTAACTGACTGACTGGACACTACAGTACATTAACACTGACTGACTGGACACTACAGCACATTAACACTGACTGACTGACTGGACACTACAGTACATTAACACTGACTGACTGGACACTACAGCACATTAACACTGACTGACTGACTGGACACTACAGTACATTAACACTGACTGACTGGACACTACAGCACATTAACACTGACTGACTGACTGGACACTACAGCACATTGACACTGACTGACTGGACACTACAGCACATTAACACTGACTGACTGGACACTACAGCAGATTAACACTGACTGACTGACTGGACACTACAGCACATTGACACTGACTGACTGACTGGACACTACAGCACATTAACACTGACTGACTGGACACTACAGTACATTAACTCTGACTGACTGGACACTACAGGACATTAACACTGTCTGACTGACTGGACACTACAGTACATTAACACTGACTGACTGACTGGACACTACAGCACATTAACACTGACTGACTGGACACTACAGCGCATTAACATTGTCAGTCTCCCAGTGTGTCACTCTCTCACTGCGTCAGTGTCTCAGTGCGTCAGACTCTCACCTGCTCCACAGTCCAGTCCAGTGTATCCTGGATCACAGGAGCACTCCCCCTCCACACACCGGCCATGTCCACTGCAGTCTCCGGGGCACAGTGGGAGGGAGCAGTCGTTGCCAGTGAACCCCGATTCGCAGACACACCTGCCACTCAGACAGTGACCGTGGTTACTGCAGTCACTACGACAGGAACTGGTGCTGCAGTCCATCCCAGTAAACCCAGTGTCACACACACACTTCCCGTTCACACACTGGCCCCTGTTGTTACAGTTGGCAGGACAGGACCTGGCGCTGCAGTCCGTCCCAGTAAACCCAGTGTCACACACACACTTCCCGTTCACACACTGGCCCCTGTTGTTACAGTTGGCAGGACAGGACCTGGTGCTGCAGTCCGTCCCAGTAAACCCAGTGTCACACACACACTTCCCATTCACACACTGGCCCCTGTTGTTACAGTTGGCAGCACAGGACCTGGTGCTGCAGTCCGTCCCAGTAAACCCAGTGTCACACACACACTTCCCGTTCACACACTGGCCCCTGTTGTTACAGTTGGAAGGACAGGACCTGGTGCTGCAGTCCGTCCCAGTAAACCCAGTGTCACACACACACTTCCCGTTCACACACTGGCCCCTGTTGTTACAGTTGGAAGGACAGGACCTGGTGCTGCAGTCCGTCCCAGTAAACCCAGTGTCACACACACACTTCCCGTTCACACACTGGCCCCTGTTGTTACAGTTGGATGGACAGGACCTGGTGCTGCAGTCCGTCCCAGTAAACCCAGTGTCACACACACACTTCCCGTTCACACACTGGCCCCTGCTGTTACAGTTGGCAGGACAGGAGGTGGCGCTGCAGTCCGTCCCAGTAAACCCAGTGTCACACACACACTTCCCGTTCACACACTGGCCCCTGTTGTTACAGTTGGCAGGACAGGACCTGGTGCTGCAGTCCGTCCCAGTAAACCCAGTGTCACACACACACTTCCCGTTCACACACTGGCCCCTGCTGTTACAGTTGGCAGGACAGGAGGTGGCGCTGCAGTCCGTCCCAGTAAACCCAGTGTCACACACACACTTCCCGTTCACACACTGGCCCCTGCTGTTACAGTTGGCAGGACAGGAGGTGGCGCTGCAGTCCGTCCCAGTAAACCCAGTGTCACACACACACTTCCCGTTCACACACTGGCCCCTGTTGCTGCAGTTCCCAGGACAGGACCTGATGCTGCAGTCCGGCCCACTGAACCCTGGGAAGCAGACACAGCGCCCCCCCTCGCAGCGGCCCTGGTCATTGCAGTCCTCCGGACACGTGGGGGCGATTAAGCAGCCAGGCCCTTAGGAATGAGAGAGTGAGTGAGTGAGTGAGTGAGAGGGGAAGAGATTGACCTCTAAGGTGACAGATGGCGCTGGTACCCTTAAAAGGGCACCAAAAACATGTGTGTCTGTTTAATATGAAGTGTGCTCAACACCGTCATGTTGTTCAAATGTTTGGAATACCATGAAAACTGAAACGCTCAGTTTCCTGATGGTGTCATTCATTCTCTGATGTGAACAATCCATATTCTGAATTGGGGGGTGGGGGTTACTTGGTCTAAGTCTGAATAAAACATATCAGAAAAATATTGACAACTTTGACATATTCTGGAACTAGACAGTCTACTGATCAAAACAAGACCAACCACATTTTGGTAGAAGCAACACACACCCGTAGATAGCTCAGCAAACACTGAACTGCTCTGTGCTCAGAACATCAAATATTATACATGTAATTAATCGTTAGAGTGTTCTGAACAAAACACATCTGATCAAATCTGAGGGATCTGTGAGCATCTGAGTGGGTCCCCCCCATACATCTTTCTGCGCCGTGCCCCCCGGGTCACCAGGGTGACACGTGACACTAACACCCTGTCTGTGAGATTGACACGGGCATGCAGCCAATAAACTCAAACGATAGGCAGATTCGGCAGTTAGCCAATAGCATCTCTGCACAAGAGGAATGCATCACCATGCAGCACAATGTCTTTGCGCACTGGTACATTACTATAAGTGCCTGGTGATGCATAAAGCAGCCGAGGAGAGTTATTTTTAGAAAGACTGGATCCTGAGGTGGATCTGTAAGTAGTATTATTTGGTTATTTGTATTACTTCAGCTACAGTTTTGTTTGGCCACTTGGGTATGTATTTGGACAGCACCTAGACACCTCTCACAAACACCCTGGTACAGTGGGTTAACACAAATTGGTACAGTTGTTGTCGACATGCCATTGAAGGGATATGTGGAGATTTAGCCTACTATACATAGAGGTGTCTTCTTTAGGTGATTTGAAACATTACTTTGCATATTGAAACAATATAAAAAGTGTTTCTTTATGCATGTTATATTATGTTATGTGTATTGTGTATTACTCCATATATAAAGAAAATTCAAGCCATATGCATATATATCCATATGCATGCGAGTTATGGGCTTTTGAAATTGGGCCAGTCCGTTTAGGAGGAAATTCCCATTTTTTATTGTCAGCTGAAGAGGTTAACAGCATACATTCACACTGCAGTGACTCGTGCTGTGTCTCTACACTACACAGTGTTTGAGTGTACCAGACAGAGTAGTGCATTCACACTGAAAAAGATGACCCAATGAAGTTCACTAACAATACCTGGATGATATTCGGCCAAAAATGTAAGTGTACACTTTGTGCACTCAATATGTCCCATCATGCACCAGGCACAGGAAGAGGAGGAGATTTCACATATGAAAAACGTTTTCTAACATGGTGGAAACCATTTAACAATAGGAAATAAAAGGCTAATTGGCTGTTGCATCAGTGTTGTGTGTAGTTGTGTCAGTGGTGTGTAGTTGTGTCAGTGTGGTGTGTCAGTGTGTCAGTGGTGTGTAGCTGTGTCAGTGTGGTTGAGTCAGTACCTGTGGCCGGGGCGGTGCAGTGGTGTGTAGTTGTGTCAGTGTGTCAGTGGTGTGTAGCTGTGTCAGTGTGGTTGAGTCAGTACCTGTGGCCGGGGCGGTGCAGTGGTGTGTAGTTGTGTCAGTGTGTCAGTGGTGTGTAGCTGTGTCAGTGTGGTTGAGTCAGTACCTGTGGCCGGGGCGGTGCAGTGGTGTGTAGTTGTGTCAGTGTGGTGTGTCAGTGTGTCAGTGGTGTGTAGCTGTGTCAGTGTGGTTGAGTCAGTACCTGTGGCCGGGGCGGTGCAGTGGTGTGTAGTTGTGTCAGTGTGTCAGTGGTGTGTAGCTGTGTCAGTGTGGTTGAGTCAGTACCTGTGGCCGGGGCGGTGCAGTGGTGTGTAGTTGTGTCAGTGTGTCAGTGGTGTGTAGCTGTGTCAGTGTGGTTGAGTCAGTACCTGTGGCCGGGGCGGTGCAGTGGTGTGTAGTTGTGTCAGTGTGGTGTGTCAGTGTGTCAGTGGTGTGTAGCTGTGTCAGTGTGGTTGAGTCAGTACCTGTGGCCGGGGCGGTGCAGTGGTGTGTAGTTGTGTCAGTGTGTCAGTGGTGTGTAGCTGTGTCAGTGTGGTTGAGTCAGTACCTGTGGCCGGGGCGGTGCAGCAGGGCCCGTCTCCCCCACAGCGCCCCCTCAGCTCTGACAGCTGCGCCTCCAGCCGCTCCAGCCTCTCTCTGAGCGCAGACAGGTCCTCCGCCCCGCACGCACAGGAACCCGCAGTCGCTGGTGGCAGTAGGTTGATGCGGTGGGTCAGAACCAGGGGGGAGCCGGAGTGCAGGTCCAGGGTCCGGCCCACAGAGCCCGCCTCTGACACCTGCAGCCGGACCGACTGCAGAGGCGGGCTCTGACGGGACGGCCTGCGACCGGCCAGGACCGGGTGCCGGGCGGGGTTGTGTTTCAGAGCTGGGTTGCGATTGGTCAGGGCCGGACTAGGGGCGGGGCCTCGGCTGGGTGGTGCTTGATCATCATTGGTTGATGTGGCATTTATGCTCCTTCCAGGGGGCGGGGCCAGTTTGTTGGCGGTCACCAAAGAGACAGAGAGTACGAGACAGAGCAGGGACAGAGAGGCAGCCATCTTGAAGAGGGACAGGTGTAGGAAGATGTTAATATATGTGTGACACGATAGGGATGCCTGCCAGGATCGGCTCCGGCTTCCCCGCTATCCTCACCAGGATAAGCGGTTTTGAAGATGGATGGATGGATGGATGAATAATCAGGATGGGGGATGGTTTTTTAAAGGGAAGGGGTGGAGGGAGTGAGGAAACTTAAAGGGAAGGTGACTCTGAATGGCAGACTACGGCTCACTTTAAGGTGAAGCTGTACAGTGTCTTAAAGGGGAGGAACATTTAAAATTAAAAGAGCAATTTCTTTGACTGCAGCTGGCCTTAAAGGGGAGGATGGTCTGTCGATTAAAGGGGAAGCATGATTTGGCTGTATGGAGAAGGGACCTGGTTTATTAAAAGGGAGGTTGGTGGGGGGTAGGGGAGTGTCGGCTCAGAAAGCCTGTCTCTGACGGGGGAGGAACAAGGGTGTCTCTTAAAGGGGAGGTCCTGGAATCTGCGTGAGGATTTCTGAAAGGGGGGAAAAATAGAAAAACAAAAATCCAAAACTGAAAGCAAATCCTAAAAATTATCATAAAAAAATTATAAATTATTAACGAAGGTATTAGAATAGCAGCAGTATAAGCAATAACAACAGCAGTAGTAACTGTGACTGTAGTGACTGTAGCTGTAGTGACTGTGACTGTAGTAGTGACTGTAGCTGTAGTGGCTGTAGCTGTAGTGATTGTGACTGTAGTGACTGTAGCTGTAGTGACTGTGACTAGTAGTGACTGTAGCTGTAGTGACTGTGACTGTAGTGACTGTGACTGTAGTGGCTGTAGCTGTAGTGACTGTAGCAGTAGTGACTGTGACTGTAGTAACTGTGACTGTAGTGACTGTAGCTGTAGTGACTGTGACTGTAGTAGTGACTGTAGCTGTAGTGGCTGTAGCTGTAGTGATTGTGACTGTAGTGACTGTAGCTGTAGTGACTGTGACTAGTAGTGACTGTAGCTGTAGTGACTGTGACTGTAGTGACTGTGACTGTAGTGGCTGTAGCTGTAGTGACTGTATCAGTAGTGACTGTGACTGTAGTAGTGACTGTGGCTGTAGTAACTGTGACTGTAGTAGTGACTGTGGCTGTAGTGACTGTGACTGTAGTAGTGGCTGTAGCTGTAGTGACTGTGACTGTAGTGGCTGTAGCTGTAGTGACTGTAGCAGTAGTGACTGTGACTGTAGTAGTGACTGTAGCTGTAGTGGCTGTAGCTGTAGTGATTGTGACTGTAGTGACTGTAGCTGTAGTGACTGTGACTAGTAGTGACTGTAGCTGTAGTGACTGTGGCTGTAGTAGTGGCTGTAGCTGTAGTGACTGTGACTGTAGTGACTGTGACTGTAGTGGCTGTAGCTGTAGTGACTGTAGCAGTAGTGACTGTGACTGTAGTAGTGACTATAGCTGTAGTGGCTGTAGCTGTAGTGACTGTGACTGTAGTAACTGTGACTGTAGTAGTGACTGTGGCTGTAGTGACTGTGACTAGTAGTGACTAGCTGTAGTGACTGTGGCTGTAGTAGTGGCTGTAGCTGTAGTGACTGTGACTGTAGTGACTGTAGCAGTAGTGACTGTGACTGTAGTAGTGACTGTAGCTGTAGTGGCTGTAGCTGTAGTGATTGTGACTGTAGTGACTGTAGCAGTAGTGACTGTGACTGTAGTAGTGACTGTAGCTGTAGTGACTGTGACTGTAGTAACTGTGACTGTAGTGACTGTAGCAGTAGTGACTGTGACTGTAGTAGTGACTATAGCTGTAGTGGCTGTAGCAGTATTGACTGTGACTGTAGTAACTGTGACTAGTAGTGACTGTGGCTGTAGTGACTGTGACTAGTAGTGACTGTGACTGTAGTAACTGTGACTGTAGTAGTGGCTGTAGCTGTAGTGACTGTGACTGTAGTGACTGTAGCTGTAGTGACTGTGACTGTAGTAGAGACTATAGCTGTAGTGGCTGTAGCAGTATTGACTGTGACTGTAGTAACTGTGACTAGTAGTGACTGTGGCTGTAGTGACTGTGACTAGTAGTGACTGTGACTGTAGTAACTGTGACTGTAGTAGTGGCTGTAGCTGTAGTGACTGTGACTGTAGTAACTGTGACTGTAGTAGTGACTGTGGCTGTAGTGACTGTGACTAGTAGTGACTGTTGCAGTAGTGACTGTGACTGTAGTGACTGTGACTGTAGTGACTGTAGCTGTAGTGACTGTGACTGTAGTGGCTGTAGCTGTAGTGACTGTAGCTGTAGTGACTGTGACTGTAGTAGTGTCTGTAGCTGTAGTGACTGTGACTGTAGTGGCTGTAGCTGTAGTGACTGTAGCAGTAGTGACTGTGACTGTAGTAACTGTGACTGTAGTAGTGACTGTGGCTGTAGTGACTGTAGCTGTAGTGATTGTGACTGTAGTGACTGTGACTGTAGTAGTGACTGTAGCTGTAGTGGCTGTAGCTGTAGTGATTGTGACTGTAGTGACTGTAGCAGTAGTGACTGTGACTGTAGTAGTGACTGTAGCTGTAGTGACTGTGACTGTAGTGACTGTGGCTGTAGTGACTGTGACTAGTAGTGACTGTAGCTGTAGTGGCTGTAGCTGTAGTGACTGTGACTGTAGTAGTGACTGTAGCAGTAGTGACTGTGACTGTAGTGACTGTGACTGTAGTGACTGTAGCAGTAGTGACTGTGACTGTAGTAGTGACTATAGCTGTAGTGGCTGTAGCAGTATTGACTGTGACTGTAGTAGTGACTGTAGCTGTAGTGGCTGTAGCTGTAGTGACTGTGACTGTAGTGACTGTAGCACTAGTGACTGTGACTGTAGTAACTATGACTGTAGTAGTGACTGTGGCTGTAGTGACTGTGACTGTAGTAGTGGCTGTAGCTGCAGTGACTGTGACTGTAGTGGCTGTAGCTATAGTGACTGTGACTGTAGTAGTGACTGTAGTGACTGTAACTGTAGTGACTGTGACTGTAGTAACTGTGACTGTAGTAGTGACTGTGGCTGTAGTGACTGTAGCTGTAGTGACTGTGACTGTAGTAGTGGCTGTAGCTGTAGTGACTGTGACTGTAGTTGCTGTAGCTGTAGTAACTGTGACTGTAGTAGTGACTGTGGCTGTAGTGACTGTGGCTGTAGTAGTGGCTGTAGCTGTAACTGTAGTGACTGTGACTGTAGTAGTGGCTGTAGCTGTAGTGACTGTGACTGTAGTGGCTGTGACTGTAGTAGTGACTGTGGCTGTAGTGACTGTAGCTGTAGTGATTGTGACTGTAGTGACTGTGACTGTAGTAGTGACTGTAGCTGTAGTGGCTGTAGCTGTAGTGACTGTAGCAGTAGTGACTGTGACTGTAGTAGAGACTATAGCTGTAGTGGCTGTAGCAGTATTGACTGTGACTGTAGTAACTGTGACTAGTAGTGATTGTGGCTGTAGTGACTGTGACTGTAGTAGTGACTGTAGCTGTAGTGGCTGTAGCTGTATTGACTGTGACTGTAGTGACTGTAGCACTAGTGACTGTGACTGTAGTAGTGACTGTGGCTGTAGTGACTGTGACTGTAGTAGTGGCTGTAGCTGTAGTGACTGTGGCTGTAGTAGTGGCTGTAGCTGTAGCTGTAGTGACTGTGACTGTAGTGGCTGTAGCTGTAGTGACTGTAGCAGTAGTGACTGTGACTGTAGCTGTAGTGGCTGTAGCTGTAGTGATTGTGACTGTAGTGACTGTAGCAGTAGTGACTGTGACTGTAGTAGTGACTGTAGCTGTAGTGACTGTGACTGTAGTAACTGTGACTGTAGTGACTGTGGCTGTAGTGACTGTGACTAGTAGTGACTGTAGCTGTAGTGACTGTGACTGTAGTGACTGTGACTGTAGTGGCTGTAGCTGTAGTGACTGTAGCTGTAGTGACTGTGACTGTAGTAGTGGCTGTAGCTGTAGTGACTGTGACTGTAGTGGCTGTAGCTGTAGTGACTGTAGCAGTAGTGACTGTGACTGTAGTAACTGTGACTGTAGTAGTGACTGTAGCTGTAGTGGCTGTTGCTGTAGTGATTGTGACTGTAGTGACTGTAGCAGTAGTGACTGTGACTGTAGTAGTGACTGTAGCTGTAGTGACTGTGACTGTAGTAACTGTGACTGTAGTGACTGTGGCTGTAGTGACTGTGACTAGTAGTGACTGTAGCTGTAGTGACTGTGACTGTAGTAACTGTGACTGTAGTAGTGACTGTGACTAGTAGTGACTGTAGCTGTAGTGACTGTGGCTGTAGTGACTGTGACTGTAGTAGTGACTGTAGCTGTAGTGGCTGTAGCTGTAGTGACTGTAGCAGTAGTGACTGTGACTGTAGTAGTGACTATAGCTGTAGTGGCTGTAGCAGTATTGACTGTGACTGTAGTAACTGTGACTAGTAGTGATTGTGGCTGTAGTGACTGTGACTGTAGTAGTGACTGTAGCTGTAGTGGCTGTGACTGTAGTAGTGACTGTGACTGTAGTGACTGTAGCACTAGTGACTGTGACTGTAGTAACTATGACTGTAGTAGTGACTGTGGCTGTAGTGACTGTGACTGTAGTAGTGGCTGTAGCTGTAGTGACTGTGACTGTAGTGACTGTAGCACTAGTGACTGTGACTGTAGTAACTATGACTGTAGTAGTGACTGTGGCTGTAGTGACTGTGACTGTAGTAACTGTGACTGTAGTAGTGACTGTAGCTGTAGGGGCTGTAGCTGTAGTGACTGTGACTGTAGTGAATGTGACTGTTTGTAGTGACTGTAGTTGTAGTGACTGTAGCTGTAGTAATTGTTACTGTGGCTGTAGTGACTGTAGTGACTGTGACTAGTAGTGACTGTAGCAGTAGTGACTGTGACTGTAGTAGTGACTGTAGCTGTAGTGACTGTGACTGTAGTGACTAGCTGTAGTGACTGTAGCTGTAGTGACTGTGACTGTAGTAGTGACTGTAGCTGTAGTGACTGTGACTGTAGTAACTGTGACTAGTAGTGACTGTGGCTGTAGTGACTGTGACTGTAGTAGTGACTGTAGCTGTAGTGGCTGTAGCTGTAGTGACTGTGACTGTAGTAACTATGACTGTAGTAGTGACTGTGGCTGTAGTGACTGTCACTGTAGTGACTGTGACTGTAGTAACTGTTACTGTAGTAGTGACTGTGGCTGTAGTGACTGTAGTGACTGTAGCTGTAGTGGCTGTAGCTGTAGTGACTGTGACTGTAGTGGATGTAGCTGTAGTGACTGTGACTGTAGTGAATGTGACTGTTTGTAGTGACTGTAGCTGTAGTGACTGTAGTGACTGTGACTAGTAGTGACTGTAGCAGTAGTGACTGTGACTGTAGTAGTGACTGTAGCTGTAGTGACTGTGACTGTAGTGACTGTAGCTGTAGTGACTGTAGCTGTAGTGACTGTGACTGTAGTGACTGTGACTGTAGTGGCTGTAGCTGTAGTGACTGTGACTGTAGTGGCTGTAGCTGTAGTGACTGTGACTGTAGTGAATGTGACTGTTAGCAGTGACTGTAGCTGTAGTGACTGTAGCTGTAGTGACTGTGACTGTAGTAGTGACTGTGGTTGTAGTAGTGGCTGTAGCTGTAGTGACTGTAGTGACTGTGACTGTAGTGGCTGTAGCTGTAGTGACTGTGACTGTAGTGAATGTGACTGTTTGTAGTGACTATAGCTGTAGTGACTGTAGCTGTAGTGACTGTGACTGTAGTAGTGACTGTGGTTGTAGTAGTGGCTGTAGCTGTAGTGACTGTAGTGACTGTGACTGTAGTGGCTGTAGCTGTAGTGACTGTGGCTGTAGTGACTGTGACTGTAGTGACTGTGACTGTAGTGAATGTGACTGTTTGTAGTGACTGTAGCTGTAGTGACTGTGACTGTAGTAGTGACTGTGGTTGTAGTAGTGGCTGTAGCTGTAGTGACTGTGACTGTAGTGGCTGTAGCTGTAGTGACTGTGGCTGTAGTGACTGTAGTGACTGTGACTGTAGTGGCTGTAACTGTAGTGACTGTTACTGTAGTAGTGACTGTAGCTGTAGTGACTGTAGCAGTAGTAGCAGAATAACTATTTCTTTATTTGAACCATTTATTTGGGTTGTTTTCTGGGTTTTTCTGTCTGGGTTCTTGGGTTTTTCTATCTGAATAGGTTTGCTTTTCTGTGTTTACTTAGTAAATAGTTTCACTTTCACAATTTAACTTTGATTACTTTGGAAAGAGAGAGAGAGAGAGATGAGGAGAGTTACCATAGACTGGATCCCACTGAGACGCAGTCACAGTCAGTGTTCAAATTGTGTCAGGGGGATACATATTTCCTTTTTACATCCTTATTTATGGGGATAAATATTACTATGAGGTGATTCCCCGTTATTCCACAAGTATTAACAGGCAGGCCCAGTCATTAACCTTAATGTACACACTCTGTATGAGCATAAATCACTTTTAAACTGTCTTACAACCTGTTTTATTACTTCAAAATGTCTTTATCAAATATTTTTCCTTATCTATAAACACATGCTGTAATTATCCTTAATTTATACAAAGAGGTAGTAAAGAAAAAAAAACAATTAATCTCTGTTAAACATAATTAAACAAAACAGCCTCTGTTTTGCATGAAAACATACACCCCAAATGCAGTGGTGTACACAGACTCTCTCAGGGACACGGGCAACATCACCTTACCACCTGAACTAAACAATATCAGCTAGTGGCTGCGTCACAAACTAGCTGCTGTTCAACACAGTGGTGTAGCTAAGAATTCAGAATGCGCGATTCTGGCTCATTTCGGAGTCGAAAAACTTAGGTCAAAATCTCCATGAAATCTGGCAGATTTTAAGATCATAAGAAAGTTTACAAACCAGAGGAGCCCATTCGCCCCATCGTGCTCGTTTGGTGTCCGTTAATAACTAAGTGATCAAGGATCCTATCCAGTCTGTTTTTGAATGTTCCCAAATTGTCTCTTCAGCCACATCGCTGGGGAGTTTGTTCAGATTGTGACGCCTCTCTGTGTGAAGAAGTGTCTCCTGTTTTCTGTCTTGAATGCCTTGAAGCCCAATTTCCATTTGTGTCCCCGGGTGCATGTGTCCCTGCTGATCTGGAAAAGCTCCTCTGGTTTGATGTGGTCGTTGCCCTTCATGATTTTGAAGACTTGGATCAAGTCCCCACGTAGTCTCCTCTGTTCCAGGGTGAAAAGGTTCAGGTCCTCAGTCTCTCAGTAGGACTTTCCCTTCAGACCTGGAATAAGTCTGGTTGCTCTCCTCTGAACTGCCTCTAGAGCAGCGATATCTTTCTTGAAGTGTGGAGGCCAGAACTGTCCACAGTATCCAGATGAGCTCTAACTAGTGCATTGTACAGTCTGAGCATCACTGCCCTTGTGCTCAATTCTACACTTTTGACAATATACCCTAGCATTGTGTTTCCCTTTTTTTATTGCTTCCCCACATTGTTTGGATGGAGAAATTGAGGAGTCCACGTAGACTCCTAGGTCTTTCTCATGCGTTACTTCATCCAGTTCTATTCCTCCCATAGTGTAATTATAGTGGACATTTTTGTTACCTTGCACATGTCCACATTGAATTTAATCTGCAAGGTATCGGCCCACATCTGAATATTATCTAAGTCCCTTTGAATAGCCTGTGCTGCCGAGATTGTATCTCTCTTTTGACTCAAACATGCCTCACAACTATGCTTCACTATGGGACACATCCGGCGAACAATAAAACATAAACCCACACTATGCAGGCAAACTAGACTCAGTTTCTGGTGCTTGTCAATGAAAGTAATGTATTTCAGTGCAGCTCAGTTATTGAAACGGGTGAGGATGCATAATTTTCGATTTGTGCCCCTGCTACAAATATGCGTGTTCATTGGAAATCATCTGTTTCCGCCACTGATGATTCAAGTCTCCTGCTGTGACGCCCAATTAATCAAGAACATCTCCATCAATTAGTTTGAGTTTCTTATTTATGTACAGGTGTGCGAGCCCATTAAGTCTTTCTTCTGTCCTAGTGCAGCACAAATTTGTTTTGAGTAGTTTTAGCACTGAATGATCACTCGCCTGTTGCCATGCCCCTCCCCGCGCGCAAATACGCCACTGATTGCATAGTTATAGTAACTCAAGTGTAACAACAATCCTAAATCTGAGAAGAATTGTATGTTTACACTTACTTAGCAGATGAAAACTTGACAAGGCTGCGCTGTCAGTCACTGCTGTGAACTGATTGACAAAACTGCACGTGTTTAAAACTTCACTGAGGAAAACACATCTAATCTGGAACACTGAGGAACCCTGGGAGAAGAGGACGAAGTCACCTCATGTCAGGGCATTCATTTCGACAAAAAAATCTAATTGTATTCAATGACTTAGCATGGGATCCCCCAAGTTCAAAATGTTCTCTCTTATGGGGGGTCCCTTAACTCTAATAGGGGGTCCGGGACCCCCCCAAGCCTGCCTCAATTCGGAACCTGGTCACAGTGCCCTGCTGACTGCTGTTGGATTTCACAGCCGAGCGTACGGGGAGTCTGACACAGGGCTACCCTGAGCACACAGACTGAGCTCACTCGTGTTACAGCACAGACTGCGGCCACTGCACTGGACTACACACACACACACTCAGTGTCAGTGCCAGTGCCAGTGCCCACTCCGGCCCAGAGCCACTGACCTGAGCACACACTTGCCCTTCACCAGCTCAGGACAGCTCTGTTCACTGCAGACGACACAGCACTACACAGCACAGGACAGCACTCTGTACATTGAACAGCTGAGGTCAGTGTTACTGTAATCAATGGACATTAAGATCCATTCATTGTGTAGTAATGTAGGGAATTACTGCAGTAAATGAACACTGTAGATTGGCAGTTTAACTATATTTATTTATAATTAATGTTTATAAATTCATCTTTACCAATTAGCAGACTTGACATTGGTTCATCTCTCACTCTCTCTCTCTCCACATCTCTCTCTTAATGTTTCTCATCTTTTCTCTCTTTCTCTCTAGCTGTGTGTTTCTCTGTCTCTGTCTCTCTCTTTCTCTCTGCATCCTGGTAACAGTCTCTCTCTGTCTTTCAATTTCTTTCTCTTTCTTTGCCTCTTTCTGACAGTCCCCCTCATCCTCTCTGTATCCGTCTCTCTATCTCTTTGTCTCTGTCTGTCTATCCATCTCTGAGTCTCTGTCTCTCCTTCACTCTCTCTCTCTTCCACCAGACAAGAAAACAAGATGCATAACCTTACCTGCAAAAAGGTAAATGTAATTTCTTTCTTGCACTTTGTCTCGTTCTCTCTCTGTTTATCCGTCTGTCTATCAGTCAGTCCGTCAGTCCATCAGTCCTCTGTGAAATCCTGTGATTGACTGACAGAGAGGGAAAGAAGAGAGGAGGGAAAAAGAGTGAGAGTGAGAGAAGAAGGGGAGGGAGAGATGGAGGGAGGGAGAGGGGGAGTGTGTGAGAGAGAGAGAGAGAGAGAGAGAGAGAGCAAGCAATGATCAGAAATTTTGTCATTCTTCAAAAATTTCAAACTCCTTCTCTCACTCTCTCTCTCCCTCTCTCTCTCAGTGATGTAATGCAATGTTTTACAGGCCCCTTCTGGGTGTTGAATTACTCTGGAAAACAGCTGAATGATTTTTTTTAGATGTTTTGTGAATTTTTGCGAGGAACAGAAGGAAAGTGCAGACATCCCTCTGATCCGCTCCCCTCTCATCTCCTTCTCCAGCCCTCTGTTCCTCTGCCCCTCTCATCCCCCTCTCCCTGTTCCCTGTTCGATTGTGTTTCAGTACATATTCCACTATTCCACAGTTCTCTCTCTCTATTGTCCCACGGTGAGACTTTATTACTGAGGGTTCCTCTGTCACCTCCCCTGTCTCTCTGTCTCGCTAATTTGCAATTTTCCATTTTCTCTCTCTCCATCTCGCTCCACGTCTCCCTCTATCCTTGCTTCCTGATCCATTGTGTTATGTACATTACCCTATACCTTACTGATCTCTCCCTGTCTGTTTTAATGTACACCAGACTGCGCAGTTTTACGATTGTGTTCTGCTTATTTAACTGCTTCTGACGGCTTTAACACCCTCTCTCTCTCACACACACACACACACACACTCAATAACAATAAAAAAATAATAATAATGAATGGAATTTATATAGCTTTTCAAAGACACAACTTTTTTTTTACTTAAAAAAAACAGAAATCAAGATCAAACTACTAAAGACACTTGAAAGAAAAGAGGGGTGTGAGCTGAGAAACAGTATGTGTGAATTTGTGGGGGGTTATGGGTAGGTCTGGTTGAAGAGGTGGGTTTTAGGAGGGACTGAAAGATGGTGAGGGACTCACGCATGGCTGCAGGGAGGGAGGTCCAGAGCCGAGGGGCAGCCCTCGAGAAGGTCCTGTCACCGAAGCTCTGGAGCTGGAGATGGGGATGACAAGGCGGCAGGCTGTGAGCGTGTGGGTTTATAGAGGGGTAGAAGATCTCACACACACATACACACACACCAATTAAAATAACCTTCAGCGTCCTCCACAACTGCCTTCAGAATCCGAGAGCAACGTTCACACAATGCTGCATCAGTTCCAGGTTTTCTCAATGGCTTGAGCACATTCAACACAACACCCCCCAATTGTGACAGGGTTTGCAAAATGACCCATTTCTTTGGCAAAAGGCCACTGTCTGAAGACCGACGAATACATGTCACAAAATCAAGTCAGTCCATCGAATGAAAGATGGGGCTGAGAAGAGGCGAGTGTGGAGGGAGGCCCTGCACGGCCATGGGTGGATGGGTTTCAGTCCACTTTCTTGGGTCCATGACAATTCATCCCCGACAATTCGCCCTCATAATTATACATTCTCCACTGATTTGTAACCATGAGTGCATTCACTTATTACAGAGCCATAGAACACACATGTGTACAGGCCATATAAATACACACACACACATACACAACTATTTTGTATTTGTTATAATGTGTGTTTTTAGTTGATAGATTAATTTGAGGCTATAACCCCAATAATTAAGTTTTATACAAATAGTCACAACAGCTGGCAGTGATGGCTATAGGCTACTTAAAACAGGTTAAAGTTGCATATCAGTGTTTGCAGTGGTTAGGGACCAGCACTGTGAGCTTGGTGATCAGGGTTTGATTCCAGATCAGTGGAGGGTGAGTCCATCTGACAAATATCACTTATTCATTTGTTATTTTTTCACGTAGGCGTTAAATGCAGTGCATATGTGGATGTCATTATTATTATTATTATTATTATTATTATTATTATTATTATTTCTTGGCAGACGCGCTTATCCAGGGCGACTTACAACATAAGTGCAAACAAAGTGCAAAAATACAGAGAAGTACAAGGTATCAATCATTACAAATTCAACTAGTTAAAACATAGCAATTCAAGATAATACATTTTACAAATTCCAATTACAATTTACACAAGTACAGTAAGAGACTTCCTACATCCTGGACGGTGAAAGCTAAGTGCTGTCAAGATGTAGGGTTACAGGGAAAGGGAGCAAGGAGGAAAACAATCAAGAACGCAAGGAGCATAATAAGCTGAAGTGCTATCTAGCAGGGATAGAGGACTAATGTTACAAGTGCTGTCGGAAGAGATGGGGAGAGAGAGAATTTAAAGGAGTGAAGGAGAGGAAGAAATCTGGCAGAGTGGGAAGGTTTGGAGAGGTGGATGTTGAAATCTCCCAGGAGGATGGTAGGTGAGGACAGCGAGGGGAGAGAGGAGAGAAGAAAGTCAAGTTCGTCCAGGAAGGAGGCGAGTGGACCAGGTTGACGGTAGAAAACTAGAAGGAAGAGGTGAGAGGGAGAGGTGATTTCCACTGCATGGAATTCAAAGCTGTGGGATGAGATGATTATTATTATTATTATTGATTTCTTACATTAAGTTTGGCTGAATTCGAATACTGATCCACTCTAAGTGGATATCAATGAGTGAATTTGCCTTGCTGTCTGATTTGCTACTAGTTCATGTTCCCTGAACTGTGTTATTCAATTCTAATTAGGAGAAGTAGCCTTCAGCCGTTGCTGCCAGCTGTTGGGACTAATTGTATAAAACCTATAGCCTTAAATTAATGTATCAATTAAAAACACACATTATAATAGATACAATAATAGTTGTGTGTGTGTGTGTATTTATATATATATTTATATAGCCTGCCTACTGTATATACAGATGTCTGTGTTCTATGGCTCTACAATAAGTGAATGCACTCATGGTTACAAATGCTCAAATGGAGAACGTATACTGATGGGGGTGAATTGACGCGGGGACAAACTGTCATAGGGACGAATTGTCCAGGACGAATTGTTGCACTGTCCCACATAACCACAGTGTGTGAGTGTGACTAGGTGTGCTGTGTTGTGTGGTCCAAGAGTGGGGACGTGGGAAAGAACACCTTCTATTGAGATGCTGAAACACATGGCAATATCCCACCTCTCTTGCCTGAACATTGACTGTGGCCCTGTGACCAGTGAGCTCCTCCCATGTATGCTCACTCTGGGCAATTTGAATCACTTCATCCATGTATTTGAGTACATGTGACAACACATTTATCTCAAGGGAAACACAATAAGAACACGGGTAGCCATTGTAACTGTCTGACACTACATACTGTAAGGAAATGCATGACTGTGATGAGCCTGACCTGTACACACTGGAGCCTCATCTCTTCACTCTGTCTCTGTTCCAAAGAAGTGTAATGTTCTGCAATGGCCATGTCAGTCACCTGACCTGACTCCACTTGAGCAGCATTTCACTTTCTGAAGGCAAACCTGAAGGCAAAACACCCCAAGAACAATCAGGATCTAAAGACACTGCAGTGCAGGCTTGTAGAGCATCACCAGGGAAGAAACCCAGCATCTGCTGATGTCTATGGGTTCCAGACTTCAGGCAGTCATTGACTGCAAAGGGTTTGCCACCAAGTATTGAAACTCACAATTTAATTAATGATTATGTTAGTTTGTACAAATACTTTTCAGGCAGTAAAACTGGGGGGTCCACGTATACAAATGGGTGCAATTCCTACACTGTTCACCCAATTTGGATGTAACTACCCTCAAATTAAAGATGAAAGTCTACACTTAAAATACATCTTAATTGTTTCCTTTCAAATCGATTGTGGTGGCGTACAGAGCCAAAATGATCACAATTGTGTCACTATGGACTGATTGCTGATTGAACACATGTACAGTGGAGATTCTCTCTTGTGGGAGTGTGTGTTATTGACTGAACAATTGTTCTAATTTAGTTTGATGAGACTTACCCAGTTGATTGTTGTGTCTTGTGCAGTGAGCTGTGTTTACAGTTTTGCACAAATGTGTTTGGCATTAAAATTTTGTGTGAAAGCAACCATAAATTACTTACTGTTTTGCATACATGTATAACGTTCTGCTCCTTTACGTTATGGTGTTGGACATGTGGACCACAGTTTAATTCACATTGAGAGAGAGAGAGAGAGAGAGAGAGAGAGAGAGAGAGAGAGAGAGAGCATTGTGGAGATATAGCATGAGAGAGGGAGGGGGGAACAAGGTGAGTGTTGTGTCCAGGTTTTATTTTAATAAACTGATCCAACACAAGTAACACATCAAAGAGGGAGAGGGGGAGGAGGGGAGAGAGGGCGAGGAGGGGGACAGGGAGAGGGAACAGGGCAGTGTTGTCCTGCTGTATTATTTTAATATACCGTTCCAACTCAAGCAGGTCACAAACGCTCGCCCCCTATCTCACCCTACATCTCTCTGTACCCCTCACCACCCCAGACCACTGCAACGCACACTGGTCAGGAGCAAACACACAGTCCAGTGAGGTACAGAACAACAGATACACACAGCACAGCACAGACACACACAGACACAGTACAGACACACACACAGACACACATACACACACACACAGTACAGTACAGACACAAACACACACAGTAGAGACACACACAGACACATACAGTACACTACAGACACACACACAGACACAGTACAGTACACACACAGTACAGTACAGACACACAGAGACACACACAGCACAGCACAGACACACACACAGACACACATACACACACACACAGTACAGTACAGACACACACACACACAGTAGAGACACACACAGACACATACAGTACACTACAGACACACACACAGACACAGTACAGTACACACACAGACACACACAGCACAGACACACACACAGACACACATACACACACACACAGTACAGACACACACACACAGTAGAGACACACACAGACACACACAGTACAGCACAGACACACACACAGACACACACAGACACAAATACACACACACAGTACAGACACACACACACACAGTAGAGACACACACAGACACACACAGTACAGCACAGACACACACACACACACACACACACAGTAGAGACACACACAGACACACACAGTACACTACAGACACACACAATACAGTACAGACACACACAGACACAGTACAGACACACACACACAGACACACATACACACACACACAGTACAGACACACACACACACACAGTAGAGACACACACAGACACACACAGTACACTACAGACACACACACAGACACAGTACAGTACACACAGAGACACACACAGCACAGCACAGACACACACACAGACACACATACACACACACACAGTACAGACACACACACACACAGTACAGTACACACACAGTACAGTACAGACACACACAGACACAGTACAGACACACACACAGACACACATACACACACACACACAGTAGAGACACACACAGACACACACAGACACAGTACAGTACACACACAGACACACATACACACACAGTAGAGACACACACACAGTGCAGTACAGACACACACACACAGTAGAGACACACACAGACACACAGCACAGCACAGACACACACACACACACACAGACACACATACACACACAGTAGAGACACACACACAGTGCAGTACAGACACACACACACAGTAGAGACACACACAGACACACAGCACAGCACAGACACACACACAGACAGTAGAGACACACACAGACACACACACACAGACACAGTACAGACACACACACAGACACACATACACACACACACAGTACAGACACACACACACAGTAGAGACACACACAGACACACAGTACACTACAGACACACACAGACACAGTACAGACACACAGACACAGTACAGTACACACACAGACACACACAGCACAGCGCAGACACACACAGACACACATACACACACACACAGTACAGTACAGACACACACACACACAGTAGAGACACACACACAGTGCAGTACAGACACACACACACAGTAGAGACACACACAGACACACACAGTACACTACAGACACACACACAGACACAGTACAGTACACACACAGTACAGTACAGACACACAGAGACACACACAGCACAGCACAGACACACACACAGACACACATACACACACACACAGTACAGACACACACACACACAGTAGAGACACACACAGCACAGCACAGACACACACACAGACACACATACACACACACACAGTACAGACACACACACACACACAGTAGAGACACACACAGACACACACACACACAGTACAGTACACACACAGTACAGTACAGACACACACACAGACACACATACACACACACACACAGTAGAGACACACACAGACACACACAGACACAGTACAGTACACACACACAGACACACATACACACACAGTAGAGACACACACACAGTGCAGTACAGACACACACACACAGTACAGTACACACACAGTACAGTACAGACACACACAGACACACATACACACACACACACAGTAGAGACACACACAGACACACACAGCACAGTACAGTACACACACAGACACAGTACAGTACACACACAGCACAGCACAGACACACACACAGACACACATACACACACACACAGACACACACAGTACACTACAGACACACACACACACACAGTACACACACAGCACAGCACAGACACACATACACACACACACAGTAGAGACACACACAGACACACACAGCACAGTACAGACACACACACAGACACACATACACACACACATAGTAGAGACACACACAGACACACACAGTACACTAAAGACACACACACAGACACAGTACAGTACACACACAGACACACACAGCACAGCGCAGACACACACAGACACACATACACACACACACAGTACAGTACAGACACACACACACACAGTAGAGACACACACACAGTGCAGTACAGACACACACACACAGTAGAGACACACACAGACACACACAGTACACTACAGACACACACACAGACACAGTACAGACACACACACAGACACACATACACACACACACAGTACAGACACACACACACACAGTAGAGACACACACAGACACACAACACAGTACAGACACACACAGACACAGTACAGTACACACACAGACACACACACAGACACAGTACAGTACACACACAGACACACACACAGACACAGTACAGTACACACAGACACACACAGCACAGTACAGACACACACAGACACAGTACAGTACACACACACAGACACACATACACACACACACACACACACACAGTACAGACACACACACACACACACACACAGTAGAGACACACACAGTGCAGTACAGACACACACACACAGTAGAGACACACACAGACACACACAGCACAGCACAGACACACACAGACACACATACACACACACAGACACACATACACACACACACAGTACAGACACACACACACAGTAGAGACACATACAGACACACATACACACACACACAGTACAGACACACACACACAGTAGAGACACACACACAGTGCAGTACAGACACACACTTAACACAAGCCAGTGCAATGACAATGGCAATGACACTGACAGGAGCACGGGTACCAGCTCGTACCTGGGAACCCCGGTACCCTCGATTCCTGCAGGAGGGGAGAGGGGGACGGGGCGCCCATCACGTGTGCCGCTAAAACGGTTCCCCAGCCAGATGGGGTTTCATGAAAGAAAAAGAAAGAATATATTTACAGTACAGTATATAATTTATTTATATACTTTCCTGCATCTGTTTCTTTGATGAGTTTAACATGTGGATGAACGGGGCCTCGCTGCTGGGAAAGGAATTACTCAAGAAACACGAAAACACATTTACATGAATCGACCATATGACTCCACTGCAGCCGCAAGGACAGCTTCACACAGGACTTCAACACTCGCATCTCCTTCTGCATTACCATCAGTCAGTCAGCGTTAATGTGCTGTAGTGTCCAGTCAGTCAGTCAGTGTTAATGTGCTGTAGTGTCCAGTCAGTCAGTGTTAATGTGCTGTAGTGTCCAGTCAGTCAGTCAGTGTTAATGTACTGTAGTGTCCAGTCAGTCAGTGTTAATGTGCTGTAGTGTCCAGTCAGTCAGTGTTAATGTGCTGTAGTGTCCAGTCAGTCAGTGTTAATGTGCTGTAGTGTCCAGTCAGTCAGTCAGTGTTAATGTGCTGTAGTGTCCAGTCAGTCAGTCAGCGTTAATGTACTGTAGTGTCCAGTCAGTCAGTCAGTGTTAATCTGCTGTAGTGTCCAGTCAGTCAGTGTTAATGTGCTGTAGTGTCCAGTCAGTCAGTCAGTGTTAATGTACTGTAGTGTCCAGTCAGTGTTAATGTGCTGTAGTGTCCAGTCAGTCAGTCAGCGTTAATGTACTGTAGTGTCCAGTCAGTCAGTGTTAATGTGCTGTAGTGTCCAGTCAGTCAGTCAGTGTTAATGTGCTGTAGTGTCCAGTCAGTCAGTGTTAATGTGCTGTAGTGTCCAGTCAGTCAGTCAGTGTTAATGTGCTGTAGTGTCCAGTCAGTGTTTGAATGTAATAGTAAATCACTATCTCATCTATTGTGTACATTATTACTGCAGAGGGAGAGGGAGAGAGTTAATCCCTTTATAGGAAATATCCTTTCCGGCAAAACATGAAGTAGAAAGAGAGGGAGAGAGCGAGAGCAACAGAGGGAGGGCGGGAGTGTGGGGTGCTGTGTGGGTCAGTAATAGCTCATTTTCCACAGTGAGACAGGGACTCTGTGTGTCACAGATGAAAGAGCGACTGTGAAAGAGAGAGGGAGAGAGAGAGAGAGCGAGAGAGAGACAGGGAGAGAGGTGGGGAGAGAGCGGGACATCAAACATGAAAGACCCTTATTGAGGCATGAGGGCGAGAATGTGAGCAATGTGCTGCAGCAATAAAATAAATACCAAATACTTCACATTAAAACTTGGTCAATACTGCCGGACTGTGTGTGTGTGTGTGTCTGTACTGTGTGCGTCTGTACTGTGTGCGTCTGTACTGTGTGCGTCTGTACTGTACTGTACGGTGTGTGTGTCTGTACTGTACTGTGTGTGTGTCTGTACTGGACTGTGTGTGTCTGTACTGTGTGTACTGTGTGTGTCTGTACTGTACTGTACTGTGTGTGTGTGTGTGTACTGTGTGTACTGTGTGTGTCTGTACTGTACTGTACTGTACTGTGTGTGTGTGTGTACTGTGTGTGTCTGTACTGCACTGTGTACGTCATTCTGTACTATATTCTGTCATTCTCAACTGTACTGTGTGTGTGTGTGTCTGTACTGTGTGCGTCTGTACTGTGTGTGTCTGTACTGTACTGTGTGTGTGTCTGTACTGTACTGTACTGTACTGTGTGTGTGTCTGTACTGTGTGTGTGTGTGTGTGTACTGTGTGTGTCTGTACTGTACTGTGTGTGTGTCTGTACTGGACTGTGTGTGTCTGTACTGTGTGTGTGTCTGTACTGTGTGTTTCTGTACTGTGTGTGTGTGTGTACTGGGTGTACTGTGTGTGTCTGTACTGCACTGTGTACGTCATTCTGTACTATATTCTGTCATTCTCAACTGTACTGTGTGTGTCTGTACTGCACTGTGTACGTCATTCTGTACTATATTCTGTCATTCTCAACTGTACTGTGTGTGTCTGTACTGTACTGTGTGTGTGTCTGTACTGCACTGTGTGTGTGTGTACTGTGTGTGTCTGTACTGTACTGTGTGTGTGTCTGTACTGGACTGTGTGTGTCTGTACTGTGTGTGTGTCTGTACTGTGTGTACTGTGTGTGTCTGTACTGTGTGTGTGTGTACTGTGTGTACTGTGTGTGTCTGTACTGCACTGTGTACGTCATTCTGTACTATATTCTGTCATTCTCAACTGTACTGTGTGTGTCTGTACTGTACTGTGTGTGTGTCTGTACTGTGTGTGTCTGTACTGTGTGTGTGTCTGTACTGTACTGTGTGTGTGTGTGTCTGTACTGTACTGTGTGTGTGTGTGTGTGTGTACTGTGTGTACTGTGTGTGTCTGTACTGCACTGTGTACGTCATTCTGTACTATATTCTGTCATTCTCAACTGTACTGTGTGTGTCTGTACTGCACTGTGTGTGTCTGTACTGCACTGTGTGTGTCTGTACTGTGTGTGTGTGTGTGTGTGTGTACTGTGTGTACTGTGTGTGTCTGTACTGCACTGTGTACGTCATTCTGTACTATATTCTGTCATTCTCAACTGTACTGTGTGTGTCTGTACTGTACTGTGTGTGTGTCTGTACTGTGTGTGTGTCTGTACTGCACTGTGTGTGTCTGTACTGTACTGTGTGTGTGTCTGTACTGCACTGTGTGTGTGTCTGTACTGTGTGTGTCTGTACTGCACTGTGTGTGTGTCTGTACTGTACTGTGTGTGTGTGTGTGTCTGTACTGTGTGTACTGTGTGTGTGTGTGTGTGTACTGTGTGTGTCTGTACTGCACTGTGTACGTCATTCTGTACTATATTCTGTCATTCTCAACTGTACTGTGTGTGTCTGTACTGTACTGTGTGCGTCTGTACTGTGTGTGTCTGTACTGTGTGTGTGTGTCTGTACTGTGTGTGTGTGTGTGTGTGTACTGTGTGTACTGTGTGTGTCTGTACTGCACTGTGTGTGTGTCTGTACTGTACTGTGTGTGTGTGTGTGTACTGCGTGTACTGTGTGTGTCTGTACTGTGTGTGTGTGTGTGTGTGTGTACTGTGTGTACTGTGTGTGTCTGTACTGCACTGTGTACGTCATTCTGTACTATATTCTGTCATTCTCAACTGTACTGTGTGTGTCTGTACTGCACTGTGTGTGTCTGTACTGTGTGTGTGTCTGTACTGTGTGTGTGTCTGTACTGTGTGTGTCTGTACTGCACTGTGTGTGTGTCTGTACTGTACTGTGTGTGTCTGTACTGCACTGTGTGTGTGTCTGTACTGTACTGTGTGTGTGTGTGTGTCTGTACTGTGTGTGTCTGTACTGTGTGTGTGTGTGTGTGTACTGTGTGTACTGTGTGTGTCTGTACTGCACTGTGTACGTCATTCTGTACTATATTCTGTCATTCTCAACTGTACTGTGTGTGTCTGTACTGCACTGTGTGTGTGTCTGTACTGTGTGTGTCTGTACTGTGTGTGTGTGTGTGTGTGTACTGTGTGTACTGTGTGTGTCTGTACTGCACTGTGTACGTCATTCTGTACTATATTCTGTCATTCTCAACTGTACTGTGTGTGTGTCTGTACTGTGTGTGTCTGTACTGCACTGTGTGTGTGTCTGTACTGCACTGTGTGTGTGTGTGTGTACTGCGTGTACTGTGTGTGTCTGTGTGTACTGTGTGTACTGTGTGTGTCTGTACTGCACTGTGTGTGTGTCTGTACTGCACTGTGTGTGTCTGTACTGTACTGTGTCTGTACTGTACTGTGTCTGTACTGTACTGTGTGTGTGTCTGTACTGCACTGTGTGTGTCTGTACTGCACTGTGTGTGTCTGTACTGTACTGTGTCTGTACTGTGTGTGTGTGTGTCTGTACTGTACTGTGTGTGTTTGTATTTAGCTGTAGCTTTACTGGGGATTCATAACTGATCAGATAATATTTTCCCATCAACAGAGACAAAACTCTGTCACATTTCTCCTCTCTTCCTTGTCTCTCCCCTTCCATCTCTCTCTTTCTCTCTGTCTGTCTCTCTCTCTCGCTTTGATTTTCATCCACCTCCCTTGAGTGCTGTGTTTCCCAAAGAACAATAATAAAAACGTGGGGAAACTGAGCCAGAATGGACACCTGCCTCCTTGCCCTGTTTCCAATCCGCGGCCTTGAACCAGAGTCAAGATGGACGCCAGAGATCATTGCCTAGTTTCCAGCTGGGGACCAATATTTATAGAACTACAGCCACACTCTCTCTCCACACTCAACCAGAGAGACTCGCACACACAAATATAGACACACATTGCAATCAGACAGTTTCACAGGTACACAGAAAGTACACCTATACTACAATACAGACACACCAATGTACACACACTGCAATAAACACACAATACAGACACTTACACTACATTACACACACAAAACAGACACACACACACACACACACACACACACATATCTATAGACACACTGTGAAACAATCATAATGGCCGCTCCCACACTGTGTCCATGTCCCACTGGTAGCCATTAAACAGGAGCCAAGATGGAGGCTGAGACACTGCGCCCAGTTTCCTGTCAGGGGAGACAGATTTTGAATGTCCAGGTTCAAGGAAATACCAGAGAGAGAGGAGAAGAGGAGAAGACAGGGAAATACAGAGGAGAGAAAGGAAAAAACAGGAGAGAGAGAGAGAGAGAAGGACGGGGAGCTAGAGATCCAATCAGTCCTCAGGTGTGAAGATAATGAGGTGGTAATTGGGGCTCTGGCTCGTTAATGTTTTATTGTTTCTTCAGACACACACTCACATCATAACACAGTTGAAGGGGATGGCAGCTGCACAGCCCGGCCCAGCTGCCCCACACTCTTCTGCCGTAGTAATACTTTACACACGTCTAGTTGGCCTGTTGTGCTGATATCGGGGGTGTTTTGGGTAAATTGCACAGAAACGGACGAGGGAGTGTCCCTGAGAGCAAGTCTGTCTCCACTGGAGAGCTGTGTCACTAGTGCAGATGTAAACACGGCAGGGTGCGTCCCTGGTGAACGTCCAGGCGTCTCAGAGGTCTGAAGTGTTCACTGTGGGGGTGTTAGTGAGACAGGCAGTGAACTTTAGAGTGAAATAACTGGAGGTTTCAGTGCTGTGGTCTGCAGTGTTCGCGTGTGAGGGAAGCATAAGGAATAGATGCACATCAGACGGGGGGGGGGTCCTGCAGTACACACACACACTTACAAACTCACAAACACACACACACACACACACACACACTTGCACACGCACACACACAGTGGAAACTACAGATCCTGGGAGACAGAGACTGAAACAGCAGCAACATCTGCGTCCGAGTCTGAGTCAGATCTCACTGTTTACCACTGACACACTCACAACACACACGCTAACACGCACACACACACACACACACATAAACACTGAATGACACACTCACCACTCACACGCTAATACATGCACAAACACTGACTGACACACTCACAACACACACGCTAACACACGCACACTGACTGACACACTCACAACACACTCACACACACGTAAACACACACATGCATGTACGCACACACACACACTGACTCACTGCAGGATACACTAAGAGAGAGAGAGAGAGTAGATAACAGGCAAATCCCCTGGTAATATTCCCTCATGGAAAGAGAGGCACAGAGGGAGGGAGACAGACAGAGGGAGGGGGACAGGGACGGAGCAGAGAGGGACAGATTGGAAAGAGCGGGAAAGAGTCATCGTGAGAGAGGGAGGGAGAGGGAGCTGGTAGAGACAGTGCGCTGAGGTCATCATGCGTGTGTGTGCTGTACCTGTGTGTATGTCTGTGACCGTGCACGTGTTCGGTACGAGTGTTTGTGTGAGTTCATGGGGGGGCCGGGGGGTATTATTAATATATGAGATAACGAGCACGTTGCCCTGACGACTCTTGTTAGGCTCCAGGCTTTCTCCGGGCTCTAACGAGGCGGGTCAGGGTAATTGGATGACATCATCTCCTGCCTGGGCCTGAAAGCCGATGATGTCATCATTCAGCCATGTCAGTAAATCACTGACACCCTGAAACAGGCCAGAGAGAGAGAGAGAGAGAGAAGGGGGGGTAGAGGGGCAGAGAGAGAAGGAGAGTGCTGAAGAGAGAGAGGGAGGGGAAGGGGAAGGAATTGGACTCTGGACATGAACCCTGACTGAGATTTCGAGACGGAGAGATGGAGAAATGGAGAGATGGAGAGATGGAGAGAAAGAGCTGGCAGGTGACGGTGCGTCTGTCAGCACCAGCCTTTACATTAATTTCCTTAACGAGCTGCAGTCCAACTAACAGGAACGGAAAATAATGAATGCAAAATACCAATCTCTCTCTCTCTCTCTCTCTCTCTCTCTCTCTCTTTCTCTCTCTCTCTCTCTCTCTCTCTCTCAATCAGTGCTCATGTCTATAGAGTCCAGTGTAATATCTCAGGAATAGAGAGAGAGAGAGAGAGAGAGAGAGGGTGAGAAAGAGCGAGAAAGACAGACTGACACTCACAAAGACAGACACAGACACACTAGTTTCACATTGACACTTTATTAATATACACTGCTCTCGTGTATGGTGAGTGTGTACTGTGGACTGATTGTGTTACTCTAGTGCATTGCATTACTGTGGACAATTGTCTGCTCTAAACTGCTTCAATATTAACTCCTCACATGACTGAAGACCACAGTGTTACTCTACAATTACTCCAGGTATTGTTTCAATAGACGTTGTGTCTCTGTAGAATTACTGTGCGGGTCCACTCGGGTGTTGAGATAGACTGGGTGTGGACTGTAGTGTGGCTGGGGCTGTGGACTAGACACTGGGGCCACTCCACCGGGCGGCGCTGGGGGCCCTCAGATCGTGCAGCCGTCGTTCTGGTACTCGGACAGGAAGTCGGTGATGCCCTTGCAGTAGCTCCGGTACCGGCGGGCTGCAACACAGCGGCCCTCCAGGTCGGGCAGCTCTTCCACCCAGGTGCTGGAGTCTAACAGGTACTGCACACTGAGGAGAGAGAGAGAGGCATTAATACAGACCCTTATATAGATCCTATTATTATTTTTTATTTATTAGCAGACGCCAAGATCATAGAGACCAATCCAGTCACGCAGCCCAGTGTCGGCCCAGTGGGTGGCTCAGAGCTGCGGTCAGACTCACTGGCCATGCTCGTCAGTTGTGACCCCATCGTTGCCCATGATCAAATATTCCTTCTTCGGCTCCAGGCCCCCCCGACACTGACGCCGCTTCGCAAACACACGCTCTGAGCCAACAGACAGCTGCTCATCACTGTCTGAGAGACGGAGAGAGAGAGGGAGAGAGGGGGAGAGCGGGACAGGGGGAAGAAAGAGAGGGGGGAATTAGTCATACAGTACTAACTAAAAGCGTCTCCACACTGTGGCTGTGCTGTGCTGTTCTCTCTGTCAATAGCAGCAGGTATCTGTGTCAACTAAGGGCTGAAATATCTCTCTCTTGCAATTAAATTAAAATCAATTCTACAACCCTGGCACTGCACTGGGCAGTGTGTGGGCAGGGCAGGGTCTGTGTGTATCTATCTAGTATAGACAGACGCACTGTGTCACAACAACTAGCTGTGCTGCAGATCCCCTCCCTCCACAGAACACCACACTGTGCCGTATCCTGCACTGCTCTGCCTCCCCCTGCTGGCGGGAGGACGCAGCGCAGCCAGTGACAGGTCACATGATCATCGTGTGGTCAGACACTGTGCTCCAGTGACTGGCTGTTCAGGGCAGTGCGGTTGTGTGGTTGTGTGGGCAATACCCAGTGTTGGATTCAAGGCCGGGACTCAAAAGGCCAAGCCGAGGCCAAGGCCGAGCCTTTTAGGGCAAAGCCAGTCAAGGTCAATGATAAGAACATTTTAAAGGTAAAGGCCACAGTCATGCAGTTTATCAATTGGGTTAGATATAGACAGTTTTAATCAAATTTGTACAACTGTAAAAGAGCTCTTTTCCACAATGTAAACTACAGTAAATGTAAACACTTTACTCCATCAGAGTAGAAACCTCAGCAAATTAAACATCGACCAGACAGACATTCACTCAGACCCACACCGCTCACAAGATAACTTGCACTTCACACAGCTGCACTCTGAGAAACGCTCGTCTCCCGTTCTTGCTCCAGATACTCGCAGTTTAGCAATACTTACAATGCTTTCGTATGTTGTAGCAAAATAAAAAATGAAATAGCTAATCAATGCAAAATATTGGATAAATTCCGAACAATACTGTAGGTTACTGAAAAAAAAATCCAGTTATAATAACTAATTTAATTACAAAGCCCAGATTGTCGGCGGTATTACATTCAGTATAGACCACATAAACTGGAAGTTCGACATTTGGAGAAGAAAGTATTTATAACGTATTAATTTTGAGGAGTTTACAGCTGAATCGCTGTATATGTATTTAACTCAAATATTTAGTAACATGTAAGAACGGATATGTGGGAGAAATTCACATTCACAGACATTTTGAATTGCAAAAAGCTGCACACAAAGTGGCAGTTCTAGTGTTAAAAAAGCTAAACTTTCTAAAAGACTTTTCCAGTTTATATCATGTATGTAAATAACATGCTCAGGTTTTAGTGGACATACAAATGTTTAAATCATCTGTAAACTGTGAAACACCCCCGTTATCTTAGGATCTCCACACGTCGGAATCGTTTAGCAAAGGGCACTATTCCATTCACGTGTGAATGTAGGGAACATCTGGATTTGTATTAATTTCAGTCATTAATATATATTCCATAAAGAGGGCTATGATCAATTACTTGCTTAGTAAATCCATTGTCCGTTTCGTCTCCACAATCTCCTTGCATTTAAGATATGTGGCCCTCCATTTGCTTGTTTCGAAGTGAAAACGCACTTTTAAACATCTGTGTTTGCCATTATAAAAAAGTAAGAAATGACAAAGAAGTGAGATAATGTGTGTCCGTGACTACAGTGTGGTATTTCCAGACCGGGAACACAGTTATAACTGACTGTAGCACAAATAAAACAAGTAAATCGTCGTTTTTCTTTTTGTTGTTTCGCATTCGAATTCAACTCCACACAATAACATCTTTAGAAAACGGATTAATTTAAAATAGTCAAATTCGAGATCAGTTTTCAGGATGAGATATTACATGTC